>NC_133125.1:178741211-179341211 GCF_048418815.1 Hemitrygon akajei
ACGTTTTGACTTCTAGTAATAAGATTCTTGGAATTAAAAGGAAACTGAATCTTTGGAAAAATCATTTTGCAAAAGGAAATCTTGAAATGTTTCCAATGCTGTTGGGCTTGAGAGTGAGGAAGGACATCAGAGAGTCTCAAGTCTTCTTGAAAATCACCTGAAGAACTGAGAACTAAATTGAACAGTATTTTTCCTCCCTTTCAACACAAGTGTATGAATGGGTGAGGGACCCTTTCTCTGAATCTTCTCCTCAACCTGAGAACTTGAATTTGAGAGAAGAGGAGGAACTTCGTGAGATGCAGTCTGATCGTGCACTCAAGATGGGATTTATTGACCTGCCCCTGGACAAGTTCTGGATTTCTGTGAAAGAAGAGTATCCTGTCATTTATGTGTGAGCAAGCTTTTTCTTGTTTAATTTCAAGAAATGTAAACTAAAAATGTATTCCCTCCTCAAAACAGCATTGACAATTATTTTGGATTATTATATCAGAATCAGAATCAGGTTTATTTTCACCGGTATGTGATGTGAAATTTGTTAACTTAGCATCTGCAGTTCAATGCAATACACAATACAGAAGAAACAATAAAATAATAGTAATAAATAAGTATCTACAAATTGCTGTTCATCCTAATGTACCATGAACTGTAGATATAATGATTTCTATACTGGGGTTCCCTGAGACCTGAAGATTATTTCAAGGGTTCCTCCAGGGCAAAAAGGTTGAGAAAGGCTGGGTCAGAGGATGGGCAATTAGTTTACAGGTAGAAACAGGATATAGGGAAATGGTGAGGAAGGACAGGCAGTTGACACAGCAAAACTGAAGTGTGGCTTTTTTAATGCAAGAAGTATGAGAAACAAGGATGATGAACAAGGGCAGGAAAGGCTAGTGGATGTTCCAGGAGTTGGATGTTTAAAATGAGACAGGGAGGAGGTAAAAGAGATGGGGGAGTGGCATTGCTAATCAGGGAGAGTATCACAGCTGGTGGACGTCCTGGTGGGATTGGAAATAGGAATGGAGCAATCACCCTATGGGGGTTATTCTAGAGAGCCCCACACACCAACAGCAGAGCCTATTGGGTATGGGTGACAATTGAGACAGCAATAGGTGAGGGAAATAACTCCAAATCTCAGTGGGGGTGGGGGTGGATTGAGTTAATGGCACAAAACTTCAGGCTAACAAAGAAATGAAAAACAGTTTTCTGAAGACAACAGAAACAAAGCCATCAGCACATAACTTTAGCCTCTTGCTGCAGCAATTACATCAGATGGGTCTGACACGAGTTTGTGGAGAAGATTGTTTAAGATGATGCAGTGGATGCAAATAAACACAAAGGTGATAAAATGTTAACATTCGGGAGAAGGAGAAGCAAACCCACAACATGGTTAACAGCGGCCCCGTTACTCTCTGTCTTTCCTCTCCCCACCCTCCCAACCTGTCTATCAACTTCATCTTCCTCCCTTTGGGTCCTGATGCACCATCAATAACTCACGCTGAGACTTAGGAAGTGAGATATCAGCTTTTATTGACTGAAGAACAACACTACATCCTGGGAAAATGAGGGAGAGCAGCAGACCACAGTCGCCTTTATACAGGGGTCTGTGGGAGGAGCCACAGGAGCAGTCAGCAGGGTCTGTGGGAGGAGCCACAGGAGCAGTCAGACAGGTATATCTAGTTCACCACATTCACCCCCCCCTTTGTTTAAAAAAAAATCCCCAAGTATATTTACAGGTTAAGTCTATCAGATGGTCGAATCGTTCACTGCGATCTACGTAGCTCCGGCTGCAATTGCACAGGAGCCGGAGGTGCTGATGGCACAGGTGCTGGAGGTGATGACGGCACAGGTGCCGGAGGTGGTGTTTGCACCGGAGGCGGAGAGTGGGTTGGTTCTGTCCCAACAAGAGGTGTCAGGGATCCCTCACGTGTGAGCGAGGTCCCTGGAATAGACGCGTACGAGATGCCCGGTACATGAGCGTCGTGAGGAGTCTGGGTGTTGCACGGTGCGTGCGGTGTCACCTCAGGTACAGGGTGCATAGTTACCGTGGAATCGCGCGGCTGGACCGCTTCGGTGTACAGCTGCGCAGCCTCTAACGTATCGGCCGTCTCTATCGCTGAGCGTAAGGTAAGATCAGCTTTTTCCAGCAGCCGCTGGCGTAAATACACTGACCGGACTCCAGTCACAAAAGCATCTCGGACCAAGAGTTCCGTATGCTGTTCCGCTGTGAGCGCTTGGCAGTCACAAGTCCGCACGAGTGCCTGTAGAGCTCGGAGAAATTCAGCAGTCGACTCCGGAGGCCGCTGTTTTCGTGTTGCCAAGCGGTGCCGGGCATAAACAGCGTTTACCGGCCGCAGGTACTGTCTTTTGAGGGTGGCAAGCGCCCCCTCGTAGGTGGAGAGGTCCCTGATGAATGAATAAACTTTTGGGGCGACCCTCGAGAGGAGAAGTCTGTGCCGAACAGCCGAGTCGGTGGCACGAACCTCCTCCAAGTACGATTGGAAGCACACCAGCCAGTGTTCAAAGGCAAGAGCTGCTTCAGGGTCTCGGGGGTCCAAATCTAGGCGTTCTGGGCGTAAAGCAGTTTCCATGTTGAAATTTCAGTCAATAAAATTGATGCACCATCAATAACTCACGCTGAGACTTAGGAAGTGAGATATCGGCTTTTATTGACTGAAGAACAACACTACATCCTGGGAAAATGAGGGAGAGCAGCAGACCACAGTCGCCTTTATACAGGGGTCTGTGGGAGGAGCCACAGGAGCAGTCAGCAGGGTCTGTGGGAGGAGCCACAGGAGCAGTCAGACAGGTATATCTAGTTCACCACAGGTCCCCACTTCCTTCCCCTTCCCATTAATCCATGGTCTACTGTCCTATCAGATTCCTTCCATTTCAGCCCTCTGCCTATCTAAGTTCAAGGTTCAATGTCAATTTATCATTGGGTGTCTCTGTCACCATGCACTACACTGAGATTCATTGTCTTGCAGACATCTCCCAGCTTCTCACATTACTCTCACTTCATTGTTCCTCCGTCCTGCCTTCCCCCTCACCTTGATTCACCTATCACCTGCAAGCCCCCTCCCTTTTCTTCCTAGTTTCTACCCCCTACCTTTCCTGTCTGATTAAGTGTTTTAGCCCAAAACATCCACTGTGCATTTCTCTCCGTAGATGCTTTCCGTCTGCTCATTTCCCCCTGCATTTTGTGTGTGTATTGATCCAGATTTTATAAACTTATTGGGATGCAGCAAGGAACAGACCATTCTAGCCAGGCCGTGCTGCCCTGCTGCCCCCAATTTAACCCTAGCCTAATCGTAGGACAATTTAAAAAGAACAATTAACCTGCCAACCGGTACGTCTTTGGACTGTCGGAGGAAACCAGAGCACCCGGAGGAAACCCACATGGTCATGGAGAGAACGTGCTGAGTCCTTACGTTCAGCGGTGGGAATTGAACCCGGGTCGCTGGTACTGTGAAGTGTATAGCTATTACACTACATTTCTAGTGTCAGTAGTCTCTCTTGTGACATAACTTCAGCCTCTTGCAATAGTGACATCAGATTCAGATTCATTTTATTTATCACGTAAACATCAAACGATATAGTTAAACATGTCATAACAACCAACACACCCAAGGGTGTGCTGGGGGCAGCCTGCAAGTGTTGCCACACATTCTAACGCAAACGTAGCTCGTCTACAATGTTCAGCACAACAACACAACACACAATAACACAAACAGCAACAACAACAGAAGAAAATAAGACAACAGCAAGACAAGGCTCTTTTCCACCATCCCACCCACTCAGGAGACAGGGTGGGAGAGGTATAGTTAAGGTAATAGTGGGAATCAGTAGGTTTATTAAAGATATTGGTGTCTCCGGAGATGGGGAGGGAGGTATTAGAAATGGACTGAGTGAATTTAAGGACGGGGTGTAATTTAGAGGCAAAGCTGATGAATTTGATGAGTTCAGCATGGGTACATGAAGCAGCACCAATGCAGTGGTCAGCACAGCAGAGTAAGATTTGCCTGTGCTTCCACAGCCCAGATGAATGTTGATTGGGGTTTTAAGTACTGTTGGAGCATGAGGGGAAGTTACGATCGTGAAGCAGCAATTTGACCAAACGGAGGGGAAAGATGCGGTGTTAGTTCAGACCAGAGCTGACGTAACAGGAATGGATCTGCCTCTTACCATTGGGGTCCTGGGAGAGGGCATCCATACTTTCAGAGAAGAGGGGAGTGGAGGTGAGGGTGCCCAACTGGAATTCGTGTTTCCCATAGCTGAGAGTGGGGACGTTAAAGAAAAGTTGCTCTCATTTCTGCGGAGTGAGGGAAAGGAGTTGTCTGATGTGAGAGGTCTACTGATTCCTTCAGCTGTTGATTTAAATCCTGAGCTCGTTTTGGCTATTATGTCACTGGCTGATAAATGCAGAGGTGTACCTGGTGAGAGGCAAAGTTACTGCAGGCTGGGAGTGTTCTCTGGAGTCAAGCCCACACCCGATGGGGAAGAAGAATATGAGGCTTGGGCTGAGCAGACACCTCAGTTACGGGATGAATGACTGTGCTCAGATAATATGAAAAGACAGCAGCTGGTAGAGAGCTTGAAGGGTCGGCGGCTGATATAGTGAAGTTCCTCAAAGAAGGAAATCCACTAGCCATGTCAGCTAGCTACTTACAAGCTCTGGAAGATACCTTTGGAAACAAGAGAATATCTACAGATGCTGGAAATCTGAGCAACAGACACAAAATGCTGGAGGAACTCAGCAGGCCAGGCGGCATCTATGGTAAAGAGTACAGTTGACGGTTTGGTTTCAGCCGGAAACGACTGTACTCTTCCATAGATGCTGACTGGCCTGCTGAGTTCCTCCAGCATTTTGTGGAAGATGCTCCTGGGTCTGCTGGAAGTGCAGCCGATCTTCGGATGAAATTTAGGCACACATTTCCACACATTGGGAAAAATCTGAGTGCTGAGGAATTTCCGATGATATCGGTTGGTGCCGTCACCAAGCCTGACACGGCCGATAGGAAGCTGGACTCACTGGTGGGATGTATCAAGGCGAGGCCGGCTCCTGAGTGGGGTCCCTTGACTAGAGAAGTGACCTGTTACACTTGTGGAGAAGATGGACATTTCAAGTGGGAGTGCGAAGGACAGGAAGATCTTCAGAAAGTAAATCAGCGGTTATTCAAAAAGAGAAGAAAAGAATTAAAATTACGTATGGACCTAGTAAAGGAACGGACTGATGTTTTGGAGACGATACGTTCCTATCAGTGTATCAAGGTAAATACTAAAGTATCAAACACTATTCCTGAAGGTTTAGAAACTCCAAGCTCTGATGTATCCATACTGAAGATGTATTTTCCACTGATGCAGCTGATGTTGGTTACTCCAGGAGTAGGCATCCGTTAGTCTCGTGAAACCATGGATTTGCACCTTGGAAGTTTTCCAGGGCACAGGCCTGGGCAAGGTTGTCTGGGAGACAAGGTGCTTTGTGTGGATGAATGGCTTCACGGAGGAAGGACCAGCACTCTCGTGGGGGACCCGTTTGTTCGATATGGATTTTGAGAGACATTCGGAAGGTCGTGTGTGCTTTCATGCAGATCAAAGGTCCTGTGAGTGAGTTACAGATGAGCTCCACTTGTGTGCATATTTGATTGTATAAGTATAATGGGCCCTTTTTGTTTTTTCTCTTTCTTTCCCTCAATAAATGTTTGCTTAAGTTAACATTCTTAATTGTACTTCTTTATAATTTTATGCAGTGTATGATTTGTTAGTTCTTGCCGAGGACATTAATTCACACAAACCGGGGTCTGGGTGGGCGAGACATCCCAGCCTCACTGATTTGGTGGGACAAAGGTCGTTTACACCCTAGACATACAAAACCGGAAAGGTGGGTTTCTCACCGTGGAGTTCCGTGGCTGTTAACGAGCGGCTAACAAGCTGCATTTCCAGAGACGCCCAGTAAAAAGGGTTTCATGATTTGTCAAATACCTCTCAGTCCGCTAAAAAGGAAAAGGCCATTTAATACAAAAGTGGAAATTTTTGTTGCTAAAAGAGAATTGGAATGCTGTGTCCTGGTTATTTGTTGCATGAGATGCTGTAAACATCAGCTATGACCCAGGTACAGCGAGAGACACACTGAAGCTGATCAAAGTTTAAAGTAAGTTTATTATCAAAGTAAATATTTGACACCAGATACAACGTGAGATTCGCTCTGTTGCAGGTGTTCACAGTAAATACAGGAAACAGAATTGAGTCAATGAAAGACCACACCTAACACGATGGACATCAACCAACTGCAAAAAAGCAAAGACAGATCTGTGCAAATACAAAAAGAAAGAGAAAAAAGAAACAACAATAATACTGCTGAATAAATAAGCAACAAATATCAGGAACATCAGATGGAAGAGTCCTTGAAAGTGAGTCCAGTTGAGTGGGGACAGTTCAGTGCTGGGGCAAGTGAAGTTACCCCCTCTGCTTCAATAGCTGATGTTTGGGGGGTCTTGAGGCTCCTGAATCTTCTTCCAGATGTCAGCAGTGAGAAAAGAGCACGGCCTAGAGGGTGGGGGTCCTTGATGATGGATGCTGCTTTCCTGTGACGGTGCTCCATGTCGATGTGCTCAGTTATGGGGAGGGCTTTACTGGTGATAGACTGGGCTGTATCCACCACTGTTTCTGGGCTTTTCTGTACAAGTGTAAAGCGAGTAGACCAGGGGCTAATCCCACAGCCTGCTGGTACAACTGTACTGGTAGAGATTGTGGAGGAGATTTTGTTGCCAATTCAGACTGACTGGGGTCTGCAAGTGAGGAAATCAAGGATCCAATTGCACAAGGAGGTATTGAGGCCTAGGACTTGAATCTCATTAAACAGCTCACTGACTTTTAACAGGAAATGTGCAGAAATAAGGGAAATAGAATAAACGCTTGGCAAACAGGGCCATTAACTAGAACTTTCAAACTAAAGTTAACACGGGAACAGTGGCTCAGTGGTAATAGTTTAATACTAAGTAATTATCACTTCCAACAGTGTCAGTCTAAATGGTTGTTTTCTTTTCCAGAACCAGTGGGGAGCATTGATGGTGCTCTGGCTTTGATCAAGTCTCAACAAGACTGAAACAAGAGGAAGGGAGTTAACTACTGCTGCCATCAAACACTAATTGTCTGGACCACGTGTGATTGCCAAACCCATTCCCCAGACCGCCTGTGAGGGTGTGCAGACCCCGGGCAGAGTCCTTGATTGTGATAAATCTCATGGAATGACAGAGCAGGTTCGAGTGGTGTAACCTACCCTTCATTCTGAATACACGGTTCATTTCACAAAATGAATCTATCTGGCTTTCACTTTCACCAGTAGCTGAACCCCTCCCCGGGTCAGTGTCCACGAGTAACAACCAGACTCAGGTTTAATATCACTGGCATGTGCTGTGAACTTTGTGTTTTTCAGCAGCAGTACATTGCAGTACATAGTCATAAAATTAGAAAAAATATGTAAAATAAGTGAATAAATAGTGCAACATGAGAGGGAAAAACACTGTGAATGTGTTCATGGGTTCAATGTCCATTCAGAAATCTGATGGCAGAGAAGGAGCCATTCCTAAAACACTGAGTGTGTATCTTAAGGTCCCTGTACCTCCCCTTGATGGTAGTAATGAGAAGAGGGTATGTTGAGGGTTATGGTGGTTATCAATGATGGATGCTGCCTTTTTGAGGCATCACCATTTGAAAGTGCCCTGGATGCTGGGGAGGCTGGTGCCCATGGTGGGGCTGACTGAGTTTACAACTTTCTGCAGCTTTTTCTGATCCTGTGCAATGGCCACTCCATACCACAGGGTGATGCAGTCACTTAAAATTCTCTCCAGGGTGCATCTGTAGAAATTTACAATTGTCTCTGGTGACACATCAATTCTCCTCAAACTCCTAATGAAATATGGCCACTGTTGTGCCTTCTTTGTAATTGCACAATCTGTTGGGCCCAGGATAGATACTTGGAGATGTTGACACCCATGAACTTGAAACTGCTCATCCTTTCCACCTCCAATCCCTCGATGAGGACTGGTGTGTGTTCCCTTGACTTACCCTTGCTGAAGTCCACAGTCAGCTCCTTGATCTTACTGACATTGAGTGCAAGGTTGTTACTGCAACACCACTCAACCAGCAGAACTATCTCACTCCAGTACGGCTTCTTGTCATCATCTGAAATTCTGACGACAATAGTTGTGTCAATGTCAAATTTATCAATGGTGTTTGAGCTGTGCCTGGCCACACAGTCACGGGTGCAGTGTGAGTAGAGCAGTGGGTGAAGTCTGTATCATTGAGATGCACCAGTGTTGTTGCTAGAGAGGGGGAGATGTTATTCCTGATCCACTCAGACTGTGGTCTCCCAGTGAGGAAGTTAAGGATACAGTTGCAGAGGGAGGTACAGAGGCCCAGGTTTTGGAGTTGTTTGATTAGAGCTGAGGGTATGATTGTGTTGAACACTGGTTGTGATCAACAAACAGCAGCCTGACGTAAGCATTACTGTCCAATGATCCAGGGCCGGCTGGAGAGCCAGTGAGGTTGTATCTGCTGTAAACCTATTGTGGCGATAGGCAAATTGGAGTGGGCCCAGGTGCTTGGGCATGAGTTGATTCTTGCCATGAGCAGTTTTTCAAAGCACATCATCACAGTTGATGTGAGTGCCACTGGGCGAGAGTAACTGAGGCAGCTAGAGGCTTTTTCTCATGTTTTGAAAACACCACAGGTCTACCCCATCAGTGAGTTGCTCTTTGGTAGAGAAACTGAAGGAGCTGGACTTGGTGTGGACCGTGTTGCTGCCTGCTACAGAGAGATGTCGGAGTTGGTGTGTGAAGGAGGTGTGCAGTCTAATAGTGAGTGATTGTTTTAGTCGCTTTTCTTGTTATTGCAGGACCTGTTGGACATTGGTAACGTGGAATGCTGCAAGTCCAGTTCACTGGTTTATTGGTGGGACTGATGCTGGGGGAGCTGTGTGACCTCAGTTGTAGTGAGAACCAGGCCTTAAGCCATCCAGGAGAGAGGCATTGGAGTTGGTTCAGAAGGCAGTATGGTGCAGCTCCAGTGTTCGCTGGGCGAAGACAAGCTGTATTGTCTTCAACTGCAGACTGCTACAACATTCACGGACTTAGGGACTAGATACTGTTTTTTTTTGAGTGACTGTACCTTACTGTTATATTGTATGTGCGATATGTGGGCTTGTGCTGTGTGTGACTGTTGGTACTGTGTTTGGCATATTGGCCTGAAGTAACACTGTTTCGTTTGGCTGTATTCATGGGTATTCATGTATGGTTGAATGATAATTAAATTCAAACTTGAATCTCACAGGGATTCTCCAAATTCCTTCTCCTTGGATCCAGCACCAATCTGACTTTCCCTACCTACCTGGATATAGAAATTCCCCATGCCCAAGATAATGAAATTTTTCTTTCTTTTTATATCTTTTTATTAATTTTAAACAAACATAAGAGAAACATAGATAGAGTTTGAGAATACATAATTAATAGGTTAAAGTATAAATACAAATAGATGATAATCCATATATAATAACCTCCCAAACTCATAGTGATTACGAAAAAAGGAGTAAATAAGAAAAAAAAACCTTCCAAAAAAAACTTAACCAACATGGGCCATTGCATTGTCAAATATGCACAGTAGCGTCAATAACTCCGTAACTCCATCCAAATAATTAAGGATAATAAAAGTAAGGCTTAGGAAAAGTCAGTTTAGCTCATATGAAAATGTTGAATAAACGGTCTCCAAGTTTCTTAAAATTTAATTGAAGGGTCAAAAACAACACTTCTAATTTTTTCTAAACTCAAACAAGAAATAGTTTGAGAAAACCACTGAAATATGGTTGGAGGATTAATTTATTTCCAATTCAATAGGATAGATCTTCTAGCCATTAATGTAACAAATGCAATCATTTGCCAAGCTGAGGGGGATAAACAACTATTATCCACCATTGGTAAACCAAAAATTGCAGTAATAGGATGCGGTTGCAATTTAATATTCAGAACTTTTGAAATAATACCGAAAATATCTTTCCAATAATTTTGCAAGCAAGGGCAAGACCAAAACATGTGGGTCAATGAAGCGACTTCAGAATGACATCTGTCACAGGTTGGATTAATATTAGAATAAAATCGAGCAAGTTTATCCTTAGACATGTGAGCCCTATGTACAATCTTAAATTGTATTAAGGCATGTTTAGCACAAATAGAAGAAGAATTGACTAATTGTAAAATTTTCTCCCACTGCTCAGTGGGTATAAGACAATGAAGTTCTTTTTCTCATTCCTTCTTAATTTTTCCTGATACTTCTGGCTGTACTTTCATGATCATATCATTTTTGAAATTTTTTACATCTTTTCTCGCTCCCTCTGTAATTTGTACCCTACATCCTGACTGCTGTTCAGGGGCCTGTATTTATCTCCTATCCATGTATTTTTTGCCTTTGAAGTTTCTTAACTCTACTTGAGGATTCTACATTTTCTAAGCCTACGTCACCTTTTAGTCTCTCTGATGTAACATTACCATCCATCCTGTTGAATATCATCTTTGGAAAACTTGCTTCTATGACTCTATCTACTCAGCTGTGTCAGCATGTGAAAAGTTGCAGACCCAGAATTCCTTGCAGGACACTATTACTTACATCTTTGCAAGTTACCCTTATCCTCCGCCTCCTGCGAGTGACCTATTTGTTCATGCATTGACCCAATTATCAATGTCTTCCACTTTGTGAAATTGAACTTATGATGGATTTATCAAATGCCTTCTATGTTCCAATAAACAATCTGATCTTTCATAAACTGCTACACTGAACCAAAGCATGTTGGTGTAGTTGTTCCAGAAAAAGCAGCCGACAATGTACTGACTGAGGTACTTATCCAGTCCAACATTCTACACTGTACCAAGTTTAGCATTTTCATGTTAATAAGGAATATCTTTGCACTTACCTTTAAATACAATCCAGCAAATGAAGGCAGTGAGACTGCAGACAAGAGACACAACGTTACAGATATTCAGGAACCACCCCCAGCGTTTGTCTCCTAGATTCCATGTGGAGAAATGAACAACATTAAAGCTCTATGGAAACTGAAATAACAGATCGACACAAATGATTCAACACAGGATTAACAAACAAAGTGTTGCAGGTTATGGAAATGGACCTCAGTTGGTCAGGTTGATATCGAGCCTCCTCAATACAATGCAACCCAACCATCTCACAGATGGGTCAGACGTCAGGGCACGGGGATGAAGAAGCTACGGTGAGCTCAATGACACGGGCAGGTGTGGAGTCACTGGGAGAGATAAAACTAGCTTGTTGTTGCTTCTGGAAATACATTTGATAACCTGGGGTTTTCCCAATCTGCAGTCCAGTCTGATGTGCATGCCACTACACTGATGTTTCTTCATGTACACATCCAGCAAATGAAATAAGAACCGACTGTCAATGATCAATTGGTATGGTCTTGACAATAACTAATCCCAGCCTTGGGAGTGAAACTACATTGTTATTCTGTGAATACTGTTGAGAAGCTGAACATTGGAACATCACTACACTGGGATGCTCCCCGGCATTGTGATTCAAAGTGAAGCTTCCATATACGAGGAGCAGGCTGAAATGTAGAAATGGTTTGGCATCTAGAAGTACACAGAGAGAGAGAGTGGTCACAGGAAGTCCATTGGTAACTGGTAAACCAGATCCAAAGAATCGATCACTACCAGATCAAAGAGACATCTTTCTTGGAAAGGAGTAAACAGTCAACATTTCTGGCCGAGACCCTTCATCAAGACTGGAAAAAAGATGAGAAATCAGTGTGAAACACCCCGGTTTCCTGGGCTGCGTAAGTCTAAGAAAGACAACCTTCAGCCCCGCTGAACTCGTGAGATTGAGGCGTGCTTGATCCCACCCCAGACCTGTGTGGGTGCTGTGTCAATTACTACCCTGTTACAAATTAATGCCACAAAATAACAGACAGTACACTGCGTACGATTAAAGGAATCATATTTATGAATCTTAACTGAAGGGTTAGTAAATAATAACACAAAGAAAAAAACCTATTCTAATTAAACAGTCAAATGTGCACAAGTTGGAGCTCATCTTGAACTTCTCTGTCACTCACGGGCTGGGCCCTCGGTCAACGTGAAAGGACACATACCTTCTGAACGTTGCTCACAGTTCAACTTGAACAAACAGGTCTCTCACCAGATCATATGTTACGGCTGGTTCTCCCCAGCATCTTCCCTCTTCATCTCCTCTCAAACAAAAAAAAACCCAAGCACAACCTTACTGTCCCTCATCAGAAAATCTCCTGGCACACTTTCCACATCATCCCTTATCTTCAACAATGACCTAACCAGGCTGAAAGCCGAGCTGCCGAATGAAATACCTACAACACAACAGTAAAGGTGTGAACCAGGGCTTTACACCTGGAAGAGGTGGGGGGAGGGGAGGAAGAAGGACAAGGTGAGAGGGGGATGGAGTGAAGTTAAGAACTGGGAAGTTGATTAGTGAAAGAGATAAAGGGCTGGAGGAGGGGGAATTTGATACGAGAGGGCAGAAGACAATTGAATAGGAATGAAGAGCTGTAGGGGCAGAACAATGTGGCAATTGTTCTGCTTGCAAGGATTAGTACCAGGAGGGAGATCATTGGGAAGGGACGAGTGGACAAGGGAGTTGCACAGGGAGTGATCCTTGCAGAAAACAGAAAGTGGGGTGCTGGGGGTGGAGGGGTGGTGAAGATGTGCTTGATGCTGGAATGCCGTAGGAGATGGTGGAAGTTACGGACAATTATGTGCTGGATGCAGAGGCTAATGGGGAGTAGGTGAGGACAACAGGCCCTATCCCTGGTATTGTGGTGGGAGGATGGGGTGAGGGCAGATGTGCACAAACTGAAAGTGATATGGGTGAGGGCAACATTGATGGTGGAGGAAGGAAAGCCCCTTTCTTTGAAGAAGGCCGACATCTCATTAGTTCTGAAATGAAAAGCCTCATCCTGAGAGCAGATGCTGTGGAGATGGAAGAGCTAAGAGAAGTGGACGACAATTTTACGTGACAGAGTGGGAAGAGCTATAGTGCAGGGAGCTGTGAGATTATAGAACATAGAAATTTACAGTGCATTACAGGCCCTTCAGCCCACAATGTTGTGCTGACCATGTAACCTAGTCTAGAAAAGGCCCAGAATTATCCAACCGCATAGTCCTCTACTTTTCTAAGGTCCATGTGCCTATCTAAGAGTCTCTTAAAAGACGCTATTGTATTCGTCTCCACCACTGTCAATGGGAGTGCATTCCACGTATCCACCACTTATAAAAGATCTTGGTGGATAGAATGTCTCCAGAGATAGAGACAGAGAGATTGAGAAAGGGGAGAGAGACATCAGAAATAGATCAAACACATTTGTGGACAGGGTGGAAGTTGGAGGCAAAGTTGATGAAGTCGATGAGCTCAGTGTGGCTGCAGAAGGCACTGACCTGTTGGGTTCCTCCAGCATTTCGTGTGTTGCCTTGAATTTCCAGCAACTGCAGATTTTCTCATGTTAAGTTATCCCCGCTGGTTTAAGAGTCTGATAGTTGAAGGGTAATACAGGTTTTCCCTGCTATTTGAAAGTAGAGCATTCCTATCAAACCTTTCGTAAGCCGAAATGGCGTACGACAAAGAAGCAATTACCATTAATTTATGTGGGAAAAATTTTCACGTGTTCCCAGACCCAAAAAATAACCTACCAAATCATACCAAAAATCGGCACGTGCACGCATGCGCACAGACCTGCCCGTGCAAGGCTTCACGGTCATGATAGTCTTTCTCAGGGTGAACACAAGTTTAACATGGGCACCTTTTTTCTATATAAAGTAGAAATAATGTATGTACAGTGTAGTTTCACTGACCAGAATTGGGAAGATTTAGCCAAAAACCGATTTGTAGAAAAAAAAATGCGTGTATACGCATGCGCACACATCTGCCCGCGCAAGGCTTCATGGTCATGGTAGTCTTTCTCAGGGTGAACACAAGTTTAAAGTGGGTGCCTTTCTTAGTAAAAGCGAAAATCCTCTTCAGATTTCTTTCAGTTAGCAAAAACAGGTACAAATGTAGGTCTCTCATAAAAGCGAAGTGGTGTAAAGCGGGGGACACCTGTAACTGTTCCTGAACCTGGTGGTGTGGGTCCTGAAGCTCCGGTATCTTCTACCTGATGACAGCAGCGAGAGGAGAGCACAGCCTGGGTGGTGGAAGTCCTTGATGATGGATGCTGCTTTCCTGTGACAGCGCTCTGTGTCAATGTGTTCAATGGTGGGGATTCTGTATTACCTCCTTTCCAAGCGCAACATCAAAAAAGTCTCTGTATGTCATTTATAAACACAGAACACACACATATACACCTACCGCTACCCTCTCTACTCATTTGAATCTACCTATTTCCCTTTCAGTCTCAATGTTTATTGACATTTTCAATAGTTTCTCCTTCAGGTATTGTCATACCTGCTATTGAATCTCCATTTTCACCCCACTGTATGAAACCAAGCCCGAAGATAACCACAGTCTTTGCAAATTTCTGCTCCCATCATCATTCTCTTTCCACTCCAAAATCCTTATTGTTTTTCAATTTTCTGATGTTCAAATCTATCACTTTCCAACCCGACCACACGACAGTATCAGACCACATCAGGATTTCAAATTTCATTCCTCACTAAGATCCACGTACACTACATCGAAAGTGTTTTCCTCATCGATTAACTTGCATCTTTAACCTTATTGAATCATTGAATTAGGATTTTCTTTGTTCTCCAGGTGGATGTGTCTGACCTTGCTGGGTTCCATTCTATTTGTTATGTAATAGATGGAAAATCATCTTCAGTGTCCTCTCCTCCCATTCCTGCCCAATGATAACTCAAACTCCCTGAGGATCGATCCTTCAACATCCTCTTTACCATTTGCACACTGTCCCTTAGCTCAGTTCAATCTCCTACATGTTACGTGCCAGCAGCCATAGACCACCGACACAGATTTTAATGTTAAACAAATATATTTTCAAGATCTACCCAATATATAGACAATTAAAACAATTGCTTCCCTAACCAAAAATTAACAGTGCAATGCATCTTAGCTCACAAACTGTGGAAGCCTGGAAACAGTTCTTCCCAAGTCTCACTCAAACAGAGTCCTAGGATGGCTATCCAGAAAGTTCCGGAATCCACGGGAACAGGTACAGGTGTCTGTGAGGAAGGGTTCATAAATTCCAGAGGACAAGTGATCAGACTGGATCCACGCAGGGATAACAAGGTGACAGTCACAGAAGATTCCAGAAGTCGAGTGGTCATCACTGAAATACTAGAGTCCACGCAGGGATAACAAAGTGACACCTGAGTTCCAAGATCCACGTAGGGATATCAGAAGGTGACAGTCACGGAGTATACCTTAACACAAGTGGTCGCCACATAACACACCCGAATCCATGTATGGATCAACAAAAAGTGGTTGCCACAGAATACTCCAGAAATCCAAGTATGGATCATACAAATTCACAGTCACATATCCAATATGCACTGTGTGCCGCAAATTATCACAATCTTCTGGACACAGAGAAATATTGGGAACGACCACTGCTGTAGTGATCTCTTCAACTCACTCAACTCAACTCACTGTCTCGCTGTACAGATGGAAACATCAAAACATTGCAAAGCCAAAACAAGTGACAATCATTCCTTCTCTATTGTAGAATGGTTTCTTTGATGTTTATCGAGTTTCTTTGAAAAGTATGCCACAGGATGGTCAATGTCATCATGATCATCTCTTTGTAATAACACTTCTCCTGCAGCCTCGTCACTGGCATCCACTGCTATGGAAAATGGCTTTTCAAAGTGAGGTGACCTGAGCACAGGTTGATGACACAAGATGGCCTTCAATTTGTCAAATGCCTTCAGACAAGGCTCTGTCCAAACAAATTTCTCACCCTTCTTCAAGATATTAGTCAATGGAAGGGCAACATCAGCAAAGTTCTTACAGAGATTGAGATAATACCTGATCAGTCCTAGAAATCTTCTAAGAGCGTTCTTACCAAATGGAATGGGAAACTCAGAGACAGCCTGAACCTTTGCCTGAACAGGAGCCAACCTGCCCTGACCTACAATGTAACCAAGATAGGTCACAGTGGCATGGCCAAATTCACTCTTATCTAAGTTAACTGTAAAGTTGGCCTTTGAGAGCCTTTCAAACAGCTTTTCTGCTGCAGAGATATGGGCTCCCCATGTGTCATTTCCTGTGACCAAGTCATCAATATAGGCCGCTCTGTGTTCTAACCCTTGAATTATAGAATTAATCATTCTCTGAAATGTTCCCAAAGCATTTTTCATTCCAAATGGCAGAACATTGTATTTATATAACCCAGAAGGTGTTAAAATGCAGAAATTTCTCTACCTCTGTCTGTTAATGAAACACACCAATACCCTTTTAACAGATCGATTTTTGTAAGAAACTTAATTTTTCCAACCTTGTCTACACAATCATCTACTCTGGGGATTGGATAAGCATCCGTTTTTGTTATAGCATTCACCTTTCTGTAATCAGTGCAAAACCTGATCCTACTATCTGGTTTAGGTAGCATGAGCTCAAATCTGAAGTAGAATGCCTAATAATACCATTTTCTAACATATACTCAATTTCTTGATCATCAAGTTTACATTTTTCAACATTCATGCGATAAGGATGCTGTTTTATAGGTTTATCATCATCAACATCTACACCGTGTGAGGCCACTGTTGTTCTTTTTGGAACATCGGGGAACAGATCCTGAAATTTCATGATAACTGCTTCATTTGCTGTTGCTGATCTGGTTGTAAATGAGCCAGTTTTTCATCAAGGTTTTCTAAAATAATGGAATTTGGCAATCTAGCCGGAACAATGTTTGGTTTAAAGTGGACCTCAGAAGGGTCATCCAGAAAATCTTCAGAGAGCCCAGATCCGTCCCGCTTCACAGCAGCCGCTAC
This sequence comes from Hemitrygon akajei, assembly GCF_048418815.1. Classification (NCBI taxonomy): domain Eukaryota; kingdom Metazoa; phylum Chordata; class Chondrichthyes; order Myliobatiformes; family Dasyatidae; genus Hemitrygon; species Hemitrygon akajei. Next base: position 178,758,194 of record NC_133125.1, read on the forward strand.
AACTGCAGTTGGCATTTCATAGTACGGCTTAAGCATGTTAATGTGACAGAGCTGTGTTGGCCTCCCTCTATCTGGAGTTTTGACAACATAATCGACATCATTGACCTTGGACACAATTTCACAGGACCATGGAATCTGGCCTGCAGAGGATTTGTTTGCACAGGGAAAAGAACGATCACCGTATCTCCTGGTTTAAGTGTCCTAGCTCTGGCTGTCTTATCATACCAGGTCTTCATCTTACTCTGAACAGATTTTAAAATCTCCCCAGCTAGGTTACAAGCCCTCTGCTATCTGCCCTTGAATTTTAAAACATAGTCCAACAAATTTATATGCAGGTCATTGCTGGCTGGTCCATTGCTCTCTTAACAATGCTAAAGGACCTCGAACCTGGTGCCCAAACACAAGCTCTAAGGGGCTAAAGCCTAGGGACTCTTGCACAGAATCCCTTCCTGCAAATAGAAGCAAATGAACTCCCTCATCCCAATCCTTCTCATTTTCAAAACAGAAGGTCCTAATCATGATTTTGCAGGTAGAATGGAATCTTTCTCAGCCCCTTGGAATTCTGGATAGTGTGCAGAAAACATAATCTGTTTGGCTCCCAGTTCGTAAATTACCTGCTGGAATAACCCTGACATAAAATTACTTCCTTGATCGGACTGGATTTCCTTTGGCAAACCAAATAGGGTGGAAAATTTTATGAGAGCCTTCGACACAGTTGGAGCTTTGATATTCCTGAGAGATATTGCTTCTGGAGATCTAGATGCTGTACACATAATGGTTAGCAAATACTGATGGCCAGCTCTAGTCTTTGGCAATGGGCCAACACAATCCACAATAACTTTAGAAAAGGGTTCACCAAATGCAGGAATAGGCTGTAGTGGAGCCTCTTAGGTGACCTGATTAGGTTTACCACAACCTGAGAAGTGTGACAAGTTCGGCAAGAGAGTCTTTACTCATTGGGGATTGCCAAGGAGTTTAGAATCAGATCAAGGGCCTCAGTTCACTGTAAAAGTGATGCAAAATCTGATGAGACTGTTTGAGTTAAAGCAGAGGTTTCTTATCCCTTATCGACCCCAGTCAGTGGAATTGTTGAACAGATGAACAGAACTTTCAGGAGAATGTTAGCTAAAATGGCTAAGCAACACAGGGCCATATGGGTCAATGTCTTACCCCAAGTCCTTGTGGTAATCCGTACCACTCAAGCTTCTTTTTACACCTTTGAAGTTGAAGAGCGGGAGAGAAATGAGAGGGTTAGAATTCCTGGTTGGGCTAGAGTTATCGGAGCCTGAGTGTGATAGTATTGTAAAGGACAAGCGGGTGCAGCAATTCATCGACACTATAAAGGAAGCCCATTATGTTGCAGCCCATAACACGGGAAGGACGAAACAGCAGAGTAAAGCTTATTTTGATGTGTGAACAAAACCGACGGAGTTGGAGATGGGACAGAAGTTTATGATCTCAGTACATCAACCAGGCCCTTTTACAACTCCGAGATTTGTGGGACTGTACGATGTCGTTGAGAGAGACAGTCCATCAGTTTATCAAATCCAGACTGCTCCAAGTAAGTCAGGTTGATATTGTGGCGACCCACTTCCCAGCGCACTCGAACCGGCTCACAAAGCGGCCGGTCCCAAAGAGGGCGCCAAGTCTGCTTCACCGGCAAGGGGAAAAGCCCGGCGCGGGACGGGACTGTGAATACGCGACCCCTACAGCATTCCCGCCCGGGGAGGGCGGGATCAGGAAGGCTTTAAAGCGAAACCGCCAAGTTTGAATAAAACTCTTTTGCAACTGCAGCTCACCGACTCCGTGTCGTTGTTTCAGCGCTGCGTGTAGCACACCGCTACAATTGGTGACCCCGACAAACCAAACGATACTTGGGCCGAGGATGAATGACGCCACATCTGTTCATGCAGTTTCATTAAAACTGCCAAGCATCTGGACGCTGCGACCTCACCTATGGTTCCAGCAAGCAGAAGCCCAATTCCACGTCCGGCAGATAACCTCGGATGCCACACGTTACTACTACGTGGTGAGCTCCCTCGACCAGGAGACAGCTGCCCAGGTTGAGGAGTTCATACAGTTTCCCCCAGCGGACGGCAAGTACACGGAATTCAAAGCCCTGCTCATACGGACTTTCGGACTCTCAGGGCGCGAGTGGGCTGCCCGCTTACTGCATCTGGATGGTTTGGGAGACAGGCCACCGTCGGCTTAAATGAATGAGATGTTGTCTCTGGCCGGAGGACACAAGCCCTGCCTCATGTTTGAGCAGGCATTCCTGGACCAGGTGCCTGAGGACATATGCCTGCTGCTGTCCGACGCGGATTTCAGCGACCCCCGGAAGGTGGCAGCCTGGGCGGACTTGCTGTGGAAAGCCAAGAAGGTGAGTGGGGCATCCGTCACACAGATCACCCGGCCACGCTCCCAGCAGCAAACCAGACCAGGCCCGGCCGTGGAGCCCAACGAACAATGGTGTTTCTACCACCAGCGGTGGGGCGCAGAAGCCCACCGCTGTAGCCCGCCCTGCAAGTTCCCGGGAAACACCAGGGCCAGCCGCCGCTGATGGCTACGGCGGCAGGCCATCGGGATAGCCTCCTGTATGTGTGGGACAAGCTGTCGGGACGCCGCTTTTTGGTCGACTCCACAGCCGAGATCAGCGTCTTACCTCCGACGAGTTACGACACCCGCAGCAAGGCACCAGGTCCCACCCTGAGGGCCACGAACGACATCACAGTAAGGACCTACGACACCCGTATGGTGCGGCTACATTTCGGCTCCAGCCGGTTCACGTGGGACTTCACACTGGCCGCCGTAGCCCAACCGCTCCTGGGAGCGGATTTTTTGCGGGCTTACAGCCTACTGATCGACCTGCCAAGGAAGAGACTGGTCCACGCCGAGACCTTTCAGACGTTCTCCCTGGGTGAAGCCCAGTTGCCGGCCCCACACTTAGACTCCATCACGCTGTCCGACAACGACTTCACCAGAGTCCTGGCGGATTTCCCATCGGTTCTGACACCGCAGTTCACGGCAGCCATGCCCAGACACAGCGTACAACACCACATCCTGACACAGGAACCACCCCTCCACGCCCGTGCTCGAAGGCTTCCCCCGGAGAAGCTCCGACTGGCGAAGGAGGAGTTCAAGAGGATGGAGGAATTGGGTAACATACGGCGGTCCGACAGCCCATGGGCCTCCCCCCTGCACATGGTGCCCAAAGCAACAGGGGGCTGGAGACCATGCGGCGACTACCGCAGGCTGAACGAGGCTACAACACCGGACCGCTATCCTGTGCCGCATATTCAGGACTTTGCAGCAAACCTGCACGGCGCACGGATCTTCTCCAAGGTAGACCTCGTCCGGGGATACCATCAAATCCCGATGCATCCGGACGACGTCCCCAAAACGGCTCTCATCACCCCGTTCGGCCTTTTCGAGTTCCTCCGCATGCCGTTCGGCCTGAAGAATGCGCACAGACGTTCCAGCGGTTAATGGACGTGGTGGGACGTGACCTGGACTTCGCTTTCATCTATTTGGACGACATCCTCATAGCCAGCAGCAGTCGTCAGGAGCATCTGTCCCACCTCCGACAACTCTTTGCCCGGCTGAGTGACTACGGTCTAACGATCAACCCGGTCAAATGCCATTTCGGGCTCAACACCATCGACTTCCTGGGCCACAGGATTACTAAAGACAGGACAACTCCTCTGCACGCCAAGGTAGACGTGGTGCGCCATTTCCCCCGACCCAACACAATCAAAGGCCTTCAGGAATTTGTGGGTATGGTGAATTTCTACCACCGTTTCCCCCCTTCAGCTGCCCGAATCATGCCCTGATGTCGGGTAAGGGGAAGGACATTACCTGGGACGAGGAGTCCGCCGCCGCTTTCATTAAAACCAAAGAAGCCTTGACAAACGCCGCGATGCTAGTGCACCCCAGAACGGACGTCCCTACCGCCCTCACAGTGGACGCATCCAACACGACAGTCGGTGGGGTACTGGAACAACTCATCGCGGGTCGCTGGCAACCCCTGGCGTTTTTCAGCAAACACCTGCGACCACCCGAGCTCAAATACAATGCTTTCGACCGGGAACTGTTGGCGCTATACCTGGCAATCCGGCATTTCAGGTACTTCTTAGAAGGTAGGCCCTTCATCGCGTTCACTGACCACAAACCGCTTACCTTTAGTAGGCCCAGGTGAGAGGACCCTACTCTGTGACGGAACCACCGACCAACCCCGCCCCATCGTCCAGGCAGCCTGACGGCGCCGCGTTTTCAACTCCATTCACAACTTAGCGCACCCCTCCATCAGGACAACCGTCCGGATGGTCTCCAACAAGTTCGTTTGGTACGGACTCCGCAAGCAGATCAGTGAATGGGCCAAAACGTGCATGCACTGCCAAACAGCCAAGGTGCAGCAGCACACCAAAGCCCTGCCGCAGCAGTTCCACCCCACCCGCCGGCGTTTCGACCACATTCATGTGGATATCGTGGGCCCCCTGCCAGTGTCGCGCAGAGCGCGGCACCTCTTCACTATCGTGGACCGGTTCACAAGATGGCCAGAGGCGGTCCCGCTCACCGACACCACCTCCGAATCTTGCGCCCGGACACTGATTGCCACCTGGGTATCTCGCTTTGGTGTACCGGCCCACATTACCTCCGACAGAGGCGCCCAGTTCACCTCCAGCCTGTGGTCAGCTATGGCCAGCCTTTTGGGGACACAGCTGCACCACATAACTGCCTACTACCCACAGTCGAAAGGACTGGTGGAGCATTTCCACTGTCACCTGAAGTCGGCTCTCATGGCCCGCCTCAAGGGGCCTAACTGGGTGGACGAGCTTCCTTGGGTCCTGTTCGGAATCCGCACGGCGCCCAGAGAGGCCGAGTTGGTGTACGGCGCACCCCTGGTCGTCCCAGGAGAGTTCATACCAGCCCCAAGGGGGCAAGAGGAAGAACCCGGAGCAGTCCTGGGCAGACTACGCGAGAGGCTCGGCAACCTGGCCCCCATACCCACTTCGCGGCATGGGCAGAACCCGACCTGCGTACCCAATGACCTGCAAAACGGTAAGTTCGTTTTTGTACGACGGGCGGACATCGGGCACCGCTACAGCGGCCCTACGAGGGGCCGTTTACGGTGATCAGAAACAACGGGTCCACATTCGTGCTGGACGTTGGAGGGGAAAAGGAGGTTTTCACGGTGGACCGACTCAAACCAGCCCAGGTGGACTTGGAGCAGCCGGTCGAGATTCAGGCACCGCGGCGCAGAGGCAGACGTCCCAAACAGAGTCCGACCCAGACTGTGGACATTGGGGGGGGGGGGGTGTATCGCCGGTTCTGGGGGGGGGGGTGTTATGTGGCGACCCACTTCCCAGCGCACTCGAACCGGCTCACAAAGTGGTGCGCGCCGGCATTGAGGCCGGTCCCAAAGGGGGCGCCAAGTCTGCTTCACCAGCAAGGGGAAAAGCCCGGCGCAGGACGGGACTGTGAATACGGGGAGGGCGGGATCAGGAAAGCTTTAAAGCGAGACAGCGAAATTTGAACAAACCTCTTTTGCAACTGCAGCTCACCGACTCCTTGTCATTATTTCAGCGCTGCGTGTAGCCACACTGCTACAATATCATATTAACCATTTCAAATCACTTGAAGATGGTCAATGCTCTCTCGTAGCTGAGCCCATAAGGCAAATTGTCAATGGGATGCTCTGGGCAGAGATGATGATACTCGTAGATTTATTTTTCAGGCAATCAACGATGACGAGGATGGAGGAGTTGCACCCTCCATCCTCATCATCGTGAGTTTGGCGGCCACTTCTGTTTGTACCCGGAGGTTAAGGTAGTCCGCTTCATACTTGGTATCAAAAAAGGAGGGTTAAGGCAAAGCAATCTTTACAATTGTCTTAACCAAAGCAAAGACAGTGGAGGAGAGAAGCAGATGGAAGACTGTGCTCATCATCGGATACACTGGAAATACAACAGGAGATAGAAATCTTGAATTTAAGGGAGATATTAGAAACTTGGTTCGGAAAAAGAGGGATGTCTACAATAGATATAGGCAGCATGGAGTAAAGGAATTGCTCGAGGAATATAAAGAATGTAAAAGGAATCTTAAGAAAGAGATTAGAAAAGCTAAAAGAAGATACGAGTTTGGTTTGGCAAATAAGGTGGAAGTAAATCCAAAAGGTTTCTACAGTTATATTAAAAGCAAGAGGATAGTGAGGGGTAAAATTGGTCCCTTAGAGAATCAGGGTGGTCAGCTATGTGTGGAGCCGAGGGAGATGGGAGAGATTTTGAACAATTTCTTCTCTTCGGTATTCACTAAGGAGAAGGATATTGAATTGTGTAAGGTGTGGGAAACAAGTAAGGAAGTTATGGAACCTATGACAATTAAAGAGGTGGAAGTACTGGCGCTTTTAAGAAATTTAAAAGTGGATAAATCTCCGGGTCCTGACAGGATATTCCCCAGGACCTTGAGGGAAGTTTGTGTAGAGATAGCAGGAGCTCTGACGGAGATCTTTCAGATGTCATTAGAAACGGGGATTGTGCCGGAGGATTGGCGTATTGCTCATGTGGTTCCATTGTTTAAAAAGGGTTCTAGAAGTAAGCCTAGCAATTATAGACCTGTCTGTTTGACATCAGTGGTGGGTAAATTAATGGAAAGTATTCTTAGAGATAGTATTTATAATTATCTGGATAGATGGGATCTGATTAGGAATAGTCAGCATGGATTTGTGTGTGGAAGGTCATGTTTGACAAACCTTATTGAATTTTTTGAAGAAGTTACGAGGAATGTTGATGAGGGTAAGGCAGTGGATGTAGTCTATATGGACTTCAGCAAGGCCTTTGACAAAGTTCCACATGGAAGGTTAGTTAAGAAGGTTCAGTTGTTAGGTATTAATGCTGGAGTAATAAAATGGATTCAACAGTGGCTAGATGGGAGATGCCAGAGAGCAGTGGTGGATAATTGTTTATCGGGATGGAGGCCGGTGACTAGCAGGGTGCCTCAGGGATCTGTTTTGGGCCCAATGTTGTTTGTAATATACATAAATGATCTGGATGATGGGGTGGTAAATTGGATTAGTAAGTATGCCGATGATACTAAGGTAGGAGGTGTTGTGGATAATGAGGTGGGTTTTCAAAGTTTGCAGGGAGATTTATGCCGGTTAGAAGAATGGGCTGAACATTGGCAGATGGAGTTTAATGCTGAGAAGTGCGGGGTTCTACATTTTGGCAGGAATAATCCAAATAGAACATACAGGGTAAATGGTAGGGCATTGAGGAATGCAGTGGAACAGAGAGATCTAGGAATAACAGTGCATAGTTCCCTAAAGGTGGAGTCTCATGTAGATAGGGTGGTGAAGAAGGCTTTTGGAATGCTGGCCTTTATAAATCAGAGCATTGAGTACAGAAGTTGGGATGTAATGTTAAAATTGTACAAGGCATTGATAAGGCCAAATTTGGAATATTGTGTACAATTCTGGTCACCGAATTATAGGAAAGATATCAATAAATTAGAGAGAGTGCAGAGACGATTTACTAGGATGTTACCTGGGTTTCAGCACTTAAGTTACAGAGAAAGGTTGAACAAGTTAGGTCTCTATTCATTGGAGTGTAGAAGGTTGAGGGGGGATTTGATCAAGGTATTTAACATTTTGAGAGGGATAGATAGAGTTGACGTGAATAGGCTGTTTCCATTGAGAGTAGGGGAGATTCAAACGAGAGGACATGATTTGAGAGTTAGGGGGCAAAAGTTTAAGGGAAACATGAGGGGGTATTTCTTTAATCAGAGAGTGATAGTTGTGTGGAATGAGCTTCCTGTAGAAGTAGTAGAGGCCAGTTCAGTTGTGTCATTTAAGGTAAAATTGGATCGGTATATGGACAGGAAAGGAGTGGAGGGTTATGGGCTGAGTGCGGGTAGGTGGGACTAGGTGAGATTAAGAGTTCGGCACGGACTAGGAGGGCCAGAATGGCCTGTTTCCATGCTGTGATTGTTATATGGTTATATGGTTATATATCAGATAATTAGATAACTACAGAAACTCTTTTTGATGTTTTTATTTACAAGTGTTCGGAAGTGTTTGGTGTTGGAATACTATTGATGAGTGGCCTCATAATGATCGAAGGCTCTATTGAAGATTGCAGGTACATGGAATGAATTTGTGAAGGACTGAGATGAGATTGTGTGAAGTAAATGAGACTGACTGTTGATATTTGTGTTTGAATAATGGTAATATGGGGAAAAGACAAGAGTACGAGGATGATAGTGGGACACCATGTGTTATTATGAATGTAATGGTATTGCTGATGTGGACACAAATCAGAAATAAGATTATGGATTATCATGCGCCCCAGGTAACTCAATCCCAGTGGATCTGGAGCTCTGAGATTTTCCATATAGACCTCACTCCATTCTGTGTATGACGACAACTGATACCACTACCATCACAATGCCAAGTGTTGCTATCGTTTTGAGTGATGAGGATCAGACCTATAAAGAGTGTAAATTTTGTGCTTGTCATTGAAAAGGAAAATATTGGGTTTATCTGGAGGATTTAATTACAAACGAGTTTACAGACAGTGGAACAGCAACACACACAAAATGCAGGTAGAACACAGCAGGCTAGGCAGCATCTATAGGGAGAAGCCGGGAGCACCAGACACAGTATACCACACCAGCCGACTCACAGGTGAAGTGTCGCCTCACCTGGAAGGACTGTCTAGGGCCCTGAATGGTGGTGAGGGAGGAGGTGTAAGGGCAGGTGTAGCAGCTGTTCCATTTACAAGGATAAGTGCCAGGAGGGAGATCGGTGGGAAGGGATGGGGGGGGGGGGGGGCGAGTGGACAAGGGAGTTGCGTAGGGAGTGATCCCTGCGAAAAGCAGAAAGTGGGGGGGGGGAAATGTGTTTGGTAGTGGGATCCCGTTGCAGGTGACGGAAGTTATGGAGAATTATATGTTGGACCTGGATGCTGGTGGAATGGTAGATAAGGACAAGGGGAGCACTATCCCAAGTGGGGTGGCAGGTGAATGGGGTGAGGGCAGATGTGCAGGAAATGGGAGAGATGCATTTGAGAGCAGAGTTGATGGTGGACGAAGGGAAGCCCATTTGTTTAAAAAAGGAAGACATTTCCTTCGGCCTGGAATGAAAAGCCTCATCCTGAGAGCAGATGCGGCAGAGACGGAGGAATTGTGAGAAGGGGATAACATTTTTGCAAGAGACAGGGTGGGAAGAGGAATAGTCCAGGTAGCTGTGAGAGTCTGTAGGTTTATAGTAGATATCAGTAGATAGGCTGTCTCGAGAGATGGAGACAGAAAGATCAAAAAAGGGGAGGGAGGTGTCGAAAATGGACCAGGTAAATTTGAGGGCAGGGTGAAAGTTGGAGGTAAAGTTAATGAAGTCGACGAGCTCAGCATGCGTGCAGGAGGCAGCGCCAATGCAGTCGTCGATGTAGTGAAGGAAAAGAGGAGGATGGATACCGGTATAGCCTTGGAACATGAACTGTTCCACAAAGCCAACAAAAAGGCAGGCATAACTGGGACCCATACGGGTGCCCATGGCTACACCCTTGGTTTGGAGGAAGTGGGAGGAGCCAAAGGAGAAATTATTGAGAGCAAGAACTAATTCTGCTAGACGGAGGAGAGTGGTGGTAGAGGGGATTTGGTTAGGTCTGGAATCCAAAAAAAACCGAAGAGCTTCGAGACCATCTCGGTGGGGGATGGAGGTATATAGGAACTGGACGTCCATGGTGAAAATAAGATGGAGGGGGCCAGGGAGCTTAAAATCATTGAAAAAATTCAACGCATGAGAAGTGTCACGAACAGAGGTGGGAAGAGATTGAACAAGGGGGGATAAGACAGTGTCAAGGTATGCAGAAATGAGTTCAGTGGGGCAGGAGCAAGCTGAGACAAACTCAGGTCGGAGGAACAACACCATATATACCGGCTGGGTAGCCTCCAACCTGATGGAATGGACATTGACTTCTCTAACTTCCGTTAATGCCCCTCCTCCCCTTCTTACCCCATCCCTGATGTATTTGTTTGCTTGTTCTCCATCTCCCTCTGGTGCTCCCGCCCCTCTTTTCTTTCTCCCGAGGCCTCCCGTCCCATGATCCTTTCCCTTCTCTAGCTCTGTATCACTTTCGCCAATCACCTTTCCAGCTCTTAGCTTCATCCCACCCCCTCCGGTCTTCTCCTATCATTTTGCATTTCCCCCTCCCCCCACTACTTTCAATTCTCTTACTATCTTTCCTTTCAGTTAGTCCTGATGAAGGGTCTTGGCCCGAAACGTCAAAAGCGCTTCTCACTATAGGTGCTGCCTAGCCTGCTGTGTTCCACCAGCATTTTCTGTGTGTTGTTGTTTGAATTTCCAGCATCTGCAGATTTCCTCGTGTTTACAGACAGTGGGATTATTTCTTATGATTATTTTCTATCTACTTAACCTGTCAATAACTAAATATTTCATTATACCGCAGAGCAGGATTGAGTTATTTACCATAATGAAGTTGTTATTAAACAATGCAATGAGTTATCCTGGACTATTAAAGATCATGTGGGTTTAGCTAATGACGTTTAGCAGAATCTGTCCCTTTTGGGAGTGAAGTTTGGAACTGGTGTTTAAATGTCATTGGATGCACCCTTGGATACGAATTGCTTCACAAGTTCTTATAGTCTTTTTAATGGCAACTTTAATAACCTAAGTGTTTGCATTCCACATGCCATTCTAAATCTCTTTTTGGTGATTTTGTTTGTCTTCATACCATGAAGTTGTGTTAAGTACCATTGATTGCTGTTAAATGCCTTGATATATGGTATGAAAGTGGGTAACTTTTTATTGTGTTTCCTCATGCTTTTAAATCTTTATCTGTATTATTTGATGTCATGAGTGCTGGTGTCCTTTTGTCCTGTATTCACTCAGACATATAAACAGTAGTGTGATCCCCAGAGTTTTCTGTGGATCAACAGGGGGAGATGGTGGATTTGAAATGCGGAAGAAAATGTCAAACACGAATGCGTCGGGGACAGATGCAGCTGACAGATCTAATGTCTTTGCTCCTGCCTTGTGCTTGGAAATGGAGCCTGTCATTTTGTGGAATTGTTTTACGTCCTCCAGTTTGCAGCAGTCACTTGGTTTGGTCAGCGTTTTAAAGAAGATATCATGATGCTTCAGGTAATCTGCTGGACTAGAGGTCATTTCCAAATGAGAAGTTATTTGTGAGATGCTCTTTGGTTGGATACAACATGCAGGTTTTTGACTGTTGGAGTCAGTTTCTGTTTTGCGTGAATCAAGCTCCCTGCTGATTGAGAACAAAGAGCCACAAATTACCATTGTCACTTGCTGGGAAGAGGGCATTAATGGATGCTGGCCTGGAGCAGAGCCAATAAAAAGGTCGGACATGACTGAGGCTATGTCTACACTAGACCAGATAATTTTGAAAACGCCGGTTTCACATAAAAATGATAGGTGTCCACACCAAGCATTTTTGAAAATACCTCCGTCCACATTAAAATGGGTATTTGGGTGAATCCACTCCTACTGGGCACATACAGGACACATCTACATAAAACAAGCAAAGAGGAAACGGTATACTATTTCCGTTTCCGTGGCAGCGTTGTGCTATTTCCATTGGTCAGAAACTAGAGTACCTACAACCACAGCGAAAGAAAGTTTTCAACAACGTCTTCGAGGAATACAAAGAAAACCTCCGCTGGAAAAAACAGACCGGACTTCTTCTTTTGGACAAACGATGAAGTCGAGCTCCTTCTGCGAGTTGCAAACAACTACAAAGTCAGCAAAGCAGTGGACAATGTGAAGCCGTCCCCCATTGTTGCTGTGGTGTTGGAGGTTGCGTTCAAGAAAACAATGAAATGCCGCGCTGCCGCCCCCATCTGTTCCGGCACGTCATGACAGTGTTTTTAAAAACCTCTGGTTACCCCATACACACTACACCGCCCAGCCGGTGTTTTCAGATTTACACACTCTGGAGAGTGTTTTAGAAAAGCTCCATTTTCTGGGGAGGAAAACGCCATTTCAGTGTGGACGGAGAGTCAAAACAAAGAGAAAAAGCTTTGGTTATGGATTTATCCGGTCTAGTGTGGACATAGCCCAATGACACTGGAATGCTGCATTTGAATTGATAAGGAATGAATATGAAACTGGACACTTCAACTGCGCTATCGGCAATAACTCCAGAGAATAACCATCATGAGGAAGAATCTCCATACCAGACCTGGGAGAAGGAAGGATCAAACATCTGGCCAACAGAGATCCCTTATTTCAGTGTTATAAAATTGGAAAAGTTGTCTGAGTGAGAATTGGTGCAGAGGAAACAGTAGAATTCATGTTTTAGCCTGGGGTTAAATAGTTACATTGCTGCTTTGTGAGAGACAATAAACTGTGAGCTTCGATTAATTACAAGTTGTGTAGTGAGTTCCCTAAACTTGTCCAGTTGATGAACAGTCAACAATAGTGTGAGGCAACCTCTCCCAGTCCATCGGCGAAACAGTGAATATTCAGGATTAGGGAGATCAGGCCCCCCCAGAAATAAAACACTAGGTGAATTTTCAAATACAACAATTAGAAAAGCAAAACTATTGCTACCTGTTTCATAAGAAAGAAGGATGGAATACAAAATTAGGGTGGTCTTGCTACAAACGTGCAATGTTTTGATTGAATTGGCGAGAAGCATTACATTTATTTTGGCAAAAAGATAAACAGTGAAACAGGAAATAAACACAATGATAAAATATCTCATTGATTTACAAATAGCATGTAATATTCACAGTGAGGAGTAGAAAATCATGAACGATTGTATGATTACACATCTCATGTCAAATTCATTCAGACATCCGCACCCGGGCTATTGGACAGTTATTTTACAACTTGCACTTGTTTGTCAATCACACTTTATTTACTTGTGCACAAGGAGAAGAGCTCAGTCAGGGTCATTAAACTGTTCTGAAGTTTCAGCTCAAAATTGCCGATTTTGATAGAAATGTTGATGCAATACGAGGGGTGTTATCCGGAGTTTTAAAAACCCGAGGGTGGCGGTGTGGACATACGTCTCTACCAGAGGAGGTGTCAGGCGCTCCTTACCCCCGTTCGCCTGCAGGTCACCCTTGGGCAAAGTGTAGCACCTGCTTCACCCCGGATCAGGGACATGTGGAGCCACGGGAGCAGGTGGTGGGTGGCCGTACGAGCAGACGGTGCATATCACAAGCCCTGGTTACGCGACCACTGACGCCAGGCAGACAATCTCTGAAGAGTACTGATAATGTCTGGGGTCACCCTCTTGTAAAGACACTGCCCAGAAGATGGCAATGGCAAACCCCTTCTGTTGAAAAAATTGCCAAGAACAATCATGGTCAGGGAGAGACCGTGATCGCCCACGCCATACAGCACGGCACATAACGAACGAACGATCTGACCCTGGGAAGTTGTTCCATCAGATCGAACTGTTAACACCAAGCTTCCCTTCTCCGTCCCCGTAGAGTCGCTGATGGATAATTCATAAATCCCACTATCGTTGATCTGCAGGTCTCTCAGTAACAGTGAAGCGTTCTCCGGGAAAAGCAGCGCCCGGTGTTTATACGGTTCGGAGACAGTGATGAGCGATCTACCGTCATTGAGGTGACATTCTTGCCCCGAGAAGCAGGTATATTCCACACATACACTAGCGTTCCCGCCTCTGGTCCATGTGATCCGCAGATACCCATGTGGGTCCGGGACTGTGTAAGAGACGGGCAGGAGCACGGACTGGCCGGCGGTTCCATTCACTCTGTCCTGATGCACCCTCAGTGTTAGAGCGGCTGAAGGTGGAGATGGGAATTGTTGTAATATAAAGTGGCAACATTTAAACAATAAACGCAAGGATTGTTTGGGCTGTAGAGTGTAACTAATTCTGTCCGTATTTCACACATCTCACCACCGCGCTGTAATGATCTTGGACCCGCTGGGTTTAATGTGGGATCTTTCTGTTCTCCGGCCCATTGAGTCTGAGCCGTTCCCCAACAACAGTCCCAGTCCGGGACATCCAGTGTTACGATCCTCCGGTCCCCGGGGAAGGACCAGCGGCGCGATAATTCTGTACCTTCCCGTCACCGTTAAACACTGACTGGTGGACAGCGCCGGGGTCGGGAGGTCGTGGAACAGGTGCGGGTCCATCCCGGGGAGAACCGGCTGCATTCCTGCCCCGGGATTACCCGGACAGTTCTGATTCAGCCAACAGCGATTCTGATTCGAATCAGACAGCGCAGGAGGCCGATCGGCCCATGGAGCCTATTTGGAAAACTTTCCTGTCGTTATGTTATTGACACAAACCCAATTTCCAAACAGAACCCAAGTGCTGAACACGCGGGAGTTACGGATCTGGTTCACTGAACGGACGGATTATCCCAGATAATTCCTCAGACACGCCTACATCCCAAATAAACGCTACAAGGCAGAATCGCGATGGTTAACCGTGGGGATTCTCACCGGTAACAGCGGAGAGGTAAGCGAAAATAGCGAGACCGCACACTCCAGGAGCCTCTGTAATCCGCATGGTGCTGCGGGCTGTGTTAAACTGTTGAGGGACGTTGAGATCACGGGGCGAATGTTCGGCCACTGTCAGTGAGTTTCACAACTCCGCAGTGATACTCACCCAGTCTCGGGTCCCGGGAGCGGGTGGGGTTCCGGCCTCAACAACCCAACATTAACCCTTTGATGGTTATTGTTTTAACCTGTGGGGAGTGTCGGGACAAAACCGGCATCAGGGGGATGTCCACTTTCCGCAATCTGCGGGCCCCGCACCACAGTCTCAGTGGAATAGTGGAAATGCCCCGTGTCTGTGAGCTTCCATGTCTCGGAGCGGACATTGTCAACGGGGATCTGTCAACACTAACTTCCTTCGGACGGGCGCACTGAAGACTCCCGATTGAAGACCGGCGGTGGGTCAACATCTCAGATCGACGGCTGAAGAAATTCCTCCTCATCTCTGTTCTAAAAGGAGGTCCTTGTATTCTGAGGCTGTGTAGACTCCCCCACTACAGGAAACATTCTCTCCTCATCCACACTATCCACGCCTTTCAATATTACACAATGAGATCTCTCCTCGTTCTTCCAAACTCCAGTGAGTACAGGCCCAGAGCCATCAAAATAAAACGTCTGCCCGAAACGTCAGCTCCTTATTCCTCTCCATAAGTGCTGCCTGGCCTGCCGAGTTCCTCCAGCATTTTGTCTGCGTTACTCTGGATTTCCAGCATCTGCACAATCTCTTGTGTTTACCCTTGGCCCCGTCTATTATGATCCGGCATCGTTGGAAAAGGCTGAGACTCTGCAGTGTCCCTTGTTCCCGTCATTCACTGAATAGGTGCCGAGAGAACAGCTGACGGGGTCAGTGTGGGACAGACGTGCTCAGGTTTGTTGAAACTAAAACCATTTGTTACAACTCAGGCAATAGCTTTCCCCAAGAGTAAAATGTACGGGGCTTCGCAACTCCGACTGTCGCTGAAAAATAGTTTCCATCAGCATGGACCCCACCGTACAGGCCGTGCTCTCTTCTCGCTGCTGCCATCAGGAGGGAGGTACAGGAGCCTCAGGTCCCAGATCACCAGGTTTAGGGACAGTTATTTCCCTCAACCATCAGGCTATTGAACCAGTGCTGATGACTTCACTCACCCCAACACTAATCTTGAAACCTGTGGACTCTTCAAATCATGTTCGTGATATTTATGGCTTATTTTTATTTTGGCTTTTTTAAATTTTTCTATTTGAACAATTAACTTTGTCTTTTGCACATTGGTTGTTTGTCCTGCTTTGTTGTGAGAGACTTTTCATTGATTCCATCGTGTTTCTTGGCATTTGCTGTGAATGATCATAAGAAAATGAATCTCGGGACTGTTTACCGTGACATATATGTACTTTGATAATGAATTTACTTTGAACTTTAAATATGAAGCTACAATTTCTTATATACAGGGCCACACCACTTCCTCTGCCTACAACCTATCTTTCTGATGTACTGTATATCCTTGCACATTCAACATTGTATTTCATTTGCCACTTCTTTGCCTATTCCCCCAAACTATCAAAGTCTCTCCACAGGCTCCTTGTTTCCTCATACATCGTAAAAAGCAGCGGTCCCAACACTGACACCTGTGGAACTCCACTTGTAACTGGCAGCCAGTCAGAATAGGATCCCTTTATTCCCACTCGCTGTTTTCTACCGATCAGCCAATGCTCCACCCATGCTAGTAACTTCCCTGTAATTCCATGGGCTCTTATCTTGCTTAACAACCTCATGTGCAGCACCTTGTCAAGGGCATTCTAAAAATCCAAGTATACTACATCTACTACATCTCCTTTGTCTACCCTGCTTGTAATTTCCTCAAAAATTGCAGTAGGTTAGTCAGGCAGGATTTTCCTTTCAGGAAGCCATGCTGGCTTTGGGCTATCTTGTCATATGCCTCCATGTATTCCATTATCTCAACCCTAACAATCCATTCCAACAACTTCCCAACCACTAATGTCAGGCTAACAGGTCTATAGTTTCTTTTCTGCTGCCTCCCCCCCTGCTTAAATAGCAGAGAAACTTTTGCAATTTTCCAGTCATCCAGGACAACGCCAGAATCTATTGATTCTGGAAAAATCATTGTCACTGCCTCCACAGTCTCTCTAGATAATTCCTTCAGAACCCAAGGGTGCATTCCATCGCGTCTAGGAGATTTATCCACCCTCAGACCGTTAAACTTCCTAAGCACCTTCTCAGTCATAATTTTCACTGCACATACTTCACTTCCCTGACACTCTTGAATGTCTGATATACATCAGGTGTCTTCCACTGTGAAGACTGATGCAAAATACGCACTCAGTTCCTCTGCCATCTCTGCATCTCTCATTACAATATCTCCAGTGTCATTTTCTATCGGTCCTATATCTACCCTAAACTCTTTTTTACCCTTTATATAGTTAATAAAGCTTTTACTATATTAGTTGCCAGCTTCCTTTTATAATTCATCTTTTTATTCCTAATAACCTTCTTAGTTTCCTTCTGCAAATTGTTAAAAGCTTCGCAATCCTCTATCTTCCCACTAGCTTTGGCTTCCTTGTATGCCCTCTCTTTTGCCTACTTCACTTGTCAGCCATGGTGGTGTCCTTCTTCCATTCAAAAAATTCTAAAGATGGCCGGGTGTAGAATACTGCCCTGAGGGACTCCTGTTGCAATGTCCTGTGGACTGGGATGATTAAACTCCAAAAACCACACCCACCTCCCTTTGTGTAAAGTGTGGTTCCAGTCAGTGGGTTCAATTCACTTTGTCTCAACTGTAAATGAAAATCTTCCTCCTGACCACACTGCAGCCTCCCAGACTCGATATTCAACATCAGACAGCCTGTTGTCTCTAATTCTCTCAGAACCGTCAGTTCTGCTGCAGCTCATCCATTTGTAACATTGACTCAGTTTTTCTCTCTCCATTAACAGGCCGGCTGGGCATTTCCTACAGCTCTGCATTTCACAACTTTTACATCCCTTTGTGTGTGCTCCTCTCCCTCACTGTAGAGTTTTATGTTCCTTTGTTCCCGTTCCACCTCCCTAATAACTTCATTCATTACAAACCCAGTGACCTCATCTACAACGTACCCCATGAGAACTCTGACCCTTTGTTTTACCGACCCCTCCATCCTCCTTGTAATTTAAAACCAACCTGTTTTCAATCTTTCCCAGTTCTAACATCCTCAACCTGAAACATTAATTCTGTTTCTCTTTCCACGTTTCTGCCTGAACATCAGAGTGTTTCTAGCATTTTCTGTAGCATGGTAGCGTATTGGTTAGCACAACGCTTTATGGTACCAGCAACCGGGTTCAATTCCCACCACTGTCTGTAAGGAGTTCATACACACTCCCTGTGACTGTGTGGGTTTCCTCGGATGCTCCACTGTCCTCCCACAGTCCAGAGGCTAATCGGACATTGTAAATTATCCCATAGTTAGGCTGATCCCATTGAAGAATTATCACCAACAGCAAAACAGAAGTGGTTTATTTAATCAGGAATGGCACAGAAAGAAGCATCAGGCAACATGTTTAAAACACAAATGTGCACATGTACATACAGTATAGGATTAAAATATCCCAAAATCACCCTCCAATATAACATTCAAACTCATAGAGTTTTATTGCAGTTTCACTGCTCACTGTACAGAAATGGGAGGGACTTTGTGAGGAAATGCTGTACCTGGTATTGGTACTGGGGAAAATCACAATCTTTATGGGATTTCTGATGACAGTATTAGTCTAACAGCCAGAGCAGTTTTAATACTTGTACAAAATGGAAAGGATTTCTGGGCTTGGATTCACTGGTTTAGTCTGATACAACAACACAAAGGAGGGGTGGAGTCTACACACTGTCCTCAGTTTGACTGACAGCAGACAATCTGGGCAGGAAAATGACAAATTTGATGTAGATCCCACAATGATTGCAAATGGGATCAGTGGAGATGGGTAACAAGGTCAGTATGGACTTGGTGGGCCGAAGGGCCTGTTTCTGTGCTGAGTGACTCTGTGACCCTTCTCAGGATGGCCCAGGAGTAATAGTTGGATGTTTGTAGATTGATGAAGAAAATGCTCATCACTGATGTGTCACTCCGAGTTGGATGATGCTGGCCTCATTATTATACTCAGGGTTAACGATCCGTGTATGAATGGGGATTATTGTCCTGAAACTGTAGCCGGGTGATCTCATTACACAGATTCCAGTAAACAGGTGAACAGAGGAACTCCAGTTCCAACTGACTCCTGCGAGGGTACAAAGGGTAACTCCTGTAACACCGACGTGATGGAAGAGCAATGCCATGGCCGAGAGTGAAAATGGTGACATCGGGATGTTCAGTTTGATCTCTCTCAGCTGCCAGCACTTCACCTCTCTGCTACGACAGGGGAAGTCAGCCTCGATGGCACAAACAAATACAAGCAATAGGAAGTGCTGCTGCTTCACAAACAGATTGGAAATGATGGGAAAGGAGAGGGACTCAGAGAGACCTTGTCATTCTGGTGGGGAACATTAACCACAAGAGGTGCTTGTTGTACAAGGGGGCCTTGGTGACCCTCCAGGGCTCCAGCCAGGCAGCAGCAAGGAGTAAAGTGTGAGATGTGGTAGAGATCAGCAATGAATGATCCCGAGGCGAGGAATCTGAGAGGCAGTGATCTTGTCACAAAACAACAAATTTCATCTCATAACACAGTGACAATAAACCTGATTGTGGTTGTCTTCATCAGGCAAAGCAGTTCAGCTGTGTGTGGGAGCCTGCGTTTGATGTCCCAGATTGCAGTCAGGACTGTCTTCTGAAGCACATATTATGTAGTTATTGCACCTTCCAGAGATCTAAATCAGAGACAAACCCATAAGGTCTTGTGGACCGAGCCCCTCTGGGCTCCTCTTTCATGGTTCCTAAAAATGATTCCGGTGCCAATGAGAATTTTGCCAGATTATCAAGGATTGAATTTCTCACCGGAAGCTGAGAGCTGAAATGAGTGCAGTGTTGTTCTCACTCAGGGTGAGACAAGTTACAGCTGCAGAGCACCATGTTCCCCACTGTTGGAGGGAAGGATTTTCCAGGCTCCAGTCTACAGCAGGGACACAGAACCTGCCCTCACAGTCACCTCTGGAACTGAAGGCTGCCGTGTCCCTTCTAACTGACCGGATGATTTTCAGGTTCAGCTTCGTGACCTGGGCTGAGAGTTTGTAATTCCTGCTTTTCTCCATGATCCTAAAATGGACAGAATGAGTTTGTTATTCATGATGACAAATCTTCACTTTGTTCACTGAGATAAAGATGGGACAGAGTGACGGGCAGATTGGGGGGGAGGGGTATGGGACAGGACGGGGAGGGGAGTGGGACGAGGGAGAGGCAGAGGTGACTAATTGGACATAACTGATGTTACAAAGGGGTCAGACAGAGACAACCACTTTCTGCAGAACCAGACTGACTGGGAGAAATGGTAAATATCCATAATCGTGTCCAAACAAGAATGTCATAAAACACTAAAGGATACTGTCCATTAAATTAAATTTAACCAGATATTATCGACAGTAACAGAGGTCATGATTCCCACTAACCCATGTGTCAATAAATGAGAGAGTGGCGTTATAAGTACAGCAGGAAGATTCCAGTGAGTTTATACATGTGTGAATTGAGAGAGGGAGAAATAACAGTGAATTTACAAACTATTTAAACACAAGAAAACTGCAGGAATTTATATGAACAAAATACCTGTTCTATTTCAGCACGGCTGTTCTCATTAGTTCCTTTGTTTCTGCCTGTAATGAATGACATAATTCCTTATAAATTCCAGATGAATGATATATATTGTTGAAGATTATTTGCTACTATTTTATACCATTTATTCACAGCTGAGTCACAGATTTGTACAGCACAGAAACAGGCCCTTTGGCCCATCTCATCATGCTGTGCATTTTGCCCATCGACACCAATCCCATTTGTCCATGAGGTCCATACCCTTCTAAACCATGTCTATTTAAATGCCTTTCTAAATCCTTCTTGTAATATTAAATATAACATGTCCTCCTCTGACAGTGTGTTCCAGATGTCAATTGTTCTTTGTTTAAAAAACTAATCTCACAGATCTCCTTCAAAACTCCGTCCTCAGCTTAAACCCAAAAGTAGTTATTTATACCCCTACCATACCACGGGAAATGATTTTCACTCTCTACCCCATCTATGCCTTTCACAACCTTGTATACTTATAAAGGTCACTCCTCAGCTGCCTTCACTCCAGAGAAACCAAGCCCAGCCGATGCAATCTCTCCCCAGAACCAAACTCCTCCAATCCAGCAACATCCTGGTGAATCTCCTCTGCACTCTCTCCAGTGCAACCACATCCTTCCTATAATGTTGTGACCAGAACTACACACAGTACTCCCAGTGTGGCCTATCCAGTGTTTTGTAAAGTTGCAATGTACAAATCCCATTTCCAGAAAAGTTGGGAATTTTCCAAAATGCAATAAAAACAAAAATCTGTGATATTGTAGCGGTGTGCTACACGCAGCGCTGAAATAACGACATGTAGTCCATGAACTGCGGTTACAAAAGAGATTTTATTCGAACTTCGCGGCCTCGCTTTAAAGCCTTCCTGATCCCGCCCTCCCCGGGTGCGGATGCTGCAGGGGGCACGTATTCACAGTCCTGTCCCGCGCGCAGGCTTTTCCCCTTGCTAGTGAAGCAGACTTGGCGCTCTTTTGGGACTGGCCTTTATGCCGGCGCGCTGGCTATTTGTGAGCCGGTTCGAGTGCGCTAGGAAGTGGGTCGCCACAATATGTTAATTCACGTGAACCCTTATTTAACTGACAAAAGTACAAAGAAAAGATTTTCAATAGTTTTACTGACCAACTTAATTGTATTTTGTAAATATACACAAATTTAGAATTTGATGGCTGCAACACACTCAACAAAAGTTGGGACAGAGTTAAAATAAGATTGAAAAGTGCACAGAATATTCAAGTAACACCGGTTTGGAAGACTCCACATTAAGCAGGCTAATTGGTAGCAGGTGAGATATCATGTCTGGGTATAAAAGTAATGTCTATCAAAGGCTCAGTCTTTGCAAGCAAGGATGGGTCGTGGCTCACCCTTTTGTGCCAAAATTCGTGAGAGAATTGTTAGTCAGTTCAAAAGGAACATTTCCCAACGCAAGATTGCAGAGAATTTAGGTCTTTCAACATCTACAGTACATAATATTGTGAAAAGATTCAGAGAATTCAGAGACATCTCAGTGTGTAAAGGGCAAGGTCGGAAACCACTGTTGAATGTGCGTGATCTTCGAGCCCTCAGGCGGCACTGCCTAAGAAACCGTCATGCTACTGTGACAATTATAGCCACCTGCGCTCGGGAGTACTTCGGAAAACCATTGTCGCTTAACACAGTCCATCGCTGCATCCAGAAATGCAACTTGAAACTGTATTATGCAAGGAGGAAGCCATACATCAACTCTATGCAGAAATGCTGGCGAGTTCTCTGGGCCCGAGCTCATCTCAGATGGACCGAAAGACTGTGGAACCATGTGCTGTGGTCAGATGAGTCCACATTTCAGCTAGTTTTCGGAAAAAAAGAGCGTCGAGTTCTCCATGCCAAAGATGAAAACGACCATCCTGATTGTTATCAGCGAAACGTGCAAAAGCCAGCATCTGTGATGGTATGGGGGTGCATCAGTGCCCATGGCATAGGTGAGTTGCATGTATGTGAAGGTACCATTGACTCTGAGGCATATATTAGGATTTTAGAGAGACATATGTTGCCATCAAGGCGACGTCTCTTCCCGGGACGTCCTTGCTTATTTCAGCAGGACAATGTCAGACCACATTCTGCATGGGCTACAACAGCGTGGCTTTGTAGACACAGAGTGTGTGTGCTTGACTGGCCTGCTGCCAGTCCAGATCTGTCTCCTATTGAAAATGTATGGCGCATCATGAAGAGGAGAATCAGACAATGGAGACCACGGACTGTTGAGCAGCTGAAGTCTTATATCAAGCAAGAATGGACAAAATTTCCAATTGCAAATCTACTACAATTAGTATCCTCAGTTCCAAAACAATTAAAAAGTGTTATTAAAAGGAAGGGTGATGTAACACAATGGTAAACATGCCTCTGTCCCAACTTTTGTTGAGTGTGTTGCAGCCATCAAATTCTAAATTTGTGTATATTTACAAAATACAATTAAGTTGGTCAGTAAAACTATTGAAAATCTTTTCTTTGTATTTTTGTCAGGTAAATAGAGGATCACGTGAATTAACATATCACAGATTTTTGTTTTTATTGCATTTTGGAAAATATCCCAACATTTCTGGAAATGGGGTTTGTAGAATCGTAGAGAATACAGCACGGGTACAGGCCCTTCAGCCCAACCAGTCCATGCTGACCACATTGTTCTCCCAGCTCGTAACAATTTACTGTATTTGCCCCATATCCCTCCAAGCACTGTCCCTGAATGTACCGATCCAAGTATTTCCCACATGGAAAGATTGTACTTCCCACAACTACTTCCTCTGGCAGTTCCTTCCATCTACTCACCAACCTCTGTGTGAAAAAGTTGCTCCTCAGATCCCTGTTAAATCTTTCCCCTCTCTCCCGAAATCTCTGCCCCCTAGTTTTGGGCTCCCCTCCCTGGGGAAGGCTGGTTCCATCCACCTTATCTATGTTTCTCATTATTTTAATCATTTCTACAAGGCCTCATTCCCCCATATTCCAATCCATAAAGACTTAGCCTGGCCAAACTCTCCCTATAACTCTAGTCTTGGCAATATCCTCGTAAATCCTTTCTGCACTCGTTTTAGTTTAATTTCATCTTTCCTGTAACAGGCTGAACAAAACTGTAGACAGTACTCCAAGTGTGGCCTTACCAATGACTTATACAACTGCAGCATAATGTCTCAACTCCTCTACTCAATGTTCTGACTGAAGATGGTCAGCGTGCTAAATGCCCTTTTCACCACCCTGTCTACCTGTGACACCACTTTCAATGAATGATGTACTTGTACTCCGAGGTCTCTCTGTTCCATTACACTCCCTGGTGCCCGACCATTCAGAATACCAGTCCCACACTGGTTTGACATTCCAAAATGCATCCAATACCTTATACTTATGCATTGAAATCTATTTGCCATATCTCGGCCCACTTCTGTAAATTTTCAGGATCACTGTGCAATCTACGATAATCTTCTTCACAATCATCAACGTCTCCTCATTTTGTGTCCTCTGCATATCTGCTGACCAAGCCTTGTGTATTCACATCCAAATCATTCTATAAATAATGTGACAAAGGTCCCAACACTGACCCATAGAGCTCACCACTGATCACTGGTCTCCATTCCCAGAAACAACCTTTAAACACCCTCTGATTCCTCCCTTCGAACTAATTTTGAATCCACCCAGGGAGCATTCCCTGGATTCCATGGGTCCTACACTGCCAGAGGTGCCCACCATGTGGGGCTCTGAAGGTTTTGCAAAGGTCAAAGCAGACAGTATCCACTGTTCTACTCTCATCTTTAATTTTGATAACTTCTTAAAGGAACTCACAATGATTGTTCAAATATGACTTCCCAGACAAAGCCATGCTGAGTTCTCCTAATTTCCTTACAGCACTCTATCCATCCAAATCCTGGGAGCTCCTGTCCCTCAGAAATCCTCTCCACCATTGACATCAGGCTGACCAGCCTGTGATTTCCCTGGCTTCTCCTTGCTTCACTTTTTAAACAACTCAATGGCATCAGCCATCTCCCAGTCCTTTTGAAACTTCAGTGCTGGCTGATAATCAGGCAAACATCTCTGTAAAGGCCTCCAAAATTTCTTCTCTCACCTTCTGTAAAGTCTGAGGGTATACTCAGGCAGACCCTGGGGATTTACCCCTATTAATACACTGCAAGGCTGCAAATGCCTCTTCCTTCTCAATATGAAGTTTCTCCAAAACATGTTCACTTTTTTCCCTTTTCTCTTGAGCAATCATGATATTCTCCTCAGTATATACCAAGGAGAAATATTGGTTAAAAGTACCACCAGTCTCCTGTAGCTCGAGACATAGGCTGTCCGGCAGATCTCTAAGGGCACCTACTGTCTCCCGACACACCCTTTTGCTCTTGGTATATCTATTGAGCTTCGGGGTTTCCTTTCTACTTTCCAGCCAGATCCATCTCATACCCTCATTTTGCCATCCTTAATCTTTGCCTTCCTAATTCTTAAACTTTTTTATAGACATCAAAGGTCTCACATTTCCTCAACCTCCTAAGCACAGTGTATGCTTCTTTCATTAACTTGACCATAAACTCAGTTTCTCTTGTTAGTTAGTGTTCCTTAAATTTACCTGGTTTACACCACCCTAACAGGAACATGGACTCCTAATAACACACTCTCAAAATCTCCCCACGTGTTTCCTGCCCTTCAAACAATCTCTTCCAATCAACAACTGTTGGATCCTGCCTAGTTCCCTCAAAATTAGCCCTGCTCCAGTTTTGGATCCTAACCTGTGCTCCTATGCTATCCTTTTCCATCACTACCTTAAAATTAAAATAAATAACGGTCATCAGAGCCAATGAGGTTTGGCAAACCAGCCTACAATTCCTTTTCTTTTGCCTTTCTCCCTTCTTAAAGGGCGGAGTGACTTTTGCAATCTTCTGGTCCTCTGGGACCATGCCAGAGTCAAGTGATTCTTGAACGATCATGACCAATGCATCCGTGATCTCTTCAGCAACATCTCTCAGGACTCTGGGATATGGTCCATTTGGTCCAGGTGATTTATCCACATTAAGACTTTTCAGTTTGCCTAGCACGTTTTTCTTTGTAATAGCAATGGTACTCACTCCTGCTCCCTGACACTCACGGACCTCACAGCGAAGACACATGCAAAGTACCCAATAGATTCGTCTGCCAATTCATTCTCCCTCATTACTACCTTCTCCTTTATCTACTGATATCTTTCATAATCCTACTGACTCCCTTGGCTATTTTGACTGCAGCTCCTCCCACCCAGTCTCCTGTAAAAATGCCACCACATCTATTCCCAGGATGAGGTTTCCCTTGCCGGGACATCAGAGAAGTCCTACTTCAAGGAACAGGGTTTTCCTTCCCCTACAACTGATGCTACCCTCACCTGCATCCTCTCCATTTCCTGGACATCTACCCTCACCACATCATCTCAGCCCCTTAACAGGGGTAAAGTTCTCCTTGTCCTCACCTACCACTCACGAACATCCAGCAGATCATTCTCTACAAACTCTGCCATCTTCAATGGGACCCAACCACCAAACGACATTTTTACCTCCCCCTCACCTTTCTGCTTTCTGTGATTCCCTTGTTCATTTACCCCTCCCCATTAATCTCCCTCCTGGCACATCCCTGCAAGTGAAAGAGGTGTTAAACCTGCCCATTCACCTCATCACTCAGCTCGGCCGGAGGCACCAATGTATTGCCCCCAGGTGAGGCAACACTTCATCTCCAATCTATTGGGCTTGTCTACTGTAACTGGTGCTCCTGATGCAGCCTCCTCTACGTTACTGAGACACGATGCAGTTCAGGAAACACTTTGTTGAGAACCTTCCCTCCATCTGCAAACAAGCAGAGTTTTCCAGTGGCCAACCATTTTAATTCTATTCCCCATTCTGACATGTCGGTCCAAGGCCTCCTCCACTGTAATGTGAGGCCACTCTCAGGCTGGAGGAACAAAACCCATTATTCCATCTGGTAGCCTCCAACCTGATGGCATGAATATTGATTTCTCCAACTTCCAGTACTTTTCCCCTCCCCTTCCCTCTTCTACTATACCCACTCTGGCACCCCCACCCCCCCACACCACCTCTTCTCTTCTCCTCACCTACCTATCACCACCCACTGGTGCCCCTCCTCCTTCCCTTTTTCCCCATGGTGCACTCTCCTCTCCTGTCAGATTCCTCTCCAGCCCTTTCCCTTTTCCAACTATCACCTTCCACTTCATCCCACTCCCCCACCCAGCTGGCTTCACATATCACATTGTAGCTTGTACTCCTTCCCCTTCCCCAGCACATTGTTCTGGCTTCCGTCCCCTTCCTTTCCAGTCCTGAAGAAGCGTCTTGGCCTGAGACGTCAACTATTCATTCATTTCCGTAGATACTGCCTGACCTGCTGCATTCCTCCAGCATTTTGTGTGTGTTGCTATGAACTTGGAATCCTCAGTCTCTCTGTTCAACATTTCTACCAGGTACTGCAGTTGTCCAAGCCCTGTTTTGATTTGACAAAATGCACGACCTTGTACTTGTCAGGATTAAGTTCCATTTGCTAATGCTCTACCCAACTTTCCATCTGCTCCATATCCTATTGCAGACCTGGACAGTTTTCCTCCCCACCCACAACCCCCCAATTCTCATTCATCTGCAAACTTACTGATCATACCTCCTACACTCACAACTAAGTCATTAATATAGAACCATAGAACACTACGGCACAGTACAGGCCCTTCAGCCCTCCATGTTGTGCCAACCCATATAATCCTTAAAAAAAGTACTAAACCCATACTACCCCATAACCCTCCATTTTTCTTTCATTCATGTGCCTGTCCAAGAGGCTCTTAAATACCCCTAATGTTTTAGCCTCCACCACCATCCCTGGTAAGTCATTCCAGGCACTCACAACCCTCTGTGTAAAAAACTTACCCCTGATGTCTCCCCTAAACTTCCCTCCCTTAATTTTGTACATATGCCCTCTGGTGTATGCTATTGGTGCCCTGGGAAACAGGTACTGACTATCCACCCTATCCATGCCTCTCATAATCTTGTAGACCTCTCTCAAGTCCCCGCTCATTCTTCTACGCTCCAAAGAGAAAAGTCCCAGCTCTGCTAACCTTGCTTCATACGACTTGTTCTCCAAACCAGGCAACATCCTGGTAAATCTCCTCTGCACCCTCTCCATAGCTTCCACATCCTTCCTATAATGAGGTGACCAGAATTGAACACAATACTCTAAGTGCGGTCTCACCAGAGATTTGTAGAGTTGCAACATGACCTCTCTACTCTTGAACTCAGTCCCCCTGTTAATGAAGCCTAGCATCCCATAGGCCTTCTTAACTACCCTATCAACCTGTGCAGCAACCTTGAGGGATGTATGGATTTGAACCCCAAGGTCCCTTTGTTCATCCACACTCTTAAGTAACTGACCATTAATCCTGTACTCAGTCTTCTGGTTAGTCCTTCCAAAATGCATCACCTCACACTTGTCCGGATTGAACTCCATCTGCCATTTTTCTGCCCAACTCTACAGCCTGTCTATATCCTCTTGTAACCTTCAACAACCTACAGTTCCATCCACAACTCCTCTAATCTTCGTGTCATCCGCAAACTTACTCACCCATCCTTCCACCTCTACATCCAGGTCATTTATAAAAATCACAAATTGCAGGGGTCCCAGGACAGATCCCTGCGGCACTCCACTAGTCACCGACCTCCAGGAAGAATACTTCCCTTCCACTACTACCCTCTGCTTTCTTCCTTTAAGCCAATTTTTTATCCAAACAGCCAAGGTTCCACTTATCCCGTGCCTCATGACTTTCTGGATGAGTCTCTGATGAGGGACCTTGTCAAATGCTTTGCTAAAGTCCATGTAGACCACATCCATTGCCCTACCCTCATCAATTTCTTTTGTCACCTCTTCAAAAAACACAGTCAGGCTCGTGAGGCACGATCTTCCCTTCACAAAGCCATGTTGACTATCCATGAGTAGACTGTACTTTTCCAAATGCTCGTAGATCCTATCCTTAAGAATCCTTTTCTGTGGTTTGCAGACCACCGACATAAGACTCACCAGTCTATAGTTCCCAGGTTTCTCCCTATTACCTTTTTTAAACAAGGGAACTACATTTGCCATTCTCCAGTCCTCCAGCACTTCCCCTGCAGCCAAAGTGGATTCAAAGATCATAGCTAATGCTCCTGCGATCTCTCCTCTCAATTCCCACAACAACCTAGGGTGTATCATATTCAGCCCTGGGGATTTATCAATCTTAATGTTTTTAAGAAGATCCAACACTTCTTCTTCCCTAATCTCCTCATTGTCCAGCACACAGGCCCGCTCTACTTCGACCACATCCTGATCAAGATCCTTTTCACTTGTGAATACTGAAGCAAAGTATTCATTTAGGACCTCCCCAACCTCCTCCGCCTCCAGGCACATGTTGCCCTCTTTATCCTTTAGCAGTTCCACCGTTCTCGTCTCCTATTGTTCACATACTCATA
Source organism: Hemitrygon akajei (assembly GCF_048418815.1). Classification (NCBI taxonomy): domain Eukaryota; kingdom Metazoa; phylum Chordata; class Chondrichthyes; order Myliobatiformes; family Dasyatidae; genus Hemitrygon; species Hemitrygon akajei. The sequence goes on from NC_133125.1 coordinate 178,786,916, forward strand.
GAACGCCTTGTGGTTCTCCTTAATCCTACATGCCAAGGCCTTCTCATGCCCCCTTCGAGCTCTCCTAAGTCCTTTCTTTAGCTCCTTCCTGGCTACCCTATATTTCTCATAAGCCCCTCCTACCTTGTGCTTCTTATATCTAACATATGCTTCCTTTTTCCTCTTGACGAGTTGCCTCACATGTTTCCTCAGCCACGGTTCACTTTTTCTACCATTTTTTCTTTACCTCAGTGAGACAAACCTATCCTGAACCCAGCTCAATTGGTCCCTAAACTTCTCCCACATTACTTCTGTGCTTCCCCCTTCGAACATCTGTTTCCAATTTACTCTCGCTAGCTCCTGCCTCATCCCTTCAAAGTTAGCACTTCCCCAGTTAAGCACTTTACCATTTTGTCTGATTTTATCCCTTTCCATAGCTATGCTGAAGCTGATGGAGTTGTGGTCACTCTCACCAAAATGCTCCCCCACCAAGAGGTCTGTCACCTGACCAGGTTCATTATCCAGAACTAGATCCAGTAATGTATATCACAAAGTGCAGAAGCCCTCGAACCATTCACTACTGTACACAAGTAGGTGCAGACTTCAAATCAGAAATAAACTTTCTTCCAACACGACCTCTGCCTTCTGTCACCTTGGATCCAGGGTGTGTTAGGCTTCTGGATCAGTCTGTCATGTGTGACCATGTCAAATGACTTACTGAAGTCCACATGGAGAACATCTTTCACATTGCCTTCATCAATTTTCTTTGCTGTCTCCTCAGATTAGAGAGATTGGGTTTCCCTGACTCTGGGACTTACTGACAAATCCATAATCAGATCCTGACCTTTTCAATTGTACACAACTTCAATGCCTTAGAATTCCCTCCAATAATTTCCCAGCAGGCACAGAAGGAAATCACCTGAACTCAGCCCAAAAGTTCCAGACTTCCACACTCCAGCAGGAGACCGAAACCCCATCAGCTCACCGACTGTGAGATTCCAGCATCTCTGAGCAGAACTTCCAACAAAAACAGTAAAATTCGGGCCAGATCTGTTCCCGAGTGACAGCAGCCAGTTGGGACAGAGTTGATAATGTGCTGGAAATTTCCCCACAAAGGCTCCCTTTAGAAGCTGAAGTGATGGTGAGACCAGGGGAAAGTTTTCACAGTGATTGAGATTTTTAGAAAAAGCTTTGATTTTGATACTTACTGCAAACTGGAAAGAATCTGGACAATGCTATCACAAATGTGACCCCTAATAGAGCGAACAGGATCCAGACTGGAATGTTGGTCTCGCAGCTTTGATCTGAAATGTACAGAAGTGAACCCACTGAGTAAATTCATACTGATTCTCCACACCCACTCCCGGTCTAAACGTACATTTAACACAGTCATATGTCCAATGGCATTTATGATACAAAGCAACAAGTTAGTTCAACGTAAATTTATTATCCAAGTGTGTATACGTCACTGTTTATTAATTTAAGATTCACTTTCTTGCAGGCATTCACAGTAGAACAGGGAAGTTCAATAGAATCAGTGAATAACTACACACAAACACAGACAGACAAACAGCCAGTTCAACAGAAGACAAACTGTGAAACTAAAAGAAGCACGAGTTGTGGAGTCCTTGAAAATGTGTCCATAGTTTGTGGGATCAGTTTGGTGCTGAGGTGAGTGAAGTTCTCCACACTGGTTCAGGAGCCTGATAGTTGAGGGTAATAACTGTTCCTGAAGAGGGAGACACCCCGCGAGTGCAGAGGCCTCCCCGCCTGCCACTGTGAGCCACACAGTGATAGGCCGCTCACAGACTCCTTCCCGACTGCGATCAAAAGGAAGGTAGTCGGCACTGAGCTCTCGTGCTCCTTCAGCATTCATCTCCATGTCTCAATCTTCCTCGCGCTTTCATCAACAATTAGTGGACGCTTTAATCGGTGAAATGGAGTCGAACATTGGCTCACATCCCATCTCAAAGTTTCTTCACCTTGAGGCCTTCCGAGTACATGCTTGCTTCCTGGAATCTTCTTGAAGAGAGTGAAGTGCCGGATCACACAAACAATCTCCAGACTAAATCACTGGCTCTAACAGGTGCAGAAACACATTAAATATGAAAAACAGACGTAAAAGACATTTTTGTGGGCTTAACAGAAGATGATGACTGAGGGAGAATTGCATGCTGGTGCCAATCTGACCACTTTAAACTTTAAAATGCCATTGGATCTGTGCTTAGCCTCACAGTCACAAGTGAGTGGTGTGGACAGTCCAGCATCTGTAGGTGTAAACTTTCCACTATTCAGGACATTTACAAGGACAGGTGTGTAAAAAGGGCCCGAAGGATTATTGGGGACCCAAGCCATCCCAACCACAATCTATTCCAGCTGCTACCATCCGGGAAGCGGTACCGCAGCATAAAAGCCAGGACCAAGAGTCTCCGGGACAGCTTCTTCCACCGGGCCATCAGACTGATGAACTCACACTGAATTGAGTGTACTCTATATTACATTGTCTGTTCTATTTATTATCAATTATATTAAATTTACTATGATTGCACATTGGACATTTAGATGGAGACATAAAGATTTTTACTCCTCATGTATGTGAAGGATGTAAGAAATAAAGTCAATTCAATTCAATGAAGCGAGTGGAGCAGTGGGCGAAGCACACAGCCTTGTGGCACAGCTGTACAGATGTGATTGCAGAGGAGATGTTGCTCCCAATCCCAACTGACTAGAGTCTACAAGTGAGGAAATTGAGGATCCAGTTGTACAAGAAGTATTAAGGTCTAGGTCTTGGAACTTAGTGATGATCTTCGAGAGGATGATAGTGTTGAATGCTGAGTTGTGGTCAATGAAGAGCATCCTGATGTTTGCATCTTCAATGTCCAGATGTTCCAGGGCTGAGTGCAGAGCCAGTGAAATGGCATCTGCTGTGGACCTGTTGTGTCTGTAGGCAAATTGAAGTGAATCCAAGTCACTTCTCAGGCAGGAGTTGATATGGTTGATAACCAACCTCTCACAGCACTTCATCACAATGGATATCTGTGCTACTGGATGTTCATCATTGAGGCAGGTCACCATGATCTTGTTGGGTGCCGGCGTGAACACAGATGACATTGAGCTCATCAACAACCTTGTGGTCATTTCTGTTGCTTGGTTTAGCTTTGTAGGAGGTGATGGCATTCAAGCCCAGTCACAGCTGTCAAGCATCCTGACCAGGCAGCATCTGTGGAAAAGAGTAAACGGTCAACGAGTCCAGATGAAGGATCTCGGTCCAAAATGTTGACTGTTTACTTTTTTCTATAGATGCTGCCTGACCTACTGAGCTCCTCCAGCATTTTGTCTGCATTAATTTGGATTTCCCACATCTGCAGATTTTCTCCTATTTGTCAAGCATCCTTCTACAATTCAAGTTTGGTCCAGAATTCCCACTTTAAATGTGAGAACACACTTCAGGCTCTCAATTTATCACCAATAAAACCATGTGATTAATTGCAGAGCCAATTAACATAAATCTTAGATGTTCAATAACCTTGTCTGGCCACATCCAACCTGACACAACGTGATGATGTAACTGCAGGTGCTGGTGTTCCATATAAAGCAGTTCACAATGTACTGACTGAGATACTCATTCCATTCCTGCACTGAGTAACACAGCGACCATTTTAATGTAATTTAAGAATATTTGTGCACATACCTTTAGACACAATCCAGCAAATGAGGGCAATGAGGATGAAGACAAGAGCCACAATGTTACAAATATTCAGGCGCCACCACCACCGCTTGTCGTCTAGAGTCCACAGGGAGAAATGAACAACAACATTAGAACTGTTTCAAACTGTTTCAAAACTGATCAACACAAACAGTGCTACATATGTTTCAGTGGACAAGTGTTCCAGATAACAGACATGGACTGGGATTGGTCGGGTTGGCTGTGATAATGAATGTCCTAAGCATGAGACAATCCCACCAGGTTGGAAAAGGACCAGGTGTCAGAGCAATGCAGTGAGGGAGGTTCAGAGAGTTCACTCCACTGTCAGTGTGTGCCGATCCCTGGAGAGACTAAAGACCTTGTCGTTAGTTCTGGAAATATATTGTAAAACCTGGGTATCCGTTATCCTCAGGCCGTGAAGATGGAAATGGCAGGAAGACTGCAGTCTCTCTGTGTACACACTGAGCCAATGAGACAAGACCCCACTGTAAATAAGCTCAGTCGTATTATCCCAGTGATCCAGTGCTGCAATTGACATGGTCTTGCCAGTGGTGATAATAACCAGTCCCAGCTTCAGCAATGGAGTTACACTGTTTGACTGGGAACCCTGTCCCCATGGTGAATATTGGAACATTACGGCACCTCAATGCTCAAAGGTGTCGGTGGTGAGAGGTGATGCTCTAATCCAAGGTGAAAACGTGACAATATGGGGACAGGCAGGTCAGCATGAAAGATTGGGCATTTAACGGTAAATGAAGGTCGAGGCTGATCGGAGAGCAGACCACGCAGCTGCCGGCTACTTGAAGTTGCTGCTTTCGAGTTGGCGTGATGGCAGCGTGTAGTGAAACCACGAGCGAAAGTCTTGGACATTTCTTTTGTGATCGCAAGACCCTGTTGGACATTGATTGCCGCAGGGCTGCTTCCCAGGCAGCGAGGCAGCAGTGTCGCCTCAGTTGTAGTGATGTCTATGCCTCCGTCCTTGGGCTTGTGTTACAGTGTGGGGGTGGGCTCTCCCATTGGTGCTGCCCCACCCCGGTGTTGGCTTGATGGAATTATAGGCTGGACTGCTGGGAACCATCATTTATGGACTTGTCACGCAGGGTCTTGAAAAATGTGTTTTCCAACGTGATTATGTACTTTTATTTACTTTTTTGTTATTTTGAATGCGCGGACATGTTTTTGCACTTTGGCCCAAGGGGAACACTGTCTCATTCAGCTGTATCGTTTGAATGAAAATTAAATTCATTTGATTTGATCCTCACCTCGACGCTAACTTGGTGTTATATTATGATTTGACAGCAAGATATGTCAATCATTAATGAATTGACCCTCCCACCTCAGGGTCACTTCTCCCAAAACCCCTCTGCAGTCGGGTCAGAGTTGACTCCAGAACGACTCCAGACATTCTGTGTCACCACTTCATATCTCAACCTGTCAATCATGTGGGACAATTGCATTCTGGGTACCACAGGAATCCAGAGACTCTGTGGGGATGGGGGGTGGGGGTGGGAGGAGTTCATTTTGTCAACATGAGTCACTTGGTATTTCTGCTGAAATGCAAATTAGACAATAACAGGTACCTGGAGATCCTTTCCTTGACCAACACATGAATATAATAGCATATGCTGTAGAAAACACCAGTCCCACCATCGATGTAATGGCAACTCCTACATCCTCTGGTCTGAGGCCTGCAATTAAAAACAGTTGAATAACTGTATCTGTAACCAAATCAAGGTCATAAGAGGAGAGAATGCTGCCTCTTGAACAGAAGGCTGATGCCCACATGAACTGAAAAACTCAGCTAATTTCCTGTGAAGAGGGACAGCAGTGACCTTCTCCAATTTCACACACCTTTCATCACACTCTGTTCAAGAGCAGATCTCTGCCAATGATCTCGTGCAGTCAGTGTGGGAGGGGATGTGGAACGTGGTTTATACTGAGCAAGGCTGAACAAAAAGCAGTGTGACAGAAACCGACAAGCTGATGAGTGATGCTGGTTTCATATTTCCTCATGATACAGAGGGACGTCACTGACACTTTGTCAGTTCTCAGAGCAAATCTCATCAACCCCATTCCCAACCACCCCCCTATTTCCCTGCAACCTATTTCTTGTCCGTGCTTCACCTGCTACTTGCTGAGGATTCCCAGCAGATTCAGTTTTTAATTCCAGGAGCAGGTGATTTAGTCCCTCGAACTGTTCATGGCTGACAAATGACCCAGCTCCACACGGCCAGTGTTACGGAAGCTCTGTGGGGACGGGGATTGAGACCAGAACCCCCGGGATCCAGATACAGATCTGGGAAATCTACACCACACTCACTCAAATGAGAATCAGCAGAGTCACGGGAAGGAATGGAGGGAGAGGGAAAGAAAATCAGCACCGGCAGAGTAAATGGTTGTTGTCGGGGTGTTCGGGAGCCCTGAGGGATGAAGTTCAGTAATTAATAGCTGCAGGTGTCCCAGTTCAGAGCTGCCATAGTGAAACCAATAGTTTACAGGGGTGGCCAGAAACACATGATGCAGTTACCGCGCCACTCCACTAGAGGGGAGTGTTGCACAGGGAATGTGATGAGGATGGGGGTGGGAGATGGACTTTCCTCAGCCTTCGCAGAAAGTAGAGACACTGCTGGGCTTTCTTTGCTATGGAGTTGGTGTTGAGGGACCAGGTGAGATTCTCCGCCAGGTGAACACCAAGAAATCTGGTGCTCTTAATGATCTCTACTGAGGAGCCATCAATGTTCAGTGGTCGCTCTGTGCCCTCCTGAAATCTCGTTTGTTTTGTTCACATTCACAGACAGGTTGTTGGCTCTGCACCAGTCCATTAGCCACTGCACCTCCTCTCCGTAAGCTGACTCGTCGTTCTTGCTGATGAGACCCACCACGGTCGTGTCATCGGTGAACTTGATGATATGGTTCGAGCTGTGTGTTGCAGCACAGTCGTGGGTCAGCAGAGTGAACAGCAGTGGACTGAGCACGCAGCCCTGGGGGCCCCCATGCTCAGTGTGATGGTGTTGGAGATGCTGCTCCCGGTCTGGACTGACTGAGGTCTCCCAGTCAGGAAGTCTAGGATCCAGTTGCAAAGGGAGATGTTCAGACCCAGGAGGCTCAGCTTTCCAATCAGTTTCTGAGGGAAGATTGTGTTGAATGCTGAACTAAAGTCTATGAACAGCATTTGAACGTATGTGTCTTTTTTGTCCAGGTGGGTTAGGGCCAGGTGGAGGGTGATGGCAATGGCGTCGTCTATTGAGTGGTTGGGACAGTACACAAACCGCAGGGGTCCAGTGAGGGGGGCAGTAGGGTCTTGATATGCCTCATGACGAGCCTCTCGAAACACTTCATGATGATGGACGTGAGTGCAACGGGACGGTAGTCATTTAGGTAGGACACTGAACACTCGGCATGGAGCTGATGGTTGCGGCCTTGAAGCACGTTGGAACTGTGGCGCTGCTCAGGGAGATGTTGAAGATGTCAGTGAGAACATCTGCTAGCTGGTCTGCACATCCTCTGAGCACTCTACCAGGGATGTTGTCTGGTCCAGCAGCCTTCCGTGGGTTGACCCTGCACAAGGTACTTCTCACATTGGCCACGGTGAGACACAGCACCTGGTCATTTGTAGGAGAGATGGACTTCCTCACCGCCACGTCATCTTCCGAGTAAGAGAATCTCTTACTATCTTTTCTTTCAGTTAGTCCTGACGAAGGGTCTCGGCCTGAAACGTCGACAGTGCTTCTCCCTATAGATGCTGCCTGGCCTGCTGTGTTCCACCAGCATTTTGTGTGTGTTGCTTCCTATTCCTAACTTCCACCCATAGAGACTCTGCAGACAATCCCTCCATGACTTCCTCCTTTTCTACAGCCGTGACCCTATCTCTGATCAGCAGTGCCACTCCCCCACCTCTTTTGCCTCCCTCCCTGTCTTTTCTAAAACACCTAATGCTTGGTACTCCCAGTAGCCATTCTTGCCCCTGAGTCATCCACGTCTCTGTAATGGCCACAACATTAGATCTCCAAGTACTTATTTGCGCTCTAAGCTCATCTTCTTTGTTCATAATACTCCTTGCGTTAAAATAGACACATCTCAAATCATCAGTCTGAGCGCGTCCCTTCTCTATCACCTGCCTATCCTCCCTCTCGCGCTGTCTACAAGATTTCTCTATATGTGAGCCAACCGGCTCTTCCTCCGTCTCTTCAGTTTGGTTCCCGTCCCCCAGCAATTCTCGTCTAAACTCTCCACAACAGCCTTAGCAAAGCTGACTACCAGGACATTGGTTCCCCTCCCATTCAAGAGCAACCCGTCCTTTTTGTACAGGTCACACCTTCCCCAAAAGAGATGCCAATGATCCAGAAATCTGAATCCCTGTCCCCTGCTCCAATCCCTCAGCCACACATTTATCCTCCACATTCTATTCCTGTACTCACTATCACATAACACAGGCAGTAATCCCGAGATCACTACCTTCGAGGTCCTGCTTCTCAGCTTCCTTCCTAACTCCCTGTAGTCCGATTTCAGGACCTCCTCCCTTTTCCTACCTATGTCATTGGTCCCAATATGTACCACGACCATAACAAATGTTTGTTGTCAGGGTGTTCGGGAGCCCTGAGGGATGAAGGTCTTGTTATAGGGAAGGCCAAAAACACATGATGCAGTTACCCTGCCGTTCCACTAGAGGGGAGTGTTGCACAGGGAATGACATCACGTGTCCCTGACATGGAAATGATGGGGCATGAGGGTGACCGGCACCCACAGTGCCCGGTTACATTTGTACAGTGTGTGTTACTCCTTTCTCACCCCAGGAAAAGGGATTCCTAGTTGGAAAACACAAACAAACTAAATTTCCTGCCCCAAGTTTCCCAGTCCAGATGCCCTCAAGCAGCAGCAGGACTCTCTATCTCCCCGTGACCTTTTATTCAGACCATAAGATATAGGAGCAGAATTACGCATTTGGTCCATCGAGTCTGCTCTGCCATTTCATCATGGCTGATCCAATTTTCCTCTCAGCCCCAATCTCTGCCTTCTCCCTGTATCCCTTCATGCTCTGACCAATCAAGAATCTATCAACTTCTTCCTTAAATATGCCATACACAAAGACTTGGCCTTTACAGCTGCATGTGGCAAAGAATTCCACAGATTCACCACTCTCTGTCTGAACAATTCCTCCTCATCTCCATTCTGAAAGAACTCCGCTCTATTCTGAGGCTGTGTCCTCTGGACTTCAACTCTCCCACCATAGGAAACATCCTCTCCACATCCACTACATCAAGGCCTTTCACTGTTCGATAGGTTTCAATGAGGTCACTCCTCATTCTTCTGAATTCTAGTGAATACAGACCTGGAGCCATCAAACGCTCTTCATATGACAAGCTATTCAATCCTGGAATCATTTTCATGAATCTCCATTGAACCCTCTCCAGTTTCAGCACATCCTGTCTAAGATAACGGGCCCAAACCTGCTCACAATACTCACCAGTGCTTCATAAAGTTTCAACATTACATCCTTGTTTTTCTATTCTCGTCCTCCTGAAATAAATGCTAACATTGCATTTGTCTTCCTCACCACAGACTCCACCTGCAAATTAACCTTTAGGGAATCCTGCACAAGGACTCTCAAGCCCCACTGCACCTCATTGTTTTGTATTTTCTCTCCATTTAGAAAATAGTCAACCCTTTCCCTTCTTCTAGCAAAGAGCATGACAATACAGCTCCCGACACTGTATTCCATCTGTCATTTCTTTCCCATTCTCTTAATCTCACTGTCCTGTAGTCTCTCTACTTCCTTAAAACAACCTGCCAATCTATCATCATCATATTGTCTACAAACTTTGCAACAAAGCCATCAATTCCATCATCCAAATTATTGACATATAACGTGAAAAGAATCGGTCCCAACACAGATCCCTGGAACACCACTAGTCACCACTATTATCTGCCTTTCCTGCAATACATTTTGCATTGAAACATATGCAGCTCAGGACACCAGTCGCACTGTGCTCAAGCTTTCTATCTTCATCTGTGGTCTTAACAACATCTGCCTCCACAACCTCTCCACTGACTGTTCTGACACTCTGGTTCCCATCTCCCTGCAACTCCAGTTTAAATCCCACCATGAAGCATTAACAAACCTTCCCTCTCCAGTTCAGGGGTAAATCGTTCCTTCTGTATTGGTCTCACCGAATTGATACACCTGTTGTTGAAGGGGATGGCCACAGGGGTACTCTACACCGGTTCCTTAACCTCTTTCCCCTTCATGACTGTCACCCAGTTTCCTGTGTCCTGCACCTTGGGTGTAACTACCACCTGATATGTCTGCTCTATCTCCCCCTCAGCATCAAAAAAGATCTGGAATTCATCCAGTTCCAGCTCCAATTCCTTAACGCCATTTGTTAGAAGCTGCAGCTGGATGCACTTCTCCCAGTTGTAGTCATCAGAGACACTGGAGGTCTCCCTGCCTTCCCACATCACACAAGAGGAGCATTTCATTATCCTGCCTGGGAACTCTACTGTCCTAACTGGGCATATAGAAAGAAGAGAAAAAAAACCTTAAAATTGTGTTTTCATTGCTTTCTCTGAGTGAAGCCTCTCTTTGAAGAGCTAAAGCCTCGAAGAGCTAAAGTCTCAAGATCACCACTCTTGACGATGGACACTGTGCTTGTCCCTTCCTTCCTTTAACTTGCTCTCACTAATCAATCCCAAACATCGATTGGTGACTAGTCACTAAACCGTGACCCATTCCTGCCTTTTATCCTCGTGAAATAAACCTGATTTATCCCCCCTCTTCTCCAAACTTCTGATGCCTGGATTGGCTGCTTGTCAAAGCTCTTTTTCTTGCAAAATTTGACTTCTTGTAAAATTTAACTACTTCACCCTTTAACTGTCTCAGATCCATTCAGCACAGCCCTAGTTTCTGCAAATTCTGCTCAGTAAACATACACCAGATCCTCAAAAGATCAATTTCTCCTTCCTGTGATTTGGGACACAAAATTCCTCTCTGTCTCCAAGACCTATTAAGGATGTCAGAATCCTGATGCCCACATGAATTTGTCTGGCTATAGAGTGGCATTTATCCCTGGTGTTGCTCATTCCCATCTATTAATCCCTGTTGACCACAAAGCTGCTCCCACTTCCTGCTTCATTGGGAAATGTGGTCAAGCATTCTGTCACCCATCCGTCAATCTGAGACAGGTTGTAATCCAAACACAGATCCTTGCAGGACACCATTAGTCACATTCTCCCAACATGGGCCACGTAATCTCCTGCAAATTATCCCCACTCTCTCCCTTGTCCCATTGAGGCAACTGTCTGCTCAGGTCAACATTTTGCCTTCAGTTCCACGAGCATCAGTGAAATGCCATTAAAGTCTAAACCTCCAGCAGATCCCCCTGTGGGAAAGGACTTCAGCTGTGGGACTGAGGGCTTCAGGTGCTGGTGGTCCTGGTAAAGCAGTTCACAACATCCTGACTGAAATACTCACTTCATTCCAACCAAACTCCAGAGAACCGAGTTCATCATTTACATGAAAATACAGAATAATATTTCAGCACATACCTTTAAACGCCATCCAGGAAATTGTAGCAATGACGATGACAATGAGAAAACCAACATTATAGACCGACATCAGTCTTCCAAATTTTTCATCGTCTTTGGAAAAATGAAAAGTAATCAGTTTGAAAGCCATAGTAACAGACCTACACAAATTATTTCACATAAGCATCAATTTACAATGTGTTCTTGGTAATGAAGATGAACCCTGAGTCAGTCAGGCTTCTTAAACACAGGGAAACCCAACCAGTTCAGAAATGGAGCAGAAATCAGAACACTGGACTGAAGAAAGTCCAGGGATGTCTCTCACACTGGCAGCAAGCAGAGAATCCAGGAAACAACAGATAAACACAAACAAACACATATTTGATAACTTCTGTAATCCCTTATCGAGTGTCTGCACATGCAGAATTGTCAGACACACTGCAGTCTCCCTGTGTACATATCCAGCAGATGAGGTAACAATTCACTGCAAATCAGCTTTGTATTATTCTAGAGATGGTGAAGGTTTCAGTTGATGTGGTCCTGCCTGTGGTGACAATACCCAGCCCCAGCTACAGCACTGAAGTTCCACTGTGAAGCCTGTTCTGTTGTTGAGGACTGAACCATCACCACACCCAGATGCTCAAGGCTTCAAACAGTGTTCTGGTCCAAGAAAAAACTGAACTCATTGTGAGTGCAGTGTTACGTACCCCATAACTGGGTGTCTTACCAGCAAAGATAGAAGTGTCCGTTGGAGTCTGGTGATACTATTTTCAACAATATTTATTAGCAAAAATATACAAAATAATATCAATGCGAATATACAGAGAATATACGTTAGCAATACTAAACCTAAAAGTGCGGGTATAATAATAATCACTAATGAAACAAGCTCTATCATTGTCTAGGGGATAATGAATTGTCAGATGGAAATATAAAGTTCAGTTCAGTTCATGCAGGCTGCGGTAGTTGTTGGTCGATGTGTTGCAATTGTTGGAGAGAGAGAGAGAGAGAGAGGGAAAACGTGTGAACAGTAACAGCTATTATCTTGCCAACCTTCCTTTACGATTTTGATCCGTCGATGCGTTGTTGTTGTGGCCATTCACGTATGACCCCTCCGTCCTTTAACTAGACCGTTCTTCCGTGGTGGAATCGTCACCCAGGCAAGGGTGGACACACACACAAGCCCCCACCGGTCTCGCTACAAAACACTGTGAGTTAAAATTTACCGACCCTTCGTTCGGTCTCCGATCTCCCACCCTGTCTCGTGGGGGTTCTGATGCTCACTAGCGTTTCTCCTGGTGCGTCTAAGGGGTGTTACCCCAGACCTCACTTTTATCCCCACTCACGGGGTCTCAGGTATCAATCAGTAAATCAATGGCTTTTGTCAGTAGGAGACGTTCCACCTTAGCTGTGTCTCTCTCTCATTAACTTTCATGAGCTGTTATCAATAACAACTGCCCTGTCAGATTTCCTTTTGTCTCTCTTACTTCCTTGTTAGCAGCATCGAAATAGTAGCGATTTGCGATTCTCCAAAAAGGGGGGGGGGCATGGGCCACTCTGCACCCTTCTGCCCATCAGAGATGTTCATGTGGTTGTCCAGGAAGTCCATTGGTAACCAGTGATACATGTCTGAGGGATTGTCCACCATAAGATCCAAGGGACACTTTTCCTTCACCCAGATTTTTTTATTCATTCACTCTGATGGGTTCAGTAATTGTTGTTTAGAAGGCTACAAGACCATAAGACATAGGAACAGAATTAGGCCATTTGGCCCATTGAGTCTGCTCTGCCATTCAATCATGGCTAATCTCTTTTTACCCCTCCTCAGTCCCACTCCCTGGCCTTCTCCCCATAACCTTTAATGCCTTGGCCAATCAACAATCTATCAATTTCCACCTCTAATACAACCAACAACCTGGCCTCCACAGCTGCCTGTGTTAACAAATTCTACAAATTTACCATCTTCTGGCCAAAGAAATTTCTCCTCATCTCTGTTTCAAATGGATGTCCCTCTATCCTGGGGTTGTTCTCTTGTTCTAGACTTCCCCAACATGGGAAACATCCTTTCCACATCTACTCTGTCTAGGCCTTTCAAAATTAGCTAGACTGGACTGCCAACACAGATGCCTTGTGCAGGAAGGCACAGAGTCGACTGTACTTCCTTAGAAGGTTGGCGTCATTCAATGTCTGTAGTGAGATGCTGAAGATGTTCTATAGGTCAGTTGTGGAGAGCGCCCTCTTCTTTGTGGTGGCGTGTTGGGGAGGCAGCATTAAGAAGAGGGACGCCTCACGTCTTAATAAGCTGGTAAGGAAGGCGGGCTCTGTCGTGGGCAAAGTACTGGAGAGTATAACATCGGCAGCAGAGCGAAGGGCGCTGAGTAGGCTACGGTCAATTATGGAAAACCCTGAACATTCTCTACATAGCACCATCCAGAGACAGAGAAGCAGTTTCAGCGACAGGTTGCTATCGATGCAATGCTCCTCAGACAGGATGAAGAGATCAATACTCCCCAATGCCATTCGGCTTTACAATTCAACCGCCAGGAGTAAGATATGTTAAAGTGCCGGGGTTAGGACTCAATGTACTTAAGTAAACTACTTAAGAACTTTTTAAAAGCTATTATTAATGCTTCTTGAGAGAGTGATTTAGATGCATATCATATTTTTACTGAGTTAAGTATTGTATGTAATTAGTTTTGCTACAACAAGTGTATGGGACATTGGAAAAAAATGTTGAATTTCCCCATGGGGATGAATAAAGTATCTATCTATCTATCTATCTATCTATCTATCAATACTCAAGGTGAGGCCTCACCAGTGCCTTATAAAGCCTCAGCATCACATCCCTGCTCTTATAGTCTAGTCTTCCTGAAATAAATGTTAACACTGCATTTGTCTTCCTCACCACCAACTCAACGTGCAAGATAAACTTTAGGGTGTTCTGCACAAGGATTCCCAAGTGCCTTTGCATCTCAGATTTTTGGATTTCCTCCCTGTTTAGAAAATAGTCTGCACATTTATTTCTACTACCCAAGTGCTTGACCATGCATTTTCCAACATTGTATTTCATTTGCCACTCTCTTGCCCATTCTCCTCATCTGTCTAAATCCTTCTGTAGCCTCCTTTTTTCCTCAACACTACCAGCCCCTCCACCAATCTTTGTATCATCTGCAAATTTGGCAGCAAAGCCATCTATTCCAGGCTTTCTCAGCCGGGGTTCTGCGAGAGTTTGTGATTGAAAAAATAAACTTTGATTTTGGAACTCCGTGCAATGTGTGATGTTAGCACTCACAGTGGTTGGCCGTGACCGAGCAGACCCGTTAGCAATCTCATTAGAGGTCTCTCAGCCCAGTATGGCAGTGCAGAGTAGGGCCGTGTTTATTTGGCCATTGACAGATGTTGAGAACTGTACTGTATGGAGGGGAGGATAGTAGGCTGATAAATGGTGAACATTGTACTGTACAGAGGGGTGGACGGTAGGCTGATAAATGGTGAGTGTTGTACTGTACAGAGGGGTGGAACATAGGCTGATAATTGGTGAGTGCTGTATTACATGGAGGGGTGGAACATAGGCTGATAATTGGTGAGTGCTGTATTACACGGAGGTCTTTGTACCTCTTGTGCAGGACACGGTGATCTCTCTTTCCCTGAGAGAGTTCTCTGTAGAGTACAGCTTTCGGTAACCTGGAGTTGTCCATGTGAGACGTGTCCTGGCCAGCAGAGCTGCCTGAGCAGCAAAGTGGCTTCAATGCTTGGACGTTGAGCTTCTCCGGGACCTCACTGTTGGAGACACGATCCGGTCAGCTGATACCCACGATGGAGCAGAGGCAGCACTGATGGAAGTACTTGAGCAACTGGATTTGCTTGCGGTACAAGGCCCAGGCTTCGGAGCCGTATAGCAGTGTTGTGATGACGGCAGCCCTGTACACCTGGATTTTTGTGGACAGACTCAGCTGGTGTTCTTCCACACGTTTCTGGAGGCATCTGAAGGCACTGCTACCTCTGGCAAGTCGATCGTCAACGTCCCTTACTACCGTAGCGTCATTGGATCTGACACTGCTCAGGTAGGTGAACGTGGTGAGACGGTGGTCAACAATGATGATCCGAGATGGGTTGTAAACCCCACCAGGGGGCTTCTGATGGAGGATCATTGTTTTCTTCAGACTGACCATTAACCCCAAAGCCCTCGCAGCCTTGGTGAACTGAGTGACTGCAGCCTGTAGCATGTCCTCTGTGTGCGTGAGACGAGCACAGTTGTCCATAAATTGTAACTCGAGAATGAGCTCTGACATGGATTTTGTTCGGGCAAGAAGGCGGCCACCCTCAAACAGTTCGATAAGTCAATGTGTTGATGACACGTCACATGATGCTGAAGAGGTTTTGTGTGACAAAGTGAAAAACAACAGCTTCTCTATCCCGGGTGATGAGTCAACAGATTTGACCAATAACTGTCATGTTGTAGCACTTGTAAAATTTGCAAATGATGGTGAAATTCAAGAAAACTTTTTCTGTTGTAAAGAGCTGTCCAAAACAAGCAAAGGCCAAGATATATTTAATGTTTTGTCTTCATATCTGGGAACAAAATGTCTGTCTTGGAGGAACCATGTTGGCATCTGTACTGATGCTGCCCCTCGATGGCTCCATGAGAGGTTTCATTTCTCTTGTAAAAAAGAAAATCCTGATGGTGTCACAACACACTGCTTTCTTCACAGAGAGGTGCTGATGTCAAAAACTCTTGGAGATGAAATGAAAAAGTTCTGGATGATGCTTCAGAAATGGTTGACTTTATTAAACAAAGACCAATTTACTTGACAATGTTTAAAAAAGTGTGAAAACCTGGACAAAGCACACTAATCTCCTCCACATACAGAAATCTGGGGGCTGAGCAGAGGAAGAGTTCTCAACACGATGTCTGAGCTGAAAGGGGAATTGCAGGAGTACTTGCAGGAAAATAGTAGGCCAGGTTTTACTGAGTGCTTTGATAATGAAGAATGTCTGCAGAAACTAGCCTACTTAGCAGACACTTTTCATCATATGAACCAGTGAACAAGTCTCTGCAGGGTGCTGGAGAAAATGTTTTGACTTCAACTGACAAAACTCTTGGATTTAAAAGGAACTGAATCTTTGGGAAAATCATGTTGCAAAAGGAAATCCTGAAATGTTTCCAATGCTGCTTGGGCTTGAGAGTGAGCAAGGATCAGAAAGTCTCGAGTCTTATTGAAAACCCCCTGGAATAACTGCAGAACAAAATTGAACAGCGTTTTTCCTCCCTTTCAACACAAGTGTATGACTGGGTGAGGGACCCTTTCTCTGAATCTTCTGCTCAGCCTGAGAACTTGACTTTGAGAGAAGAGGAGGAACTTTGTGAGATGCCGTCTGATCGTGCACTCAAGATGGGATTTACTGACCTGCCCCTAGACAAGTTCTGGATTTCTGTGGAAGAAGAGTATCCTGCCATTCATTGGAAAGCAATGAACATTTTGCTGCAGTTTTCAACTTCTTACATGTGTCAGCAAGCTTTCTCTTGTTTAACAAGCAACACAAGCAAGAATAGAGATTGTTTCATTTCTGCTCAAGGTGAAATCTGTGTGCGCTTATCTCAAATTTTTTTTGTGCAGCAAAAAACAAGCACAGGTTTCACATGCCAGGCCTATATTTGAGCCTGATCATGTCACTTAGTAAGAAAATGTTTCTTCAAAGTCTTGTATAAAATTGTGTCTTAGGCTATATTTTTATTCATATTGCATTGGCTTACAGCTTTTAGTAACTTTACTATTCAATGTAGTCAATAAATTTTCATGTTGTAAGTAGCATTAATTAAAATCAATTTACAACCTTTATTTCAATTAAATTTACTGAGCATTAAGTCAGTTTTCTAACTTAAGTCAGTTATTTAACAGAAATTTGTTATGTTTGCATTATAAATTTTAAAATTCATAAGAAAGGGAAAGGAAGAGATTAATTTGAAGAATGGTAAGCTAAGACTTCCGGTGAGGCACGAGGCAAGATGGCAGCACAGCACTGAGCACTGACATATAACTCTCCTTTTTCACATTCTTTAGGGCTCATAGACGGTCCTATTACAAGGTTGAGTTGGAGAAAGATCTAACTAAAGACATGACCTCAAAAAAAGGTCCAAATTCAAAAAAAGAAACGAGATTCCAGCAGACGACACCAAGCTAGTGATTCATCCGAGGAAACAGCTATGCCAATTAAGCAAACAATGGCAACGGAGATGGAATTGCTGCAAGAAACGGTAGCCCACCTGCTAAAGGAGTTGATGGAAAAGGCTCTCGACCCCATACAGAAGCATATGGCAGAGAATGGCAACATTCTCCGGTCGTTAAAGGAGCAAGCAGACATTCATGCTAAAAAATTAGCACGGTCTTCAACAAAACAGACGACATTCAGGTTAGCTTACACAAAAATGAGAAAGTTACTAACTCCTGTCTCGCGGAGGTGACTAAGGTGCGAAAGAAGCTAAACGACTTGGTGGAAGAAGACCCTGGGCAAAGTCCACACGCCCCTCAGGAGGAGATGGGACTGCATTAAGAGCTCGGACTAGCCTGTATGCACAATCTAACAGGCATGGGCAAGTTAACATCCTAGGTGTGAAGTTATTCTTTTATTGGAAAGTCATTCGATGCACTTTTGTATTTCATTAATTAGGGGCCAGTTTGTTTCTGAGTATTGCAGGTAAGAGTTTTAATGTAATGACTCAGGTAACTTGTTAGTACAAGGATAACATGGTAAGGTGATGTAAGTCTGCCTAGAATGTACGTTTTATTTTTTACTTTCTAAGGTGATATTTAACACACCCAAATGTCATACCTCATCAAGAATGAAGCTGAAAACAGCAGTGTGTTCTGAATAACTTCAGTTGTACAAGTTCATTTCAGGTTATGTCTCCAGTAGAGTTGTTTATGTTCCTGGACATCACTGGCATCATCGCTAAGTGACGGTCTCCCACAAGAGAGCCGTTGGGGTTTTGACTATGTGTTGTACTATATTTGAGACGGGAATGGTTTTAATTATATAGGTTAACGGATTTGACCAGGTATTTTTTTCTTGTTTCTTTTATATGATTGTCTATGAGAACCGCTTTGCCTTTCTAATGTGTTGGTGCTCGAGAGGGGCGGTTAATGTTCAGTGTCTGACATTGCTAAGTGACACTCACAGATGTTACAAAGTAAAGGGTTGCATGGGAGGGGGAAGGGGGGTGGGAAGGGGTAACTCAAGGGCTCCACCACCAACTCACAACAACAGATCCAGGGGAAGATGAGCAACACAGATAAATTAGAAAATCTTACTATTGTGTCATTTAATGTTAGGGGATGAAACTCTCCCTACAAGCCTTCAAAGGTTTTAGATTTCTTACGCAGAAAGAAAATAGATATCGCGATGTTACAGGAAATACATCTTAAACCTAATGACATTCTCAGGGTTCAAAACCGCTCTTATAAACCCGTTGTGGCATCAGCTGATGGTACTCGTATGAAGAGAGTTATGATGTTAATGAGACGTAGTGTTAATGTATCAATTGAAAGGACTGGCGCCGACAATGAAGGACGTCTAGCTTTTTGCTGTACATCCATTCAGGGTAAAAAAGTTGCATTCATTAGCCTATATGCCCCAACTATATTCGAGGCTGAATTTTTCCCCACAATTACCTCACAATTACTGAAGTTAAGTGACTACCAACTATATGCTGGTTCGGACATGAATGCTTTGGTCAACAATAACTTCGATAAATCTTCAACTATATCAAGCTCTCAAGAATCTGCTTCCAAAGCACTTAACCTTTTTCTAATGGATTTAAATCTAACTGATGTGTGGAGGGTGCATAATCCATCTGCTAAAGACTGTACCTTCTTCTCCACAAGACATAAAACTTTCTCTCGGATAAATTACGTTCTTATATCCTCCGGTTTGCTGCCTTTGGTACACTCAATAGAATTTTTGTCCAGACATCTATCTGATCACAACCCAGTCATATCTACTTTAATTATGGCAGAATTAAAAATAAGGTTACTAGGTAGAGGTTTAACGCCAAACTTCTAAAATACGACAAATTTCTAACACAACTGAGAACAAAATTGACGGAATATATAAATTTAAATAAAAAGTGTCTCAGATATGACAGTGATTTGGGCCTCCATCGAGGGTTCCTTACGAAATAACGCAATATGGTTCAGTTCGCACCTAAATAAAAGCCAGCTTCAAAAGATTTCCACCCCAGAAGAACAATATAAGGTTTTGGAGAATGATCTCAAAAGGAGATACACCATAATGAAAGAAAACCAGCTCAAAATAAAACAAGCAGAATTAAATGATTTATTAAGAAGCAGGGCAGAATATATGACCCATATAACCAAACATAAGTATTATGCAGAAGGCAGCAGACTGAGCCATCTTTTGGCACTAACGCTCAAACAACAGGAAGCTAAAAGGTCTATACCAGCAATTAGATGTGCTAAACGTGGAGTAGTATCTTCAACAGAGGAAGTAGACAAGACATTCGAGAATTACTTTAAAGAACTGTATACAAGTGGCTCAGTTCCTTCTGAGAATGACTTCACAGAATTTTTTAGTGGATTAGACCCCCCCTACATTGTCATTAGAGGACACCAAAACTCTAGACTCTCCTATTACACTGGATGAGCTACTTAAAGCAGTCAAAGCTACAAATCAAGGCCGTACGCCAGGTAAAGTCGGCATACCTGTGGAACTCTACCGAGCACTTTGGGATATTCTTGGACCAGTATGGTTAGAAACATTAAATTATGCTATTGGAAATGGCGCTTTCCATAGAGATCTAAACACAGCCCTGATCACAGTTATACCTAAGCCCGGTAAGGACCCCTTGGAGTGTGCCAATCACCGTCCAATCTCCTTGATAAATGCCGACCTCAAGATATTTTCCAAAGTCTTAGCCAGTAGACTTGAGACAGTAGTTGGGAAAATAATTAGCCCAGATCAAACGGGCTTTATCGGGGATATTTGATAATATTCGCCGGCTCTTACACATACTGAGTGCAACACATAAAATCCCGCCTGCCTGGGGCCTGCGATTTCTTGTTGCTGAAAAAGCTTTCCATCGCCTTGAATGGCCATATCTTTGGAAAGTTTGAAAAGAATTTAAGTTCGGCAATAAATTTATCGATATTATTCTAACACTGTATGCTAATCCTTCAGCCTGGGTGTGTGTGGGAGGAAGTTTCTCAGAGTTATTTGACATAGGATGAGGCACACGACAAGGGCACCCTCTGTCTCCTTTAATTTTTACTAAATCTATTGAATTGCTTGCACATTTAATTAGAAACTCTCCTGAGATCTCACCTATTACAATAGGTACAACATCACATTCGATATCACTTTACGCAGATAACACACTGGTTTATATGGCAAATGTTCAACAAACTCTCCCCTATGTTTGAAAAACACTGGAGCAATTTGGATTTCTTTCAGGATACAAAGTTAATTTGTCAAAATCAGCACTGATGTTGATTAATACAGATAAAAGTAAGATGTCTCTCCCTCCCCAGATTAAGGTTACAAATGAGGTCCCCTACTTGGGTATTAAAGTTAATACTTCCCTATCGTCTGTGGCTAAAACAAATTACTCTTTAATTTTGAAAAAAATAGAAGAAGATATTAATAGATGGAGACACCTGCCAGCATCAGTCCCAGCCCGTATATCGGTCATTAAAATGAACATCCTACCCCGCATTAATTTTATCAGCTCAATGATCCCACTTGCACCTCCAGCAGGATATTGGCAAAAACTGGACTATTTACTACGATGCTATGTTTGGAACGGTAAATGACCCAATATAAAGTGGTCAGCTCTACAATTCAGAAAGCTGGATGGGGGATTGGCATGTCCAAATTTTAAACTGTATCACTGGGCATTTGTACTAAAAAGTCTTAGCTATTGGATGGAGGAGGATAAAGTTTCGTCATGGAAAAATATAGAGCAAGAGCTAATAGCACCAATAAGATTGAAGGACTTTCTCCTTATAGGTATGTCTACCAAAAAATGTGATTTGTATTATGGTCCAATTTTAACCCATATGCTACAAGTGTTTAGAGCAGCAGAAAAATTACTAAAATTTAAAAGCGTATGGTGCAAATCATCTCCATTATGGAACAATAATCATTTTCTATCTGAGGGGAACCATTCACTAACAGAACTTGGGAGGATAAAGGTATTACTACTATTCAAGATATTAATGGGGCAAGTACTATCCATAGCTTCCAAGAACTGGTATCTCGATATAACATTGATAAACACTCTCTTTTCTTCTACTTCAGAGTAAGATCAGCTTGTAAAGCCTACGGGGTTCCCTGGGGTCAGATTTAAAGGAACAACATTGTTGGATACAGAGTGCTCCAAGACAGAATTATACTCCCAGAATTATATGCCCACATCAGAAATGAAAGCCTGGGATAGGGACATATTTGAATTGGGACAAGACTTAGACTGGGATGCGATTTGGGATAATGCTGCCAGTGCTTCGAAAAACCCAAATCATCGGCATATCCACTTGAAATTTTGTCATAGAGCATATCTATAACCGAGAATTAGACATCAAATGGGACTGGTTCCTGACCCATGTTGCTCATTTTGCCCTCCACGGAACCGCTAGCTCTTTTGTACATGTTGTATGGGAATATCCAGGGGCTTTTGGTTTGTGGGGGAAGGTTATCAGTACTCTTACAGAACTAACGGGGGTATAATTACCAATGGACCCCGCTGTACATCTTCTAAATGATGACTCCCATCTTTCACTTACGGAAAAAGACACGCAAAATCTGGCTGGCAGGCCTGACTGCAGCTAAGAAGATGGTAGTCCAGCGTTGGAAACCTCCCCATGATATTTCATATACTCACTGGCTTCAGAGCTTTTTGGACATTTTGTATCTGGAATTATCATCAGCAAGAGTAAATGATGCACGACCAAACACAATCTTAATGTGGACAGATTTGATATCTAACTTAAAAGATCTTCTGTTAAAATAGGAATGCTCTGTCTGTGTATGCACTGCTATTCAGTTGGTTGGTGGAGGGGAGGGGGGGAGAGAGAGGGGTGGGGGGGTGGGAATGAAGGTTGGGGGTGGCTGGGTTATACAGTCAAAATGTAATCGGCAACTGTTTGTATTGAATGTAATTTGTTGGTGTTGCAATAAATATTAGTGATAAAAAAAGAATGGTAAGCTAAGCTTAACTGCCTGTTTTTTTCAAGAACATTTGGCGAAGAATTCATTCTCTACTCAAAAGAGCATTGGCAATTACTTTTGGATTATTATATCTAGAACTTACTGATCACACTAATGTACCGTGAGCTGTAGATATAATAATTTTTATCAGGAGATCCCTGAGACCTAAAAATTAATTCAGGGATTCCTTCAGAGCAACAAGTTTGAGAAAGGCTCTTCTAGCCTGTATGTGTTTGGAAGTTAAGCACTTGTGTGCCAAAGTGAATATAGATCTGAGTTAAGATAAGATGTATTTATTAATATTTTTGATGTTGTGTACAAGGTACAGGTTGGTGGGATTCTAATACTGTTTGTATTGTTTTTTTAGAATTGCCACTACCGTATTGGTTTTGTATATTTTGTTTTATTTATTTTCATACTGCATTTGTAACTAGTTGACACACAAGTGTGTGGACCGAAGTTAAGCTTTTGGTAGTTCCTTTCTGCATTAAAATATCTCAAACAGATGAAGGAATTAAAGACTTGAAAAAGTATCTGTTGTTCTGAGTGTGTATTCTTCCCAGGCTGCAAAATTTGGTAGCAGCAGTGGGGTAATTCCAAGCCAGTTTAGAGGGTTTTTGATGTTTGTATGCAGTACAATATACAATACATAATAGGGTAGTGGTGAAGGACAGGACAGTCGTTCCCATGAGACGGTGTCACGTGGAGACCATGGTAGAGTCTTGATGCCGGGTTGGGACATCAGGGACTGAAGCCAGGATGTAGAACTGTGACGGTGATCCAGAGCAACTGCGGCCGTGAAGTCATCGTGTTTTCTGCAGGAGATGTCAGCAACCCCTTTTCCAGGCTTGTCACAGAGACTTTTTAAGGACTTGAGTTTTCATAATGTTACATTCAGAGGATGAGCAAACTGAACCTGATTTCAATGAACAAATTAGAGAGATGCCTGGTCAACACGAGGAAACAATGGCAACTGTTGATAAATTAAGCAGAATTTCCTATGTATACATTCCAAGGGAAAGACACATCGCTCCATTTACAGGGGATGCTGAGAAAGATGGGAGGTCTGATCTAATTGTGGCTTTCTAGAATTCAGGGATCCTGTTAAAACTGAACAACCCGTCCCATGCATTGTAGGCATGAACATTATAAGCCAATGTAGACAACTTGTCTACGCAGGATTTGACACGACTCTAGAAGGAAAGTTGGATTCTGACTGGAGAGATGATTTCCAGAAAGTGCAGATGTGAACTACTGAAAAGAAAGCCGTCGTCCGAGTATCAGGAAAAGATACTGAGCACATACCTGCTGAATCTGTAGTTACCATTGTGGCTAGGAAGGCCACTGGAGATGCTGGGTGTGACCATATGATGTTACCTGAGCTACTTCACACCCCTCTACTGGGTGGTCTTGTAGTTATTCCCATGCTCGTTGACTCTCGTAGTCGTACTGTACCAGTACAGGTTTTAAACCTCTCTCAAGAGGATGTATGGCTCTCACAAAGACCTGGCTGGGTATACTGTCAAAGTTAGAATGTGTAGATAGTGATCAGCAATGTGCTGTAAGATTTCAGCGGATCTCAGCTGGCATTGAACAAGTGACTGTTGGTGTAAAGGAGGAGGGTAGTAACCACAAGTTAAAGTCAATTCTAGACAAGCTCGACATTGGGGTAGTGAAGAACAACAAGCTCAGCTCAGAGTTTTACTGGCTAAGTACCTGGATATCTTTGCAGATGAAGATGAAGACCTTGGGTACACTGACAAGGTCAAGCATGAAATTCAGTTAATTCTTGACGAGCCCATCTCACAGCCACACTGTCATGTTCCGCCCAATCAGTACAGTGAAGTGAAAGAGCAAAGCTCAAAGTTGTTGAAGAAGGGTGTGATTCAGGAGAGCAATAGTGTGTATGCCTCACCTGTAGTGTTGGTACAGAAGGCTGATGGTAGCATAAGACTGTGTGTAGATTATCGGAGACTGAATCTCAAGACCAAATAGGACACGTTCCCGGGTCCCCCGTATTGATGAGAATCTTGATGCTCTGTGGAGAGCGCAATCTTTCTCAACAATAGACCTCACGAGTGGTTACCACCAAGTAGTGTTAGAGGAGCGTGATAGGCATCAGACTGCTTTTCGTCCCCGTTTGCTCTATATATCTTCACATGCCATTTGGGTCTGCAATGGGCCGGTGACTTTTCAAAGACTCGTGCAGGCAACCATGAATCACTGAGTCTTCCAAATTATGCTTGTGTACCTGGATGATATTCTGATGCATTCACAGACTTTCCAGGGACACTTGGAGAGGCTTGACACTGTGCTTCAGCACCTCAAGGAAACTGGTCTGAAGGTGAAATTCGAAAAATGTCATTTTCTGCAGTGAGAGGTTAAGATCTTAGGACATGAGACATCAACCAAAGGGATAGACACAGATCCCGAGAAGGTCTCGGCTGTTCCACAATGGCCAGTACCATCTGCAATCAAAGACTGAAGATCATTTATCAGCGTTTGCAGTTCTTATCGACGGCTCATTCAGGGATTCTCAAAGATTGCAGGTCCGCTGCATGATGTAGTGAATTTGTGTTTTAATGCAGGGAGTCCGAGTAAAACAAACCAGCTGTTAAAACAGTCTTGGACAGAAGAATGTCAAACTGCCTTTGACTTGCTCAAAGAGAAACTAGCCATTTCACCCATCCTCAGCTCTGCCGATTTCACACACCCGTTCATAGTGGAGACTGATGGCAGCATACGACTGTGTAGATTATCGGAGACTGAATCTTAAGACTGATAATGATGCATTCCCACTCCCGTGTACTGATGAGAGTTCCCGCTCCCACGTATTGATCAGGGAGTGTAAGGAGTTACTGTGTTGTGTAGTTGAGGATGAGAAGCATGGGGAGTGTTATCAGTTTCTGCTACCTACCAGCCTGAGGAGTAAAGTGTTTGGGTATGTACATGACTCTATGGGGCATCAAGGCATAGAGCCTACTCCACACTTGTTGAGAAGCAGATGTTTTTGGGTGGACATGCACGAGGATGTGGCATGGTGGATCAAAAATTGTCCACATTGTGTGTTAACTAAGATGCCTCACCTTAAGATCTGTTTCCCCATGAAATCACTTATTGCTTCTCGGCCGCTCAGAGTTGTTGTTGTAGATTTCACTGTGTTTGAACCGACAGCTGATGGGCTCGAGAATGTCTGAGTAGTCCCAGACCTTTTTACAAAATACACCCAAGCATTCCCAACTCAGGATCAAAAGGCGGATACCACAGCAAAGGTGCTCTTGAGCGAATGGTTTATGAAGTACGGTGTTCCTGAGAGGTTGCATTCTGACCACTGTGGAACCTTTGGAGGGAAAGCCTATCAGGAGGGTGAACAGGGTGGACATCAGGCCCTGTGAGAACCTTCCCACCCCAGCTCCTCAAAGGAGACTATAAACTCATGTTCCCGGGACATGAATCAGATTCTGATGATTTAGAGAATGATGTGATATTGGTAGAAGATGTGTCAGAACAGGGTGTACAGAATCTTGACTCCAGCCTTGACAGCATATCTTCTGGAACTGTAAAAATGTCTGGAACTGAGACTGTAGCGCCTGTGACTGATGATACAGGGTCAGATGTTGGTGGCCCTCCTGTTGTCGTATCCCACAGGAGTGAAAGAGTAAATGCTGGACAGCACTCTAACCAACATCACGAACCAAGGTCAGTCCGAGATGTGGCCTCCATAAGTCCTGCAGCAGTGTCACAGATACTGGCCGGTCGAGGTTCAGTTCCATTCAGAGAAGCAGTAAAAGAGGTTAAAAATACCTTTGCAGTGAGTGAGTAATCGAGGATGCTTACCTGTTTGCAGGGAAGAATATAACCAGGTGACTGTTAAGTATTATTTTTTATTGTTAAAAGTGTATTTGTGCATTCACCCTGGTAACACTAAAATAGCTGCCTGTGTCTTTAAGAGAAAACAGTGACGTCATTATGCACGTGTGGAGTGGAAAGAAGAGTTACAATGTTCTGCAAAGACAAACATCGAATGCTGGGAGCTGTTTTTCCCAGATTTTCGCGAGTAAGGTATCGGCACAGGATGGCGTGGTTATGCGAAGTACCACGAGTGAGGAGAATTCGTTTCAGGGTCCAGCCTGTATGTGTTTGGAAGTTAAGCAGGTGTGTGCCAAAGTGAATATAGATCTGAGTTAAGATAAGATGTATTTATTAATATTTTTGATGTTGTGTACAAGGTACAGGTTGGTGGGATTCTAATACTGTTTGTATTGTTTTTTTAGAATTGCCACTACCGTATTGGTTTTGTATATTTTGTTTTATTTATTTTCATACTGCATTTGTAACTAGTTGACACACAAGTGTGTGGACCGAAGTTAAGCTTTTGGTAGTTCCTTTCTGCATTAAAATATCTCAAACAGATGAAGGAATTAAAGACTTGAAAAAGTATCTGTTGTTCTGAGTGTGTATTCTTCCCAGGCTGCAAAATTTGGTAGCAGCAGTGGGGTAATTCCAAGCCAGTTTAGAGGGTTTTTGATGTTTGTATGCAGTACAATATACAATACATAATAGGGTAGTGGTGAAGGACAGGACAGTCGTTCCCATGAGACGGTGTCACGTGGAGACCATGGTAGAGTCTTGATGCCGGGTTGGGACATCAGGGACTGAAGCCAGGATGTAGAACTGTGACGGTGATCCAGAGCAACTGCGGCCGTGAAGTCATCGTGTTTTCTGCAGGAGATGTCAGCAACCCCTTTTCCAGGCTTGTCACAGAGACTTTTTAAGGACTTGAGTTTTCATAATGTTACATTCAGAGGATGAGCAAACTGAACCTGATTTCAATGAACAAATTAGAGAGATGCCTGGTCAACACGAGGAAACCATGGCAACTGTTGATAAATTAAGCAGAATTTCCTATGTATACATTCCAAGGGAAAGACACATCGCTCCATTTACAGGGGATGCTGAGAAAGATGGGAGGTCTGATCTAATTGTGGCTTTCTAGAATTCAGGGATCCTGTTAAAACTGAACAACCCGTCCCATGCATTGTAGGCATGAACATTATAAGCCAATGTAGACAACTTGTCTACGCAGGATTTGACACGACTCTAGAAGGAAAGTTGGATTCTGACTGGAGAGATGATTTCCAGAAAGTGCAGATGTGAACTACTGAAAAGAAAGCCGTCGTCCGAGTATCAGGAAAAGATACTGAGCACATACCTGCTGAATCTGTAGTTACCATTGTGGCTAGGAAGGCCACTGGAGATGCTGGGTGTGACCATATGATGTTACCTGAGCTACTTCACACCCCTCTACTGGGTGGTCTTGTAGTTATTCCCATGCTCGTTGACTCTCGTAGTCGTACTGTACCAGTACAGGTTTTAAACCTCTCTCAAGAGGATGTATGGCTCTCACAAAGACCTGGCTGGGTATACTGTCAAAGTTAGAATGTGTAGATAGTGATCAGCAATGTGCTGTAAGATTTCAGCGGATCTCAGCTGGCATTGAACAAGTGACTGTTGGTGTAAAGGAGGAGGGTAGTAACCACAAGTTAAAGTCAATTCTAGACAAGCTCGACATTGGGGTAGTGAAGAACAACAAGCTCAGCTCAGAGTTTTACTGGCTAAGTACCTGGATATCTTTGCAGATGAAGATGAAGACCTTGGGTACACTGACAAGGTCAAGCATGAAATTCAGTTAATTCTTGACGAGCCCATCTCACAGCCACACTGTCATGTTCCGCCCAATCAGTACAGTGAAGTGAAAGAGCAAAGCTCAAAGTTGTTGAAGAAGGGTGTGATTCAGGAGAGCAATAGTGTGTATGCCTCACCTGTAGTGTTGGTACAGAAGGCTGATGGTAGCATAAGACTGTGTGTAGATTATCGGAGACTGAATCTCAAGACCAAATAGGACACGTTCCCGGGTCCCCCGTATTGATGAGAATCTTGATGCTCTGTGGAGAGCGCAATCTTTCTCAACAATAGACCTCACGAGTGGTTACCACCAAGTAGTGTTAGAGGAGCGTGATAGGCATCAGACTGCTTTTCGTCCCCGTTTGCTCTATATATCTTCACATGCCATTTGGGTCTGCAATGGGCCGGTGACTTTTCAAAGACTCGTGCAGGCAACCATGAATCACTGAGTCTTCCAAATTATGCTTGTGTACCTGGATGATATTCTGATGCATTCACAGACTTTCCAGGGACACTTGGAGAGGCTTGACACTGTGCTTCAGCACCTCAAGGAAACTGGTCTGAAGGTGAAATTCGAAAAATGTCATTTTCTGCAGTGAGAGGTTAAGATCTTAGGACATGAGACATCAACCAAAGGGATAGACACAGATCCCGAGAAGGTCTCGGCTGTTCCACAATGGCCAGTACCATCTGCAATCAAAGACTGAAGATCATTTATCAGCGTTTGCAGTTCTTATCGACGGCTCATTCAGGGATTCTCAAAGATTGCAGGTCCGCTGCATGATGTAGTGAATTTGTGTTTTAATGCAGGGAGTCCGAGTAAAACAAACCAGCTGTTAAAACAGTCTTGGACAGAAGAATGTCAAACTGCCTTTGACTTGCTCAAAGAGAAACTAGCCATTTCACCCATCCTCAGCTCTGCCGATTTCACACACCCGTTCATAGTGGAGACTGATGGCAGCATACGACTGTGTAGATTATCGGAGACTGAATCTTAAGACTGATAATGATGCATTCCCACTCCCGTGTACTGATGAGAGTTCCCGCTCCCACGTATTGATCAGGGAGTGTAAGGAGTTACTGTGTTGTGTAGTTGAGGATGAGAAGCATGGGGAGTGTTATCAGTTTCTGCTACCTACCAGCCTGAGGAGTAAAGTGTTTGGGTATGTACATGACTCTATGGGGCATCAAGGCATAGAGCCTACTCCACACTTGTTGAGAAGCAGATGTTTTTGGGTGGACATGCACGAGGATGTGGCATGGTGGATCAAAAATTGTCCACATTGTGTGTTAACTAAGATGCCTCACCTTAAGATCTGTTTCCCCATGAAATCACTTATTGCTTCTCGGCCGCTCAGAGTTGTTGTTGTAGATTTCACTGTGTTTGAACCGACAGCTGATGGGCTCGAGAATGTCTGAGTAGTCCCAGACCTTTTTACAAAATACACCCAAGCATTCCCAACTCAGGATCAAAAGGCGGATACCACAGCAAAGGTGCTCTTGAGCGAATGGTTTATGAAGTACGGTGTTCCTGAGAGGTTGCATTCTGACCACTGTGGAACCTTTGGAGGGAAAGCCTATCAGGAGGGTGAACAGGGTGGACATCAGGCCCTGTGAGAACCTTCCCACCCCAGCTCCTCAAAGGAGACTATAAACTCATGTTCCCGGGACATGAATCAGATTCTGATGATTTAGAGAATGATGTGATATTGGTAGAAGATGTGTCAGAACAGGGTGTACAGAATCTTGACTCCAGCCTTGACAGCATATCTTCTGGAACTGTAAAAATGTCTGGAACTGAGACTGTAGCGCCTGTGACTGATGATACAGGGTCAGATGTTGGTGGCCCTCCTGTTGTCGTATCCCACAGGAGTGAAAGAGTAAATGCTGGACAGCACTCTAACCAACATCACGAACCAAGGTCAGTCCGAGATGTGGCCTCCATAAGTCCTGCAGCAGTGTCACAGATACTGGCCGGTCGAGGTTCAGTTCCATTCAGAGAAGCAGTAAAAGAGGTTAAAAATACCTTTGCAGTGAGTGAGTAATCGAGGATGCTTACCTGTTTGCAGGGAAGAATATAACCAGGTGACTGTTAAGTATTATTTTTTATTGTTAAAAGTGTATTTGTGCATTCACCCTGGTAACACTAAAATAGCTGCCTGTGTCTTTAAGAGAAAACAGTGACGTCATTATGCACGTGTGGAGTGGAAAGAAGAGTTACAATGTTCTGCAAAGACAAACATCGAATGCTGGGAGCTGTTTTTCCCAGATTTTCGCGAGTAAGGTATCGGCACAGGATGGCGTGGTTATGCGAAGTACCACGAGTGAGGAGAATTCGTTTCAGGGTCCAGCCTGTATGTGTTTGGAAGTTAAGCAGGTGTGTGCCAAAGTGAGTGTACGTCTCAGTGAAGGTGAGATGTACTTATTCATATTTTTGATGTTGTCTACAGTGTACAGGGTTGGTGGGCTGTAATGTTGTTTGTATTGTTTTTTTTTGAATTGCCACTACTGCATTGGTTTTGTATATTTTGTTTAATTTATTTTCATACTGCATATGTAACTAGTTGACACACAAGTGTGTGGACCGAAGTTAAGCTGAGATTGTAACAGCAGGACGTGTGCATTTCTTTAAATTCATTTTTTTATTATTTTGATGCCTCTTTCTGCATTATAATATCTGAAATAGATTAAGGAATTAAAGACCTGAAAAGGTATTCGTTGTCCTGACTGCGTATTTTTCCCAGGCTACAAAATAATTCATTCGTGTTCCTGTTGACCTATTTTCCACCTCGTTTGTTTTTGTCCGCCATGATGCACACCAACATCCCCTTAGGCCCCCTTACGATGGCCCATTCTGTATTTTGGAACGGAGGGAAAAGACTTTTATCATTGATAAGAGGGATAAACCTGAACATATTTCAGAAGATCACCTTAAACCAGCCCACCGAGATTTGGAGTATTCCACTGCCATGCCCCTGCCATCACCTCTGGACGAGCACAGGACCCGAGCCGGGCTGCTGATCCGAGCTTCAGACAGGCTCACAATGCTGGTTTTAGTTAATCCCAGAGGGGCCTGTGTAGGGTAACGTGATTGGCAGAAATGTACATAATTCAGAACCATCGACATTGAGTTGGGGTTTCACTTTAAGAGGCTGGTCTGACGAGATGACATAATTATGTAAAGAATTTTAGCACGTTTTTGTGTGTTGGTTTGGGAGTTCAATAAAATGTGTTATGGGTTTCATTAAACATAAAATGCCTCACTTCATTTTATTTGTGAAAACCTACATTAATCCCTCATCTGAGTGCTTGCTGTGGTGGAGCCTCCATCTGCACTCCCTCAAATGAGAGATGCAAGTGTGGGTGTGTCCTCAGTGAAAAATGGCTTTAAACGCCCATCGTCAGATCTGGCTGCACCCTATTCAGCATCATCAGGTCCTGCTCTCCTTCACCAATTGTTTATTCAAAGACGATGCAGAAACGCAAAGAGAACCCCTAATTCACCACAGTTTCCACAATTCACCATGCTGAAATATTCTAACAATGTCCACTGAACCCATGAATGGCTGGGATTCAGACTGTGCATCTGCCCCTGTAGTTTCCCTACTTCCCTTTGCCACTGGACCAACCCTCCCAAATGTCCCTCGATGCCCTGGTGTTGAAATTGCATTGAGTCTGGATTCTATCTATTTCTTTTTCATGCTCAACCCTCCTTCTGTTAGATCCTGTTCATCACCAACCTCCTCTCCTGGTTCCAATGTTAATGCCATTGCTAATAGTTCCCTCTCCTCAGGTATTGTTCCTCACCCTTTCACATCTCCCATCACCAGCTCTGTGCACAAAACAAAAGGCAAGACCCCACTTTCCTTACCACATGGAAGGAGGCCATTCAGCCCATCTATGCCAGTTCACTCAGCTGTCCATTCCTGATTACTTCCACTTGAAACCATTTCTCTCCACATCCTCATCAAGTCTACCACACTTATGCTACTGCGATTGACAGAAACCAGGTAACCTAGCAACCCATCTTTCTGGGATCTGTGCCCATGAACATTGAGAGTTGTCAGTTCCTCTCCATGCCTTAGTCTTCTGTTTACTGTTTGTTCCTTTGCCTAGTTTGCCCTCTCCAAAAGCACTGCTGTAAACATTTCCAGACTGAATTCCATTTCCTCGTTTGTGTATCCAAGGAGACCGGTGATATCTTCCTGTGACCCAGACCTTTCTTCTTCACTGTCAACCAAACTGCTGATATTGTGATCAACAGGAAACTTCCTGATCGTGTTCCTCAATTCAAGTTCAAATCATTGACATGAACCTTAAACAACAAGGGACCTGTTACTGATCCCTGCTTAACTCACCACACATGGCCCTCCAGACACTGAAACTCCCATTGATCCTCACTGTTTGCTTCCTCCCTCTCAACCAATTTTTATTCCAACACCATCTTTTCTTGGATCCCGTGGACATTTAGTTTCTTGAGTACGCCATGAGGAACTTTAACAAAACTTTGCTAAAATCCATGTCATGAGGAGGGGCTTTACCACTTTCTCACCTCCCCTTCATCAGGATTAATGAGCAACTTTCAAGTTATTGTCATTCAACCGTATACACGTATACCATCAAATGAGACCACTTTCCTCTGGATTAATGTTCACAACACAGTACATGTAACTCATGTGCATAACACAGAGTAATATCACCACAAATAAATTAACCAATAACAAGGTGCATATATAATACAACTGAAAAGTAAACAGTATAACACTACTGGTGCTCCATACACGATGAGACCTGGGTGGTGGCAGGAAGTTCAATAGTTTTACAGCCTGGGTGAAGAAACTGTTTCTCATCCTAACAGTTCTTGTCCTAATGCTACAGTATCTCCTGCCTGATGGTAGGGGATCAAATAGATTACTGGACAGATGGGAGGGATCACTGACAATGCTAAGTGCCCCGTGTATGTAACACTCCTGATAAATATATCTACTGGGTGAGAGAGACCCCAGTGATCCTCTCAGCAACACTTGTGATCCTTTGTTGGGTTTGTGGTCAGATGCCTTGCAATTCCCGTACCAGACAGAGATGCAGCCGGTCAGGACACTCTCGATTGGGGTCCTGTAAAAACTGGTTATCATGGGGGATGGGGGTGGGGGTTAGACACAATCTCCTCAGGGAATGGAGATGCTGCTCTGCTTTCTTATCCAAAGAGGTGGTGATGAGGGATGATGTGAGATCATCTGTTATGTGCACTCTCAGAAACTTGGTGCATTTAACTCTCCCCATGGAGGAGCCACGTGTGTGCAGTGAGGAGTGGTCCCTCACTCCTCACCTCTACATCACGAGTCACATCACCTTTGACAACATAATGTGTGTAACACAATTGAGTTGAGACATTTTACCCTCAAGTACCATCTCTGAGGCCAGGTTAGAGGTGACTCCGGAATCGTTCCAGCAGTGGTGTCACTGTGAAACACCACTCCACAACTGGGCAAAAATACAGGGTAATTTCATCCCTCATGTCTCAGGGACACAGAGTAGGGGGGGGAGGTGATTTTTCTTTTAAAATGAACTGCAATTTCCTTGGAGAGATGACTGAAGTTTAACACAAGTGTAGACAATAACACTTACCTCCATACCAAAATGCTTTCCACCCAAGAGCCACAAATGAAATAAGAGCCACTACAAGCAACACCATCATTGTGATTGACGCAGCAAATGTGACAGTGTCCTCGCTGTAAAAACCTGCAATTACAAATAAATTCAAATCAGCAAACATGCAACAACACACCAGAAAAATGAGCAGGAGAGCTGCCAATTGTTGCCACAACCAATTTGTTCCCCTTATCTCCTGCAGGGAAGAGATGTGCTCATCACTGCCCAGTCTTGTCAACCTTGACTTCTGGTCTGCACCGACTGACTCTAGCGGCTGTGCTGGGTGAACAAGCCACTGATTTGTTACGCCGGCCAAGAACAGACTGACTCACTCTCTCTTCCTCAGTCAGTATCTCCCTGTTACCTGCTGCCAATATTCTGCACTGGGTGTTCCTTCTGGTGTTGAGATGGCCAAATGTTGATGAGTTCATTATCAGAAGCCCCTGCCCCTCCTCCATCCCTTCCTCTCATGGGCCACTCTCCTGTCCGATTGGATTCATTTGTCAGCCATTTGCCTTTTGCACCTATTACCTCCCAGCTTCTCACTTCACCCCTCCCCCACCCACCTACCTCCCCCTCCACATGGCTTCACCTTTCACCTTGTACTCTTCCCCCTCCCCCACATTCCTATTCTGGCTCTTTCCCCTTTCTTTCTGGTCCTGATGAAGGGTAGCCCGAAACATCAACTCTTTATTCATTTCCATAGGTGTTGCCAAACATTGTTACGTACTGAAACATTTTAGAAACAAACCAACAGCAGGAGATTTCACACAGAGACAGGTTTTAACATTAAAACCATTATCTTTATTAGTAACTACTTATAATATAGTAACTTAACCAAGATAAACACAAGTTAACAGTGTTATGTGTATATATGAATATAGCTCCCAAACTATATTGAGCTTGGGGGAATAAGGCTTAAAGTCTTAAGATGGAAAAGTAGGAAACTTCAGTCATCCATGAAATAAATGATGATGAGAGAGAGATATTTGTAATCCAGGGTGAAACGTAGAGTAAAGGTGGTTACGTCAAATTCCACAGGTAAACAAAAGTATCGTCGAAGATCTTGCCCATCGTATCGTTCTAAATCCACGTACGAATTATCACCGAAAGTGACATGTCACAGGGATATCGTCTTCAACTGGTTACCATACAACACAGCCAGGCAAGGGTTAACACTCAAGTGGTCTCCACAGGATATATGAAATGACAGACACACATCCGTTATGCACTGCGTGTCAATGATCAACCCACCCTTGTGAGTACAGGAGAGTTCTGCTGCGACCAGCTGAAGTTACCAGCCTCCTCAGTCTCTCTCTCTCTCTCCACATTACAACTACTGAAGGACTCTCTCTCTCTGTAGTTAAAAATCTGTACAAATCATTTCAGTCTGGGGCTGACATCATAGTCCCACCTCACCTAGGCAATCTTAAAGTGACAGTCTACGGTAAACGAAAACTGCAGGTTCGTAACAACATGCTAAGTTCCTCCGGCACTTTGTGTGTGTTTCTCTGGATTTCCAGTATCTGCAGAATCCTGTGTTAAGGACCACAACACATTGTTCTTTTGTAAGAAGATAAAAACACGAGAAACAGAAGAAGTGCTACACCTGCCCCCACACTTCTTCCCTCACCACTATCCCAGGCTCCAGACAGTCCTTTCAGGTGAGGCACCACTTCACCTGCGAGTCAACTGGGGTGATATACTGTATCCGGTGCTCCCGATGTGGAAATTTATACATTGGGGAGACCCGCCGCAGACTGGGAGACCGTTTCGCCGAACACCGGCGCTCAGTCTTCCAGCAGTGGCGGGATCTCCCTGTGGCCACACACTTCAATTCCACAGACCACTCCCACTCCGACATGTCTGTCCATGGCCTCCTCTACCGTCAAGATGAGGCCACACGCAGGTCGATGGAGCAATACCTTATCTCCCGCCTAGGTAGCCTCCTTCCTGCTGGCATGAACATCCAACTCACCGACCTCCGTTGATACCCCTGCCCCCCCCCCCCCGCCCCATCCCTGTCTATTATTTTAGTCTGGTTCTCTTTCTCCCTCTTTTTTCCCCCTCGCCGTGGTCTCCCCCAGCCCTGCCTTTCTTTCTCTTTAATTTCCCATAATTCT
Source organism: Hemitrygon akajei (assembly GCF_048418815.1). Taxonomy (NCBI): domain Eukaryota; kingdom Metazoa; phylum Chordata; class Chondrichthyes; order Myliobatiformes; family Dasyatidae; genus Hemitrygon; species Hemitrygon akajei. The sequence goes on from NC_133125.1 coordinate 178,822,802, forward strand.
CCACCTTCCCCCTAGCCTATTTCCCTCCAGCCTATCACTTCCCAGCTCTCTACTTTATCCCTCCCCCCACTTCTTATCCCCCCTCGACCATCCCATGTTACTTCACTCCTGATGAAGGGTTTCGGCCCAAAACGTCATCACTACCTCCTCCCACAGATGCTGAGTTCTGCCAGCATTTTGTGTTTTTATTAAAATAAGAGGGGAGTTGGTCACTCAGCTCCTTAAACCTGCCCCACCATTCAATACAATTGGAGCTGATCTGCCCCAGGCCCCATCTCCTCTTCTGTCCCAGTCCCACACAATCCTGAATTCCCCAATCTTTCAAATATTTATCCATCTCCTCTTCTGTCCCAGTCCCACACAATCCCGAATTCCCCAAACTTTCAAATATTTATCCATCTCCTCTTCTGTCCCAGTCCCACACAATCCCGAATTCCCCAAACTTTCAAATATTTATCCATCTCCTCTTCTGTCCCAGTCCCACACAATCCTGAATTCCCCAATCTTTCAAATATTTACCCATCTCTTCTTTAAATACTTCTCAGCTGCCTGTGGTGGGAAAAGCCACTCATCCCAGGAATTACCCTGATGTATCACTTTTAGACAGCCTGTAGTCAGTGGAATTGTTCTGAAGCAAGGGGACCAGAACTGTGCACAGTACCAAGTGGACTCCCCAACACTCTGCACAACTGTAACAATACTTACCCATCTCTAAACTCCAAATCCCTCGCAAGTAAGGCTTGTATGTCACTCCTGTTCCTAATTACTTGCTGCACCAGATCTTTTGTGATTCCTTTACAAGAATATCTTGATCCCTCTGCAATTCACTCATTTACAATTCCTCTCCATTGACATTACAGTCTGATTCCTCTTACTCAAGGGCCCCACCTCACACTTTCCTGTATTAAACTCCATGTGCTGAGTTATCACCCACTCATTGAATCTATCGATATCCTATTGTACAGTCCGAATTTCCTCATTCGAACTTGCTTTTCCTCCAGTTTTGATGAATTTCAATATCCGTTCATGACATTAATAATTAAAATAATCAATAATTAGGAACTGTTCCCCCACAGGGATCTGATCACTGGTGTTTTTACATATTCAGTATTTAGAATCTACCAGCTCTGAGTTTAATAAAAAATAAAAATGTTGGAAACACACAGCAATTTGTGTAGCATCTGTGAAAGGTTAATATTGCAGGTCCTAGACACTCTCAGAATAGGGAGAATGACTTTAGATAGTCATTTGAGCAGCGACCTATCAGAGAGATTGGATGCTTGAGAAGACATAGTTCACTCCCGTTCACCCATTGTACAGAAAATGCAGTGTCTCCTGGCAGTTTGGTGCTTTGGGCAGCATCCAACCAGAATTCAGGATTGATTGGCATGAACAAATTAGAGTGAGGCAGTGGCTAGTGGAGCGGCCATCATCGGAGTGGTCAGAGTTAGAGTGGAGATTTTGAGGCTTTAGCTCTTCAAGGCTTCAGTGAGGAGAGGCTTCAGTCAAAGACGGCAAAACCAAAGCTGTAAGTACTGTTTTCTTTCCCCCCACTTTTTATTGTTTTTCCTCCTTTATGGTTGCTCAGTTAGGAACAGTAGAGATGCCAGTCAGGATAGTGAAATGCTCCTCTTGTGGGATGTGGAAAGTCAGGGAGACCTCCAGTGTCCCTGACAACTACACCTGTGAGAAATGCTTCCAGCTACAGCTTCTCACACTCTGTGTTAAGGATTTGGAGCTGGAACTGGAAGAACTCTGGATCATTCGGGAGGCTGAGGGGTTGATAGATAGGACATATCGAGAAGCAGTTACACCCAAGGTGGAGAACACGAGAAATTGAGTGACAGTCATGACAGAGAAAGGGATTAAACAGCCAGTGCAGAGTACCACTGTGGCCATCCCCATCAACAACAGGTACACCACTTGGATACTGTTGGGGGGGAGGGGGTGACCTAGCAGAGGAAAGTCACAGCAGTTAGGTCTCTGTCACGGAGTCTGGCTCTGTAACTCAGGAGGGAAGAGAGGAGAAGGGGTGAGCTGTGGTGATAGGGAATAGAAGGGAGGTTCTGTGGACAAAAACAAGATTCCTAGATGTTATGCTGCCTCCTGGGTGCCTGGGTCCAGGACATCTTGGATTAAGTCCGCAGCATTCTTAAGTGGAAGGGTGAAGAGCTAGAAGTCGTGGTCCGGGTAGGTAGGAAGAGTGAAAAGGTTCTGCAAAGTGAGTTCAGGAGTTCGGTGCTAAGTTGAAGCAGAACTTCCAGGTTGTGATCTCAGGATTGCTACTCAGGCCACGTGTGAGTGAGGCCAGAAATAGGAAGTTTATACAGTTTAACACATGGCTAAGGAGTTGGTGTAGGAGGGAGGGCGTCAGATTCTTGGACCATTGGGCTCTCTTCCAGGGAAAATGAGATCCGTACAGAAGTCAGTTTGCACTTGAACTGGAGGGCGACTAATATCCGAGTGGGAAAGTTTTCGAGTGCTGTACGGGGTTGAGGAGGAGTTGTTAAACTGGAGTTGCATCTGGATGGGAACCAGAGTGTCAGAACAGATAGTGGAGAGGTTGTGGGGACAGTCGGGAATCAAAAGGTTGAGCATGGAGCGACTGATGTCCTGAGCTGTGTATACTTCAATGTAAGAAGTATCATAGGAAAGGCAGATGAGCTCACAGCATGGATCAACACCTGGGAATATGGTATTGTAGCCATTAGGGAGACTTGGTTGCAGGAGGGACAGGACTGGCAGCTCAATATTCTGGGGTTCCGTTGTTTTAGACACAACGGAGTGGGAGGGATTAAAGGAGGAGGGGATATTTTACTATTCAAGGATAATATCCTGGCAGTGTTCAGCCAGGCCAGACTGGGGAACTCATCTAGTGAGGCATTATGGTGGAACTGAGGAATAAGAAAAGTGTGAACACGTTAATGGGGCACATTACGGATTATACAAAAGTCCGTGGGACTTAGAGGAATAAATTTATGGAGCGATCACAGACTGTGGCAACAAATATATGGTTGTTATAGTTGCTGATTTTAACTTTCAATGTATTGACTTGGATTCCCATAGTGTCAAAGGACCACACTGGATAGAGTTTGTCAGATGTGTTCAGGAAATTTTCTTAATCAGTGTTAGAAGTCCCAATGAAAGAGTGTGAGATACTTGATCTGCTGCTAGGGAATGAGATAGGAAAGGTGACAGAAGTGTGTGTAGGAGAACACTTTGCATCTCGTGATCACAATGTCATTAGTTTTGAAGAAAATATGCAGAGAGATAGGTCTGGTCTGCAGGCTAAGTTTCTAAATTGGAGAAAGGCCAATTTTAATGGTGTAGGAGAAGATCTAGTAAGTGTGGATTCAGACGGGATGTTTTCTGGCAAATGTGCACTTGGTAAGTGGGAGGCCTTCAAACATAAAGTTTTGAGAATACAAAGCTTGTATGTGCCTGTCTGAATAAAAGGTAAAGACAAGAGGTGTGGGGAACTTTGGTTCTCAAGAGATATTGAGGCCTTGTTTAAGGAAAAAGAAAGAGGTACATTGCAGGTACAACACACACAAAATGCTCATGGAACACAGCAAACCAGGCAGCATCTATAGGGAGAAGTGCTGTCGACGTTTCGAACCGAGACCCTTCATCAGGACTGAAGGAGAAACACCCGTTTATGCCTCTGTTATTGAAGGAGTGGTCTCGATTAAAGTTAAAGAACCAAATCTTGTACCGGGTCACAGCACCTCAGGACCAACCCTGCCGTTGGCAACTGGTCCTGCCGGAGAAGTATCGGCAGACTGTACTCCAGGCCTTGCATGATGATTCCGGACACTTGGGGGTGGAAAAGACCTATGGATTACTCAAAGACCGGTTCTACTGGCCCCGGATGAGGGGGGAAGTCGAAGAATACTGTAGAGGATGCAGTCATTGCATCCGGAGGAAGACCCTGCCAGCGTCGGCGGCTCTACTGTCGCACTTGCAGAGTGCGGGACCTCTGGACCTGGTATGTATGGATTTCCTGTCGATTGAGCCTGACACCAGCAGCACCGCGAATGTTTTAGTCATCACCGATCATTACGCTCGCTATGCTCAGGCATTTCCCACTAAGGATCAGAAGGCAACGACAGTGGCAAAGGTGTTATGGGAGAAGTATTTTGTTCATTACGGCCTTCCCAGGTGAATCCATAGCGATCAGGGGCGGGACTTTGAGAGCCACCTTATCCATTAATTACTGACTATGCTTGGGGTTGAGAAATCCAGGACTACCCCTTATCACCCACAGGGAGATCCTCAGCCCGAGAGGTTTAACAGGGCCCTGTTGGACATGCTCGGGACATTGGAGATTGGGCAGAAAAGTAAGTGGAGTCGTCATATTGGACAATTGGTTCACTGTTACAATTGTACTTGCAATGATGCTACAAGGTACTCGCCTTATTATCTGATGTTCGGGCGGGAAGCGAGGTTGCCGATTGACGTGTTTTGGGGCTGATCTGGGTGAATTACCCGGGAAGCCCTATCTAAAGTATGTGTCCGACATGAAGGGGGAGTTACAGTGGGCGTACGAGTTGGCCGAGGCGGCGGCTACCAAACAAAATCAGAGGAATAAGATGTGGTATGATCAAAAGGTGAAGTTTGCCCAATTATTGCCGGGTGACCGGGTCCTTTTACAAAATTTGGGACTCCCTGGTAAGCACAAGTTGGCAGATCGATGGACGGCCACCCCCTATGTAATAGAGAGCCAGATGCCAAATCTACCAGTTTACCGGGTGAAACCTGAGGATGGGAATGGGCCTATCAAAGTACTCCATCAGAATCACCTTCTGCCCCTGGGTCAAGCAGTGCAGGTGGACAAGGAGCCAGAGTGGGAGGTTGCGCCGAGTACAAGGACTCTGCGAGGGCGTGGAGCAAGGGAAGAACCCGCTGCTGAAGAGCCGAAACGGGTCCTTAACCCGGGAATGGATACCGATTCGGAAGATGATGACTCAGATGAGTGGCCCCTGTTCCCATTCGCTGGTGTTTCAGTACCAGAAGAGGAGGCTTGTGTCCCTTCCCCTACTGAGTTGGGCGAGAGGAGGGAAGGTATTGAGGGTCAGATGGAGAGGCAGCCAGCATTGGGGGGAGAGAGGGTGGAACCCGAACATGAGCCAGAGAGTTCTCAGGTGAGGGGGGAACCCGGAGAGCGAGGGAGTGAGGATCTGACAGGTAGACCTGGGATGTCTGAGGCAGAGGGTTCGCAGGTGAAGAGGGTGCCCAGTGAGGCGGAAGGGTCGGCAGAAGGGTTACGGAGATCTCAGAGGAGTAGGCGCCCCCCCCCCCCCCCCAGAGCGGTTGACATATGTGGTGCCAGGAGAACCGAGTGTGATTTCTACTGCTCTGGGTAGTTATGTTGCTGCTTTCTGCACCTGGGTTGGGTTTTGTGTGTTTCAAGAAGCCTTGGGGAACTCTGGTAATGTCATGAGGGCATGACATTTGCTGGTGGGGGAAGAATGTACAATGTACTGTGTATGTATCAAAATGGCTTCTTTGGTTTTCTAGAGTAGGAATGCTTTTATGTTTGATAAGTGTTTTCTCTCGCAGTTGTTTAGCTTTGGACTTGCTGATATGGGGATTGTATTCATTTGTTAACCAATGGGGAATGTTATTTTGTCTTGAGAGGCTGGGAGCTTGGGGGGTTTTGCGGTCTTTTCAGGGGAGGCAGGAAGGAGACGCTGAGGAAGGTGGACGTGCGCCGCACTGCTCGGTCAACCGCCGGAGGTGGTCCCAGGTGCGAGGACGTGGAGGTCGGAGGCAAGTGACGAGGGGTCGAATGGTTTGATGGTTGAGCTCCAACGATGTGCACTAACCTGACTGAACTTTGATAAGTTGGTGTCTTTTACTCTATTTTCTTTTCCTTCATATATACTCTATTGCATAGTACTCTTTTAGTTTTAGTAAAATCGTTAAAATGTATTCCATAACGGTATCTGGTGTGAATTTGATATTGTGTGTGTACGCGCGGCATAAACTTGATTCTCACAGCGCCTGCATGTACGGGAGGCGGGGTTGGTGTGTGGCTGGATCTCCTTTTCCCCTAGACATATACCAGCCTGTTGGGTAGGTGTTACACATGCATGGAGCCAAAAGTGATAGAGGAGATCTTAAATGCATAACTTACATGGATTCTATACAGACTACAGGCCTGATCCCTGTCTGACTGGAGGCCTGTGACCAGTGGAGTGTCGAGGGATTGGTGTTGGGTCCATTGTTTGTCATCTATATCATCTATCTGGATGATAATGGGGTTAACTGGATCAGCAACTTTGTGGATGACAGCAATATTGGGGGTGTAGTGAACAGCGAGGAAGACCATCATGGCTTGCAGGGGGATTGGGACCAGCTGGAAAAATGTCAGATGGAATTTAATGCAGACAAGTGTGAGGTATTGCACTTTGGTAGGATCAACACAGTGAATAGTCGGACACTGAGGTGTTTGGTAGATGAAAGGAATCTGGGACTTCAAGTCCATAATTCATTGAAAGTGGCTTCACAGATTGATAGGGTCATCAAGAAAGCTTTTGGCACATTGGCCTTCATAAATCAGAGTATGGAGTGCAGGAGATGGGAAGTTATGTTGAAGTTGTACAAGACATTGGTGAGGCATAATTTGGAGTACAGTGTGCAGTTTTGGTCCCCTACCTACAGGGTAGCTGTAAGTAAGGCTGAGAGAGTACAGAGAAATTTTATAAGGATGTTGCTGGGTCCGGAGGACCTGGGTTAAATGGAAAGATTGAAAAGGTTTGGACCTTATTCCTTGGAGACTAGAAGACAGAGGAGATTTGATATAAGTATGCAAAGTTATGAACCGATAATTTCAGGTAAATTTCAGGCTTCTTTCATTGAGGTTGGATGGAATTTCAACTCGAGGTCATGGGTTAATAGTGAAAAGTGTAAGGGGAACATGAAGGGAAATGTCTTCACTCAAAAGGTCGCGAGAGTGTGGAACAAGCTGCCAGCGCAGGTGATGCATGCAAGTTTGATTTTGGCCTGTAAGGGAAGTTTGGAGAGGTACATGGATGATAGGGGTACTGAGGTCTATGGACACAGTGCAGGTCAATGGAAGTAGTTAGCTTAAATTGTTCAGCATGGACTAGATGGGCCAAAGAGCCTGTTTCTGTGCTGCACTTCTCTTTCACTCTGTAACAGAGACGATGGGGCAGGGATGGGTGGATCAAAGGGAATATCTCTGATACACTGAGTTATTGTTGCAATTAGAAGCACATAAAGCTTCTTTGTCAGTGTCACACATCACAAATAACAGGGCTGTAGGACATGACTTGTCAATAGAGAGAGAAAAACATGAGGCAATGTCAGAAGGATGACTGGTAGAAATGGCTGGTTCTGACAAAGATAAACAGAGAAAGCAAGTTACCTAATGTTACTGAATTCAATACCGAGTCCAGAAAGGAATGACGTGCCCTGAGATTATGTTCAGAAATACAATCTGACTTTGTATAATTTGTCTATAATTGCCTGAAATTTTGTGTGGTCAGTTGTTCTGAACAGAGATTTAAACTAAAATGGACATTCAGATATTTTAAACCTCCAGCAGGTTCCCCAGTCCTCAGCTGTGGGGCCAAGGACTGTATGTGTTTGTGGTCCAGATGAAGCAGCTCACAATGTTCTGACAGAGACACTTCATTCTATCCCTCTGCTCAGTACCAAGTACATCATTTCATGTAAATACAGAATTATGTTCGAGCACTTACCTGCAATCGAATTGCTGACAGAAATGCCAAGTAAGAATATCAGGTTTAAGTTACCTCCGAAGAACAGAACCACTAAAAAAAAGAAATTGCAACTGTTTGAAATCCTCAGAATCAGATATGAGAATCAATTTCACTGACAAATATCATGAAATTTGTTGATTTGTGGCAACTGTACAATGCAATAAATAAAATATACTATAAATTACAATGAGATATATAGTCATGCAAAAAGAGCAAAAATAGTGAGGTCATCTTCATGGCTTCAAAGAGCATTCAGAAATCTAATGACAGAGGGGAAGAAGCTGTTCCTAAATCATTGAATGTGTGTCTTCAGGCTCCTGTGCCTCCTCCCTGATGGTAGTAATCCCCCTGAGTTACAATCTACACAACTTATTCAAAACTTGCATCAATGAAGTGCTGCAGTGAACAGAGATGAACCCGGGCTTGGTCAGGTTCATTGTGATATTCAGTGTCCGAACATGAGGCAATCAACCAGCTCAGAACTAGACCAGACATTCAAGCGTTGGACTGAAGCAGGTTCAGAGAGCTCTCACACACTGGCAACAAGTGGAGAGACCAGGGGGGGACCAAAAGCATCTTCTGTTCCCTCTGGAAACACTACATTTGATAACTTACTGACCCACAGGCATCACATGTGGAAATGACAGGTACTCTGTAGTTTGTCCGTGGTTACATCCAGTGGATGGGATATCAGGCCACTGTAAATCAGTTCTGCTGAATTATCCCAGTGACCTGGAGGACTGCAATTAAACATTTTGCCAGTGACTGAGTTCCATGTCTGACAGTACAGCCTGTTCTGATGCAGAGAATCACAACATCACTGTTTCCAGCTGTTCAATGGCATCGGACAGTGTTCTGGTTCAAATTGAAAACTGAACTCCACGAGGGTGCAGGCTGAACAGTCCACATGCTGGAACATTTTATGTAGATGTGGGCAGAGGATGCCGGGGAGATTTACTATTAATTGGTGATTTAGATCCTCGGGATTCCTCTCCTTCATCCAGTGTCTCCTTTAATTCATTTTCCACTGTTCATTTACTTTTGTAACTCAGAGCAATTTTTATGTCTTGTCCTGTACTGCTGCCACAAATTGACAAATTTCACTCGATATGTCAATGATAATAAACCTAATTGTGATTCATTCAGGTGTTGCTGGTGGGTCCAGTATTTATTGTTCATGTTCAGTTGCTCTTGAGAAAGTGGTGCTGAGTTGACCTCTTGTTTTGCTCCCTCCCCATATTCCCACCCTGTTCAAATCTCTCTCACCCAAGTCATTCCCCATTGACACATCTTCCAGATCCATTCACTCAAGTTTGAGAGATCTAGTCCTGCCTGAAAAATCGGCTGAACCAACAGTCAGTAGACCTGGCTGTTTCCTACTGAACATCACCCCAGGTTCCAATCTTGACCAAATTGCCCATTGAAAGATTATCCTGAATATAAAAATAATGCCTTAGTTCCAACCTTTAACTTTTGCAGCAACTTATCAGGATGCCATGATGGTTGTGATCAAGATCATACATCTGTCTCTGCTCCTTCAATCTGCCCACAGGATCAACCCTTTGAAATTTTACCCATCACTCCAGTACTGAAAATTGTATCTGTCTCTACATTCTACCCCATCTCCTTGACAAGTTTCACATCCACACATCACCCTCACACATACTCTCCTGTCATGTTTTGTTATCTTTCTATAATCACATTTGCCGTTGTTCAATGTAATGGAAACTTTTCAGAACAGGGAGAACATGTAAATTGCTGCATGAAGTATGCCATTAGCTGCCTTTTTCAGACCCCAGGATGAGGTCCATCTGGATATCCAACTTGTCAGATGGCAGCTCCAACAACTGACTCAGTATTTCTTCCCTGGTGATTGTCATTTTCTCAGATTTGTTGCCCTACACTGGTTCTCACTCAGATTACAGCTCAATGCTCATCAATACTTTCAGAAATCTCTTTGACTTTACAACTCACTTCCCCTTCCTCTCTGCAGTCTATAAACCATTATATTTCTGTTCTAATCCCCTCCTTCTCAGCAAGCTTGATCTTTGTGCTTTCAGCAAATTGTTCTTTACCTCTGAATTTACCCCACTAAAGCTCACCACCTTTTCTTAATCCTTCAAGCTTTTCTCTGATACCCCACTGTCTGACCAAGCCTGGGGTCATCTGCCCTCATCTTGCTTTACTTGGCTTGGTGACAGACTTAATTTGGTCATTTGGCGTTTACTGTACAAACATTGATTCTATTCTTCTCAAGCTAACTTCTTCTAAAGACCCCTCTGGAGTCAGGTAAGAGATGTTATCACTGTGAAGCAACACTTCACAACTGGGTGAAAAATTATGCCAGTTTCATCCCACAGGTCACAGTGTGTCAGAGGGGTAGGGAGGGTCTGTGATGGGGACATGGTGTTGATTGTTCAAATTTTTCATTTCATTAATGCCTGTGTTAAAATTAGTCACAAATTACTTGGAGAGATGTCTGGAGTTTATACCACAGGCAAATCACACAAAGTTACAAACCTGTTTGAGGATTCTTCCAGATCAAGTACAACACACGTATAACACTTATGATTGGCAATATCAGGACAACTCTCCATAAGGCATCAATTAAAGCATCCTTGATGGAATCACCTGCAAGTGAAAATAAATTCAAATAAGAAAACATGTAACAATTCACCAGAGAAATGACCATCTACACAATGTTGCAAACAACCAAACTGTTCCACTTTCATCCTGCAGGGATGGGCATGTGTCAACCTCTGCCCAGTCTTACTGACTCTAAATCAATTGACTGCATGTCCTCTAAGGTGGGAAAACAAGATGCTTCACTGTTGTTCCAACCTAGAACAGACAATTCACAATCCTGATCAGTTGTCCAATCTTTCCAGATCACCTCCTGCCAATATTCTGCACCAGCTGCTATTCTGGTGTTGCAATGGCCACTCCTCTGGGAGTGCACTACACTGACCCACATGATCCAGGATCTGATTTTCCCAACATCTGAAACAATTGGTTATGGAGTTCTCCCCACAATTTCACTGGAAAATCACTGAAACTCTCAACCTCAATCACATCAACCTCTGTCTCATTTACCAATGATAACTGGGGTCAGACTTTAATACATCGAGGAGAGAAAGTCTCCTTGTGAAGGGCAGGTTGATGCCCAGACAGCTGACTGACACCATCAGAGTATTGTCACCAGCTACTTTATTTCAGATATCAGGGTCTGATGTTGCATCGTGCCAGGAACAGGAGAGTGTCTGACAGCTCTTTACATTAGAAACATAGAAAACCTACAGAACAATACAGGCCCTTTGGCCCACAAAGTTGTGCCGAACATGTCCCTACCTTAGAAATTACTAGGCTTACCCATAGCCCTCTATTTTTATAAGGTCCATGTACCTATCCAAAAGTCTCTTAAAAGACCCTATCGTATCCGCCTCCACCACCGTTGCCGGCAGCCCATTTCACGCACTCACCACTTTCTGCATAAAAATCTTACCCCTAACATCTCCTCTGTATCTACTCCCTAGCACCTTAAACCTGTGTCCTCTTGTGGCAGCCATTTCAGCCCTGGGAAAAAGCCTCTGACTATCCACACAATCAATGCCTCTCATCATCTTATACATTCTTCATATCATTAAACAAACATTTGTTTGTTTCATCTTATACACATCATCTTATACATATCTTCAAACATCACACAGGAACTGAAAAATTCAGCCAACTCCTGTGAGCGGGGGCAGAGTGACCTTCTCCACGTGAGAAACAGAACCTGTAATCTCACAGCATCGTTTACCAGTCTCTGGTCCAGACAGTGAAGTACTTTAAGTGCAGTCACTGTTGGAGGGAATGAGACTCAGTTTGTACTGAGTAAGGCTGAACAAACAGTCATGTAAAAGATGGCTTTGTGATGTTGGTTAACAGAATTATTTTTCCGATACTGGGGAGAAATCCTTTGCTCTTTTGGAAATAACACCAAAGGATCATTTACACCTTCCCGAAGAAGGCAGATGGGACTCTGGCTTAATGTCTCATCCAAAAGTGGAGATCTGTCAATGTGTAACACTTCCTCCACACTGGTTCTGAGAATGTGGGTGATGCTGGTAAAGTCACAGATATTCCCTGTCCGTTTACCCTGACAGGGGGATGGTGAGCCTCCCACCGGAACCTCTGTTGTTCTCATGGTGATGCTGGGTCAGGATTCCAAGATACTAACCCAGTGACAATAAACTTGGCATATCCATGAGCAGACACTGGGATGTCTCTGTGTATGGACCATTATAATATTGTAATTAAATGATGGACTTTGAGAGTCACAGATGTCACTCTGTTACTGGGGATACAATTACCAGCTGTACTTTGACCTAAACTCAGAAATTCTCATTTCTCACTGTTACCATCAGCTAGCAGGTACAGAAGCCTGAAGGCACACACTCAGCGATTCAGGAACAGTTTCTTCTCCTCTGCCATCCGATTCCAAAATGGGCATTGAACCCTTGAACATTACCTCACTTTTTTAATATATTTTATTTCTGCTTTTTGCCTGATTTTTAGTCTATTCAATATACGTATATTGTAATTTATTTACTTTTATTTCCCTTTTTCAATATCATGTATTGCCTTGAACTGCTGCTGTTAAATTAACAAATCTCACGACACATGCTGGTGATAATAAACCTGATTCTGATTCTGACATCACACACTTTCCTCGTTTCCTTGGCTCTTCTCACCTTCTTCTAAGTCTAACTAAAGCTTGTCAATTAGAAACACCAACCCTGCCCAGATGCTGCCTGACCTGCAGAACATTCCCAGCTCAGTCAGTTTTTATTACAGCGATGCAGAACGTTGGCACGGGAGTTGTCATTTAGCTCCTCAGGTCATTCAATAGGACTTGTTTAACCCATGGCCGAGCTCCATATGCCCAATCGTACTGGTGGAGACTGGGACCAGAACATCCCCGGGGTCCACATACAAGACTGGGAAATCTACACCACACTCACTTAAATAACAAAACTAAAACAGAGGATCATTTGGTTCAATGGAAGGTGTGAGGGAAGGTGAAAGAAAAATCAGCACCAGCAGAATCAGTGGTTGCTGTTGAGGTAGTTGAGATCCCTGAAAGATGAGGGTCAGTAACTGTTTGTGGTGCTTTCCAAGTTCAGAGCTGTGACAGTAAAACCCAGTGGTCCTGGGACTGACCCAACGTCAGGAACTCCCAGAACAACATGGTCGTATTACCTCTGCAGGAAATTAGACCATAAGACTTTAAGATATAGGAGCAGAAGTCAGCCATTTGGCCCATCGAGACTGCTCTGCCATTCAATCATTGCTGATCCAATTCCTCTAGTCAACCCCACTCTCCTGCTTTCTCCGCATGCTCTGGCTAATCAAGAGCCTATCCATCTCTGCCTTAAATACACCCAGTGACTTGGCCTCCAGAGCCACCCATGGCAACAAATTCCACAGATTTGCCACCCTCTGACTAAAGTAATTTCTCTGCTTCTCAGTTCTAAATCATGCACTCTTGTCCTAGAATCTTCTAACATGGGAAATAACTTTGCCATATCTAATCTGTTCAGGCCTTTTAACATACGGAATGCTTCTATGAGATCCCCCCTCATTCTCCTGAACTCCGGGGAATACAGCCCAAGAGCTGCTTGATGTTCCTCATACAGTAACCCTTTCATTCCTGGAATCATTCTCATGAATCTTCTCTGAACTCTCTCCAATGTCAGTATATCCTTTCTAAAATAAGGAGCCCAAAACTGCACACAATACTCTATGTGTTGTCTCACGAGTGCCTTATAGAGTCTCAACATTACATCCCTGCTCTTATATTCTATACCTCTAGAAATGAATGCCAACATTGCATTTGCCTTCTTCACAACTGACTCAGCCTGGAGGTTAAACTTCAGGGTATCTTGCACAAGGGCTCCCAAGTCCCTTTGCATCTCTGCATTTTGAATTATCCCCCATCCAAATAATAGTCTGCTCGTATATTTCTTCCACCAAAGTGCATGACCATACACTTTCCAACATTGTATTTCACTTGCCACTTCTTTGCCCATTCCCCTAAACTATCTAAGTCTCTCTGCAGGCTCTCCGTTTCCTCAACACTACCCACACCTCCACCTATGTTTGTATCATCAGCAAATTTAGCCGCAAATCCATTAATACTGTAGTCCAAACCATTGACATACATCGTAAAAAGCAGTGGTCCCAACACTGACACCTGTGGAACTCCACTTGTAACTGGCAGCCAGTCAGAATAGGATCCCTTTATTCCCACTCTCTGTTTTCTACCGATCAGCCAATGCTCCACCCACGCTAATAACTTCCCTGTAATTCCATGGGCTCTTATCTTGCTAAGATGCCTCACATGCGGCACCTTGTCAAAAGCCTTCTGGAAATCCAAGTACACCACGTCTACTGCATCTCCTTTGTCTACCCTGCTTGTAATTTCCTCAAAGAATTGCAGTAGGTTTGTCAGGCAGGATTTTCCTTTCAGAAAACAATGCCAGCATTGGCATAGCTTGTCATGTGCCTCCAGGTATTCCGTAATTTCATCCCTACCAATCGATTCCAACAACATCCCAACCACTGATGTCAGGCTAACAAGTCTGTAGTTTCCTTTCTGCTGCCTCCCACCCTTCTTAAATAGCAGAGTAACATTTGCAATTTTCCCATCATCCGGTACAATGCCAGAATCTATCGATTCTTGAAAGATCATTTTTAATGCCTCCGCAATCTCTCCAGCTACTTTCTTCAGAACCAGAGGGTGCTTTCCATCAGGTCCAGGAGATTTCTCCAACCTCAGACCATTAAGCTTCCTAAGCACCTCTCAGTCATAATTTTCACTTTACAAACTTCACTTCCCTGGCACTCTCGAATGCCCAGTACACTGCAAATGTCTTCCACTGTGAAGACTGATGCAAAATACGCATTCAGTTCCTCTGCCATCTCTGCATGTCTCATTACAATACCTTAGGTGTTGTTGATAGTGAAGAAGGTTATTGTGGGATGCAGAGGGATTTTGACCATTTAGGGAAAAGGGGGTGAGAAGTGACAAATGGATTTTGAATCTAATGAAACCTTCTCCCAATCAAGAGAACTTGAGAAAATTAATACTGATCATAGACTATAGTTCTGCCTCGTTCTATTAGACCCCAGGATGAAGTCCATCTTGACCTGGGACTCTGCAGATGGAAGCTCTGACAATGTGCTCAGTACCTCTTCCCTGGTGATGGTAATGTACCCAGTTTACTGTCCCACATGGTTCTCCCTCAGACAATGGCTCAATATTAAAATACTGATCTGTTCTTTCAGACCCCTCTGACTTTACATTTCACACCGCCCCCACCCCCCCATCTCTCTCAGTCTACAAGCTTTCTTGCAAAAGGATTACAAGAGACAAAATTTTGTCCTCTGGAAGACCAGAATAGTAATCCACGTGTAGAGCCAAAAGAGATTGAGGAGACCTAGAATAGATTTTTTGCATTTGCATTTACTTGGGAGACAGACACAGAATCTGTAGAAGTGAGGAAAATCAGCAGATACGTCATGGATAACAGGCGAGGAGGTGTTTGCTGTCCTGAGGCAAATTAGAATGGAATAATCCCCAGGGCCTGATAAGGCATTCCCCCTGACCCTGTGGCAGGCTACAGCAGAAATCCCTGGGGCACTAGCAGAGATATTTACATCATCCTTAGTGACAGGTGAGGTAGCAGAGGTTGGATGATCTCTAATGTTGTAACACTGTTTAAGAAAGGCTATAAAAATAAACCAGGAAGTTATAGTTCAGTGATCCTGACATCAGTAGTGGGAATATTATGGAAGATACTCTAAAGGACTGGGTACACTATATTTAGAAAGACAAGGACTGATTAGGGATAGTCAACATGGCTTTGTGTATGGTAGATTGTGCCTAACAAATCTTACGGAGTTTTCCAAGGAAGTTACCAGGAAAGTTGATGAAGGCAAGACAGTGGATGTCGTCTACATGGACTTTAGCAAGAGACTTGAAAAGGTCCCACATGGGAGATTGGTCAGGAAATTTTAGTTGCCTGGCATTTAAGATGAGGTGGTAAATTGGATTAGACATTGGTTTCAAAACACAAAAATAGAACTGAAGATGCTGTGGATCAAAGAATACGTACACAATGCTGGAAGAACTCAGCAGGTCAGGCAGCATCCGTGAGAAAAGAGTAGCCAACGTTTCAGGCCGAGACCCTTCATCAGGAATGGGGGGAAAGAAAGGGCCAAAGCCCAGTAATAGAGATAGGTGAGGAGGTAGGGCCTAGAGGCGCCAGGTGGAAAACCAATCAGAGGAAAGATAAAGGGGGGAGGGGATAAGCATGAAAGAACTGTGGAGATAAAGGAGCAGAAAGTTGAAAGGGGAGAGAGGCAGAGAGGGACCTGGGATAGGGGGAGGGGGAGGGAATTACCAGAAATTGGAGAATTCAATGTTCAAACCACCAGGCTGGAGGCTACCCAGACGGTAGATGAGGTGTTGCTCCTTCAACCTGAGTTTGGCCTCATCATGGCAGTAGAGGAGGCCATGTATGGACATATCCAAATGGGAATGAGAGGCAGAGTTGAAGTGGGTGGCAACCGGGAGGTCCTGTCTATTGTGACGGACAGGGAGCTCCAGATGCGGCCTCCTCTACATCGGCGAGACCTGACGCAGATTGGGGGACCGCTTGGTCGAGCACCTCCACTCTACTTGTTCTTCTTGCTGATTTCCAAGGTTCCGAGTATGTCTAGCAAGGTCCAATTAAACCTCTCATGCTGGGGATCACCCTGCAGATGATAGGACATGGTCCTCGACTTCTTGCCTCCAAGCATGTTCCGTAAGTCATGTATGAGCCTACTCTCGAAATCCCATCCCTGATCACAATGTATCTGCCTGGAAGCCCATAATAAATTAACTACTTCTCCCATAACACTTCGGCTACCGGGGACACCCTCTGATCCTTGGTAGGGAAATCTTGCTCATATCTGGTGTAGTGATCCGTGGTGACTAAGACTTTCACCATGTTACTAGCATCTGCCTCTATTGACAGGAGATTCTTACACACCAGGTCAAGGGGCCCCGCACTCTGCAAGTGGGACAACGGAGAAGCCCCTGTAGGCAGCGTCTTCCCCTGTATGGATCAAATGCACGACTTGCAGTACTCTTCAACCTCTGGCTTCATTCGGGGCCAGTAGAACCGATCTCTGAGCAATCCATAGGTCTTTTCAACCCCCCAAATGGCCAGAATGATCATGAAATGACTTCAACACAATCCTCCAATACTTCTCAGGCAGAACCAGCTGGGAAAGCCGAGGTCAGTCCGGAGGTGAAATAGGATCCAGTTCCTCAACTCCAATCTGGGCCATTCTCTCAGTAATGGAGGCACCGCAGCGTGATTCGTCTTCTCCGTTTGGGCAGGTCTCCCTTTTCGACCGCTGACCAAATGGTACCGAAGCCCGGGTCATCTCGCTGAGCAGCTGCCACTTCCCCAAGACTCAATTCCAGTTTGTCTTCATAGTAGTCATGTTACAGAAAGCTTGTGGAATGGTGTCATCAGAAGCTCCCAGTTGATCTACCGCTCGATCCTGCCCCTGCCTTCCCTCTGCCTTCACCGTGATGACAAACTGGCACATGCCTGTCACTGCTGGGACAGGAACGCTCTCCCACTTTTCATCCCTGTCCGGCCCTTCATGCACACGTTGGGACAAAGCTTCAGCATTAATGTTCCTGCTTCCTGCCCGGTACTTCAGGCTGAAATCATAGGCATGGAACACTGCTGATAACCGACGGACTGGGGCATCCAACTTCACCGAGGTCAGGATAAAAGTTAGAGGATTGTGGTCCGTCCTTACCTCAGACTTGGTACCATAAAGGTAGTTGCTGAACTTATCCACCACAGCCTATTTCAATGCCAGGAACTCCAACATGTGCGTGGGATAGTTTTCCGCAGAGGGCAACAGATTCAGGCTGACAAACGCAACAGGTCTCTACCCAATGCCCTGATCCTGATACAACGCACCCGCTAAGCCCTCTCTGCTGGCATCTGTATGAAGTACATACAGCAATCAGGGGTCGGCAAAAGCCAGCACATGTATCTGTGTTAGCAGCTCCTTCAGTGATTGAAAGGCCTCTTCACATTTCCTATCCCACCTGGCTCCAAAAGGCTCAGAAGGACCAAAACACTCTTTACCTTCCTCTCCTTTTGTCATCCTCCCTTTCTTCCCCAAGGGAGGGTAACCACACAGAAGATGATTTAAAGGGTGACTCACTTTCGCGTAGCCCTTCACGAACCTCCGATAGTAACCACAGAACCCGAGGAATGAGCGCAAAGCACTCACAGTCTGGGGTCATCGCCTCTATCTTAGACAGATCTATAACTACCCCATCCCATGAGACTATGTGCCCCACAAAGCTGACAGACATCTTGCAGAACTGACACTTGTCCAGGGAAAGTTTTAACCCTTCAGCTTCCAAGCAGCCCAGCACCTTCAGCAGCCTCACTTCATGTTCCTCCAAGGTGGACCCAAACACTATGAGGTCATTCAGATACACCAATACCTCAAGCAAGTTTATATCCCGCACAGTCTCTCCATGATACACTGGAAGGTCACAGGGGCTCCTGAAATGCCCTGGGGCATCCTTTCGAAGTGCTCTCTTTGTCAGCTCAGCAAACTGGAGCGTGCGTCTTACAAGATCAGGTTCTGGGATTGGGTGCCTTTCAATATTTGGTCCATTGTCAACTGATCCACCTCAGCTGTCTGAATGGCCCCTCTATGCTGCAAGCAATTTAGCTGCCTCTCCAGCTGAAAAATGTAGACAGAAAGCCTCTCCCCCTCTTCCTGACACGTTCTGAAACCCCGTCCATGAGCTCCATTGGGCTCCGCTCGCACCAAACACCTTTTTTCATGCTTCCATGTAGGCCGCAGAAGTAGCAAGGAGGTTCTCACAATGTCAGCAGCCCGCCCACTCAAACTTTCAACCAATCGCTGTCATCTTATGTCATCAGAGCACTGCCACTCATCCAGCAACTGAGAGGTCTGCTCCGCCCAAGACTCATACTCCTTGTCCCTTTTAGGGGTGGGCTATCCGTGGTCCCTTCAACACAGGGGACTGTACCCTGATGACAGAGGCGTCCTGCGCCTCCGACTCATTCTCTTCCTCTTGTCCTTCTCTGATCAGCTCAACAATCCGTAAAACTCGAATTCACAATTCATCAGGATATGAATGTACACGCATTCGATACCTGTAACCCCTTCGATTTGCACCACCGCTCAACACCGGCAGCATCCATTTCCACGTATCGTTATCACTTTGCCGGACAATAGTTTAGCCCAGACTTAAACACACAACCCACCGGATCAATGCTCAGGGCAATCACACAGCATCCACTGACATCGATCCTGGACAATACCCCAACAACTGAAACACTGGTTCTGTCGGCTGCATAAGTCTAAGGAAGACAATCTCTGGCCCCTCCAAACATGTGAGATTGGGGTGCAAGCCCACCCCAAAACCCCGTCTGTGTGGATGCAGCGTGATTCATTACCCTGTTACAAATAAATACCACAAAGTACTAGACAGTACACTGCATACAACTAAATAATTTAGGTTTATAATTCTTAATTTGACTAAAGGAAACGCAAACAAAGAAAAGGGCCCATTTTAATGAAACAGTCTAACGTGCCCAAGTTGGAGCTCACGGTTTCCCCTTCACCAATCCTCCCTCGATCTCCCCGGGCTTCGTCAAATCATGGCCTCGTTCTGGGTCAAGTCCTACGGCCTCTTCTCTCCCGCGTCTTCTCCCTTCCTCTCCCGCCGAACAAAAGACCCAGCTTACCCAGGCACATGACGTGAGACACACTCCTGTCATTGGATGGTTCACATTCCAAAGCACCTGTTACCTCTAACTATAACCCAAACACTGCTTCTACAGAAAGACCATTAGGTTAGCAGTAAAACTTTCCCAGGGTGTAACACTTCGATATCTATAGTCTGTGTGGTTGGTTAAGTTATTCTCAAGCAACACACACAAATTGCTGGAAGACCTCAGCAAGGCCAGAGCATCTATGGAAGAAAAGCACATTCGTCGTTTTGGCCCCTGCATTAATTGATTGAAAGGTGCAGTTGAAAACAAAATTGATGTAAATATCCAATCAAGATTAGTGACAGCCTAAAAGAGAGGCCTTCCACACCCAACTGTATCAAGGATGAGAAAGGACCCAAACACTCACTCACTCCCCTCACCATCATTGGGATCCTTTACACCAACCTGATATGATGCTGAAATTTGACAACACCATGATCAAACACCAGTGAGCTGAGACACATTCCTCTCCAGACTACTTTTTCTAAAGACCCTCTGGAGTCAAATCAGAGGTGACTCCAGAATCATTCCAGTGTGGTGACACTGTAAATCTGAATTTCATAACTGGGAAAAATGTGAGGCATTTTCATCCCACAGGTCACGGGGATCCAGAGGTGTTGGTGGGGATGAGGATAATTCTTTTTAGCTTTCCATCTTGTTTTTATTAAAATAAGTCTAAAATTACTTGGAGATGTGACTGGAGTTGATACACATTTGTCCAATTTCTTCTTTAACACCCGGCACACCAGAATTAAAAAGAACACAATTGGCAGTACGATTGACAAGACGATGCTGACAATTCCCACAGTGGAAAGGCCTGCAATTGAAAAAAAAAATTCAAGTAAGTAAACATGCAATAATTCATCAGATATATGATTATGACAACTGCCTATGTTTGCAAACAATCAATCTATTTCACATCTCCTCAGGGCAGGAAATGTACCAACCTCTGCCCAGACTTGCTAACTTTGTCTACATGACTGAACCAACTGACTCTGCATGGCCTCCGATGTGGGATAACAACATGCTGACCTGTTATTCCAGACCTGAATTATTCCCTGCAGTCTAATCTATCCTGGTCACTTGCTGTCAATATTCTGCACTGGCTGCATCTTCTGGTGTTCCAATGGCCACACCTTGAGGAGTGCACGACACTGCAGCCAGCCGTCCCACGTGGTCCATGGTTTGACTCTCCTGACATCCACAACAATTGGTTATGGAGCTGTCCCTCAATTTCACTGGAAACTCACTGAATCACCCAACTTCAATCTCATCCATCTCAGCCTCAACTATCACTGATAAGCGGGGCCAGACGTTAACCCTCGCAGGGATGGGTGGGTGCAATTGCTTGCTGGCTCCATTCCACACTTTGTCAAATAATTTTTCCCATTCCTTTTACAAGAGGGAGCTCTTGCTGATATCAATGACGTGGTCGGGGTACATTCGAGGAGACAATGCTGTTTCTTGGAGGGAACATCAACATTCACGTGGTTATCTGATGCATACATAATGCTCATTGTCACCAGCTATTTTTTGGCTGATATCAGGGACTCATGTTTCAAATTGCTGGGAACAGGATTGTGTTTTAGGCTGTTTCTCTTATTCTCAATATCTGGCCAATGGAGGAATCCATTTTGCACTGAGAAAGACTGAACTAACAGCACGGGATAGAAACCAGACAGGCTGTTTTCGTGATGCTAGTTTACAGAATTATTCCTTCCAAAGCTGACAAGAACTCTTTTATTCTTATGGAAAAATTCAAAGAAAAAACATAAATTGACCCTTGGCTTAATATCTAATCCTGTACATTGGATTTTAAGAAAGCATCTGACAAGGTGCCACACATGAAGCTGCTTAACTAGCTACAAGCCCGTGGTATTACTGGAAAGATTCTAGCATGGATAAAGCAGTGGCTGATTGGCAGGAGGCAAAGAGAGGGTACAAAGGGAATCCTTTACTGGTTGGGCTGCAGTGCTAGTTGTGTTCCATAGGGTTGGGACCGATTCTTTTGACATTGCAAGTCACAAATGATGGAATTGATGGCTTTGCAGCAAAGTTTGCAGACCATACGAAGACAGGTGGAGGGGCAAGTAGTTATGCGGAAACAGAGAGGCTACAGAAGGACTTAGACAGATGAGGATAATGGGCAAAGAAGTAGCAAGTGGAACACAGTGTCGCGAAGTGTATAGTCATGCTCTATGGTTGAATAGTTGAAAGGGTTGACTATTTTCTAAATGGAGAGAAAGTACAAAAAAAACTGAGGTGCAAAGGGACTTGGGAGTTGTGCAGGATTCCTTAAACGTTAATTTGCAGGTTGGGTCTGTGGTGAGGAAAGCCAATGTGACGTTAACACACATTTCAAGAGGACTAGAATATAAAAACAAGGATGTAATGTTGAGACTTTATAAAGTACTGGTGAGGCCTCATTTGAAGTATTGTGAGCAGGTTTGGGCCCCTTTTCTTTAGAAGGATAAGCCGAAACTGGAGAGGGTTCAAAGGAAGTTCACAAAAATTATTCCAGGATTAAATGGCTTGTCATAAGAAGAGTGTCTGACAGCTCTGGGCCTGTATTCACTTAAATTCAGAAGAATGAGTGGTAACCTCATTGAAACCTATCGAATGGTGAAAGGCCCTGATAGAGTGGATGTGGAGATGATGTTTCCCATGGTGAGGAAGTCTAAGACAAGACGACACAGCTTCAGAATAGAGGGATGTCCTTTTAGAACGGAGATGAGGAGGAATTTCTTTAGACAGGGTGGAGAATCTGTGGAATTCTTTCCCAGAGACAGTTGTGGAGTCCAAGTCTTTATGTATTTTAAAGGCAGAGCTTGATAGATTCTTGGTCAGGACGTGAAGGGATACCAGGAGAAGGCAGGGGATTGGGCCTCTGAGGAAAATTGGATCAGCCACAATGAAATGGTGGAGCAGACATGATGGGCCAAATGGCCTAATTCTGCTCCTATATCTTATGGTCTTATCCAAAGGTGGAGGTCTCTGAGAGTGAGCATTCAGAGTTGCTCAGTACTAAAGACACAGTTATTCCTCATCTGTCTGCCCTCACAGGGTGATGGTGAGCCTCTCACTGAAACCCCTCCTATTCTCATGATGATGCTGGGTTGGGACTTGAGGATGTGAACCCAGAAACAATAAACTTCTCCCTCATACATCAGCTGACACTGTGATGTCAATGTATGTGAGTCATTATAACACTGTCATTAAATGACGGACATTGAGACTCACAGAGATCACTGTGTTACTGGAGCCACAATAATCAGCCAGGCTTAGACCAACTTCCAAATGTCCCCTTGATCTCTCAACTATCACACACTGTCCTTTGCTCTGCTCCTCTCATCTTTCTCAGCACTGAAGTGATTTTCACATTTTATATTTTCCCAGTCTGATTGAAGCTCATCGATGTAAAACATTTACTCTCTTTCTCCCCAGATGCTGCCTGACCTGCTGAGCATTCTCAGCTTACTCAGCTTTTACTGAAGACACTCAGAGCACTGGAACTGGAGTTGACAATTCACCCCCTCAAGCCCTTCAATGAGATCCTCTCCCAACTCTACACTCCAAACTTACTGGGGTTTTGTGGGGGTTGGACCCGGATCCACCAGGATCCAGACACACGTCTGGGAAATCTGTACCTCACTCACTCAGACAGTCAAACTGAAAGAGAAGACATCAGCAGAGTCAATGAGGAGTCTGGGGGGGGGGGGGTTGGAAGGGAGAGGAAACAGAAATCAGCACCATCAGAATCTACAGTTGCTGTCAGGGTGTTTGGGAGCCCTGAAGATGGAAGGTCGGTAATTAACAGCTGCAGGAACAGTGATGGTAAACCCACTGGTTCCGGGACTGCCCAGTGTGGTACAATTACCATGCAGTTCCCCTATAGGAGGGTATGACACAGAATAATTCTGCTGCCCACCCCCGACATGGAAATCCTGTCCAAGTACCAGGGTGATCAGTGTTCACAGCTCCGAGTCCAATTTCCTCAGTGAACATGACAGTTTTTCCAAGTTTAACCTCAAGTTTATTGTCATTCAACCAGGTACATGTATACCAGCAAACAAAACAATGTTCCTCTGGACCAAGCAGCACAACACACTCAACACAGAAAGTGGTATTATCACAACTACATTAACAAATAATAACGTGCATTTCCTTCCAGGAAAAGCAATTCCCAACAGTCAAATAAAACACCAGGCTGAAACTGAATTTGGTATAAATGAGGGTGTGTGGGGTTGAGAGGAAACAGTATAGCAGGGCAGTAAGTGGAGGGGTTGAGGAGAAGGTAGATGTTATGATGAGCAAGTCTATGCGAAGGGACAGACATGGCCAGGTTAATGAACACAGTGGGGTTGCTGGCCAGAAGTTTGTCTTATGACCCCAGAAGAACTTAGAGCCTGGATCAGTACATGGAATTATGGTGTTGTGTCTGTTACAGGACTTGATTGTATGAGGGACAAGTCCAGTAGTTCAACATTCCTGAGTTTGGATGTTTTAGATGAGATATGGAGGAATGTAAAAGGGTGGAGGGTTTGCTTTAATACTCCGGGAGAGGGTCACAGCTGCACTCAGAGAGGACATTAGAGGGCTTATCCACTGAGGTAATATGGGTGGAGCTCTCTCACTCAGATGGGGTTCAAAGTTCAAAGTACATCTATAATCAAAGTGTGTTTACTGTGGACAACCTTGAGATATGTCTTCTTACAGGCAGCCACAAAACAAAGAAACACAATGGAACCCATTGGAAAAACCCCACACAACAGAGAAATGTGTGATAAAAATAAACAAGTCATTCAAACAATAAAAGTCAACAACACAGAACGTGAACTGCAGAGCCTCTGAAAGTGCATCCACAGCCACGGAGCCAGTTCAGGGAAATTACAGGCTGGTGATTGTCATCCAGAAAAAGTGTCATCAATAGAATAGTTAGTAGTCTTGTTTGCTGCCTGTAAAGTGTTGCTGTGTCTCACCAGCGCCATCTTTACTTATACTATGGGCCCAATAGACACTGGGAGATAGAAGAACGGATACGTAGACAGATTATCAAAAGGTATAAATGCAATAGGGCTGTCTGAGTGAGTGACTTCAACTTCTGCCACACTGACTAAATTTCCTTCACGTAAGAGTTCTAAATGGGGCAGAATTTCTTCACTACATTCAGGAGGGTTTCTTGAAACAGCGCCTGACTTGTCCCAGGAGAGGACGGATCATCCTGAAACTTATTTTGGGAAATGAGTCCGTACAGCTGACCAACGTTCTATAGGAGACCATTTTGGCATAGGTGATCACAACTACTTACATTGTTATTTACAAATAATTATAAATCTGGACCTTGTGGGAAAGTATGAATTTGGGTAAAGCCAAACCATGACATTATCAGAGAGGAGCTAGGGGAAATTAATTGTAAGCAGCTGTTATTGGACAAGTCCACATCTGACGTGGGAGTTGTTTAAAGACCAGATGATCAGAGCTCAGGACTGGCATGTTCCAGTCAGGAGAAAGGACAAGGATGGCAGGGTAATGGAACCTTGGATGACAGAATGTTATGAATTCACATTCAAAAAGAAAATAAGCTAATTTAAGATTTCAGAAGTTCAAAGTGCAAAGTACATTTATTATCAAAGTACTATATACAACTTTGAGATGGTCTGCTTACAGAACGCCACAGAACAAAGAAAACCCAATGAAACCTATTGAGACAGTCTCCTCTTGGCTGCTCATGGAGTAAGACGTTGGTTGGCATCTCTTTGTCCTTTTATAATCTAATCTCCACTGCTACTTTCGTTTAAACTCTGAAGATTCATTACTTTTAGTTAAGGATTTATGATTTAATTATGAATGCTGGAACCCGAACTGGAAAGGAATTAAGATGTGGCACAAATTGTTTCTGAAACTGAACAAACTGAATTTACAAGGGAGGTAGAAGAATCCTATACTCATGAAAGAACATTCTTATTGATACAAGATACTAATACCAAGATCGGAATGGTGGATTCTAAAATTGATAAACTGACGAATGCAAATGAAAAATTTGATAAAATTGTTTCTGCCATCCAGGAATCTCGAATCTCAATATCAAATGCTTAAAATGGACACTAATAAAATCGGAAGACAACAGGAGACAATACATCAAGCGATTAAAGAGCAGGAATTAAATTTCTCTGCCATGGAAAAGAGAATTGCTGAGGTTTCGTCGGAATTATCAAGAATTAAGAAGAAAATGATCGATCTGGAAAGCAGAGGGTTTGGTTTGTTTTGGTGCACTAATATCATTTAATAAAACCCTAAATTAAAGTCTCAGTACGGATGTTAATAAAATTAATATAATTTCCTGGAACCTGAATGGCTTGAACCAACCTATTAAACGTAGAAAGGTTTGTAAGAAATTGAAAACACTCCAAGCCGATATTATTCTTGCACAAGAAACCCACAACCGTCAGGAGGATGAAAATCAGTTTTAAAAATTTTGGAAGGGCTTTCAATTTCACTCCTCATCAATATCAAAAAATAGAGGGGTGTCTTTTTTTATTTTAAATCCCTTTTGTACATTTTAATACTGTTACTGATTCAATTGGAAGATGCATAATTGTTACTGGTTTGTTACGCGGTCAAAAGGTGGCTTTGGTGTGTGTGTGTATGCACCTGATGTAGATAGTTCTGAATTTTTTTAAGAGGCTATTTTCTGCACTGCAGAATTTAAATGAATGTAAGTTGATTATGGGTGGTGATTTTAACTGCTGTCTCAATCCCTTGATTGACAGGTCATCAACCAATCCGTGCCTTCTTAATAAGGCTGTATCCTGCATTAATTCCTTTTTACTAGAATACGGTGTGTTAGATATTTGGAGATTTCTTCATCCTAAAGATAAACACTTTTCTTTTTTTTCCCCACATGTATATTATAAATATTCAAGAATTAATTATTTTCTCTCAGATACACAATTGGTATCTTTTGTTGCTGATTGTGCGTATGACGTTATTGCGCTGTTGGACTCACACTGAAGCTTTCTGATAACACACGGAATGCAGCTCAGTGGAGATTTAATGCTGCATTACTGCATGATTCAACATTTCTAAGTTTTACAAAAGAGCAAATCTGTTTATTTTTTCAATTAAATACAACTGAGGGTATGTCAAATTCGGTTATTTGGGATACAATGAAATCTTTTCTTAGGGGACAGATACTTTCATATTCAGCAGCTGTAAGAAGGAAAACTAAAGTGAAGCTTTTAGTGATTACTAAAAGGATTAAAGAAATAGATCACGTTTATTCAGTATCACCCACTGAAGATTTATATAAGGAAAGGTTGAAACTTCAAATGCAGCGCGACTTGCTATTGACCCATCCCATTGAGCAGCAACTTCTGAAATCGAAAAGTCAATTTTGTATACAAGGAGATAAATCAGGTAAATTGTTAGCGGCTCAACTCAAAGCAACTATGGCTAGAAGGCAGATTTTGAAAGTACAAAGATCTGACAGAACTGAAACATTAGATTGTCAGGAAATTAATGTTTTTTTTTACTTTTACTCTAATCTTTATCAATCTGATTTTCCAGACAACGTTACTTCTATGAATGAATTTTTGCAAAGATTGAATATCCCCCAAATTTCTACTGAAGATGTGTACACTTTAGATGCACCTTTTAATCGAGAGGAAATAGCAAGTGTTATATCTTCTTTTCAATCAGGTAAAGCTCTGTGACCGGATGGATTTACAGTAGAAATTTTTTAAGACATTTTCGGATACTCTCACACCTCATCTATGCCAGATTTTCACTGCATCTATATCTTCTGGGACCCTCTTGGAAACTTTTTATGAGGCATCAATTTCATTAATTCCCAAAAAATGAAAAGATCTATTTGAATGTGCCTCTTACAGAGCAATTTCCTTATAAAATATGAATTCTAAAATTCTTTCTAAGATTTTGGCTAACAGGCTTGAGAATGTTTTACCTAAAGTTATTTCTAAGGATCAAACTGGAGTTATTAAGAATAGATGTTCATATTTTAATATTTGGAGATTCTTCTTCTTCTAAAGATTCTGAATGTGTTGTTTCTCTTGACGCAGAGAAAGCCTTTGATAGGGTTGAATGGCTCTATTTATTTCAAGTTTTAGAAAGATTTAATTTTGGTCCAGGTTTTATTTCTTGGATTAAGCTGAGTTATCAAGCCCCCATGGCTGCAGTTATAACTAATAATCAAAAATCTCCTTATTTTAGGCTATACAGAGGAACCGCAGGGTTGTCCTCTTAGTCCGCTATTATTCAACCTGGCTCTGGAACCTCTTACTGTTGCTCTTCGGGACTCCTATGAGGTTTTAGGTATTAAGAGAGGAGATAAAGTCCATAAGGTTTTGTTATATGCAGATGATTTGTTAGGTTATATTTCAGATCCTAAGAAATCTATTCCTGCTTTGTTATCTATATTTTCGGAATTTAGTAGTTTTTCTGGATATAAATTAAATTTGCACAAAAGTAAGTTATTTCCTATTAACAACTATTTTGATCAATATGATCAAATTCTGTTTAGTATTGCTAAAAATAACTTCACTTATCTCAGTATTAAAATTACCAAAAATTGTAACGACCCGTATAAATATAACTTTCTCCCATTAATTGAGTATACACAACAAGCAATATCCAAATAGTCTCCTATGACATTATCATTAATTCACCATATTAATGCCATTAAAATGATGTTACTGAAGTTTTTATACGTATTCCAAGCAATCCCCTCTTTTGCTCCTAAACTGTTCTTTAGTAGAATAGACTCTAAAATTTTATTTGGAATAATAAATATCTAAATTGAGTAAAATTTATTGCAGAAATTTAAAAAAGTGGTGGTTTGGCTTTGCCTAATTTTAGAATGTACTACTGGGCAATCAATATTCGTTATATCTCTTTTTGGATTCATTTTTCAGATATACATGACTGTCCCTTAAGGGTTGATTTGGAGAAAACTCGGTGAAGGGGTATTCTTTGGCTTCTTTACTGGGAGCTCCTCTTCCTTTTTTGCTTTCTAAGATTGGTAGTCGAGACCTTAATCCTATTACTAAACATATGTTAAGAATTTGGTTTCAGTTTCGTAGATCCCTTGACTTTAATAATTTTGTTCTTTCTAGTAAAATCCATCTTAATTTTATTTTAAACCTTCAATTTTTGATCAGACCTTTTCAATTTGGAAAACCAAAGGGATAGTAACTTTTTTAGATTTGTTCACGGGCAAATGATTAATGTATTTCACTCAGTGGATAAATATGAGCTACCTAATGTACACTTCTTTCGATATTTACAAATTAGGAATTTTCTAATTTGTAGAAATTTCGCTCGGCTTATTCGCCCAATATGATTGATACTCTTTTTCGGGTCGAAACATTTCAAAAAGGACTGATAGCTATAATTTATAAATGGTTATTGAATTTGTGTATGTTATCTAATGATAAAATTAAAGCTGCCTGGAACTGGAGTTTCGAAAGTCACTTTTGGATAATCAATGGGATAAAAAATTTTATTTGGTAAATACATCTTTGTGCCCATTATTCCTTGATTCAGTTCAAGGTAGTGCATCTGGCACATATGTCAGAGGACAAATTAGCCCGTATTTTTCCTAATATTAATTCTATTTGCGATAGATGCAATACTGAGGTGGCTACTTTAACACATATGTTCTGGTCTTGTATAAAGTTACATAATTTTTGGAAAGAAGTCTTTAAAATTCTATCAAAAGTCTTGAATTTGCATCCTCAACCAAATTTACTTACAGCAATTTTTGGGATCATTTCATCAGAAGCAGGAGGTATTCCTGTTTCTGCTCAACAGATGATAGTTTTTACAACTTCATTGGCTAGGAAAGCCATTCTGCTTAAATGCAAGGATTCTAATCCACCTACTGTTATTTATTGGCTTACCGCCAGTACGTCCTGTTTCAGTTTGGAGAAAATAAGAAGTCTGACATTTGATACATCCTCTAAATTTGAGAAAACTTGGAGAGCATTTATTCAATATTTTCAAATGCTCTGACTTACGGCTCTTCCAGTTACCTTTTTGGAGTTTTGGATTTGATCAGAAAGTTTTTTCCTTTTTTTGCGCTTTGACTCTCAGTTGAACTGCCCAGTTCTTTCTTTTTCTTTTTTTTGTTTTCTATTTTGTTTTTTTTAATGTGTTTTGGGTTTTTTTGGTGTACATTTCAACTATAAAAGTTTGTTTATCTTTTCTTATGGATAAGAAGAGAATCGATTATCTTTTTCTTTATTATATACTATTAGATTAATACTATGTATGATCTTGATCATGTTTATTTTTCCTTTTATTTGAATTGTTATTGATTTTGATATAGATATTTGAGATAATTTTCCTCTTGTTTATATGTGTGTGTGTGTGTGTGTGTGTGTGTACTCTTTTATTTAACCAATAAAAAGATTGATAAATTTGAAAACAAAAGACCATCAAAGACCTATTGTGCAGAATAAGCAACAAATTGCCAGTCTTGAAAGGTCCAATTTAGGAAGCAAAGATCAGACAGGACCTTTGAGGATGGAGGTAGCAGGAGAGAGCTCAGCTAGAGACAAAGTCGGCTAAAAGAGGCCGTGAAATGTCATTGGCAAGTAGGAATAAAGAGAAACCTAACACATTTAATACATTTGTTAAAAGCAAGAGGAAAACTAGGGAGTGTGTTGGACCACTACAGATCACAGGAGTGTATCTATGCTTGGAGTCAGAGGATGTAGGTGAGGTACAGGATGAGTACTTTGCATGGTATTCATCAGGGAGAAGGACATGGAGCATAGTGAGAGCAGATTGGGCATGCCAATGTACAGAGCATCTTGAGATCAGGAAGGAGGGGTAATGGATCCTTTGAACAGCATCCAGGTGGATAAATCATCAGGGACTGACAGGAAACTGTATATCCCAGGTTACTGAAGAAGACAAGGGAGAAAATGACTGGTACCTTGGCAAGGATATTTTTGTTGTCCTCACTAACAACAGATAATATCCTGGATCACTGGGGATTAGCTGAATAATGTTCCTTTGTTCAAAAAGGGAAAGAGGAATAATCTCAGAAAAGATCAGTTTATTAGCCTTGCACCAATGGTAGGGAAGCTGGTGGAGAGGATACTCAGGGATGGGATTTGGGCATGTTTGGAAAAACATGGCCTGATTAGCAACTGACTGCATGGCTTTATGCAGGGCAAGTCATGTATTCCAAACTCAGCTGAGTGTTTTTTGGGGAGGTGACAGCGATGTTGATGAGGGTGGTGCAGTGAATGTTTTCTAAATGGATTTTACTGAGGCATTTGACAAGACTCCTCATTGTCGGCCAATCCAGAAGGTTAAGATACATGGGATCCATGGTGATTTGGTGGTTTAGATTCAGAACTGGCTCATCCACAGAAGGCAGAGGGTCGTGGTGGAAGGATGTCATTCTGGCTGGAGATTCATGACCAGTGATCTGTGCTGTGTTTTGAAATACAGTTGAATGTGCTTGGAATGTGCTGCTGGGAGAATAGCAGAAGTAGATACAATAGTAATACTTAAGAGGCTGTTAGATAAACACACGAATATACATGGTTAGAGGGATATGAGAGAGAATTAGTTTAATTCGACATTCTGTTTAGTATGGACACTGTGGGCTGAAGGGCCTGTTCCTGTGTTGTACTGTTCTATGACGTCTGCTTCCTTGTCCCAGGCTCAACCTGCAAAATAGTTTCTGTCTAACCTGTCACTCAGCACTAATATCTTCAAAGCTCCAATCATATCTCACCATAGCTGTCTAATCTCCAGGAACAAACCCCAGTCTCCATCAAAGTTGCAGCCTCAAAGCAGATCCTTGTGGATACAATTGGTCAGTTGCAGCAGCCACAAATTGTCCCCATAACTTCCCTTCTTTGAGATATTATATCAGGGATCAATATGGTATGAAATGCCAGGGATTTTATAAAATGTTTTCTGGAAGTTCCATCACTCAGTCCGGTTTACCTATGTCCCCTCCAGTGATTTATCTGACCTGTATGTGTTCAGCTGACCTGTGCTGTGTTTCTGGTGGTTCTGAACTGTTGATGTTTGGCCATTACTGTCTGAACCTCCAGCAGGTTTCCCTGCACCCAGTTGTGGGGCTGAGGACTGCAGATGCTGGTGGTCCTGATAAAGCATCTTACAATGTACTGACTGAGATACTCAATGCATTCCAACCACCCTGCAGAGAACTGAGTTCATCACTTTCATACAAGTTTATTTGACCACATACCTGAAATCGCAGTGCTGATGCTCCAGGCAATGATGAAGCAATCCTTGAGGATAATATAAAAGATGGATATACACTTCAACCAAATTCTGAATGCGTGTGAACCTTTTCAAAAATAAAAAGATATTTACAACATTTGTTAACCACACAATATAAATGATGTAACACATGCATCAATGGACAAATGTCCCGGTAACAGAGCTTGACTCGGGGTTGTTTCGATTGGTGATGATATTGCATGTCCTAAACATCAAGCAACCCAAACAACTCTGAAATGGATCAGATGTCAGAGCTTTGGACTGAAGGAGGTTCAGGAGTTCACTCACCACTGCAGCAAGTGGGGAGCTCAGAGAGACACAAAACACAGTTTGTGGCTGCTACCAGCATTTGTTTTACATTTGATAACTTAGATAAACCCTCAGCCAGTGACTGTGCATGTGGAAACAGATAGACTGCAGCTTCCCTCTGGACATGTCCAGCAGATAAGGCAACAGCCCACTGTCGATATTCTCTGCTGTATTCCCTCATGATCTCAAGGGCTGAGACTGACATCAAGTTGCCAGTGTTAACAAAAACCAATCCCAGCTGTAACACTGAGGTTCCACTGTTTGACTGTGAATCCTGTACTGATGCCGAGGACTGGAACAGCTGCTCACAGCATCAGGCAGTGGCTTATTCCAACATTGAAACTAAACAGCTCAAGGGTACAGGCTGAACTGTCCAAATGCTGGGATATTTAATACAGATAAGGGGAGAGGTTGTCCAGGACATCCAGTGGTGAGCAGTGCACACGATCCAAGGACACCTCTCTTGTAGTGGTTTTTGTTCATTTCCAATTGCTCTCAAGAAAGGGGGGGTGGAAAAGCTGGTTTCTTATTTTGCACCCACCACCTAAATTCCCACCCTCTTCACACCCCACATTACTGAAAAAGAATTTCTCTCAATTTCCTCGCAAATGCTCTTTCACATTCCAAACCTTATAGTCCACATTGCAGGAGTTACTGAGGTGTTGAATCAAACCCTCTTCATATCACCAAATCCCCTTTCCCCATTATAACTGTAACTCATTCACCTGAGACTCTGCACATTGGCACAACTTCCATCACTATGCACTCAAGATTAACAGGCCTGAACACCGTGTCTGATAAACTGGTTTAACTAATCACAAAAAGATTCAGCTCTTGACTACTGGACTGTTTAAAGCCTCACACTGTCTGGGGCCCTGAATGGTGGTGAGGGAGGAAGTGTAAGGGCAGGTATAGCACTTGTTCCGTTTACAAGGATAAGTGTCATGAGGGAGATTGGTGGGAAGGGATGGCGGGACGAATGGACAAGGTAATTGTGTAGGGAGCGATCCCTGCGGAAAGCAGAAAGAGGGAGGGAGGGAAAGATTTGCTTGGTAGAAGGATCCCGTTGGATGTGGCAGAAGTTATGGAGAATTATACATTGAACTGGAGGCTGGTGGGGTGGTAGGTGAGGACAAGGGAACACTATCCCGAGTGGGTTACAAGGATAACTGCCACACTCAGGTTGGAGGAACAACACCTTATATTCCGTCTGGGTAGCCTCCAACCTGACGGCATGAACATTGATTTCTCTAACTTCGGGTAATGCCGCTCATCCCCTTCTTACCCCATCCCAGATTTATTTATTTTCCCTCCCTTCCTTTTTTTTCTCTCTCTGCGCATCACTCTTTGCCTGTTCTCCATCTCCCTCTGGTGCTCCCCTCCCTCTTTCTTTCTCCCTAGGCCTCCCGTCCCATGATGTCAGTCACCTTTCCAGCTCTTAGCTTCACCCCACCCTCCTCGGTCGTCTCCTATCATTTCGGATTTCCCCCTCCCCCCCCACTGCTTTCAAATTTCTTACTATGTTTTCTTTGAGTTAGTCCTGACGAAGGGTCTCGGCCCGAAACGTTGACTGTACTTCTTCATATAGATGCTGCCTGACCTGCTGCATTCCACCAGCATTTTGTGTGTGTTTCTTTATGACCCTCTCTTACTGTGACACCTCTTTCAATGAATTCTGGACCTGTATTCCCAGATGCCCTTGTTTTACCACACTCCTCACTGCCCTACCATTCTCTGTGTAAGACCTGCCCTGGTTGGTCCTCCCAAAGTGCATCAACAAGAACTTGTCTGCATTAAATTCCATCTGCCATTTTTCAGACCATTTTTCCTGCTGCTCCAGATCCCCCCACAAGCAATGACAGCCTTCCTCGCTGTCCACGACACCCCCACGCTTGGTGTCAGTCACAAATTTACTGATCCAGTGAATCACATTATCAACCAGATTGTTGATATAGATGACAAATGACAACAGACCCAGCACATAACCCTGTGAAAATAAATTTTCAACACAGATTATAGTTCAAGAATAGTAGCAAAACCTCCAGCTCCTGGCATTAATATAATGAAAAGTACTCTTTCAAAATTACCGTAGATGTCGGATTATAAGCCGCTACTTTTTTCCCACATTTTGAACAGCTTTGAACTCTGCGGCCTTTAATACGGTGCGGCTAATGCATTATTTTTTTCATGCCGCCAAAAACATTTTGCCTCGTAACAGTAGACCAATAAAATTGATGAGTAGTTCACAGAGGTCCAATGAAATTGTACGATAAATCAAGCGCACTTTCACAATTAAATTATTGTAAATCAGTCATTTGTACTCACCCTCATCAACATGGAAAACACTCGAAGAAAAGCATTGTGCTGCCTTTATGGCAGTTATTTAGTTTATAATATTTTCGCTTAGTAATTCATTTGTTAGTTAAAGTTTGAAGTGTTTTAACTATATTTGTTTTCTGTACTACATCGCGGGATGCTATGACGTCACACCCGGTTTCGCCGCGTCTTGTGGGATACCGGTTTGCGATAAACGGGAAGGAGGGGGGGAGCGGCGGAGCAGCGGCATTGGATCTGAGCGATCGCTGCTTTTAAGTTAAAGGCGATCAATAACTTTTCCTGGTAGGCTGCAGTATATATATTTTTTACCAGTCGTTAGGAGATATTGGAATGTTGTTCAGTAAAAAAGTATACGCAATGTATATTTAAAAGTAGCCGTGTTACAGGCACGGTTCGAAAAAAAGCATTTGCAATATGTATTTGTTTATGTTACCATATGGATTTAATTAAAAGTTAAAAAATCCTCACGTGTAATATCTTTCTGTGTAAATATCTCATATTACAACGTGGGACACCTGCGGCCGAAAATCCGGTGCGGCCTAAAATCCGGTGCGGCCTGTACAAGTAAAAAATTGATTTTCTTTCTAAAATTAGAGCCAGCGGCTTTTAATCAGGTGCGCTCTGTAGTCCGGAATCTACGGTACTTACATCTTTCCTGTAGGTAGGTGACCAAAACTGCACACAGTACTCCAAATTCGACCTTACCAATGTTTTAGACAACTTCAGCCTAAGCATTTGCTGTATTCAAAACACTGATTTGTGAAGGCCAATGTGCCAAAGGCTTTTTTTACAACCCCATCTAACTGTGACTCCACTTTCAATGAATTATGGACCTGTATTCCCAGATCCCTTTGTTCTACCACACTCCTCAGTACCCTACCATGCAGACAGAAAGACAGACAGACAAACGGACTTACTTTATTGATCCCGAGGGAAATTGGGATCCTGGTGTGACCCCTAATCCTGGCGTCATCTGCAGATTTAATGACGCAGTTAACCAGATTATCATCCAGATCAGTGATATTGATGACAAACATCGGACCCAGTGTTGATCCTGTAACACTCCACTAGTCACAGACCTCCAGTCAGAGAGGTAACCACTGTCTGGCTTCTCCGACAAAGCCAATGTCTAATCAATTTACTATCTCATCCTGAAAGCCAAGTGTCTGTACCTTTCTGACAACCTCCCATGTGGGACCATGTCAAGTGTCTTGCTAAAGCCCATGTAGACAACATCCACTGCCTTGCCTTCATCAGCTTTCCTGGGAACTTCCTCAAGAATCTCTTAAATATTGGTTCAACACGAATTATCACGCACAAAGCCAAGCTGACTGTCCCCAAAGATAAAGTAGCTTCTGATCAGAGAAATTCAGTGATAAGCTTGCAAAGATTGTCGGTGATGAAAATCTAACACCAGAACAAGTTTACAATGCTGATTGTTTTATACCGTAAATAAAACCTAAAAGTAAACTACAAATACAGTGTACTGTAATGTTTTAACGAAAGCACAGCATTGTAGCTGGAGACTGAAATCCTGCCGTTGTTTGTTATTCAGCAGCTGATTCAGGTATTCTCTGATGCTGCTGTACTGATTTGTTACCCTGCACACATTATATTTTCATTATATTAGTATTGTGTAATAATTTTTACTGTGACGTACAGATTGTGATGACCAAGTGTAAGACAAAGTCTGCTTACTGGTAGCACATAAATTCAGAGTCAGAAATGATGGCAATACTAAACTATCTCATTATATATTCCAGAATCTGAAAAAATCCAAAATCTGGCCCCGAGCATTTCAGAGAAGGGTTACTCAACCTGTATATTGTGTTTGAGGCAGGAACATCAATAACACTTAAAAGGTCCCGGACCAGTCAGGTGTGGGGCCTTTAAAGCTCATTGCCATGTCTGAAAGTGAGGCCGGAGAGGGGAATCCAAGCCAGGCTGAAACACAGGGGGATGAGGCCTCCTTTACCCGG
The DNA here is from genome assembly GCF_048418815.1 of Hemitrygon akajei. Lineage (NCBI taxonomy): Eukaryota > Metazoa > Chordata > Chondrichthyes > Myliobatiformes > Dasyatidae > Hemitrygon > Hemitrygon akajei. Next base: position 178,859,345 of record NC_133125.1, read on the forward strand.
CATCCTGTTGGCAAATGTGCCGTCACTGGAGAACAAAATCACGGATCTGAGGGCAAGACTGCTGCATCAGAGGCAGCTGAGAGTCGGCTCAATTGTATGCTTTATGGAAACGTGGCTTTCTCCAGACACGCCGGATGCAGCAGACAGACCAGAGGGATTCACGATTCACAGAATGGACCCAACTGCTGACTCGGGGAAGGCAAAAGGAGAAGGTGTGTGTTTCATGGTTAACTCTCTGACATGAGTGGTTTGAGTGGTGGGTGATCTGGGAAGGGTCCAATGTAGCTGGACGGTGGGATTTCATACGATCCATTACCAGCTGCTCAAAGCACTTCATGATTGTTGAGGTCAATGCCACTGAGTGGTAATCAATTCGGCCAATTACTGTCTCTCTCGGACACTGAAATGATGGTGGCTGCCTGGAAACCTGCAGGGACAGTGAACTGTTTCAGAGAGATGTTAAAGATGTCTGTAAAGACCTGTGTTAGCTGGGTTGGACAATCCCTCTACATCCCACCAGGTCTGTTGTCTGGCCCTGCACCTTTGCATGGGTAATGAGAAACCACATTTGGTCAGATTACAGATTGATGAGCATCTGCAACCAGTCTGAGTTGGCATCGGGGACCAGAGTCGACCACGGGAAGAGTGAGGCCACGCTCTTCAGCATGGTTGTTATTCTGGGTGGGGGTCTGTGACTCGTGGTGTTTTGTAGGTGTCTGTGCTGGGACCTCTGTTGTTTGTAATCCAGAAGTGACTTGGATGGAAATTTAGATGGTAACTTATAACCATATAACAATTACAGCACGGAAATAGGCCATCTCGGCCTTTCTAGTCCGTGCCAATCGCTTACTCTCACCTAGTCCCACTGACCCGCACTCAGCCCATAACCCTCCATTCCTTTCCTGTCCATATACCTATCCAATTTTACTTTAAATAACAATACAGAACCTGCCTCTACCACTTCTACTGGAAGCTCGTTCCACACAGCCACCACTCTCTGAGTAAAGAAATTCCCCCTCGTGTTACCCTTAAACTTTTGCACCCTAACTCTCAATTCATGTCCTCTTGTTTGAATTTCCCCTACTTTCAATGGAAAAAGCCTATCCACATCAACTGTATCTATCCCCCTCATTATTTTAAATACCTCTATCAAGTCCCCCTTCAATCTTCTACGGTCCAAAGAATAAAGACCCAACTTGTTCAACCTTTCCCTGTAACTTAGGTGCTGAAACCCAGGTAACATTCTAGTAAATCTTCCCTGTACTCTCTCTATTTTGTTGACATCTTTCCTATAATTCAGTGATCAGAACTGTACACAATACTCCAAATTCGGCCTTACCAATGCCTTGTACAATTTTAACATTACATCCCAACTACTATACTCAATGCTCTGATTTATAAAGGCCAGCATACCAAAAGCTTTCTTCACCACCCTATCCACATGAGATTCCACCTTCAGGGAACTATGCACCAGTATTCCTAGATCACTCTGTTCTACTGCATTCTTCAATGCCCTACAATTTACCATGTATGTCCTATTTGGATTGTTCCTACCAAAATGTAGCACCTCACACTTATCAGCATTAAACTCCATCTGCCATTGTTCAGCCCACTTTTCTAACTGGCCTAAATCTCTCTGCAAGCTTTGAAATCCTACTTCATTATCCACAACACCACCTACCTTAGTATCATCTGCATACTTACTAATCCAATTTACCACCCATCATCCAGATCATTAATGTATATGCCAAACAACATTGGACCCAGTATAGATCCCTGAGGCACACCACTAGTCACTGGCCTCCAACCTGACAAACAGTTATCCACCACTACTCTCTGGCATTTCCCATCCAGCCACTGTTGAATGCATTTTACAACTTCAATATTAATACCTAACGATTGAACCTTCCTAACTAACCTTCCATGCGGAACCTTGTCAAAGGCCTTACTGAAGTCTATATAGACAATATCCACTGCTTTACCCTTGTCAACTTTCCTAGTAACCTCTTCAAAAAATTCAATAAGATATGTCAAACATGACCTTCCACGCAGAAATCCATGTTGACTGTTCCTAATCAGACCCTGTCTATCCAGATAATTATATATACCATCTCTAAGAATACTTTCCATTAATTTACCCACCACTGACGTCAAACTGACAAATCTATAATTGCTAGGTTTATTCTTAGAACCTTTTTTAAACAATGGAACCACATGAGCAATACGCCAATCCTCCAGCACCATCCCTGTTTCTAATGACATTTGAAATATTTCTGTCAGAGCCCCTGCTGTTTCTACACTAACTTCCCTCAAGGTCCTAGGGAAGTCCTGTCAGGATATCCTGTTTCCCTTACCTTACACAATTCAATATCCTTCTCCTTAGTGAATACCGAGAAAAGAAATTGTTCAAAATCTCCCCCATCTCTTTCGGCTCCACACATAGCTGTCCACTCTGATTCTCTAAGGGACCAATTTTACCCCTCACTATCCTTTTGCTATTAATATAACTGTAGATACCCTTCCGATTTATTCTCATCTTACTTGCCAAAGCAACCTCGTATCTTCTTTTTAGCTTTTCTAATTTCTTTCTTAAGATTCTTCTTACATTCTTTATATTCCTCAAGCACCTCATTTACTCCATGCTGCCTATATTTATTGTAAATATCTCTCTTTTTCCTCACCAAGTTTCAAATATCCCTTGAAAATCATGGCTCCCTCAAACTTTTAATCTTTCTTTTCTACCTAACAGGAACATAAAAATTCTGTACCCTCAAAATGTCACCCTTAAATGACCTCCATTTCTCTATTACATTCTTCCCATAAAACAAATTGTCCCAATCCACTCCTTCTAAATCCTTTCACATCTCCTCAAAGTTAGCCTTTCTCCAATCAAAAATCTAAACCCTGGGTCCAGTCCTATCCTTCTCCATAATTATATTGAAACTAACAGTATTGTGATCACTGGACCCAAAGTGCTCCCCAACACATACCTCTGTCACCTGACCTATTTCATTCCCTAACAGAAGATCCAACACTGCACCTTCTCTAGACGGTACCTCTATGTATTGCTGCAAAAATCTATCCTGCACACATTTTACAAACTCCAAACCATCCATCCCTTTTACAGTATGGGCTTCCCAGTCTATGTGTGGAAAATTAAAATCTCCCACAATCACAACACTGTGCTTACTTCAAATATCTGCTATCTCCTTGCAAATTTGCTCCTCCAATTCTCGCTCCTCATTAGGTGGTCTACAATACACCCCTGTAAGTGTTACTATACCTTTCCCATTCCTCAATTCTACCCAAATAGCTTCCCGAGATGAGCACTCTAATCTATCCTGCCAGAGCACCGCTGTAATATTTTCTCTGACAAGCAACACAACACATCCCCCTCTTGTCCCTCTGATTCTATCATACCTGAAGCAACGAAATCCTGGAATATTTAGTTGCCAATCACACCCCTCCTGCAACCATGTTTCACTATTAGCTAAAACATCATATTTCCAGGTATCAATCCATGCTCTAAGCTCATCCACCTTTCTTACAATGCTCCTAGCATTAAAATAAATGCATTTAAGAGATTCTCCACCTCTTCCTCTCTGTTTATCTCTAACAGTACAAAGAACTTTACTGTTTTCTTTTTCTTCCTTCTCCCATATATCTGTTCCGACACTTTACAGATGACAAAAAAAAAGATATTGGCAGAGTTGCAGACATTGTACAGATATTGTGTGCAGTTTTGTTTGCCCAGTTGTAGGAAGGATGTGGAGGCTTTGGAGAGGGTGCAGTAAAGTTTTACCAAGATGCAGCCTGGATTAGAGGGTATGAGCTGTAAAGAGAGATTTGGTAAACTCGGATTGTTTTATCTGGAGTGTGAGAGGCTGAGGGGTGTGGGGTGGTGGGGGGGGGGGGGGGATACCTGACAGAAGTTTATAAGATTATGAGAGGAATAGATAGGGCAGACAGTCAGTCTTTTACCCAGGGTGGAAAGGTCGAAAACTAGAGGCTGTAGCTTGAAGGTCAATGGGAAAAAGTTTAAAGGAGATGTGCAAGGCAAATTATTTTACAGAGTGCCAGTGTCTGGAGTGGGCTGCCAGGGGTGGGGGAGGCATTTAAAAGACATTCAGACAGGGAGAAGAATCTGCAGGGGATGGAGGGATATGGATCATGTTCAGACAGAAGGGATGAGTTTGATTTGGTATCATGTTCAGCACAGACACTCTGCCTCAGGGCCGGTTCCTGTGCTGTACTGTTCTATGAGAAAATCCCGAGGGTCTTGACAGAGTGTCAATTGTTCAAAGTCAATTTTATTATCAAAGTACATAAGTATCACCATATACAACCCTGAGATGCACTTTTTTGTGTGCTGCCCTGCAAATCTCTAGAATAGTAACGATAACAGGATCAATGAAAGATCAACCAGAGTGCAGAAGACAACAACTGCGCAAATGCAAATAAATAACAAGTAATAATGAGACAGAGTCCTTGAAAGCGAGATCACTGGTTGTGGGAACATTTCAAGGATGGGACAAGTGAAGTTGAGTGTAGTTATCCTCTTTTGTTCAAGAGCCTGATGGTTGAGGGGTAGTAACTGTTCTTGAACCTGGTGGTGCGAGTCCTGAGGCTCTTGTACCTTCTACCTGATGGCCACAGTGAGAAGAGAGCATCACCTGGTTGGTGGGAATCCCTGATGATGGGTGCTGCTTTCCTACGACAGTGTTTCATGTAGATGTGCTCAATGGTTCGGAGGGATTTACCCGTGATGTACTGGGATGAATCTGTTACTTTGTATCAGGCTTCCATTCAAAGACATTAGTTTTTCCATACCAGGCTATGATGCAGTCAATCAATATACTCTCCACTACACATCTATAGAACAGACAGACAGACAGACAGACAGACATACTTTACTGATCCTGAGGGAAACTGGGTTTCGTTACAGTCGCACCAACCAAGAATAGTGAAGAAATATAACAATATAAAACCATAAATAATTTAAAAATAATAAGTTAATCATGCCAAGTGGAAATAAGTCCAGGACCTGCCTATTGGCTCAGGGTGTCTGACACTCCGAGGGAGGAGTTGTAAAGTTTGATGGCCACAGGTAGGAATGACTTCCTATGACGCTCAGTGTTACATCTCAGTGGAATGAGTCTCTGGCTGAATGTACTCCTGTTCCTAACCAGTACATTATGGGGTGGATGGAAGTCATTGTCCAAGATGGCATGCAACTTGGACAGCATCCTCTTTTCATACACCACCGTCAGAGAGCCCAGTTCCACCCCCACAACATCACTGGCCTTACGAATGAGTTTGTTGATTCTGTTGGTGTCTGCTACCCTCAGCCTGCTGTCCCAGCACACAACAGCAAACATGATAGCATTGGCCACCATAGACTCGTAGAACATCCTCAGCATCATCCAGCAGATGTTAAAGGACCTCAGTCTCCTCAGGAAATAGAGATGGCTCTGATCCTTCTTGTAGACAGCCTCAGTGTTCTTTGACCAGTCCAGTTTATTATCTATTCGTATCCCCAGGTATTTGTAATCCTCCACCATGTCCACACTGATCCAGGCTGGACCCGGGACAGGTCCTCTGAAATAGTAGCACCCAGGAATTTAAAACTGCTGACCCTCTCCGCCTCTGATCCTCTGATGAGGACTGGCTCATGGACCTCTGGTTTCCTTCTCCTGAAGTCTGTAATCAACTCCTTGGTCTTTCTGACATTGAGTGAGAGGTTGTTGTTGTGACGCCACTCAGACAGATTTTCAATCTCCCTCCTGTATGCTGATTCATCAACACTTTGATTTGGCCTGTGACAGTGGTGTTGTCAGCAAACCTGAATGTGGCATTGGAACTGTGCTCAGCCACACAGTCATAAGTGTAAACCAAGTAGAGCAGGGTCTAAGCTCACAGCCCTGTGGTACACCCGTGCTGATGGAGATCGTGGAGGAGATGTTGTTGCCAATCCGAACTGACTGGGGTTTACAAGTGAGGAAATTCAGGATCCAATTGCACAGGGAGGTATTGAGGCCAAGGTCTTGTAGCTTATTGATTAGATTTGAGGGGACGATGGTATTGAACTCTGAGCTGTAGTTAATAACGAACATCCTGATGTTTGCATCTTTGCTGTCCAGATGTTCCAGGATTAAGTGAGGAGCCAATGAGATGGGATCTGCTGTAGACCTGTTCCTCCGGATGCAAATTGGAGTGGATCTAAGTCGCCTCTCAGGCAGGAGCTGATATGTTTCATCACCAACCTGTCAAAACACGTCATCACTGTCGATGTACCTCAGTGTAACTGGGCGATAGTCATTGAAGCAGGTTACCACGCTCTTCCTGAACACCAATATGAATGAAGCCTGCTTGATGCAGGTGGTACCACACTCTGCCGAAGCAAGAGGTTAAAGATCTCAGTGAACACACCAGACAGTTGATCAGCATTTTAGTATGTGGCCAGTTACCCAGTCTGCTCCAGATGCTTTCCTGGGATTCACCCTCCTGAAGACAACCCACACTTCAGATCATCGGATCATAGGGGGATGTGGGAGTTTGCGATGGTTCCTCCATGTTCTGATAGTCAACGTGAGCAGAGAAAACATTGAGCTCATCTGGAAGTGAAGCTCTGCTGTCTCCCATGTCACTTGATTTAACTTTATAAGAGGTGATAGCATTCAAACCCTGCCACAGCTGTCGAGGATCCCATCGTTGATTCAGGTTTGGTTTGGAACTTCACATCAGTGTCTTGAGATCTTCTTCTTCCTCCTTGATCTTAGCAATGAGAAGAGGGCATATCCTGGGTGTTGGGGGGCCTGAAGGGTCAATGCCGCCTTTTTGAGGCATGGCCTTTAAAGGCTATACTGGATGCTGGGGAGGCTGGTGCCCATGATGGAGCTGACTGAGTTTACAACTTTCTGCAGCTTATTCCGATCCTGTACAGTGACCCCTCACACCAGACTGTGATGCAACCAGTTAGAAAGCTCTTCAAAGTGCATCGGCAGAAAGTTGTGAGTGTCTTTGGTGACATCCCAGTTGTCCTCAAATTCCTCAGGAAATATAGCCACTGTCGTGCCGCTGTCACTGTAATTGTATCAAGATGTTGGGCCAGGATAGATCCTCAGAGATGTTGACACCCAGCAACTTGAAACTGCTCCCCCTCAGCAAGCTGTTTACTGTTTACTGTGCTGCACACTACATGCACTCTGAATTATGTTTTATTAATGTATTTGTGGTAATATTTTGTTTTCTGTGCTGTGAGTGATCTGTGTTTTGTGGGTGCACCGTGGTCTGGAGGAATATTTGTCTCATTTGGTTGTATTATGTACAGTCAGAAGACAATAAACTTGAACGTGTCCTATTTAACTGAAGATAATTTTAACTCTTGTATAGTCAGTTCACTCTACAATAAATGTGACATTCTGTTACCTTCTCTGATTACTTGCTGAAGCTGAAATTGCCCCAGTTGCTAATGATGCCCAGTGAACCCAGCTCCCTCTGCATCTGCAGCCTCTCCCCATTTCAATAATACACTCCTTCGTTTTCCCCGACAAAATGAACAATTCCACATTCTGCCACCTTACACTCCATTTGTCAGATGATTTGCCCATTCTCATCCCTTTGGACCCTCCAGACGTCCTTATCACAATTTACTTTTCTCTTTATGCTGGTGTCAAATTTAACCACCATATCATTGGCACCTTCATCTCCCACAGCAAGAACATTACAGAAAATTATGGAAATGTCTGTTCCCAGAACCAAACACAGCGGCATCCACTTTTACATCCAGACAACCAGAAAAGACCCATTTATGCCGACTGTCTTCTTCCTGTTTCACATTCTCCACAATAACCTTTGATATGACACCATTTCACTGGAAATCTAAACACAGCAGATCCACCTTTACCCACAGCACGTTATCACTGTAAAAAGAGGCCAATAAATAGATCAAACATGATATCCCTCTCACAAAACCATGTTGATGTTTACTGATTCAGGGATGTTTGTTTTAGGTGTCCTGTTATTATGCCTAATGATTAAAATCTCATCTGTGCTCTCAGAACCTGCTAAATCTTTATATCTCACATTCCCTGACCCAGTTTAGTCCAAAGCATTTGAAATTTCTTCACTTCTCTAACTCTCTCCTCCTGTGAACTCCTGATCTTCATCACTCCACCACTGGTGTGTGTGCTTTGATTTACCACAAAGACCAAACACTGAATTTCCCTGTCTGAAACTCTGCACTTGTGCTCCTCCTTTCAAACCGAACTCTATGTTCAGTCCAGGGTCACCGGCATCATTATTGTTCCCTGTGACTTGCTGACATATTATTGTGCAATTTGCCTCTGAAGCTTCACTGTACTTTAAATAGAAACATAGAAAACCTACAGCACAATACAGGCCCTTCGGCCCACAAAATTGTGCCGAACATGTCCCTACCTTAGCAATTACTAGGCTTACTCATTGCCCTCTATTTTTCTAAGCTTCATGTACCTATCCAAAAGTCCCTTAAAAGATCCTAATGTATCTGCCTCCACCACCGTTGCCGGCAGCCCATTCCACGCACTCACCACTCTCTGAGTAAAAAAACTTACCCCTGACATCTCCTCTATACCTACTCCCCAGCACCTTAAACCTGTGTCCTCTTGTGGCAACTATTTCAGCTCTGGGAAAAAGCCTCTGACTATCCACACAATCAATGCCTCTCATCATCTTATACACCTCTATCAGGTCGCCTCTCATCCTCCGTTGCTCCAAGGAGAAAAGGCCGAGTTCACTCAACCTATTCTCATAAGGCATGCTCCCCAATCCAGGCAACATTCTTGTAAATTTCCTCTGCACCCTTTCTATGGTTTCCTCATCCTTCCTGTACTGAGGCGACCAGAACTGAGCACAGTACTCCAAGTGGGGTCTGACCAGGGTCCTATATAGCTGCAACATTACCTCTCGGCTCCTAAATTCAGTTCCACGATTGATGAAGGCCAATACACTGTATGCCTTCTTAACCACAGAATCAACCTGTGCAGCTGCTTTGAGCATCCTATGGACTCAGAACCCAAGATCCCTCTGATCCTCCACACTACCAAGAGTCTTACCATTAATACTATATTCTGCCATCATATTTAACCTGCCAAAATGGACCACTTCACACTTATCTGGGTTGAACTCCATCTGCCACTTCTCAGCCCAGTTTTGCATCCCATCAATGTCCCACTGTAACCTCTGACAGCCCTCCACAATATCCACAAAACCTCCAACCTTGAGTCATCAGCAAACTTACTAACCAATCCCTCCATTTCCTCATCCAGGTCATTTATAAAAATCACAAAGAGTAAGGGTCCCAGAACAGATCCCTGAGGGTCTCCACTGGTGACCAACCTCCATGCAGACTATGACCCGTCTGCAACCACTCTTTGCCTTCTGTGGGCAAGCCAGTTCTGGATCCACAAAGCAAAGTCCCTTTGGATCCCATGTCTCCTTACTTTCTCAATAAGCCTTGCATGGGGTACCTTATCAAATGCCTTGCTGAAGTCCATATACACTACATTTACTGCTCTTCCTTCATCAATGTGTTCAGTCACATCCTCAAAAATTTCAATCAGGCTCATAAGGCACGACCTTATGAATTAATATAATTCATTATATTAATACCAGGAGCTGGAGGTTTTGCTACTATTCTTGAAGTATAATCTGTGTTGAAAGTTAATTTGTGAAGTGGACTTGTCCAGGAAGTTCCTGAATGAGGAAAAGAGGAAGGAATAACAACATTTTGAACTTTGATGTTTTATAAGCTGGAAAGGAACTTGGGGGTAAAAGCCACAGAGCTGAAAGCTGCTGTTGAATGAAAATGTTGTTGTAAGTATCCAAGAGAGACACAAGGGAGACAGTCCTACCCCTTCCCAACTTTGCCACTGTCAGGATCATGGGGGGAACCTTTCCCTTGATCCTCAGCTCCAAACTGATTTTGTGTTACATTGAAGTTCAACACAATGTGAAACACAAATGAATTGAGTCAGTCCCTCTCAGGGCCCCTTCTGTTAAAGACCCTCCGGAGTCAGTTCAGAGACAATTCCCAAATATTTCCAGGTATTCTGTGTCGCTACAAAACATCAGCTCATAACTGGAATGAACAGGACAACTTCACCCAAATGTAGAGGACTGGAAGAGTTGGAATAGAGTATTTGTAATTCAAGTGAGATTTAATTTGATATCTTTTTCTTTTTGAAAATATGTCACATTTCACTTGCTTGCAAAGTGATATCCAAGTGTGTATTAAACAATGACAGATACCTTCCAGTAACTCCCTGATCTCGGTCACATACCAAAGAGAAGGGATATAGAATGAGGAAAGCTGCAATCCTATGATCATCACAGCAATCACAACAAAGTCCAACGGTGAAAGGCCTGCAATTAAAAATAAATCAAATAAGCAAACATGTAACAAAGCTCCAGAGAAATGTCAATGAAAACTTCCAGTGGTTGCAACAACCAAACTCTTACACTGATGTCCCAGTGAAGGGAAGATGCCAATTCCCACCCAGTGTGCCAACCTGTGACCCAGACCAGCACCAGCAGACCCTGTAGTAGATTAACAAGACACTGAACTGCAGTGCCAGGCAAGAATGAATAATTCATGGTGCCCACTCTATTTTCCACGTGGGTCTCCAGTCCAGTCTTTACATGTCACTTGCTGTCAATTTCTGCACTGGCTGCTCCTTCTGGTTCCAATGGCCAGACCTTAAAGAGTTCATTAAGGTCCATAGTTTATTCCCCCCAACATCCACAACATTTGTTTATGGAGAAAACATAAATTTCAGAGAAAGTTGCTGAAATTTTCATTCCAATTCTGACCAGTTTCCGTAGCATCTGCTGTTCACAACTGGAGCTCGATACCAGTTCTTCACTGGTGGAAATTCCTCACTGGTTGCATTCAGTGTGATTGCAACCTAATTTCCCTCATTTCATGATGTGGTCAACAGTCCATCGGAGAAGAAAAAGCTGTACATGGCATTCATCGATCACTCAGACATGTCAGTCACTGTCACCAGCTCCATCACTCCAGATGTTTATGTTGGAATGTCAGATGGTGAACAGAGGAAGGGAGCAGGAGTGTTTCTGACAGCTGCTTTGACTCTGCATATCTATTCACTGATGTACGTAGATAGAAAAATTCAGACAAATTCTGTGAATGGGGGCCACAGTGAAAATCTACTTTAACTCTGCCCACCATCTTGGTGAATCTTTTCTGCACTCTTTCTAGTCTAATCACATTCTGACAGGCTGCATCACTGTCTGGTGAGGGTGGGGGGGGGGGGGGGGGGTGGAGGTCGGCTACTGTACAGGACCAAAAGAAGCTGCAGCGGGTTGTAAGTTTAGTCAGCTCCATCTTGGGTACTAGCCTACAAAGTACCTAGGATATCTTCAAGGAGTGGTGTCTCAGAAAGGCAGCGTCCATTATTAAGGACCCCCAGCACCCAGTCCATGCCCTTTTCTCACTGTTACCATCGGATAGGAGATACAGAAGCCTGAAGGCACACACTCAGCGATTCAGGAACAGCTTCTTCCCCTCTGCCACCTGATTCCTAAATGGACATTGTGCCTTTGAACAAGACCTCACTTTTTAAAAAACATATATTTCATTTTTACACGATTTTTAATCTATTCAATATACATATACTGTCATTGATTTAGTTAGTTATTTATTATTATTTTCTATGTACTTGTTCTAAGTTAATTATCATCTGCCATTCCTATGCCCACGTACACAGTACACTTAGACAACTTTCATCACTGTTCACTATCATAACAATTTTCCTGTTGTCCACAAATATACTGATCATGTCACCTAAATTTCTGTCCAAATCATTAATGTCAATGACAAACACCAGGAGACCGTGTACCAATCACTGTAGTACACTATTTGTCATCCATTGCCACCTCTGCATCTGATAACCAAGCTAAATCTGCTTTACTGATGCTGGTTAGGAGAATTATTTTCTTGGATACTGGTGAGAACTTTGTTTCTCTTTAGGAAATAGCACCAGGTGATCCGTTACATTCTCCCAGGGAACATAAATGGTTCCTTGGTTTCATGTCTCATCCAAAGGCAGAGGTGTACTGGAGTGTTAAATTATCAGAGATTACACAGACCAGGACTGCATTCCCTGCAGTTTACTCAGGTGTAATTGGAGTTTTCAAGATTTTAATGGTAGATGGAAGCTATTTCCACACGTTGGGACTGAGATACGTTCTCACAGAAATTCCCTTACAAAGCACCGTTTTGATTCAGTGTTTTACAGTTGGGATCCAGCACATCAGCAGCCCCTCAGGATTAGGGTTGATCTGTTTCCACCTCAATACCATGGGTTCTGAAGTGAATATTATTATGATTATTTAGCTGCATCACTCCAGAATAATAATTATTTTGCTCTCCTTAACATTTGTGTACAAGGAAACTACATTAAACAATTGCGAATTATAAGAGTACTGGTCACTCACCTCCAACCACAAACCAATACACTAACACAATGTACGTGGCGGTAAGTGACAAAGTATTACAGATCCACAGGCTTAGAAAATAAAATCTGTATCCCAGACGTCCTGTAGAGAAATCAAAAAGGCATGTGAAAGCCGTTAACAATCAATGCAGACTGATTATGACACTGGAGGCCATTCTGGACATCAATCAATTCTAGCACCCCAGGAAGCAATCACAATCCCACTGTTGACCCCATTTAACTGTTACTCTCTCACCCCAGTTGTTACCAATGGCAAACCCTCCATCTCATCTCCCCAAATGTAAAAGACATAACAGTAAATGTCCTTGGTGAGAACTGTTTTAAACCATCAGATCCAGCTACACCTGATTCAACATCATCGGTCTTCCTCCCCATCACTAAATTATTTGTTCAAAGATTAACCTGAAGTGCAAGAACAATCCCTGATTTGCTCTTGTCTCTGTAATTTTGCTCCAACAACATGTTCGATGCCCATCGATGGGTGTGACTGAGACTGTCCACCTGTCTCTGTGGTTCCCTCCCATCCCTTTGCCCCCTGGATCAATGTTCCCAAATGTTCCTGTTGCCCTGGTGTTGATATTGCATCTCTCTCTCACTGGATTCTATCCCATCTCAGTTCTAATTTCAGTTTCTCTACAAAGCCACCGTGTGTCTGTGTCAGGCTTCGTGTCTGTGGACTCACTTTCATCAACTTCAGTTCTGAATGTTCTCTGTTTAATTTTAGTGTTTGTATTTTTTTCTACACATCGGGTGTTTGACAATCTTCTTTTTAATGGGTTCTATTGTGTGTCTTTGTTTTGTGGCTGCCTGTAAGGAGACGGATCTCAATGTTGTATACAGTACACATACTTTGATAATAAATGTACTTTGAACTTTGATGTACCATCCCCGTTCTAATCCGGCCCCTTCTTGTTCAATTGATCCTCTTCACTGCCAACTTCTCTTCCAGGGCAGATGTTAACTGACATTGTTAATGGTTCCTTCTCCTCAGATATTGATCCTCCTACTTTGAAATCTCCCATCGTCACCTCTCTGCATTTAAATAAAAGCAAAATCCTGCAGCTCAGCCATGGCAACATCACTGTCTGGTCATTCAAATCCATCCGGTTGCCTGGTGACCGGAGCTGAACACAATGTGTCCAAAACGTGTTGAGAATCTGAAATACACTCAGTGGCCACTTTATTAGGTACATCTATACACCTGCTCGTTAATGTGAATATCCAATCAGCCAATCATGTGGCAGCAACTCAATGCATAAAAGCATTCAAACATTGTCATGAGGTTCAATTGTTGTTCAGACCAAACACTAGAATGGGGCAGAAATGTGATCCAAGTGACTTTGACTGCGGAATGATTGTTGGTGCCAGATGTGGTGGTTTGAGGATCTCAGAAACTGCTGATCTACTGAGATTGTCATGCACAACAGTCTCTGGAGTTCACAGAGAATGGTCCAAAAAGCAAAATAAAACATCCAGTGAGTGACAGTTCTGTGGCTGAAAATGTTTTGTCAGAGAATGGCCAGACTGTATCAAGCTGACAGGAAGGTGACAGTAATTCAAATAACCACGTGTTACAACAGTGGTGTGCAGCAGAACATCTTTGACAGACAACATATCGAACCTTGAAGTGGATGGGCTACAGCAGCAGAAGACCATGAACACACACTCAGTGGCCACTTTATTAGGTACAGGAGGGAGCTGATAAAGTGGTCACTGAGTGTATCAGAGAAAATGCTGGAGGTACACTGCAGTAGAAGCAGCATTTGTGCTGAGATTTGATGTTTCTAGTCACAGAGAAGAGTGAGAGAAATCCTGAGAAATACAAGAGAAAGAGAAACAACGGTGTACGATACACTGCAGTTGCTGGAAATTTGGAATAAAGAAGAATCCTAGATTTCCATTTCTGCATCTGTGGAGAGTGGAAAACAGAGTTATGGTCACAAACTCTGATCTTGTATCAGAAGTGGTCAGTTCGAACATAAACTGGAATGGCTGGTTATCTGAAATTGATGAATTCATTATTGCAGCTCCTGGGACTCAATGTGGAATAAGGGATGCTGCTCCTCAATGGGCTTTGCTGGAACTGGGGAAGAGGTTAAAGATGGGAAATCAGAGAGAAAACTAAAGTGATCGGCAAATGGAAGCTCACTGTTACCCTCGGTGTTCTGCTAAGTGGTCACACAACCTGTAATGGTTTCTCCAATGTGCAGGAAACTGCTGTGAGGACACAGAATTGGAAGTACAAGTCACTCACTGCTTTACCTGGAGGGTTATATGTGTGCCAGGAATGGGGAAAGGGAAGAGGTGATAAAGCAGGTGTTGCATCTTCTTTGGTTCTGGGAGACTGAGGTGTCCCATGTGGAAAACTGCATTGGAAAGAGAGGTTCTTTCAAAATAAACTTTTGCAAACACCCAAGAGAAATTGCCACCAAGTCTGAAAGAAAGAGCCACATGTACTGTACGCTCACTAGCAGGTCTGAGAGACAACTGCTCAAACCCCCTGACACTAGATGGGGAGTAGAACTCCCTTCACAACTCTGCCCTCTGTGTGAATGAGGCCCCTGTTTCCAAAGGCACAGACACCATCAGGATGAAAGGGCATCTTTCCCTCAGTCCCACCTCTAAACAGACTTGGTGACACAGTGAGATGAGACAACACAACGCAACAAACACGAGTGAATGAAGACGGCTCCTCTCATGGCCACTTCTCCCAAATATCTTCTGCAGTTTGGTCAGAAGTGACTCCAGGACTGTTTCAGGTATTCCGTGTCACAGCAAAGCACCTCAAAACTGGGACAAAATGGGCAATTTCACCCCACAGGTCATAGGGTCAGAGGGGAAGTGAGGGGGTGGGGGTCGGTGGTGAATTGATTTCCCACATTTTCCCTTGATTATGTTAAAGTTCATTCAGGTTTACTGAGTGGTGTCTGAAAGTTCATGCAAGAGCAAATTAATCAATGACAGATACCTCCGAGGGTTTTCCACCTCCACTGGTCCGGTAACACGGCTGAACGAAGAGATGGTCCAGAAATCACATGTCCTGCAGTCAATACAGCGATCAGTATAATGTCCTTGAGGGAAAACCCTGAAATTAAAATTAAATTCAAATCGTTAAACATTTCACAGGCAGTGGATGACAAATGATGCAACAGCCATAATATTCCTTAATTTCCTGCGGAGAAGGGAATGTTCCAACCCCGGTCTAATCTCACCGATCTGTGAGCCAGGCCGACACCAACTGACTCTACTCTGAGAATCATTAGTCACAATGCATCGTTATACCCATCAAGAATGGATTATTCAGATTCATTTATTTATCAGATGTACATCACAACATACAATGAAATGTATTGTTTGCATTGACAACCAACACAACCTGAGGATGTGCTGAGGGCAGGGCAGCCTGCAAGTGTCACCACACACTCTGGTGCTACTTTCCACCTGATGTCAGGGGCTGCTACACAAATGCACATGTGGGCAGTTTGTTCTCATTGATCGGTGAAGTGCATTATCTGCCGATTGATCCATCCCAAGAGTAGGAAGAATCAGAAGAGCATACAAACTCAAGGAACCAAATCTAAAAGGGTTACACCAACAAGAGATTTGTAGGAAGGGTTAAGAAAGTAGTTTGACAAAGATAGAATCTTTGCCTTCATGAATAGAGGCATAAAGACGAAGGTCATAGTGAAACTTTCTAAAACCAGTAGTGAGTGGGAATGAAGGTGATTGGGAGAAGAACAAAAAATATCTTGGGGATTTTTTTATGCACAGTAGTGGACCGGGTCTAGAATTCATCATCAGGAATAGTGAAGAGATATTCAACTGTAATTTCATATGAGGGCTGGATAATTATCTGAAAGAAAGAAATTACAGAGCTATGGGGAGAGGACAGAACAATAGAATTTAGTTGTTTGCCCAATTAATTCAGCTTTTGCCTCTCTGTGCTGCAGCACTCATTTGCATCGACTGCATTCAATAGCCCACCAATATGGTCTAAATGTTAACTGCAAAATGTCATTCATAAATGAAGCTCACCTCGCAACATTAAGGTGTAGTTTGTCTGGATGGAGCTGACAGGATTGGTTGTGATGCAGGTGTACACTCCACAGTCTTCAGATGAAGCGCTTGGGATAACAAGTGTTCTGTTTTCATCTGTTAGTTGGTGATGCTGGGAGATTTCCCCTCCATTCTTTTGCCACTGATACACATTCGAATCTCCAGAGACATCACAGGTAAGCTCGACCGTGACACCCAGTGATTCGATGTTGGTAAATATGGAAGCTTCTGACAGCTCATCTAAAGGAGAGAATATGAAACCATGATATTCCTATCTTGATTTAGAATCCAATCTTACCATGTGACATTGTACCAGATATGTACAAAAAAACGAAAGCACAGTCAGTTCTACACACCAAATATATACACAACAATGGAAATAAAAGCCATTTAACCCCGCAACACTGCTCTGTCATTACACAAGATGACAGCTAACCTGATGGTAGATATTCCCATCTCCCACGATAACAGTTCACCTCTCTGCTTATGCAGGATCTATCTACCTCTGCCTGAAAAATATTCAAAGATTCCAAACAATCTTCTTCAGAGCTGTGGAAGCAAAAACTCAAAACTGTTTCATCTCTGTTTTAGATGTTCATTTGCAAGATCATTGACGTGCCAGTCAGAGCAGGAATAGGATGATGGTACAGATGAATGAGTGGCTCAGGAAGTGATGTTTGAACCTTTTCCCCGTTTAGATAACAGTCCGCACTATTGTTCCTTTTACCAAAAAGCATTATCATATATTTCTTTTTTTTGTAATTTATTTTTTTATTGAAGTTCATCAAACAAACATTTCCATAAGGTGTATTTCGACATTGTACATATACATCATATAATCATATATATCACAAAATCTTCACAAAGTATTTATCTGGGGTATACACTTATAGAAAAGAGTGGAAAGAAGAAACAAGCAAAAGGAAAGAACTATGTACAAGTAGGGAGTGATCTTTTTTTTTACAACAGATTCATTGATTTGTGAGAATAAAATCAGGCCCATGAGGCATTATGTAGTTAAACTATTTTTCCCAGTATGAATCAAATTGTTCCAGCTTATGATTAACAGATGCATTTCTTCTCCATTTTGTAAATGTCCATTGTAATTTCCATCCATGTATTTAAAGTTGGGCACTCCTGTGATAACCATTTCCTAGTAAGAGTCTTTTTACCAGCCACCAACAGTATATTTATTAAATATTTATCTCTTTTCATCCATTCTTGAGGTATATATCCAAAATATATGGTCTTACTCTCTAAGGGTATTGCACATTTAAAGATGTTTTGTAGGGCATTGTGTATCCCGCTCCAATAGTTTTTGATAACAGGGCAGTCCCAAAAAATATGATAATAATTTGCATTTTGATTTCCACAATTTCTCCAGCAAACAGGGAGGTTACTATCATAATGGGATTTCTGAGAGGGTGTAATAAAATATCTTATCAGGTTTTTCCATCCGAACTCCCTCCATTTCTGTGAACTGGTACACTTCCATTGATACCTCCATATTATTGTCCATTCATCCTCAGACATAATTATCCCTCCTTCCTTCTCCCATTTTGTTTTAATGTATGAAGTTGAATGTGTTTTAAGATTTGACAACCCCTCATACATGCTTGAAATGATTCTACTACCATTATCTGAATTATATGCTTTTCCAAAGAGCTCTATCAAGCATGTACTTGCCTTGGTTACATTTTTAAGCATCTTATGAACATATTGTCGCATCTGTAAATACCGATAAAAATCTTGTTTTTCTAATAAGTGTTTCTCTTTAAGCATTTCAAAACTGAACAGTGTTCCTTCTTTCATTATGTTGCAAAGAACTGTTATTCCTTTAGCTGTCCAGTCCTTAAATCTAGCATCCAATTTATTTGGTGTAAAATCAGTCATATGCACACCATTTAAGAATTGCAGTATCTCCCTCTAGATTATATTTCTTTTATAGTGGTTTTCCATATTTTAAGAGTCAATTTCACCCATGGGTTATCAATAGTATTTATGCACCTTTGCAGGTTGTTATCAGCCACATTGCTTGTATGGGCTTGGGCAGTACCCGCTCCTCAATTTTTTTCCATTGAGCGCAATATGATGGGTTACACCAACATATCACAGCTCTCAACTGTGCTGCAAAATAATAATCTCTAAGAGAAGGCAAGCCCCATCCCCCCTTTTCCTTTGCTAATTGCAAAGTTTTGAGACAAACTTTAGGCCTTTTACCCTGCCAAATATACCTTGATAGCATCTTGTTCCATTCATTGAATTGATTTTGATTAATCTCTATTGGTAGGGTCTGAAAGAGATATAACAGTCTGGGCAGTATATTCATTATATTCTTGAACTAAGACTGAAAAAAGGAATCAGGCTCCATCTTGCCACACCTTCCTTAATTTTTTTATATAGAGGCTGATAATTACATTCCCATAATTTTGCCAAATCTTTTGGCATAATGATGCCCAAATATTTGAAAGACTCTGTGTGCCATGCCCAGGGGTATCAACTTTCAATTTCTCTTGGTGGGCTATAGTAATATGAAAGTAATTGGGTTTTATCTATGTTGATCTTGTATCCTGATAATTGACCATATTGTTCAAAGGATTGCATCAATTTAGGTAAAGAGTATGTTGGTTACCCTAGATAGATCAAAATGTCATCTGCATAACAAGCCAATTTATGCTCTGTCCCTTTAATAGTAATTCCCCTGATATCTTCATTTTGTCTGATGTATTGAGCTAATGGTTCCAGATATAGCGCGATGAGTAGTGGTGACCATGCACAACCCTGTCTCGTGCCCCTTTCTAGGGTAAGACTATCTGATAAATATCCATTGATTTCAATCCTAGCAGTAGGATTGTCATATAGTGTCTGTATAGTTTTAATAATTGTGTCTTGGAAACCAAATCTATGTAAAACTCTGTAAAGAAAATTCCAATTAACCAAATCAAATGCTTTTTCAGTGTCCACGCTTATCACTATTGATTCAATTTTATTTTTTTGTATATGATCCATAATGTGAAATGTCCTTCGTATATTGCCTTGAGTCTGGCGTTGTCTTATGAAACCTGTCTGATCATTACATATTAGTATGGGTAGAAACTCCTCGAATCGTTTGGCCATGATGGAGGTAAATAATCTATAATCTATATTAAGAACGGATATTGGTCTAAATGACCCGCGTTCCATTTTATCCTTGACTTCTTTCAGATTAGCTGAGATTATCGCTTCCTTCCAACTGGGTGGCATTTGTGCCTTTTTTAGAGCCCAGTTCAGTGTGGGGAGTAAAACAGAAATTAACTTATTTTTAAATTCTTTGTACCACTCTGCCGTATACCCATCTGATCCTGGTGACTTGCTTAATTTAAGCCTACTAATTGCAGCTTTTAATTCAACTTCAGTTATGTCAGCAGTCAGCTTTCTATTTTGTTCTTCACTTAAAGTGGGAAACTCTAGAGAATTCAAGGTGGTGTCAATTTGGGTTATGCTTCCCCCTGGAACTTTGGAATATAACGTTTTATAAAACACTTCAAAAGCTTCTTGAATTTCACTTAGCTTAATTTTTATCATTTTCTTTCTTGGGTCCCTAATTCTATTAATTGAATTCTCTGCTACCTTTTTTTTTCAGTTTCCACACCAGTAGTTTCATAGATTTCAATCCATTTTCATAATGTCTCTGTTTCAGAAACATTAAGTTTTTCCTGATTTCTTGCGTAGCCAAATTATTTATTTCATTCCTAATTCTTTTAATTTCCCCTAATGTATCCTGTGCCAAATTCAATTTGTGTTTTTTCTCCAGTTCCTTCAGCCTATTTTGTAATTCCTCTAATGTTTTATTCCTTTTTTTTCTTACATGAAGATATCGCTATAATTTTCCCTCCTAATACCGCCTTCAGAGTATCCCATAAAATGGGAGGTGAAACCTCTCCATTATCATTAAATTCTAAGTAGAGACCAATTTCTTTTTTAATTTGTTCCTTAAAGTATGGATCATTGAGTAGACTTGAACTTAGTTTCCAAATAGTATTCTTTGGTTGTAGGTCAAAATCAACAGATAAATATATAGGTGCATGGTCACTTACATCTATCGTCCCAATTCCACAGGTGTTTATTTTGTCTTTGTCTTTTCCAAATGTTATGAAATAGTCTATTCTTGTATATACAGAATGGAGAGCAGAATAATGAGTGTAATCTCTTCTGTCAGGGAAAAGGTCCCTCCATATATCAATTAAACCAACATCCTCAAAAAGTGTATTAACTTCCTTATGTAAAGATCTTGTTTCATAGGTTTTTCTATTGGAAGAGTCTAAGTTTGGTTGTAATTGTAAATTTAAGTCTCCCCCACATATCAGGAGACCTTCTGTTTCCGTTACCATAATATCAGTAATTTTCTGAAAGAAACCAATATCACTTCCCGGGGGTGCGTATATATTCAATAGAGTAACTGAACTGCCGTCTATATTCCTCCTTACCAGAATATATCTGCCCCCTTTATCTCCCATTTCGAATACTTTTTCAAAATTTAGCTTACTTGAGATAAGAATAGCAACTCCTCTCCTATGTCCTGATTTATATGAGGAGAAAAACAGATTAGTGAAGCCCATTCTCTTTAGTTTTTTATGCTCATTATCACTTAAATGAGTTTCCTGTAAATATACTACATGGGCTTGTTCTTTTTTCATTTTGGATAAAATTCTCTTATGCTTGATTGGATTTAATAGCCCATTGACATTAAAAGAAATTAATTTTACCTTGTCCTTAGCCATCTGTATTTATTTGTCAATGTATCGTTGAAATTAGAATAAAACTTAATCGATCTACTCCCTGAACAAATAAGAACCAAGAAACTCAAATAATAACAAAAATGGCAACGAACATGTGATTCCAAGGCTGAGGTCTCTAGTAAATGACCCTCTGTTGAGCTAGAGGAAATGTCTAGCTGTGGGGGATAACACCTCCTATTTGTGAGTTGAGGGCCCCCATTGCAGTATTCATAAAAGTCAGTGAACAAATCCATTACCCAGAAAAGATTTCCCTGTGTACTCTTCCTATATATATATATATATATATATATGCACACACACACACACACACATATATATCTATATTCTGATTTTGGTGGGGAAAAAGGAGTAAGTGAGCAAATAAAGAATAACAACTAAGTAATATAAAATCCACATTATAATAAGTATTTCTCGAGCTAGGTATATCACTGTGTACTTTTGCTTCTGTTTAGCTTCTCAGCATTTTTAAAGTTAGCCAAACCTTATGGCTCTTCTGAAAGGGGTGAGGACTGTCTTTGGGAAACTCCCAGTCTCTTCCTGATATGTTTCTCCCGGTTTCTTTCCGTCTCCTGCCTTCTCGATTCTCGCACTATTTCCCAAGCCAAGCGAGACAATTCCTCAGCCAGGCTTTCTTTTGTTTTGGTCATGCTGACGGGCAACCATCTGGCCCTCATGTCTGTAGTCGACTCTTCCACTGTCTGGTATAACTGTGTCATAAAACACTCGAAGTTTAGCAGGGTACGGAGTTTGAGATCTAATCTTATTTTGCTTTAGTACTCGCTTTACTTCAGAGTATTCTTTGCGTTTCTGGAGGACTGCGGGAAGGTAATCTTGGTCGAAATATATTAATTTATCCTCTAAAAACACTCTCTTCTTACCCCAGGTCCTTCGTAGAATCTCCGCCTTGGTGCTGTACCGAAGGAATTTAATTATAATTGAGCATGGCTTTCTATCCTGGGTAGGTTTCGGGACTAATGCACGGTCGGCTCTTTCGTCTACCAGCTCCATAGCCGGGGGAAGATCCGGTGCGTGCCACAGTAACTTTCCGACAAACTCCGTCATAGACGGGCCCTCCACTCCTTCGGGAACGTTGTAGATTCTGATATTTTTCCGCCGTGATCTTCCCTCCACATCAAGCAGTTTACCTTCTTGGAGATGTATGATTTTTGTTTTGCTCAGTATCCATTCCACGTTTTGAACGTGATCTTCCACCTTCTCAATGCGAGTCTCTGCCACCTCTATTTTTTGATTTACGCTGGTGGGCTCTGCCTTAATATCATGGAGCTGCTGCTTTATATCTTTCTGGACCTCCATTATTTCTTTCAGGATTTCGAGGACATTCGCTGCTTCGACTGAACGAGGCTCGGCGGCCGCCTCGCTAGCACGCGGTCGGGTCGGAGAGCCACTCACTGCACTCCTCTCGAACGCAGGCTCCGCGGTGTTGTTTTTTTATTTCCATTTCCTCTCCCCATTCTTGCCCCTCTTTTCAGTTCAAATATTTTTTGAAAAATATTTTATTTGATGGGTTAATGGGGCTTAATATGCGTTTTTTCCAGAGGAGCTAGTGACTTAAGCTGCCATTCTCAATGATGACATCACCTGAACTCCTTATCTTATATCTCCCAACACTATATTCCATTTGCCACTTTTTTTGCCCATTCTTCCAATTTGTCAAAGTTCTGCTGCAATCACATTGCTTCTTCAGCACTACCTACCTCTCCAACTATCTTCATATCATCTGCAAACTTTGTCACAAAACCATCAATTCCATTATCTAAATGATTGAAAAAAATGTGAAAAGTAGCGGTCCCAATACCGACCCCCCCCCCCCAGGAACACCACTCATCACCGGCAGCCAACCAGAAAAGGCCCCTTTTTCCCACTCGCTGCCTCCTGCCTGCCAGCCGTTCTGCTATCCATTGCTGAATCTTTCCTGTAGCACCATAGGATTTTATTGTGTTAAACAGCCTCATTTGTGGTTGCTTATCAAATGCTTTCTGAAAATCCAAACAAATGACATCCACTGCATCTCCTTTGTCCACATTGCATGTTACTTCCTCGAAGAACTCTAACAAAATTGTCAGGGAAGATTTCCCTTCACAGAAACCATGCTGACTTCGACTTATTTTACCATTAGTCTCCAAATACCTTGAAACCTCATCCTTAATAATAGACTCCAACACGTCCCCAACCACTGAGGTTAGGCAAACTGGACTACAATATCCTTTCTTTTGCCTTCTTCCTCCCTTCTTAAGGGGAACTGGCCAAAATTGACTGGAAAGGGACACTAGCACGAAGGACAGCAGAGCAGCAATGGCTGGAGTTTCTGTGAAAAATGAGGGAAGTGCAAGGCAGATATATTCCAAATCAGAATGGACGAAGGACACTACCGTAGCTGACAAGTGAAATCAGAGCCAAATTAAAGGCAAAAGAGAGGGCATACAAGGAAGCCAAAGCTAGTGGGAAGATAGAGGATTGGGAAGCTCTTAAAAACTTGCAGAAGGAAACTAAGAAGTTCATTAGGAAGGAAAAGATGAATTATGAAAGGAAGATGGGGACTAATATCAATGAAGATACTAAAAGCTATTTTAAGTATATAGAAGGGTAAAGGGGAGTGGAGGGGAGATATAGGACCAATAGAAAATGACCCTGGAGGTATTGTAAGGAGAGACACTGAGATGGCAGAGGAACTGAATACATGTTTTGCATCGGGCTTCACAGTGGAAGACATCTGCAGTATACCAGACATTCAACAGTGTCAGGGAAGTGGAGTATGTGCAGTGAAAATTACAACTGAGAAGCTGCTCAGGAAGCTTAATGGTCTGAGGGTGGATAGAACTCCTGCACCTGATGGAATTGATAGATTCTGGCATCGTGCTGGATGACTAGAAAATTGCAAATGTTACTCTGCTATTTAAGAAGGGTGGCAGGCAGCAGAAAGGAAACTATAGACCTGTTACTCTGACTTCAGTGGTTGGGAAGTTGTTGGAATCGATTGTTAGGGATGAGATTACAGAGTATCCGTAGGCACATGACAAGATAGGCAAAAGCCAGCCTGGTTTTCTGAAAGGAAAATCCTGCCTGACAAACCTGCTGCAATTTTTTGAGGAAATTACAAGCAGGGTAGACAAAGCAGATGAAGTGGATGTCGTGTACTTGCATTTTCGGAAAGCCTTTGACAAGGTGCTGCACATGAGGCTGCTTAGCAAGATAAGAGCCGATGGAATTACAGGGAAGTTACTAGCATGGGTGGAGCATTGGCTGATCGGCAGAAGACAGAGACTGGGAATAAAGGGATCCTATTCTGACTGGCTGCCGGTTACCAGTGGAGTTCCACAGGGGTCGGTGTTGGGCCCGCTGCTTTTTACGATGGATTTGTGGTTAAATTTGCCGATGATACAAAGATAGGTGGAGGAGCGGGTACTGTGAGGAAACAGAGAGCCTGCAGAGAAACTTAGATAGTTTTGGAGAATGGGCAAATGAAATACGATGTTGGAAAGAGTATGATCATCAATTTTGGTGGAAGAAATAAACAGGCAGACTATTATTTAGATGGGGAGAGAATTCAAAATGCAGAGAAACAAAGAGACTTGGGAGTTCTTGTGCAGGATACCCTAAAGGTTAACCTCCAGGTTGAGTTGGTGTTGAAGAAAACAAATGCAATATTGGCATTGATTTCTAGAGGTAGAGAATATAAGAGCAGGGATTTGATGTTGAGGCTCTATAAGGCATTCGTGATTTGACACTTGGGAGTATCCTGTGCAGTTTTGGGCTCCTTATTTTAGAAAGGATATACTGACATTGGAGAGGGTTCAGAGAAGATTCACGAGAATGATCCCAGGAATGAAAGGGTTACCATATGAGAAACGTCTGGCAGCTCTTGAGCTGTATTCCCTGGAGTTCAGAAGAATGAAGGGGGATCTCTTAGAAACATTCCAAATGTTAAAAGGCTTGAACAGATTAGATATGGCAAAGTTATTTCCCATGGTAGGGGAGTCCAGGACAAAGGGCAGGACTTCAGGTTTGAAGGACATCCATTTATAAGAGAGATGCGGAGAAATTACTTGAGTCAGAGGGTGGTAAATCTATGGAATTTTGTGCCACGAGCAACTGTGGAGGCCAAGTCACTGGGTGTATTTAAGGCAGAGATGGATAGGTTCTTTATTAGTCAGGGCATCAAAGGGATGGGGAGAAGATGGGGAATGGGGATGACTGGACAAATTGTATCAGCACATAATTGAATGTTAGAGCAGACTCAAGGGGCCAAATGGCCTACTTCTGCTCCTATATCTTATGGTCTTAGAGAGTGGAGTGACATTTGAAATCTTCCGGTCCTCTGGGACCATGCCAGAATCAAGTGATTCTTGAAAGGTCATGACCAATGCATCCGTTATCTCTTCAGCAACCTCTCTCAGGGCTCTGGGATGTAGTCCATCTGTCCCAGGTGATTTATCCACCTTAAGACCTTTCACTTTGCCGCACACTTTTTCCTTTGTAATAGCAGTGACACTCACAGACCTCTGGCACACTGCTAGTGTCTTCCACAGTGAAGACAGATACAATGTCCCGATTAGGTTCATCTGCCATTTCTTTGTCTCCCATTACTACTTCATCGGCATCACTTTCCAGTGGACCAATATCAACACTCACCTCCCTTTTACTCTTTATATAACAGAAAAAGCTTTTGGTATCCTGCTTTATATTATTGGCTAGTCTGCCCTCATATTTCATCTTTTCCCTTCATATAGCTTTTCAGTTGCCTTTTGCTGGATTTTAAAAGCTTCCCAATCATCCATCTTCCCACTCACTCCGCTTTGATTCAAGTGTCTGATGGTTGAAGGTCAAAACTTGTTTCTGAATGAGTGGTGGGGTCCCTGATGATGGAGGCTGCTTTCCTGCAACAACTCTCCATGTAGATGTGCTCAATGGTGGGGAGGGCTTTACCCATGATGGACTGGGCCGTATCCACTACTCCTTGTAGGATTTTCTGTTGAAGGGCATTGGTGGTTCCAATGATGCAGCCAGTCAATATACTCTCCACCACACATCTACAGAAGTCTGTCAGATTTTCAGGTGTCACGCCGAATCTCCGCAAATTTCAAAGGAAGTAGAGGCACTGCTGCGCTTTCTTCATTTTGCTCTTCACTTGCTGCGCCCAGCACAAGTCCTCTGTAATGATACACCAAGGAATTTAAAGTTGCCGACCCTCTCCGACTCTGATCCCCTGATGGGAATGGCTCATGGACCTCTGGTTTCCTCCTGAAGTCAGTAATCAGGTCCTTGGTCTTGCTGACATTGAGGAAGAGGTTATTGCTGTGGCACCACTCAGACAGATATTCAGTCTCCCTCCTATATGTTGATTCATCACCACCTTTCATCCCAGAATTACCACCAGCTCCAAGAACTCTTGCTGTTTCCCCAGTGGGACAGAGCAGCCTCACACATGGAAAAGCTTTACTGACTTTTGTCATGAGGAACAGACATTGAAATCAATGAAACGGGCCCTGCCGTGGAAACCATCAGACACGGCACCTCAGGAGGAAGGGGAAAGTGTACATTTAATAGGCTGTGGAATTACCCCCTCCCTCACACTCCATTAGTGCATTTTGACCAACTGATGACCCATCTGCACAGGGAACATCGATACCCTGACATCTCAGCATTTTCAATAAGATTCTGGTCTTGTTATTTCAGAGAACATCCTCAGGTTTGTTGGCTTTTTGTCAGCCAGGCTCGAAATATTTCTCACAGATCACCAGGGGCTGAATGTTTATGTCAGAAGCAGGGTTTAAACAACAAGATTAATGTGATCATTGTGAGCATTGTATGGATTTCAAAAATATAAACAGAGACACCAATCTTAATTCTTTTTATATCCTCCATCTTCCTCCCTGGTCAGTTTCCCAAAATTCTAGTCCTTATCTCAGTACCTGGAATTACCAAACAGAATGGAAAAGTTTATTACAATACATTGCTGACTTCACAGTGCAGAGAATGGCTTTATCCCACATAAACACGCCAATAAAAATTTGGTGGGATGAAATTTGGCAGCTCTAGGAGCTTTCTGTATCTTTTAAAATTAATATTAAACTTGACTTCCCTGTTTTTAAAACTCTTATTGGTTTGTGACCAGAGTATGTCACAGAATCACTTTCCTTTCATAATCCTGCTCAGGCTCTCAGGTTTTCTGCCACCGGTCTCTTAAATTAAAAAAAAAATCTCCCTCAGAAGAAAATAGGCAGGTCAGCTTTTCTGAACTGCGCTCCTCAATTGTTGAATTCAATACTAAAACCATAGGGGATGCAGACTCAGTTGACACCTTTAAATGAGAGCTTAAAATCTATTTATTTAATCTTGCTTTTTAATGAGCATCGTTTTGTCTTTTATTTACAGTTATTTTTATTTTATTTTATTTTTCATATTTGTACTTTTATCCCATTGCAAACAACTTTGAACTACATCATCTGTTTGAAAAGTGCTCGATAAATAAATCTCATCTTTTATTTATTATCATTGCTATTGATGTTTCTTTCACCATCATGTCACACCCCTTTCCTCATTTCCCACACTAATCTAATGCATTTTGTACCTCCCTCCCCTCCCATCCCTTCTCTTGCTACTTTTTCCATTTCTCCACCTTTTCCATCCATCCACGCTTTCACTTCACAACCATTTCCTTCTGTTCTCTCCAACAGAAAACCCAAGCCTCAGGTTTGACAAACAGTTCTTCTTCTCTCATCCCACCAGTGCAGCAATGAGTGTTGGATCAAATCCCGAACGGGCTCCTCCTTGGGATGGCAGGTACTCACAGAGATGGTGTTTGAATGACGACTGCATTCAATATCTGCTACCTCAGTGTTTATTCTATCAGGTGAGTCATCCAACTTAACCTCGACTGGAAAATACAACCACAAAAACTGTGTTGAATTCTGTACCCAATCACATCCTGTATAAACACAGGGATGAAAGAAAAATGGTTCTCTATGAGGGAGGGAAGGATTAGATTTATCTTGGAATAGGTTAAAAAGTCAGCATAACATTGTGGGCCAAATGGCCTGAACTGTGTTGTACTGTTCTACGTTCTATGAAACATAAAACTACCTACCGACAAGGCGTAGTTGTATTATTCTCAGCTCTTGTCCATCCACAATGAAGGTGTAATCTCCTTGGTCATCATGTTCTGCTCCACTCACAGACAGAGCACCATTAGAAGTATTAAAGTGCAGACGAAACTCGAACTGCTCACTCTGTTCCACTAAGCTGTGACCTGGGACATGACGCAAAATGATCCTGCCGATGAAGGTCCAAATTATTTCACTCTTGCTGGGATCAACTTTGAGTTCAGGATCCAGTAAAACTGATGAGCCAAGGAGACCAACCTCTTCTTTAACTTTATCTGTTAATAAAAATAATTGTACTCATTTAAAATGTGGTGGCTGTGAAACACTTAAACAGGGAACTTTGTGAAACTACAGCAAATGAGAACATACTACTGAATAGATATTGAGCCACTCTTTACTGGGGTTACAGGAACTTGTCTTTCAGACAAGAATGTTGTGGAAATTCTTTCTGGCCCAGCCTCCCACCTCAAACCCCTCATCAACTTTGGCTGATTCAACACTCTCACATTATACCTGTTCAAGCCAGATCCCAGTGCTTCTGATCTACACTGGCTCCAAAACTGGCAATTCACTGGCTTCAGATTTCACTATTCTCCATCTCTCAGAAAGTTGAATTGCCTCACCTTCAGATTTCTCTGGGGTTCATTCATCCCCTTTTCAGAAACATCCCCCAGTTTCAACACCTTGGCAACACAGGGGACAGGCAGAACCTCAGCACGTAGAGGTACCTGGTGCCCATGTATTTAGGTTCCACACATAGCCTGATGCAGCCACACATGAAGCTGGTCATCAGGGTGAGAGACACATTGGGTAAATTGTTGCGCCCGTTATACAGGGATTTGTGCGTTGTGATCTGTGCCTCACCCACTCCATCTCGGACCCCCAGATGAACCTGAAAACAGCTCAGGTGATTCTCAAGCTGGAGGAGCGGGGCATGGGCAACACTTGCACCAAGTACAGCAGCCTGAGAGAACCTCACACTTGTAGACCAGGTTCTTCCCAGATATCGATAGGGAGCGTCCTCCCCACAGTCCCAATTTCAGTTTTATCCTCTCAGTCCAGTCCAGACAATTATTCAAAGTTCAAAATAAAAAGTAAATTTATTATCAAAGTACATATATGTTACCATATACAACAATAAGATTTATTCTCTTGTGGGCATTCACAGTAACTACAAGAACCACAAATGACCCTCCCATCCAATGTGCAAAAGACAACAAACTGTGCAAATACAAATAAAATAATAGTAGTAATAACTAAACAATAAATATCAAGAACATGAGATGAACAGTCTTTGAAAGCCAGTCCATTGGTTGTGGGAGCATTTCAGTGATGGGGCAAGTTGAGTGAAGTTATCCCCTTTGGTTCCAGAGCTTGACGATGGTTGAGGGGTAATAACTGTTCCTGAACCTGGTGGTGTGAGTCCTGAGGCTCCTGTAAATCTTCCTGATGACAGCAGTGAGAAGAGGGCACAACCTGGGTGGTGGGAGTCCCTGATGATGAATGCTACTTTGCTGCCACATTACTCTGTGTAGATGTGCTTAGTGGTTGGGAGGGCTTTCCTTGATGATGGACTGGACCATATCCGATACTTTTTGGAGGATTTACCAATCAACAGCATTGGTGTTTCTAGACCAGGCTGTGACACAACAAGTCAATACACCCTCCACCACACATCTATAGAGGTTTGTCAGAGTTTTAGATGTCATGCTGAATCTTTGCAAACTCCACACTTCCAGTCCCACGTAGCCGAGTACAACTCAGTCAGTGAACCATCACCATCCTTCTGAAGGGGTGCTGAAGGCATTGTGCAGCTTGTCTATTTTAACTGTTTCCATCAGGAATCTGGAGGTGCTGTCCAGCCTGTTGTCGGCACTACCGGCTGCATCGATGATGTCACCAACCAGAATGACCAGCTGTGATGTCACCGGCAGTGGTGGGAGCGGCTCGAGGATGGCCAGCCGCTCACTCCGCACAGGTGAGGTGTACGTGTTCATTAACCAGAGCAGAGTGTTTCAGTACATTATGTATGCCACAAGGAGCCACACCCCAACCACCTCTCTGACTTGGGTGATTGAGAAGTTGTCACCATGTAACAGAATTCCCGGCCAGAAGGATGACAATTGTTGCCCCCAACCACACAGACAGACCATGGGGCCACCATCACAACCAACTCTGGCAGTTGCAGAGTGTGTTAGCCCACACTCCTGTAAAAAACTCACATCAGCCTTGACCTTGGCCAGTTATCGTAAGGTGTTGACACATCACACTGTTCTCTTTACACTGATCACATTCAAAGATGTCAATTTTGCGTCTATGATTAGATATTGAGTTACATTTCTTGTCCAGGTCACTCAGCCTCAGCCAACACGGACATCCCTCTCTTTTGAGGCTGTGCCCTCTGGTCCTCGATTCGCCCACGAAAGCAAACATCCTCATCACATCCACTCCATCTTGGCCTTTCAACTTTCAAAAGGTTTCAATGAGATCGCCCTCATTCTTCTAAATTCCTCTGAGTTCAGTCCCAGAAACTTCAATCACTACGCGTATGATAACTCTTTCATTCCAGCAATCATCCCTCAAAACCTCCTCTGAACCCTCTCCAATGTCAGCACATCCTTTCTTAAATAAGGGGCCCAAAACTAATCACAATACTCCAACTGAGGCCTCACCAGTAATTTATACAGCATCAGCATTACATCCTTGTGTTTATGTTCCAGTCCTCTTGAAATGAATGTGAACATCCCATCCACTCCCATCTCCACCAATTCAACCTACAAATTAACCTTTCAGGAATCCTCGAGGTCTCCCAAATCCCTCTGCACTTCAGATTTTTCATTTTTTCCCCCGTTTAGAACATAATCTATGTTTTTAATCCTTCTACCAAAGTGCATGACCATACAATTCCTGACACTATATTCCATCTGACACCTCTCCAAATCTGTCAAAGTCCTTCCGCAGCCTCTCTGCTTCCTCAACACGACCGGCCCCTCCACCTTCAACTGACAGTTTAAGGCGACTGAAACTAATCATTGAATCAGAATCAGAATCAGGTTTAATATCACCAACAAAGGTCATGAAATTTGTTCTTTTACAGCAGCAGTACATTGTAACACATAATGATAAAAAACAATAAATTACAATAAGTGTATATTAAAAATAAATTAAATAAATAGTGCAAAAAGAGAGCAAAAAAAGTGAGGTATATTTCATGGGTTCATTGTCCATTGAGAAATGCAATGGCAGATGGGAAAAAACTGTTCCTGAAATGCTGAGTGTGTGTTCAGCCTCCTGTACCTCCTCCTTGATGGTAACATTGAGAAGAGGGTACATCTTAGATGACAGGGCTCCATAATGATTGATACCATCTTTTTGAAGCATCACCTTTTGAGGGTATTTTTGATACTAGATTAGTGCCCATGATGGAGCTGGCTGAGTTTCCAACGTTCTGCTGCTTTTTCTGATCCTGAGCAGTGGCCCCTCCATACCAAACACTGATGCAACCAGTTAGAATGCTCTCTACGTACATTTGTAGAAGCTTGCACATTTTTACATTTGTCTTTGATGACATGCCAAGACTCCATAAACTCATAATGAAACATAGCTGATGTTGTGCCTTCTTTGTAACTGCATCAATATGTTCAGCCCAGGACAGATCTTCAGTGGTGTTGACATCGAGGAACTGGAAACTGCTCACCCTTTCCATGGCTGATCCATTGATGAGGACTGGGGAGTATTCTCTATTGACTTTGCCTTCTTGAAGTCCACAATCAATTTCTTGGCCTTACTTACGTTGAGTTCAAGGTTATCGTTGTCACACCACTCAACCAGCTGATCTACCTCACTCTTGTACACCTCCTTGTCGCCAACAGTGGGCTAAGCATTCATCCTAGACGTGTTCCAGTGTTGATTGTCAGCAAGATGGAGATGTTATTTCTGATCCGCTCTGACTAGTGAGGAAGTCAAGAGGGGAGGTACAGAGGCCGAGGCATTGAAGCTTTTTGGACATTCTGATTCGGTCCCAGGGGAAGACAATACATTAATGTTCATGTTGATTGGTGGTCATTTAAATCCTCAGGGTGTGATCAGGGAAGTCGTTAAGTGGTCATTGTCTGCATTAGTACAATGTCAAAGTGTATCCCTGTCACAATGGGACAGATCTGTTTCGTCAGAATCAGAATCATTATCACCGGCATGCAATGTGAAATTTGTTAACTTAGCAGCAGCAGTTTAATGCAATACATAGTTAATACTCTGGACAGTTCTGTATTCAGAGAGCCATCCTTCAGCACGTTAACAAAAGAGATGCATTTTGGGTGTTTGGAGTTTGTGCTCTGAAGATTTCAAAAGGATTCTACCAGCTGGGATGTATGACTATTGTAAATATGTAATTCTACAAATATTCAAAATGTTAGAGGTTGGTAGGTAATTATACCGATTGAAATTGTGTTTATTCATTTATCACTTTATTTGTGTTTTAAAAATGTAAGACTGTGTGTGATGAGAGGAGAATCAGATTCTCTGCAGAAATTCTGCTGTTTTTATATCACCAGCTTCAATGTCTCTCCGATGACTCAGTTGATGAGTCACTGCAGAGGTTATCCTGCTTAGACTTTGATGGAAATAAAAATCACAGATCATAGTTCTGGCAGATTCTGTCATTAATAAATCACACACTACATCACAAATATCTGAAACTTCTTACCAATGACAAGCAACTCCATTATTTTCAACTCTTCCCCATCAACAGTGAAGGTGTAATCTCCTTGGTCACGGGCATTTAATCTGCTTATCGTCAGCGCACCACTCAAAGCGTTGAATTGTAAACGGTCCTTGAACTGTTCATTTGGTTCAAATGTGGCGACACCTGGGATGTGATCCAAAATAACATCATGGCTTTTGTTGCTGGCTTTGAAAGTCCAAAGGATTTCATTCTTGCTGGAATCAACGGTGATTTCAGGATCCAGTAAAACTGATGAACCAGGGACACCAACCACTTCTTCCCTTTCAGCTGGTTAGAATAAAAGGAAAATATAATCATTTAAACTGTAGAGCAGGTGGAAAGTGAGACAACTACAGCACAGGAGTAATATTACATGAACAGATGTTATTGGACATTTTACTGCCGCTTCAGGACCAAGCTGTGTAGGGCGACTTGATCTGTAGCCTTGGTCACCTGGACAATACTAATACTTACGTCAGGATGTTGTTTATTGGCCTCAGCTCAGGGTTTAATACAATCATTCCCACGGTTCTGATTGGAAACATTACAACCTTGCTTTTATATTCTAGTCCTCTCAAAATGAATGCTCACATCACATTTGCCTTCCTCACCACAGACTCAACTTGCAAATTAAACTTCAGGGAATCCTGCACAAGGTTTCTCAAATCCCTGTGTGTCTCTGAATTTTGTATTTTCTCTCCATTTAGAAAATCGTCAACACTTTCATTTCTTCCACAGAAGTGCATGACCATACACTTCCTGACCCCACATTCCATCTGTCATTTCTTTGCCCATTTTCCTAGCCTGTCTAAGTCCTTCTGTAGCCTCCCTATTTCCTCAAAACTATGTGCTCTCCACATCTACAGATGTGCCGGGCTGTCTGCACCACTCACTCTGGCGATTGAGGGAAGTACAGTTCCCATACTAGGCAGTGATGCAGCCAATTAGTATGCTCTGAATTGTGCCCCTGTATAAAGTCCTTAGGTTTTGGGATCCAGGATAACAAACTTTAACCATGGATTGAAGGAAAATGAGGAGGAATTTCTTCAGCCAGAGAGTGGTGAACCCAAGGAATTCTTTGCCCCAAGATGCAGAAAAAAACCCCAAAGATGGTAGTTTGCCTCCCAGGTGCCAGGGTCCGGGATGTTTCTGATCACATCCATGATATCCTGAAGTGGGATGGTGAACAGTCAGAGGTCGTGGTACATATTGGTACCAACGACATAGGTAGGAAAAGGGAGGAGGTCCTGAAAACAGACTACAGGGAGTTAAGAAAGAAGCTGAGAAGCAGGACCACAAGGGTAGTAATCTCAGGATTACTGCCTGTGCACGCGACAGTGAGTACAGGAATAGAATGAGGTGGAGGATAAATGCATGGCTGAGGGATTTGAATAGGTTACAGGGATTCAGATTTCTGGATCATTGGGACTTTTTTTGGGGCAGGTGTGACCTCTACGAAAAGGACGGGTTGCATTTGAATCCCGGGGAACCAATATCCTGGCAGGGAGGTCTGTTAAGGGTATTCGGGAGAGTTTAAACTAGAATTACTGGGGGGGTGGGAACTGAACTAAAGAGACAGAGGAAGCAGCAGTGGCTCAGAAATAGAGAAAGCTTGTAGGCAGTGTGAGAGGGAGGATAGGCAGGTGATAGAGAAGGGATGCACTCAGACTGATGGTTTGAGATGTGTCTGTTTTAATGCAAGGAGTACCATGAACAAAGTGGATGAGCTCAGAGCCTGGATCAGTACAGGTCCACAATCCCTTATCCAAAATCCTTGGGGCCAGTTGCATTCGGAATTCAGAATTTTTCGGATTTTAGAATTCCTCCTCATTGGTTCCGTGACTCCCGGTGGATACCAAAAAACATGTATGCTCAAGACCCTTATTTAACCTGTCTCAGTGCGGGTGGACTTTAGGACCCAGCGGAACTCCAGACCTACACAGATCATCCCGTATACTTTAAATCATCTCTAGATTA
This sequence comes from Hemitrygon akajei, assembly GCF_048418815.1. NCBI lineage: Eukaryota > Metazoa > Chordata > Chondrichthyes > Myliobatiformes > Dasyatidae > Hemitrygon > Hemitrygon akajei. The sequence goes on from NC_133125.1 coordinate 178,894,518, forward strand.
CTTATATTACCTAATACAATGTAAATGTTATGTAAATAGTTGTTATACTGCATTATTTAAGGAATAATGACAAGAAAAAAAAATTTTTTCCAACAAAAACATTCAATAAAATATAAAAATGTACAGCTTCAAACAAACCAAATCAAACACATAGTAAATGACTAATTGGAATAAATGTAGAACTTCACTGTCACTATAAAACTTCAATAACTTGTCTTTCTGTTTATTTAAATCATATACAGTGGTAGTTCCGACACCATATTCTTCAGTCAGACGCCGCACAGACACACCACGATCAAGCTTCTGCAATAACTCCACTTTCTGCATTACTGATAATGATAGATGCTTCCTTCTCTTTTTCTCATTGTTACCCATTGGGGTATCTGCTGCTCTTTTTGACATTTTCACAGTGAAATTAAACAGTGAAAGTCAACAGCAAACAGCAAATGCACGTGTAACCTGTACGAGCACTGAGCCACAACTGACGTCTGGCGGCCTCTGCTAGTGCTGCCACGTCACACCTGAGTGACGTCAGCTGTTGGCACAAAAAACTTCGGTTTTCGGAGCTTTTTGGATTTCAGAATTTCGGATAAGGGATTGTGGACATGTACTATGATGTTGTGGCCATTACAGAGACTTAGATGGCTCAGGGGCAGGAATGGCTACTTAAGAGTGTCAGCTTTAGATAGAAATATAAAAAACCTACAGCACAATACAGGCCCTTCGGCCCACAAAGTTGTGCCGAACATGTCCCTACCTTAGGAATTACTAGGCTTCCCATAGCCCCCTATTTTTCTAAGCTCCATGTACCAGGTGTTTCAGAAAGAACAGAGAGGCTAAAGAGGTGGGGGTGTTGCACTGCTGATCAGAGATAGTGTTACGGCTGCAGAAAAGGAGGAAGTCATGGGTGAAATTTAGAAACAGGAAGGGGTCAATAATCTACTGGGTGTTATTTATCAACCACCCAATAGTAACAGTGACATCGAAGAGCTGATAGGGAGACAGATTCTGGAATGATCCAGTAATAGCAGTTTCAAATGTTAAAAGGCCTGATATGGCAAAGTGATTTCCCATGGTAGGGGAATCCAGGACACAACTTCAAGATTGAAGGATGTCCATTTAGAACAAAGATGCAGAGAAATTACTTTAGTCAGAGGATGGTAAATCTGTGGAATTTGTTGCCACGAGTGGCTGTGGAGGCCAAGTCATTGGGTGCATTTAAGGCAGAGAAAGATAGGTTCTTGATTAGCCAGGGCATCAAGGGGTGTGTAGAGAAGGTGGGGGAGTGGGGATTACTAGAAGAATTAGATCAGCCCATGAATGAATGGCGGAGCAGACTTGATGGGATGAATGGCCTACTTTATCTTATGGTCTAACAGGGTTATCGTGATGGGAGATCTTAATTTCCCAAATACTGATTGGCACCTTCCTAGAGCAAGGAGTTTAGATGAGGCGGAGTTTGTTAGGTGTGTTCAGGAAGATTTCCTGACACGGTATGTACATAAGCCGACAGCAGGAGTGGCTGTACTTGATGTGGTATTGGGAAATGAACCTGGTCTCTCAGTGGGAGAGCACTTGGAGATAGTGATCACAAATTTATCTCCTTTACCATAGCATTGGAGAGGGACAGGAACAGACAATTTAGGAAAGCATTTAATTGGAGTAAGGGAAAATATGAAGCTATCAGGCAGGAACTTGGAAGCATATATTGGAAACATGTTCTCAGGGAAATATGCGGCAAAAATGTGGCAAGTGTTCAGGGGTATTTGTGTGGTGTTTTGCATAGGTACATTTCAATGAGACAGGGAAAGGTTGGTAGGGTACAGGAACAAAGGCAGTTGAAAATCTTGTCAAGAAGAAAAGCTTACAAAAAGTTCAAAAAAATGGGCAATGATAGAGATCTAGAAGATTATAAGGCTAGCAGGAAGGAGCTAAAGAATGAAATTAGGAGAGCTAGAAGGGGCCATGAGAAGGCCTTGGTGATTAAGGAAAATACCAAGGCATTCTACAGGTATGTGAAGTGCAAGAGGAGAAGACGTGAGAGAACAAGTGCAACAGTGAAAAAGTATGCATGGAACCGGAGGAGGTAGTGGAGGTACTTAATGAATACTTAGCTTCAGTATTCACTACGGAAAAGGACTTTGGCAATTGTAGGGATGACTTACAGTGGACTGAAAAACTTGAGCATATAGACAGTAAGAAAGAGGATGTGCTGAGCTTTTGGAAAGCATCAAGATAGGTAAGTCACCGGGATCAGACAAGATATACCGCAGGCTACTGTGGGAGGAGGTTGCTGAGCTTCTGGCAATGATCTTTGCATCATCAATGGAGAGGGGAGAAGTTCCAGAGGATTCCAGAGAGAGCCCAGGAAATTATAGACCAGTGAGACTTGCTTCATTGGTTGGTAAGTTGATGGAAACAATCCTGAGAGGCAGGGTTTATGAACATTTGGAGAGGCATAATAATGTTAGGAATAGTCAGCATTGCTTTGTCAAAGGCAGGTCATGCCTTACGAGCCTGACTGAATTTTCTGAGGGTGTGACTAAACATGTTGATGAAGGTAGAGCAGTAGATGTAGTGTATATTGTTTTCAGCAAGGCATTTGATAAGTTACCCCATGCAAGGCTTATTGAGAAAGTAAGGAGGCATGGGATCCAAGGGAACCTCACTTTGTAGATCCAGAATTGGCCTGCACACAGAAGGCAAAGAGTGGTTGTAGACGGGTCATATTTTGCATGGGGTTCGGTGACCAGTGGCATGCCTCAGGGATCTGTTCTGGGACCCCTTGACTTAGTGATTTTTGTAAATGACCTGGATGAGGAAGTGGAGGGATGGGTTAGTAAATTTCCTGATGACAAAAAGGTTGGAGGTGTTATAGATAGTGTGGAGGGCTATCAGAGGTTACAGCAGGGCATCGATAGGATGGGAAACTGGGCTGAGAAGTGGCAGATGGAGTCAACCCAGATAAGTGTAAGGTGGTTCATTTTGGTAGGTCAAATATGATGGCACAATATAGAATTAATGATGAGACTGTTGGCAGTGTGGAGGATCAGAGGGATATTCGGGTCCAAGTCCATAGGACACACAAAGCTGCTGCGCAGGTTGACTGTGTGGTTAAGAAATCATACGGTACTTTGGCCTTCATCAACCGTGGGAATGAGTTCAAGAGCCAAGAGGTAATGTTATAGCTACACAGGACCCTGGTCAGACCCCACCTTGAGCACTATGATCAGTTCTGGTCAGCTCACTACAGGAAGGATGTGGAAACTATAGAAAGGGTGCAGAGGAGATTTACAAGGTTGTTGTCTGGATTGTAGAGCATACCTTATGAGAATAGGTTTAGTGAACTCGGCCTTTTCTTCTCGGAGTGACAGAGGATGAGAGGTGACCTGGTAGAGGTGTATAAGATGATGAGAGGCATTGATCATGTGGTTAGTGAGAGGCTTTTTCCCAGGGCTGAAATGGCTAACAGGAGAGAGCACAGATTTAAGATGTTTGAAAGTAGGTATAGACGGGTACGTTTTTTTATGCAGAGAGTGGTGAGTGCATGGAATGGGCTTCCTGCGATGGTTGTGGAGGTGGATACAGAAGGGTCTTTTAAGAGACCCCTGTATAAGTGCATGGGGCTGAGAGAAATAGAGGGCTATGGGTAACTCTAGGTAATTTCTAAAGTAAGTACATGTTTGGCACAGCATTGTGGGCCAAAGGGCCTGTATGGTGCTGTAGGTTTCCAATGTTTCTATGTTTCTAGGAAGCTGTGAAGGCCAAGTATTTACGTACGGTATACTTAAGGAAGAGGTTGATAGATTCTTGATTGGTCAGAGCATGAAGGGAGAAATCAGAGATTGGGGCTGAGAGAAAAATTGGATCAACCATAATGAATGGCGAAGCAGACTTAATGGGCCAAATTCTGCTCCTATATCTTCTGGTCAAATAGTCTTCTGGGAAATGACCACAATTCTGAGCAAGAAGGCTGTGAGTGAATGGCTGATTTCCAGAGAAAAGGCAGATTTGGGCTACTCGGGGTAAAGGAGAGGTGAGACTGTGCAGGCGTGTGACATCAGCCAGTAGAGCGCGAGAGGTTTAAAAAGGTGACCGTCATATCCAGCGGACAGCATAACGACAGGCAGCAGAGTGATAGGGATTTGACTCAACGGGCTTTGGCGGTAACGGGATGAAGCAAGGTAGGTTTACTGGTGTTATTTGCGGAAAGGAGGAAGTGTGTGTGTGAGGCCAGTTTTCTGTGCTCGGTGTGGGATGTGGGAGGTCCCGGCATCTCCCAGCCTCCCGGACAGCAAAATCAGCACCAGGTGTGTCGAGCTGCAGTTACTAAAAGACTGAGTTAGGGATCTGGAGATGCTTGTCGATGACCTTCGCCTGGTCAGGGAGAATGAGGAGGTGATAGAAAGGAGTTATAGGCAGGTGGTCACTCTGGGACCAAGGGGGAATGAGAAATGGGTCACAGTCAGGAGAGGGAAGGGGAAGAGTCAGATACTAGAGAGTACACCTGTGGCTGTACACCTTGACAATAAGTACTCCTGTTTGAGTACTGTTGAGGGGGACAGCCTACCTGGGGGAAGCAACAGTGGCCGTGCCTCTGGCACAGAGTCTGGCCCTGTGGCTCAGAAGGGAGGGAAAGGAAGAGGAAGGCAGTAGTGATAGGGGACTCTATAGTTAGGGGGTCAGACAGGCGATTCTGTGGACACAGGAAAGAAACTCGGATGGTAGCTTGCCTCCCAGGTGCTAGGGTCTGGGTTTCAGATCCTGTCCAAGATATCCTGCAGTGGGAGGGAGAACAGCCAAAGGTCGTGGTACACATTGGTACCAATGACAGAGGTAGGAAAAGGGAAGAGGTCCTGAAAAAAGACAACAGGGAGTTGGGAAGGAAGTTGAGAAGCAGGACCGCAAAGGTAGTAATCTCAGGATTACTGCCTGTGCCACACGTCAGTGAGAATAGGAATAGAATGAGGTGGAGGATAAATGCGTGGCTGAGGGATTGGAGCGGGGGCAGGGATTCAGATTTTTGGATCACTGGGACCTCTTTTGGGGCAGTTGTGACCTGTACAAAAAAGATAAGTTGCACTTGAATCCCAGAGGGACCAATATCCCTGTGGGGAGGTTTGCTAAGGCTACTGGGGAGAGTTTAAACTAGAATTGTTGGGGGGGGGGGTGGGAACCAAACTGAAGAGACAGGGGAAGAGGAGGTTAGCTCACAAATAGAGAAAGCTTGTAGACAGTGTGAGAGGGAGGATAGGCAGATGATAGAGAAGGGACGTGCTCAGACCGAAGGTTTGAGATGTGTCTATTTTAATGCAAGGAGTGTTATGAACAAAGCGGATGAGTTTAGAGCGTGGATCAGTACTTGGAGCTATGATGTGGTGGCCATTACAGAGGCTTGGATGGCTCAGGGACAGGAATGGTTACTTCATGTGCCGGGTTTTAGATGTTTCAGAAAGGACAGGGAGGCAAAAGAGGTGGGGGTGTGCATTATTGATCAGATATAGTGTCATGGCTGCAGAAAAGGTGGACATCATGGAGGGATTGTCTACAGAGTCTCTGTGTGTGGAGGTTAGGAACAGGAAGGGGTCAATAGCTTTACGGGGTGTTTTGGGTATCCCAATAGTAACAGGGATATCGAGGAGCAGGGAGGGAAACAGATCCTGGAAAGGTGTAATAATAACAGAGTTGTCGTGATGGGAGATTTTAATTTCCCAAATATTGATTGGCATCTTCCTAGAGTATGGGGCTTAGATGGGGTGGAGTTTGTTAGGTGTGTTCAGGAAGATTTCTTGTGACAATATGTAGATAAACCTACAAGAGGAGAGACTGTACTTGATTTGGTATTGGGAAATAAACCTGGTCAGGTGTCAGGTCTCTCAGTGGGAGAGCAACTTGGAGATAGTGATCATAATTCTATCTCCTTTACAATAGCATAGGAGAGAGATAGGAACAGACAAGTTAGAAAGACGTTTAATTGGAGTAAGGGGTATAAAGAGGCTATCAGGCGGTAAATTGGAAGCTTAAATTGGAAACAGATATTCTCAGGGAAAAGTACGGAAGAAATATGGCAAATGTTCAGGGGATATTTGTGTGGAGTTCTGCATAGGTATGTTCCAATGAGACAGGGAAGTTATGGTAGAGTACAGGAACTGTGGTGTACAAAGGCTGTAGTAAATCTAGTCAAGAAGAAAAGAAAAGCTTACAAAAGGTTCAGAGAGCTAGGTAATGTTAGAGATCTAGAAGATTATAAGGCTAATAGGAAGGAGCTCAAGTAGGAAATTAGGAGAGCCTGAAGGGGCCATGAGAGGCCTTAGCGGGCAGGATTAAAGAAAACCCCAAAGCATTCTACAAGTATGTGAAGAGCAACAGGATAAAATGTGAACGAATAGGACGTATCAAGTGTGACAGTGGGAAAGTGTGTATAGAACCAGAGGAAACAGCAGAGGTACTTAATGAATACTTTACTTCAGTATTCACTATGGAAAAGGATCTTGGTGATTGTAGTGAAGACTTGCAGCAGACTGAAAAGCTTGAGCTTGTAGATATTAAGAAAATGGATGTGCTGGAGCTTTTGGAAAGCATCAAGTTGGATAAGTCACCGGGATAGGATGAGATGTACCCCAGGCTACTGTGCGAGGCAAGGGAGGAGATTTCTGAGCCTCTGGTAATGATCTTTGCATCATCAATGGGCACAGGAGAGGTTCTGGAGGATTGGAGGGTTGTGGAGGTTGTTCTTTTATTCAACAGAGGGAGTAGAGATAGCCCGGGAAATTATAGACCAGTGAGTCTTACCTCAATGGTTGGTAAGTTGATGGAGAAGATCCTGAGAGGCAGGAGTTATGAACATTTGGAGAGGTATAACATGATTAGGAATAGTTGGCATGGCTTTGTCAAGGGTAGGTCATGCCTTATGAGCCTGATTGAATTTTTTGAGGATGTGACTAAACACATTGATGAAGGTAGAGCAGTAGATGTAGTGCATATGGATTTCAGCAAGGCATTTGATAAGGTACCTCATGCAAGTCTTATTGAGAAAGTAAGGAGGCATGGGATCTCTCTCCTCAGGAGCGCCTCCCTTTTCTTACCTATGTCATTGTTCCAATATATACTACATCTTACAGCTGTTCACTTTCCCCTTTAGAAAGCTGTGGACTCGATCCAAGACAACTCTAACCCTGGGATCTGGGAGGCAACAGCCCATTCAGGTTTCTCTTTCATGTCCACAGAATCTGCTTCCTGCTCCTCTAATCCCCATGTTAATGAAGTCTAGCAACCCATATCCTATCAACCCGTGCAGCGACCTTGAGGGATATATGGATTTGAACCCCAAGGTCCCTTTGTTCATCCACACTCTTAGGTAACTGACCATTAATCCTGTACTCAGTCTTCTGGTTTGTCCTTCCAAAACGCATCACCTCACACAACATGGAATCCCCTGTCATTACGGACTCCTCTTCTCCTCATTCCCTTCAAAGCTGCAGAGCCAGACTCAGTGCCAGAGACCCAGCCGCTGTTCAACAGTATCCCAAGTGTTATACTTATTATTGTGGGAAACGGCCACCGGGGTACTCTGCACTGGCTGCCTATTCCCTGCCCCTCTCCTGACAGTCACCCAGGTACCTGCATCCTGCACCTGAGGGGTGACTATCTCCCTGTATCTGCTGTCTGTCACCTCCTCATTCTCCGGTATGAGCTGAAGGTCATCCAGCTGCAGCTCCAGTTCTTTAACACAGTCTCTGAGGAGATGTAACTCAGTGCACAGTGAGACTGCAGGTCTCCCAGAGTTCCCACATCTCTACAAGTAACACACACTAACTCCGGACCCACTCTCAACACACTAGCTATGTACTAACCGAAAAAATATTACCAGAAACTTGCTTACTTACTTAGAACCTCCAAATATGTTTGCCCAAGACTATTGAGCCAAATCTGGACCACTAACGCTGGCCCACTCCGACAATGGCCACTGTGCTCACACCTCCTTTCTTTTTATTGATCCAGAGCTGATTTCAACCAGCAGAAAGAAAACTGACTCTCCTGATCTCTTCAGAAACTTTGTGCTGCATCACAAACAGATGCAACGGAGGCGAAGAAACAGAGAGAAGGGAATAACATTTTTACAATAGATGGGGAAGAGGTTAATCATCATAATCATAGAAATCAGAGTTTTATAGAAGATGCTGGTTGACAGTTTACCTCCAGAGATGGAGACAGGGAGATCGAGAAATGGGAAGGAGGTGGCAGAGATGGAACAACTGAATTTAAGGGAAGGGTGGAAGATCGAGACAAAGTTGATAAAATTGACGAGTCCAGCATGGGAGCATGAAGTTGCACCAATGTAGTTGCCATTGTAACAGAGGAAGACTTGGGGAGTATAACCAGGGAAGGCCGAACATGTACTGTTCTACATTACCAACGAAGAGGCAGGCATAGGTAGGGCCCATGCGAGTTCTTATGGCTACACCTCGAGTTTGGAGAAAGAGGAAGGGGACAAATTTTGAAAAATTATTGAGGGTGAGGACCAGTTCTGCCAGATGGAGGAGGATGGTGATGGAGGGGAAATGGTTGGTTCTTTGTCAGGAAAGAAGCAGAGAACCGTGAGGCCTCATTGATGAGAGATAGGAGACGGGAGAAGGGGTCATCAGCACAGGATGTGCAACCCTTGCCAAAGAAGTGGGCTTGGAGATAGGGATGATGGAAGAAGAGCTTAATGCTGTGGTGGGCATGGAACTCATGGAGATGTGTGCAAAAGGGTACAAAGGTGAGGCCCTCTTTGAGGAAAAAACATTCTGCCTCAAAGAGGGGAAGGTCAGAGGAAATTGAGAAGATATGGCAAGGATCAGAGCTGGGATCAGAGGGGGGAAGAGAGCAGATGGTGTCACAGGAGGGACAAAGTTTGGAGTGTTCAGGGAAGGTGGAGAGGTAAGAGACATGGGGTTGCAGAGTGGTCTGGAGATGGACAATCTTTCAACATTTGCTGGACGTGCAGAAGGTGAAGATCTGGTGGGAGAAGGCATGGATCTAGAGGAGGATAAAATATCGAAGAGGCCCATGACAGGCTGGAGAGAGAAAGGCCCAGAGCTGTGGCAGATACTGAGACAGTCACCAGGTATCTCTGCATGGCAGAAAGAGTGACGTGTGGAAAGTGGAGGGAGAATCAGTCAATTAAACACGAGTACCTGGAATCCTCAGTGGGTCCAGACCTAGAGACCTGAAAACGGAGCTGGAAGCCACGTGGCACAAGATGGTGGCATAGACAAGCTCCCAGGAAGGTTACGTGGTTGTGGTAGAGGGTCTGGGTGAGCACATGGTGGAAGAGTCGGAGGGCAGCAGACATCGCAGAGAAGAAGCAGTGAGAGAGGGTTTCACTGAACTCCCATTGAAGAGCAGATTTAACACCAGAGCAATTCCTCACATCAGTACATCGAGGTAGTACAAGGGAAAACAATAGCAATGCAGAATAAAGTGTTACCGTGACAAACAAAGTGAAGAGCAGAATCAGTCAGGTTTAATATCACTGGCATTTGTCATGAAATTTTTGTTATGCGGCAGCAGTACATTGCAATATATAATAATAAAATAACTACATGACAGTAATTATATACAGTAATTACAGTATATATAGTTAAATTAAATAAATAGTGCTAAAAGAGCAAAAAGTGTAGTGAGGTTGTGTTCATGGGATCAATGTCCATTCAGAAATCTGATGACAGAGGGGAAGAAGCTGTTCCTGAATCGTTGAGTGTGAGCCTTCAGTTTCCTGTACCTTCTCCCTGATGGTAGCAATGAGAAGAGGACATGTCCTGGGTGATGCAGACAGTAAGGAGCAAGGCCATATGTTAAGGGTGAAAGGTGAAATATTGAAGTGGAACCTGAAAGGGAACTTCTTCACTCAGTGGGTGGTGTGAGCATGGGACGAGCTGCCAGCAGAAGTGGTGGATGAGGGTTTGACTGGAACGTTTAAGACAGGTTTGGATATGTACATGGATTGGAGGGGTATGGAGGGAGGGCTGTGTTCTAGGTGCAGGTCAATGGGACTGGACAGAATACCAGTTCAGCACAGACTAGATGTGCTGGAGATCCTGTTTCTGTGGTGTAGTACTCAATGATTCTATGACTCCCCAATTATCCTGAATCACTAACTGTCCATGTCATAGTCACTAATTCAGTGTGTTGTGCACTTGTCGTTTTTGATGGTTTAAGAGCTGCTGTCATCATCTCTTGTCTGCTGTCATCCTCAACAGAAACACTGGACCCCATTCTCCTCTCAACTTCCACCGTGGATGATACATAGAACATGGAACAGTACAGTACAGAAACAGGCCCTTCAGCCCACAATGCTGTACTGAACCAATTCAATTGTAATCAAATGGCTAACTAAATGAATCGCTTCTATGAACACAAGGCCCCTGTCCTTCCATTTTTGTCACATTCATGTGCCTATTGCAATGGCTCTTAATAGTCTCTGATGTTTCTGCCTCTCCCACCACCCCACTCTCTGTGTAAAAAGTTGCCCTTTCATCTCCTTTTAAATTACCCCCTTGCACCTAAAATGCATGCCCTGGGAAAAAGATACTGTCTGTATACTGTATCCATGCCTCTAATAATCTTATAAACTTCCGTCAGATCTCCTCTCAGACTCCACCATTACAAAAAAAACCCCAAGTTAATCCAACCACAAATGCCCTCTTCTCCAGGCACCATCCTGTTAAACCTCTTCTGTACCCTCTCCAATGCCTAGACGTTCCTCCTACAACAGGGTAGCCAGAACTCTATGCAAAAGGTCAGTTGCAGCCTATCTAGAGTTTTATCAAGCTGCATATAACTTCTCGAGTTTTGAAATCAATCCCTCAACTAATATAGGCAAGCATGCCATATGCTTTCTTTACCACCCCATCAATTTGTTTAGCCATTTTCAATGAGCTATGATCTTGGACTCCAAGATCCCTCTGCTCATCAACGTTGTTAGGGATCTTACCCTGAAAGGTATACTGTCTCTTTACATTTTACTTACCAAAGTACAACACCTCACATTTGGTTGGGTTAAACTCCGTCTGCCATATCTGATATCTGAAATATCCCAGCATCTCCTATGCTATCCACAACACTACTAGTCTTAATATCATCAGCAAACTTATGAATCCACCCATCCACACTTTTATCCAGGTCACTTATCCACTTCACAGATCATCCATTTTTGAAATTTTTAAAAGGCGTCTGTTTTCCTGACTCTGAACACTCCCCCCCCCCCCCCCCCCATATAGGTTTGGTACAAATGATACCTTTGAAACATTTGTTACTCATACAATGGCATTAGTGTATTTCTACACCTGTTTTCCAACCAGTGCATCCTGCTTCAAACTCAGGGGCACCTTCCCCAACTTCGCCCCAGGTCGGAATGTAATTATTCTGGAGAATGTGAAATCATATAAGGGAAATGATTTCCATGCTGGTAAAAGCCGTGGATCAACAGGCTTTCTTTTTCTTGAGGTGGGGTTGGTTAGATAAACTCCTGATTTTTGCAAACATTTATTCAGCATGCATCTAGTTTCACAAAGTTTTGGTCAAGTGCATTTTAGTTGCTATTTTTCTAATTCTGCTATCCCGGCCTGAAGGGTTTTCTGCTCTCTTCTGTTCATGCATATTTCTTCAAAAGCTCAGCTTGTGGTACTGAATTTTTAAAGTTTCATTTCTACCTTTCAAACAGCCCCGTTAGCAATCTCGTTCGAGGTCTCTTGGACCAGTATGGCAGTGCGCAGTAGGACCATGTTTCTTTGCTTGTGTCCATTCTCAGTTTTTGGCACAAGACAGGAGAGAATGGTAGGCAGATAATTGGAGAGCACAGTACTGCACGGAGGGGAGGACAGTAGGCTGATAGTCAGCTCTATATTGCACAGAGGGGAGGACAGCCGATTATTTTAAGCAGCTCTTGGAATCTCAACACAAACAGATTAAAGCTTTTATTCATAAAATGACAGTCAGTAAACCAACCCAGGAAGCAAGTGATGTGGTAGCAGAACTTATTACCCAGAAAAGGAAAAGTCAGACAGATGGGGAGAACCTAGTGATGCCAGCATGTAAAATTATAATGGGAAAAGTTCTTGGGCAAGGTGCAGTACGAGAAGTTGAAATGGTTTCACTCTCAAACAGACCAATAAGTCGACGTGTTAATGACATGTCACATGACGCTGAAGAGGTTTTCTGTGATAAACTGAAAGGCAACAGATTCCCTGTCCAAGGTGATGAGTCAACAGATTTGACCAATAAATGTCATGTTGTAGCACTTGTAAATGATGGTGAAGTTCAAGAAAACTTTTTCTGTTGCAAACTGCTGCCTAAAACAAGCAAAGGTCAAGATGTATTTAATGTTTTGTCTTCATATTTGGAAACAAAAGGCCTGTCTTGGAGGATGTGTGTTAGCATCTGTACTGATGCTGCCCCATCAATGGTTGGCTCCATGAGAGGTTTCATTTCTCTTGTAAAACAAAATTCTGACGTCATCACAATACACTGCTTCACCAACCATTGTCAATAAAATTTGATGTAAATAACATCAATAAAAATCAATTTACATCCTTTACTTAAATTAAATCTACCGAGCATACCCCTGAAGTACAATAGAGTAAGCATTTACAATGTTTGATGAAAAATGGGCTGTGCCAGTGGCAGAAAAACCCCTGTTTGTTTTCATGATATGAATGACAGATATACTGGAGCGTGGCGTGGTTTGACAGATTTGTGTTCTGTTTCCCCACCTTAAATTAAGATGTTGATTTCTGAACGTGGTCATTGAACGCATGACACAATTTTTTAAAAATACAGAATTAGTCTCATTTCTGGTTAACATGTCGGAGGATCTGCCATCACAATATGCCTTTGCAGTTGGTCTGCTTTCACCTGCGATGATGGATGGCTTAAGTTTGGACTCTTTTATTGTGTATCTTATACGTGCTATGTGTGCTTTGTATGACTGTTGGTACTGTGTTTTGCACCTCGGCCCTGGAGTAATACTGTCTCATTTAACTGCATTAGTAAATATTCATGTATGGTTAAATGACAATTAAACTTGAATTGAATTGAATTCACATCTCCTCTGTCTATATTTATCAATCCTTTTCTAGAGTGATTTCTTCTCAAAGCGTCCCCTCATGCCAGCCAAGTCAGCTCAGTCAATCGTTTTCAAAGGAACCACATTGTACAAGATGGAGGTTCAGTATGAGCAAAAGCATCATCAAAAAAGATGGGGCAATGGAGAGCCAACCATAGCCCACCTGGTCTTCATGCATTTCACTGAGAACTTCTCAGCTCATCATCAAAAAGACAACCGAGCACCTAAAAACGGTGTACCCATCCATGAAAGCTACTGTAAATGCCACCCACAATGCCAATCAAGGGTCCCTGCTCAGAGCATCAGTTACTCAAATTCTTCAACTCTACCATTAAGGGCAGGTGCAGATCACACAGAACATTCACACATTTCAAGAAACACTTTCCTGAACACAACAGATAAAGGTCAGTAATTTTCATTTGATAGCCTGCAGATCACATGGAATGCAGTATTGCCACATGCCTGTGCCAGAGTGGGTACCGAATCTGGAGAAACCACAGAACTAGACAACTGCTGGTTCTCTATTAATAACAGTGTGAGTGATCACCATCATATACATTCACAAACCCAAGCAAAGGACACAACCAAGTTTGTCCTACAGATACAAACCATCCATCCATTTCCACTGGCAATTTCACCAGCCACACTTTGGGTGCTACCAAGAACACAGAGGTCATCATAGAGGAGAACTGGCCAATGGCTTCATGCCCACTGTGTTCTCAATCCTTAATGGTCATCTTCTTCTCTGCCTTCTAATAGGAACACAACCTTTTTTTCAGTACTTACTGTTGTACTTGGTATCACAGGGACATTTGGAGACAATTGCTTGTGCAGATTAAGTGCCAGTTTTAAAAAGCCTGTCAGGATTTTCTGCGGTGCTTGAGATTGCGCAGACAGTATGGGAGATAGTTATTTGTGGAGTTTAACTGCCAGTTTTAAAAAGTAAGTGCTTGTAGGGTCTTTCTGCTATGCTACAGATCATTTGTGTCATTAGGCACTTAGCAATAAATTAGGTTTAAGAGGAGCAGGTATTGTGTGAGTGGGACACGTTTAGAATGGGGAGCTGGGACTTTGTCTCAAGAGGCTTTGGTGAGGAGAAGAAGAGGTTAATGTAAATTTCTAATAAGTTTCTTTCTTTCTTATTGCACAGTTAGTGAAACTGAATCAGGACAGTGGAGTGCTCCTCTCTCATAATGTGGGAAAACAGGGAGACCTCCAGAATCTGCTAACCACACCTGCAAGAAGTGCATCCAGCTACAACTTCTCACAGACCACATTAGGGAACTGGAGCTGGATGAACTCCGGATCATTCATATAACAATTACAGCACGGAAACAGGCCCTTACATCTCGGCCCTTCTAGTCCGTGCTGAACACTTACTCTCACCTAGTCCCACTGACCCGCACTCAGCCCATAACCCTCCATTCCTTTCCCGTCCATAAAACTATCCAATTTTGCTTTAAATGACAATATCGAACCTGCCTCTACCACTTCTACTGGAAGCTCATTCCACACAGCTACCACTCTCTGAGTAAAGAAATTCCCCCTCATGTTACCTTTAAGCTTTTCCTGCTAAGTCTCAACTCATGTCCTCTTGTTTGAATCTCCCCTACTCTCAATGGAAAAAGCCTATCTACGTCAACTCTATCTATCCCCCTCATAATTTTAAATACCACTATTAAGTCACCCCGCAACGTTCTACGCTCCAAAGAATAAAGACCTAACTTGTTCAATCTTTCCCTGTAACTTGGGTGCTGAAACCCAGGTAACATTCTAGTAAATCTTCTCTGTACTCTCTCTATTTTGTTGACATCTTTCCTATAATTCGGTGACCAGTACTATACACAATACTCCAAATTCGGCCATACCAATGCCTTGTACAATTTTAACATTACATCCCAGCTCCTATACTCAATGCTCTGATTTATAAAGGCCAACACACCAAAAGCTTTCTTCAACACCCTGTCCACATGAGATTCCACCTTCAGGGAACTATGCACCATTATTCCTAAATCACTCTGTTCTACTGCATTCTTCAAAGCCCTACCATTTACCATGTATGTCCTATCTGGATTATTCCTACCAAAATGTAGCACCTCACATTTATCAGCATTAAACTCCATCTGCCATCGCTCAGCCACTCTTCTAACTGGCCTAAGTCTCTCTGCAAACTTTGAAAATCTACTTCATTATCCACAACACCACCTAACTTAGAGTCATCTGCGTACTTACTAATCCAATTTACCACCCCATCATCTAGATCATTAATGTATATGACAAACAACATTGGACCCAGTACAGATCCCTGAGGCACACCACTAGTCACTGGCCTCCAACTTGATAAACAGTTATCCACCACTACTCTCTGGCATCTCCCACCCAGCCACTGTTGAATCCATTTTACTACTTCAATATTAATACCTAACAATTGAACCTTCCTAACTAACCTTCCATGTGGAACCTTGTCAACGGACTTACTGAAGTCCATATAGACAACATCTACTGCTTTACCCTCTTCAACTTTCCTAGTAACCTCTTCAAAAAATTCAATAAGATTTGTCAAACATGAACTTCCACGCGGAAATCCATGTTGACTGTTCCTAATCAGACCCTGTCTATCCAGATAATTATATAAACCATCTCTAAGAATACTTTCCATTAATTTACCCACCACTGACAGGCCTATAATTGCTAGGTTTACTCTTAGAACCCTTTTTAAACAATGGAACCACATGAGCAATACGCCAATCCTCCGGCACCATCCCTGTTTCCAATGACATTTGAAATATCTCTGTCAGAGCCCCTGCTATTTCTACACCTCCCTCAAGGTCCAAGGGAATATCCTGTCAGGACTCAGAGATTTATCCACTTTTATATTCTTTAAAAGCGCCAATACTTCCTCCTCTTTAATCGCCATAGTTTCCATAACTTCCCTACTTGTTTCCCTTACCTTACACAATTCAATATCCTTCTCCTTAGTGAATACTGAAGAAAAGAAATTGTTCAATATCTCCCCCATCTCTTTCGGCTCCACACATAGCTGTCCACTCTGATTCTCTAAGGGACCAATTTTATTCCTCACTATCCTTTTGCTATTAACATAACTGTAGAAACCCTTTGGATTTATTTTCACCTTACTTGCTAAAGCAACCTTGTATCTTCTTTTAGCTTTTCTAATTTCTTTCTTAAGATTCTTCTTACATTATTTATATTCCTCGAGCACCTCTTTTACTCCATGCTGCCTATATTTATTGTAGATCTCCCTCTTTTTCCTAACCATGTTTCCAATATCCCTTGAAAACCATGGCTCTCTCAAACTTTTAACATTTTCTTTCAACCTAACAGGAACATAAAGTTTCTGTACCCTCAAAATTTCACCTTTAAATGACCTCCATTTCTCTATTACATCCATTTATTACATTCAATTAATTACCCTCAATTACATTCAGGAGGCTGAAGGTTTATTGACAGGAGATACAAGAGCAAGCTACACTTAAGGTTCATAACACAGGTAATTGGGTGACCATCAGGAGAGGGATAGGGATAGGCCGCCAGTCCAGGGTACCCCTATAGACAGTTGTCCTCAATAACTAATACAGCACTTTGTATACTGTTGGCAGGGGTGTAGCTACAGTAACCAGGTCTCTGGCTCTGTGGATTAGAAGGAAAGGGCTCAGACAGGAAGTTTTGTGGACAATAATGAAGTTCCCAGATGGTGCGTTCCTCCAAGGTGCCAGGGTCAGGGACATCTTGGATCAAATCCATAGAATTCTAAAGGGGGCGGGTGAGCAACCCAAGTCAGCTCAGTACCAATGACACGAGCAGGAAGCGTGACAAGGTCCTACAAAGTGAGTTCAGGTAGTTAGGTGCTACGGTGAAGGATAAGACCTCCAGGGTGATTATCCCAGGATTGCTACCTGTGTCATGTGCTGGTGAGAGAAGAAATAGGCAGATAATACAGTTTAACACATGGCTGATGAGATGGTGTAGGAGGGAGTGTTGTCTTTGAATCATTGGGCTCTCTTCAAGGTAAGGTGTGACCTGCTTTACAGTTGGACTGCAGGGAGATCGAACATTATTGTGGTAAAGTCTGCTAGTGCTGCTCTGGGGTGTTAAAGCAACATTTCTGGGAATGGAAACTAGAGCACCAGGGCAGCTACTAGAATAGTTGTGAGGAAAGTAGATTCCCACAAGAATCCCCCTTATTTTTAAATACAAATACAGGAACCAAAATGTTGAGCATGATGGGACTAATGTCCTGAGTGGCACCTATTTCTTTGCAAAGAATATTATAGATACAGCAGATGAGCTCAGGGCATGGATCAGCAACGTGGAATTATGATACTGCAGATATTACTGAGGCCTGGTCACAGGAGGGGCAGAACGGACAGTTCAATGTTCGGGGTTCTCTTGTTTCTGGAAGCTGAAGGATTGAGTGAAATGGTAAACTGGCATAGGACAGATCAGCCATCATACTGAATGGCAAACACATGAGAGAAGACAAAGGGATCCTACCACTAAACACATCTTCCTCTCTCCCATCCCACACTCCACGGGGACTGCTCTCTATGTTGTTTCCTTGTCCACTCATCCCTGCCCACTGATCTCTCTTCTGGCACTTTTCAATACACTTGCCTATTCATCTCTTCCCTCACCACCATTCAAGGCTATCCTTCTATATACGAGCCTGTCAGATTCCTCCACCGTAATACTGTGCTCTCAGTGTGGCCTCCTCTAAACCAACGAGACCCGATGTATGATTAGGAACTGCTTCATTAAGTACCTTCGCTCTGTACACTACTAAAGACAGGTTATCCCAGAGGGCACCCATTTTAATTCTATTTCTGCCTTGGTAAGACCATGTTCAGGTTGTAGGAGCAGCCCCTCACATTCTATCTGGGTAGCCTCCAACCCGACAGCATGAACATCAATTTCTCCAATTTACAGTAAGGAATAATTAAGCATAGTATGCCGAATTCTAAATTGAGTTGATATAATTCCTTCCCTTCTTGTCTTACCCCCCTCTCTCATCAATCCAATAGTTTTATGTATTCTGTAAAGGTGTCTCCCCTTACACCTATTATCCCACAAGTTTTGCCATAATCCCCTGATTCTTATCCCACCAACCCCTTAGCATCTGCTTTGATAAGTGGGAGGACTATATCCACAGATGAACTTTTAACAGTTTTACTGGCCTTCCAATCAACCTACTCATTCCCCTCAACACCTCCATATGCAGGGACCCATAGAAGAAGACATATGGACCAATACTTTGAATATGAAATAACCTTTGAAGAACTTCCAGCTGTAAATCTGACCTACGACTAGAATGACCTGTTTTAAGACTAGTCAAAAGTGAATAAGCATCTGAACAAATTACAACTTTGCAAGGACAGAATTCCTCCACCCAGTCTAAGCCCAGAATGATGGCAACCAGTTCTGCCGTATGTACTGATAAATGGTTAGTTAGACATTTCTTTATTGTTAACTGTCTCAGCACAAAAATAGCCACAAGGACATTCCCTGTTAAATTATCTTTTGAGCCATCAGTACAAATGGTTAACATATCACAATAATTTTCCTTACCATACTGAAAATACTCCGTACAGCCTGACTACTATCTTATGTACTCAGCATCATCTCCTTTTTATATTCTATTCCCCTGCAAAGAAATACCAACATTATATATGCCTTCATTACCACAGATTCAATTTGTAAATTAACCTTCTGGGAGTCTTGCATGAGGATTTCTAAGTCACTCTGCACATCTAAT
The DNA here is from genome assembly GCF_048418815.1 of Hemitrygon akajei. NCBI lineage: Eukaryota > Metazoa > Chordata > Chondrichthyes > Myliobatiformes > Dasyatidae > Hemitrygon > Hemitrygon akajei. Next base: position 178,913,399 of record NC_133125.1, read on the forward strand.
GTTTGAATCTTCTCCCCATTTAGACAATAGCCCACACTATTTTTCCTTTTACCATTGCTTCCTCAGCACTACCTACCCCTCCATCCATCCTCGTATCATCCGCAAACTTTGCCACAAAGCCATCAATTCTATTATCTAAAACATTGACAAACAATGTGAAAAGCAGCAGTCCCACACTGACCGCTGAGGAACACCTCTAGTCACCAGCAGCCAACCAGAAAAGACCCCTTTTATTCCCACTCACTGCCTCCTGCCTGTCAGCCATTCCATTATCTATGCCAGTATCCTTCCTGTAATGCCATAGAAATTTATCTTGTTAAGCAGCCTCATGTGTGGCACCTTATCAAATGCCATTTGAAAGTCCAAGTAATTGATATTCACTGACCTTTCTTTGTCTACCCGGTTACTTCCTCAAAGAACTCCAACAGATTTGTCAGACAAGATTTCCCTTCACAGAAACCATGCTGACTTGTACCATTAGTCTCCAAGATCCTTGAAACTTCATCCTTAATAATAGACTTCAAAATTTTCCCAACCACTGAAGCTCGGCTAACTGGCCTATAATTTCCTTTCTGTTGCCTTCCTCCCTTCTTAAAGGGTAGAGTGACATTTGCAATCTTCTACTCCACCAGGACCATGGCAAAATAAAGCGATTCTTGAAATATCATGATCAATGCATCCATTATCTCTCAACAACCTTTCCCAGGCCCAGGTGACTTATCCACCTTAAGATCTTCAGTTTGTCTAGCACTTTTTCCTTTGTAATAGCAATGGCACTCATTCCTGCTCCCTGACACTCAGAGATCTCTTGCACAGTGCTAGCATCTTCCATGGTAAAGACAAATGCAGAGTACCCGTTAAGTTCATCTGCCATTTCTTTGTCCCCCATTGCTACCTCACCAGCATAATTTTCCAATGGTCCAATATCAACTCTTATCTCTCTTTTACACTTTATATAACTGAAAAATACTTTTAGTATCCTGCTTTACATTATTGGCTAGTCTGCCCTGACATTTCATCGTTTTCCTTCTTTTCGCTTTTTTGGTTGCCTTTTGTTGGATTTTAAAAGCTTCCCAATCATCCAACTTCCCACTCACTTTTGCTACCTTATATGCCCCTTCCTTGGCTATTATGTACTCCATAACTTCCTTTGTCAGCAATGGTTGCCTACCCCTGCCATCTGAGAACTTCTTTCTCTGTGGGACATATCTATCCTGTGCTTTGTGAACTATTCCCAGAAACTTCACCCATCTCTTTTCTGCCATAATCCCCACCAGTATCCTCATCCAATCCACCTGGGCAAGCTCCTCTCTCATTTCTCTGAAACTCCCTTTATTTCATTGTGATACTGATACATGTGAGTTATGCTTCTCCCTCTCAAATTGCAGTATGAATTAATCCTATTATGATCACTACCTCCTAAAGGTTCCTTTACATTAAGCTCCCTCTGGGTTATTACACAACACCCAATCTAAGATGGCCTTTTCCTGAATAGGCTCAAGCGCGAGCTGCTCTGAAAAGCCATCTTGTAGGCATTCAACAAATTCCCCCTCGTCATCCGTCACCAACCTGATTTTCCCAAACCCCTTGCATATAGAAGTCTGCCATGACAATTGCGGCATTATCCTCATCACATATGTTTTCCAACTCCCTTTGCAATCTCAACCCCACATCTTGGCTACTATTTGGAGGTCTATATATGATTCCCGTAATGTTTTTTTTTTACCCTTACAGTTTCTTAACTCGACCCACAAAGATTCGACAATCTCTGACCCTATCTCACCTATTTCTAAAGATGTAATTCCATCTCTTACCAACAGAACCACACCACCAGCTATGCCTTCTTGCCTGTTCTTTGATGTTAAGCTCCTAACTATGGCCTTCTTTCAGCTGTGACCCTGTGATGTTCACAATGTCATACCGACCAATCTCTAATTGTGCCACGAGTTTGTCCACCTTATTCCGAATGCTATGTGCATTTAAATACAACACCTTCAGTCCTGCGTTCTTCACCCTTTTGAATTTTGGCTCTGTGCTACAATTGAACTCTTTGTTCTGTTTGCATTTGTACCCAATCACTGGCTTGTCTTTCCTTACATTCATGTTATACCCTGTCATCTAGTTGTAAACCTGCTGGCTCATTCTCAGCTCTGTCATCCTGGTTTCCATCACCCGCCTTATACGTTTAAACTACTCCCAGCAGCTCTAGTAAATCTGTCTGCAAATGTATTGGTTCCCCTCGGACTGAAGTGCAACCTGTTACTTTTGTTCAGGTCCCACCTGCCTCAGAAGAGGTCCCAGTTATCCAGAAATCTGAATCCCTGTCCCCTAGTGCAAATCCTCAGCCACACTTTTATCTGCCACCTCATTCTACTCCTATCCTCACTGTTGCACTGATCAGGCAGCAATCCCGAGATTATTACCCTTGTGGTCCTGCTTCTCAGCTTCCTTCCCAACTCCCTATATTCTTTTTTCACAACCTCCTCCTTCTTTCTTCCTCTGTTGTTGGTATCAATAAGTACCATGAAATCTGGCTGATCATCTTCCCTTCTCAGATATTGTGGACACGTGCAGAAACATCCTGGACCCTGGCACCCGGGAGGCAAACTATGATCCGTGCTTTCTTTTGCGTCCACAGAATCACCTGTCTGTCCAGCTGACTATAGTCCCCTATTACTGCTGCCATCCTCTTCAGTTCCCTACCCTGCTGAGCCTCAGGCCAGATTCAGTGCCAGAGTCTGCTGTTGCTTCCCCCAGGTAGGTCATTCCCCACCCCCAAAGTACTCAAAATGGAGTACATATGTCCACCGGGTTGCTCTCCACTATCTGATCTTCCCCCTCTCCTCTCCTGACAATCAACCATTTATCTGATCCAGAAGTCACACAGCCATAATCAGTGCTGATCTAATTAAACAAATATGAACGGTCAGCAGAGATTTTGATGTAGCATCCCAAGAATACCCACACAGATGCCCAGAGATATTTAATGCCCCTTTACATTTGTAAATTATTTTACTGATGTGGTGTTTCCATGTCAGTTTATTATCCAGCCACATGACAAGAAACCTCACCACTGACACTTCTTCCAGAGTTTGACCGTATGATTTCAAATTAAGTGCAGGTATATTGATCCTCTCTGTAAAACATAACTTGTGTTTTAGCTACGGAAAGCTTCAACCCCCATCTTTCTGCCCAGGCTTTGCCCTTATTAATCATTAGTTGCATCCGATATACAGTTAAACTGAAATTTATGCCTCTGATCCATAAAACGCTATCATCTGCAAAAAGTGATTCCCCCCCCCCCCCAGTGCCTATCTCAGACAAAATATCATTAATCATAATATCAAACAATAATCGGCTTCAAATACTGCCTGACGGGTCCCATTCTCTATCTCATAGATGCCAGCATACACCTTTCTGTCCTGTGGGTGCGTGCCTGATTCTGACTGTCGAAAGTCGCTTCCATTGTGATTGGTTAGTTTCGAAACTGCTTTTTCCATTGGAGGTCTGGTGTCCGGTTTCAAATATCCTAGTTTTCTAAAACATAACGGGAAAAGGACTTTCTCCCTTCTTCCTTTGTTTAAGGCAAAGATAGACATGATGATTCAGAAGGTATATTCTACGTGAACTTTTATTTATGTTTGTTATTCAGCTTTGTAGTGTCTGTAACTTGGGAAGATGAGTGTTTGGTGGAATGTTTACTGTTGGTAAGTAACTGATTAATACATACACCTATTCGAAGTCAGTGCATTTCCTGTCTCACTTGCCGGACCCGCGAACCTGAGTCAACATTACAACTGGCGCAGCTTTGAGCAGGGTCTGTTTTTTTTTTTAGCGGAAATGCATCTCTTAAGGTTATTTGAAAGAGAGGACCATCAGTTTGAGAGATACAGAGTCCCAGGGCAGACAATTAATGTGAAGGCTTTGGAGTCTCGCTCACTAACGACGGGTTATGGGAAGCCGGTAGGTTGGTCAGACCAGTTAGATGTCGCCGGGGTTGAAATGGGACATCACATTGTTTCGATAGTTACATCACTAGGTTTTCCCAAAAGAAAAGATAGCCGGCGGGATGCTTTCTGGGTTTTTTTTGCAGCAATTATAAAATGATAGCGAGTCTTAAGAATGAATTGGAAGATCTCAATCAGCGCTGTATTATTCTGAGCAGATCATTATTGATGGCTTAGAGTAGTGCTATGAAGTTAGAAGATACGAATATACAGATAGCCAGTCGGGTAATTTGATGCAGTACAGAATTTAGAGGTGGCTCGACGGGCCTTTTGGGAACAGATCTCGATAAAAGTTCGAGCAACGTTGAGACGGGACGATGATAATACAGTAGGGCTGGGAGACAAGGTTATCTGGCTGGGTGGTGAATATGAGGGAGAGAGAGTAGCATGGACCCCTTGGTTTAATCCTCGAGATGATCGCCCTTGTGTGTCTAGAACAGTACATGCCGGGCCAGGCCAGTGATAACGCGTTCCAACACTCGCTGTGGAGGGCATCATCCACAGCTTCTTCCTCAGAGCGGGAGGAGGCTCAGGAATGTGTGGAGGAGGAAGTGATGTTCACCTTTCAGACAGCAGAGCTTAGAAAATTCTGCGCTAAACAACTGGCGAGTTTAAGGGACAGGTACATACAAAAGGATGGGGAGTCTTTGGCCGTGTGGTTATTGAGGTTATAGGATGAGGGGGAGGGGATTACCGGAGTGGTCCTATCTAACAGAGAGATCTAACAGGGTGCCTTCAGGAGCCTCTTGTCCCAACACACGATCAATAACGCCGAGAACTCTGCTTGCTTCGCTTGAGCATAGTGGATCACTGTGGATTTGCGTAACGACAGCAGTTAAACTTGGGAAGCCCACTCTTACCAGATGGAATTTAAAACCCCAAATGGAGTGGAACTCTCAAAATAGGTGCCCCTCAGGGCTGCGTACTGAGTCCCCTCCAATGTCCTTCCTCAAATTTGGAGACCAAAACTGAACACTATACTCCAGGTGTGGTCTCACCAGGCCCTGTACAACTGCAGAAGGACCTCTTTGCTCCTATACTCAACTCCCCTTGTTATGAAGGCCAACATGCCATTAGCTTTCTTCACTGCCTGCTGTACCTGCATGCTTACTTTCAATAACCGATGAACAAGGATACCTAGATCTCCTTGTAATTCCCCTTTTCCTAACTTGACAACATTCAGATAGTAATCTGCCTTCCTGTTCTTGCCACCAAAGTGGATAACATCACATTTATCCACATTAAACTGCATCTGCAATGCATCTGCCCACTCGCCCAACCTGTCCAAGTCACCCTGCGTTCTCCTAACATCCTCCTCATATTTCACACTGCCACCTAGCTTTGTGTTGTCTGAAAATCTGCTAATGTTACTTTTAATTCATTCATCTAAATCAATGTATATTGTAAATAGCTGTGGTCCCAGCACCAAGCTGGGTCTCACTAGTCACTGCCTGCCATTCTGAAAAGGATCTGTTAATCCCTACTCTTTGTTTCCTGTCTGCCAACCAGTTTCTATCCATGTTAGTACCCGACCCCCAATACCATGTGCTCTAATTTTGCTGGGAGATTGTTTGTGGCTTCCCTAGTGAAGACAGATCCAAAGTACCTGTTCAACTCGTCTACCATTTCCTTGTTCCCCATAATAAATTCACCCGTTTCTGCCTTCAAGAGCCCAACTTTGGTCTTAACTAATTTTTTCCTCTTAACATACCTAAAGAAGCTTTTACTATCCTCCTTTATATTCTTGGCTAGCTTACCTTCGTACCTCATCTTTTCTCCCCGTATTGCCTTTTTGGTTATCTTCTGTTGCTCTTTAAAAGTTTCCCAATCCTCTGGCTTCCCGCTCATCTTTGCTATGTTATACTTCATCTCTTTTATTTTTATACTGTCCTTGACTTCCCTTCTCAGCCGCGGTCACCCCCTACTCCCCTTAGAATCTTTCCTCCTCTTTGGAATGAACCGATCCTGTACCTTCTGTATTATTCCCAGAAATACCTGCCATTGTTGTTCCACTGTCATCCCTGCGACAGTATCCTTCCAGTCAACTTTGTCTAGTTCCTCTCTCGTGGCTCCATAGTCCACTTTGTTCAACTGTAATACTAACAATTTTCCCTTCTCCCTCTCAAATTGTAGACTAAAATTTATCATATTATGGTCACTACCTCCTAATGGCTCCTTTACCTCGAGTTCCCTTATCAAATCCAGTTCATTACACAACACTAGATCCAGAATTGCTTTCTCCCTGGTAGGCTCCAGTACAAGCTGCTCTAAGAATCCATCTTGGAGGCACTCCACAAACTCCCTTTCTTGGGGTCCAGTACCAACCTGATTTTCCCAGTCTACCTGCATGTTGAAATCCCCCATGACAACCGTAGCATTACCTTTGTGACATGCTGATTTTAGCTCTTGATTCAACTTGCACCCTATATCCAGGCTACTATTTGGGGGCCTGTGGATAATTCCCATTAGGGTCTTTTTGTCCTTACAATTTCTCAATTCTATCCATACTGACTCTACATCTCCTGATTCTATGTCACCCCTCGCAAGGGACTGAACTTCTTTCCTCACCAGCAGCGCCACCCCACCCCCTCTGCCTACCTGTCTGTCCTTTCGATAGGATGTATATCCTTGAATATTCATTTCCCAGCCCTGGTCCTCTTGCAACCATGTCTCTGTTATTCCTACAACATCATACTTGCCAATTTCCAACCGAGACTCAAGCTCAACCACTTTATTTCTTATACTTTGTGCATTCATATATAATACTTTTAATCCATTACTCCCCTCGCTTCTCACATCGATCCCTAGTGCACTTGGCCATAATCCCCGATCCCTTCCTGATCTTTCTGCCCCTTTAATTCTGTTGTCTTTCTTAACCTTTCTTATTCTCTCTTTCCCTTTAACTCCATCCTTATATTTCCAGTTCATCTCCTCCCCCCCCCCACTTATTAGTTTAAATACACCCGTGTAGCAGTGGCAAGCCAGAATGCTGGTCCCCCACCTGCTAAGGTGCAACCCGTCTCCTTTGTACAATTCATCCTTACCCCAAAACAGATCCCAGTTATCAGGAGTGAGTGCATTTGGTTCTCCCTGCATTACAGAATGATAAAGTGTGGATGCTGATTTGTGGTGGGAGATCCTGTTATACATTCCTGTGGAGGGGTTTGAATTTGCTCACTGGACCAATGGGTCAGATTGCTGAATTTGTGTGAAGACTCTTTACTACCTTACAGAAGAAATGCCACTAATATCGATCGCTTTGACACCAAAGACAGACTGTTGGGGGAAATTATCTGGCCTCTTGGGTTTTTGCATTGTTTTGGGGGAGCTGGGAGGGGGTAGTCAATTCCAGCCAACCTCAGCCTAGAGTATGGTAACATCCTTCAGGGACTTGAGCCTTAATAGCCCTGGTGGGGTGAGTGCTTTAAGGGCTGGTATTTCCCTGTGTACTATTTCTATAATTGGAATTTCCTGACTCTGAAAGGGATTTTCCCGGCAGACAGGGAGTGTTGGTGCAGGTGGTGTGTTGCGTACAGCTACCATGTGCAAGGTGGATGGCAGGTGTGAGCAGGAGCAGCATCCTGGGACGGCTGTGTCCATGCCAACTGGTGTTGTGAAGCTGCACACTTGTTGGATGTTGAATGGCACTCACTGGACATACAGTTCCTAGGCCTAGCCGTTGTTCCCACAGGGTGGTGCTGTATGTATGACCTGGATGAGCCTTGCCCATGCTAGTTTGTAAGGGGGCTATTACAAAGGAAGGATGTTCTGGATGAGAGCATTTCTCAGCATGGTACAGCTAGACTGTCCAGGGAACTGATGACTTGGATTACGTGCTCACAAAGGAAGGTGCCACTTGTACCATTACTGGTGAAGAATGCGGCACCTACATTCCTGATGGGTTGAACACCGCTCACCTGGGTGATCATATCTCAGAGTCAGTGTGTTAAATTAAGTGGGGGAGCAGCCCATTGGCTATTACACCCCAGAGTGGGGCTGGTGGCCTTTTGCAGCACAGGGAGCTGGTGGATGATGATGGTCACTGGGAGGTGATTACTTGGTTTACAGTGCTGGGTCTTGTGTTTTATGTATAACTTAGTTGTGAGTTTGAGAGAGTATTACTAGTCCGAGGGTTGGATCATCACGTTTGCAACTTTCGAGGGTGGAGTGTCCTGTGGGGGTGCGCCTCAGTCTGACTGTCGAAAGTCACTTCTGTTGTGATTGGTTAGTTCAGAAGCTGCTTTTCCCATTGGATGCCTGGTATCCAGTTTCAAATATCCTGGGCACGTGAAAAGGACTTTCCCTCTTCTTCCTTTGTTTTCGGCAAAGGTGCACACAATGTTTGAGAAGGTATACTCTATGTGAACTTTTAATTAAATATGCTTGTTGAGTATTGTGGTTGGCAGTGTCTGTAACTTGGGGAACATGAATGTTTGGTTGAATTTTTACAGTTTGTAAATAAATGATTAATATACCTATTCAGTGCATTTCCTGTCTCACTTGCTGGACCCACGAACCTAATTCAACATTACACTTCCCTACCCTTTCCTGCATAGACTGTCCAAATATAAAACTCAAAAAATTATAGCCTTCCTCTAACTCCTGACTTCCATAATTTAATCAAAATGCCTTTGTCTCCATAACATATCATATGCTTTTACTATATCAAAAATACTATTACAACTTCTTTATTCACCTGTGCTTTCCCAATATCATCCTCCAAACATAAAACTGAATCCAATATCATTCTACCCTTCTGAAATCTGCACTGACAAAATGCTGTACCACCTTTTTTCCAAAGTATATTACCATACATTCCATAAGTTTGTACAAATGGGATGTAAGTGGTATTGGTTTATAACTAAAGGATCCAGCAGGTGTTTTCCAGGCTTTAGAATAGGTATTACCGCCATTTTCCATGAGGAGGAAAAATGGCCTAAATTCCAAATGTGATTCATTATTTTTAATATTATCTTGAGAGTTGTCAGGCATATGTTTAAACATACAATAATATATATCATCCTTTCCGGGAGCTGTCAGACCTGTACTATTAATAGCTTTCTTAAATTCACACAAAGAAAACAACATCACTAATACTATCATTGTTACAGCTCGCTTCCAACACATCAGGGTGTTCACTTAGAACCTCCCTACATTATTTGGTCTCTTCCTTAAATTATCTTGATTATGAATTGCAGCAAATGACTGAGCCATAATTCTATTCTCTGTTTCAGTAACGATCATATTACTTTCTTTAATCAATACTGGAATGTTATTAGCCCTATGAATCAGGCCCATTTTTTAATCATTCCCCAGACATCTCCAAGTTTAATATCCCTTCCAATACTATCACAATAAAACCTCAAGTAAACCTTTTTCACAACCTTCACTACTTTCCTCACCGCAGCCTGTGTCCATTTATACTTAATAAGGTCACTTGGAGAGTGATACTACTTATCTTTCTTAAATATATTATATCTCTCCCTAATTGCCTCTGCACACCCCTAGTCCACCATGGTACAGCCTTACTCCTATTAATGCCCTTTTTAATAGGAATCACTTCCACTGCAGTCTGATGACGTAACCTATCTTTGCAGAAATCCACATCATCCTCAATATTCAGCCCTGACAGACCTTCATCACATAAAACCTTAAACTTTTCCCAATTTACTTTACCAAAACTCCACCTCCTAAAACTGACTTTCTGTCCCCTATATAGATCCAAACCCAAGCTTATAAATATAGGAAAATGATCACTTCCGTATGTTACAATATAACCCTGCAAGGAAAAACTTAAATATGGTACCATTCCCAGATGGATTTTCTACAGAGTCTCTGTGGGTGGAAGATAGGAACAGGAAGGGGTCAATAACTTCACTGGGTGTTTTTTATAGGCCGCACAATAGTAACAGGGATATCAAGGAGCAGATAGGGAAACAGATCCTGGAAAGGTGTAATAATAACAGGGTTGTCGTGGTGGGAGATGTTAATTTCTCAAATATCAATTGGCATCTCCCCAGAGCAAGGTGTTTAGATGGGGTGGAGTTTGTTTGGAGTTCTCAGGAAGGTTTCTTGACACAATATGTCGATAAGCCTACAAGAGAAGAAACTGTACTTGATTTGGTCAGGTGTCAGATCTCTCAGTGGGAGAGCATTTTGGAGATAGTGATCATGATTCTATCTCCTTTACCATTGGAGAGAGATAGGAACAGACAAGTTAGAAATGCTCTTAACTGGAGTAAGGGGAATTATGAGGCTATCAGGCAGGAAACTGGAAGCTTAAATTGGGAGCAGATGTTCTCAGGGAAAAGTACAGAAGAAATGTGGCAAATGTTCAGAGGATATTTGTGTAGAGTTCTGCATAGGTACATTCCAATGAGACAGGGAAGTTGTACCAGGGTACAGGAACCGTAGTGTACAAAGTCTATAATAAATCTAGTCAAGAAGAAAAGCATACAAAAGGTTCAGAGAGTTAGGTAATGTTAGAGATCTAGAAGATTATAAGGCTAACAGGAAGGAGCTTAAGAAGGAAATTAGGAGAGCCAGAAGGGGCCATAAGAAGGCTTTGGCGGACAGGATTAAGGAAACCCCCAAGGCATTCTACAAGTATGTGAAGAGCAAGGGGATAAGATGCGAAAGTATAGGACCTATCAAGTGTGACCGTGGGAAAGTGTGTATGGAACTGGAGGAAATAGCAGAGGTACCTAATGAATACTTTACTTCAGTATTTACTATGGAAAAGGATCTGGGTGATTGTAGTGCTGACTTGAAGCAGACTGAAAAATTTGAGCATGTAGATATTAAGAAAGAGGATGTGCTGGAGCTTTTGGAAAGCATCAAGTTGGATAAGTCACTGGGACTGGATGAGATGTACCCCAGGCTACTGTGGGAGGCGAGGGAGGAGATTGCTGAGCCTCTGGCAATGATCTTTGCATCATCAATGGGGACAGGAGAGGTTCCGGAGGATTGGAGGGTTGCAGATGTTGTTCCTTTATTCAAGAAAGCGAGTAGAGATAGCCCAGGAAATTATAGACCAGTGAGCCTTACTTCAGTGGTTGGTAAGTTGATGGAGAAGATCCTGAGAGGCAAGATTTATGAACACTTGGAGAGGTATAACATGATTAGGAATAGTCAGCATTGCTTTGTCAAGGGCAAGTTGTGCCTTACGAGCCTGATTGAATTTTCTGAGGATGTGACTAAACACATTGATGAAGGAAGAGCAGTAGATGTAGTGCATATGGATTTCAGCAAGGCATTTGATAAGGTACCCCATGCAAGTCTTATTGAGAAAGTAAGGAGGCATGGGATCCAAGGGGACATTGCTTTGTGGATCCACAAATGGCTTGCCCATAGAAGGCAAAGAGTGGTTTTAGACAGGTCATACTCTGCATGGAGGTCGGTGACCAGTGGTGTGCCTCAGGGATCTGTTCTGGGACCTTTACTCTTCGTGATTTTTATAAATGACCTGGATGAGGAGGTGGAGGGATGGGTTAGTAAGTTTGCTGATGACACAAAGGTTAGAGGTGTTGTGGATATTGTGGAGGGCTGTCAGAGCTTACATAGCAGGGACATTGATAGGATGCAAAACTGGGCTGAGAAGTGGTAGATGGAGTTAAACCCAGATAAGTGTGAGGTGGTTCATTTTGGTAGGTCAAATATGATGGCAGAATATAGCATTAATGGCAAGACTCTTGGTAGTATGGAGGATCAGAGGGATCTTGGGGTCTGAGTCCATAGGACACTCAAAGCAGCTGCACAGGCTAACTCTGTGGTTAAGAAGGCATACGATGATTTGGCCTTCAAGAGCCAAGAGGTAATGTTGCAGCTATGTAGGACCCTGGTCAGACCTCACTTGAAGTACTGTGCTCAGTTCAGGTTGCCTCACTACAGGAAGGATGTGGAAACCATAGAAAGGATGCAGTGGAGATTTACAAGGATGTTGCCTGGATTGGGGAGTATGCCTTATGAAAACAGGTTGAGTGAACTCGGCCTTTTCTCCTTAGAACGATGGAGGGTGAGAGGTGACCTGATAGAGGTGTACAAGATGATGAGAGGCATTGATCGTGTGGCTAGTCAGAGGCTTTTTCCCAGGGCTGAAATGGTTGCCGCAAGAGGACACAGGTTTAAGGTGCTGTGGAGCAGGTATAGAGGAGATGTCAGGGGTAAGTTTTTAACATAGAGAGTGGTGAGAGTGTAGATTGGGCTGCCAGCAACGGTGGATAGGTACATGGAGCTTAGAAAAATAGAGGGCTATGGGTAACCCTAGTAATTGCTAAGGTAGGGTATGGACATGTTCGCACAACTTTGTGGCGGAAGGGCCTGTATTGTGCTGTAGGTTTTCTATGTTTCTATTCACGTTTCCCGAATAAATATAATCAGGTGAATTTGATAAATCAAATAAATTTCTTAAAGTCTTAACCATTCGAAATCAGCTTTCTCGCATTCCAATGCAATATTATAAACCCATTTTGTAACTTCACAAGGAGGGAAATACAGATACCCCACCCATCAGAGCTTTATTTAGCTTCCCGCATAACACCCGTGATCAGATATTTTCAGAGGCTTCCGCAGTAAGTTTAATTTCCTCAGTGGACGAGATGTCTGAGCAGTACAATTCACCACATTTGTTATGAACATCACAAACTTCATTTTATCAATTAAAGTATCTTTAGTAAGAGAAATATGATGCCGACGTATGGCTTCTGACTTCACATCCTGTTCTGACTGGTAATACTTTATCACAGTTTGGTTTAACTTTTTGCAAGGCATCGGCATCGATGGAAAAGTGCAGAGTGCTGCTGAACGGCTTCAGACTGGCCTGTGTCCCCTTTGGCCGATTTAAACTTTTCAGTTAAATTTAATGGGATTGACAGAAGGCTATTCCGGGTCAAATTTAAACAATACCCTGAAGTCTTCTTTCCTTTATTTTCCAAAATATCCCGCCGTTCCTCTCCACCACTTGAAATCATTCCAATCTTATGTAACTTATTTTCCGTTTTCCAGTTCTAAATTCAACTTCATTCCGACCTTCTGCCGCCATCCCTCTCACCCGAACCCTCCTTTCCGATCCCTTTTCCCTATCCTCCCCACTACCTGAACCGACTCTATTCCCCAACATCCCCACTACCTGAACCGACTCTATTCCCCAACATCCCCACTACCTGAACCGACTCTATTCCCCAACATCCCCACTACCTGAACCGACTCTATTTCCCAACATCCCCACTCCCTGAACCGACTCTATTCCCCAACATCCCCACTCCCTGAACCGACTCTATTCCCCAACATCCCCACTACCTGAACCGACTCTATTCCCCAACATCCCCACTACCTGAACGGACTCTATTCCCCAACATCCCCACTACCTGAACCGACTCTATTCCCCAACATCCCCACTACCTGAACCGACTCTATTCCCCAACACCCCCACTACCTGAACCGACTCTATTCCCCAACATCCCCACTACCTGAACCGACTCTATTCCCTATCCTCCCCACTACCTGAACCGACTCTATTCCCTATCCTCCCCACTACCTGAACCGACTGTATTCCCCAACATCCCCACTACCTGAACCGACTCTATTCCCCAACATCCCCACTACCTGAACCGACTCTATTCCCCAACATCCCCACTACCTGAACCGACTCTATTCCCCAACATCCCCACTACCTGAACCGACTCTATTCCCCAACATCCCCACTACCTGAACCGACTCTATTCCCCAACATCCCCACTACCTGAACCGACTCTATTCCCCAACACCCCCACTCCCTGAACCGACTCTATTCCCCAACACCCCCACTACCTGAACCGACTCTATTCCCCAACATCCCCACTACCTGAACCGACTCTATTCCCCAACATCCCCACTCCATTCATAGCCAGTCCCACATGGCCGAGACCCTCCTTCAGATTCCCAACACTTTGTTTGTGTCCCGCAGACCCGGACTGGCGCGGTCTGGAGCATGCGCACTGCGCTGGGTTCGCCGAAGCTAACGGTTCCGAGCGCTGGATCAAGGAATCGTCCCCGAATCCCGGTTTCCCATGTTTCTATGAACCGTCCCGAGTCCCGGTTTCCCACCTCTCTGTGAACCGTCCTGAATCCCGGTTTCCAATGTTTCTATGAACCGTCCCGAGTCCCGGTTTCCCATGTTTCTATGAACCGTCCCGAGTCCCGGCTTCCCACCTCTCTGTGAATCGTCCCTGAATCCCGGTTTCCCATGTTTCTATGAACCGTCCCGAGTCCCGGTTTCCCACCTCTCTGTGAATCGTCCCTGAATCCCGGTTTCCCATGTTTCAATGAACCATCCCGAGTCCCGGTTTCCCACCTCTCTGTGAACCATCCCGAGTCCCGGTTTCCCACCTCTCTGTGAATCGTCCCTGAATCCCGGTTTCCCATGTTTCAATGAACCATCCCGAGTCCCGGTTTCCCACCTCTCTGTGAACCATCCCGAGTCCCGGTTTCCCACCTCTCTGTGAATCGTCCCTGAATCCCGGTTTCCCATGTTTCAATGAACCATCCCGAGTCCCGGTTTCCCACCTCTCTGTGAACCATCCCGAATCCCGGCCCCTCACCTTCCGCGTTCACCACAACAAGCACGAACTGGAGAACGAGTGACAACATGTCCGAGTGCCGAAACTCCCAGTGTATTGAGGGACGTTTCCAGAATCTCAGGTTACTCCGACTGGTACCTCGAACATGCCGGGATCCTCAACCCTCCAGGACCGGGACACCGACTGACGGAGATCGAGCTGACCGGAATCAACAGCAACAAGAAATGGTGAACGTCAAACTCAGGGTGTGGTTCACACTAAATCAGTCTTATAGGGCCAATATGCTGTATATTAGTGATATTTTAAAAAAATAAGATCGCGACCCTGCTCTGCCATTCAGTTACATCATGCCTGATGTACCCGTGGCCCACACATCGTTTAGTTCCCTTTAATTCGGGCTCTCACGACTAGACTATGTAACAGTTTCTTCCCCCAAGCTATCAGACTCCTCAATACCCAGATCCCGGACTGACACCTTGCCCTATTGTCCTGTTTATTATTTATCGTAATTGTCTGCACTGTTTTGTGCACGTTATGCAGTCCTGGGTAGGTCTGTAGTCTAGTGTTGTTTTTTTCTGTGTTGTTTTTTAGGTAGTTCAGTCTAGTTTTTGTACTGTGTCATGTAACACGTAAAAACTGAAAAAACGTTGTCTCATTTTTACTGTGTACTGTACCAGCAGTTATGGTCGAAATGACAATAAAAGTGACTTGACTAATATCTAGAAAATTCACAATTTAATGCAGGAAACGGAATTCCAACATGTTAATATTGTGTACATGATATCTCCCATCATTTTCCAAAATTCTGATGTCAAGTTCACAATTCAGGACTTCCTTTCTTTCCGTCTCACTTAAATAACGCCACCCTAAGACATAGGAGCAGACTTAGGACATTTGGCCCGTAGGGTCTGCTCCACCATTCAATCATGGCTGATACTTGTATCCCCTCCTCAGCCCCACGCCCCGGACTTCTCCCCCTTACTTTTGATGCTGTGTTCTGTTATGCACCAGCAGCAATGGAGATGAAATTGAGTCAGGTTTTTATAAATAAACAACAAAATATATTAACCTCTACTCAAAACATCGAAAAATAAATGAACAACTAACTTAAACGGAAGTTAACAGTTAGGCAGCTATATCGAACAAACAGTCAAACTTAGAAACTGTTCTTAACGAGTTCTCATCCAAGCACAGACTTGAAATGAGAAATTCAAAAGTCCAAGTGATTTATACAGTCAGTAAGGAGAGATTTCCCCGAAAGAACGATTCCTTCGAAGTACGGCTGGAGGGTGGTCACTGCACTAACCTTCCTGACCTTGCAGGGGCTTCACTCAAATGTGCATGCCACAATTCCCAAAGGAAAATTCAAAAAGGTTGATCATTCCCAATACGCCAAACGACATTAACTTTACCCAATCCTCTGGGGTCGGATAATGCTGGTAATGTCTTCACTCTCTAATACCGGACTGTAAGGGGAAAATAAACGTGCAACAAACAAAACCGGTGGCGTCTCCAAAACATCTGACCGGCAACAACAATGTTGCACCAAAAATAAAAATGAGAACTGCGTCACAGTGGCGGGCTCTTCTTTATTCCATGCCATCATGTGACATCACATCACCCCGCTATCATGAGACAATTACATCATGCCCATCACGAGATAATGACATAATGCTCAGAAGATAATTACATCAAGCTCACGAGATATGTCACAGTTCAAACAAGAACCTATCAAGCTCTGCCTTAAATACACCCAATGACATGGTCTCCACAGCTGTCTGTGGTAATAAACTCCACAAATTCCCCATCTTCTGGCTAAAGAAATTTTTCCGCATCTGTTTTAAATGGATACCCCTCTATCCTGAGGCTGTGTTCTCTTCTCCTAGACTCCCCATAAGGTAAACATTCTTTCCGCATCTATTCTGTCTAGTCCTTTAAACATTCAAAAGCTTTCAATGAGATCCTCCCACCCCCATCCTTCTAAATTCCAGCAAGTACAGACCCAGAGCTATCAAACTTGTATAACTCTTTCATTCCTGGAATCATCCTTGTGAATCTCCTCTAAACCCTCTCCAATCCTAGCACATCTTTTCTTTGCCCAAAACTGTTCTTAATACTCAAGGTGAGGCCTCACCAGTGCCTTACAAAGCCTCAGCATCACATCCCTGCTCTTGCATTCTAGACCTCTTGAAATGAATGGTAACATTGCATTTGCCTTCCTCACCACCAACTCAACCTGCAAGTTAACCTTGAGGGTGTTCTGCACACGGACTCCCAAGTCTCCTTCAATCTCAGATTTTTGAATTTTCTCCCTGTTTAGAAAATAGTCCGCACTTTTATTTCTACTACCAAAGTGCATGACCATACATTCTCCAACAGTGTATTTCACTCGTCACTCTCTTGCCTATTCTGCTAATCCAAGTCCTTCTGCATCCTACCTGTTTCTTCAACACCACCTGCCCCTCCATCAATCTTCATATCATCTGCAAACTTGATAACAAAGTTATCTAATCCATCATCTAAATCATTGCATAAAGAAGCGGACCCAACACCAGCCTCTGTGGAACCCCATTGGTCACTGGCAGCCAATCAGAAAAGGATCCTTTTATTCCCACTCACTGCATCCTACCAATCCGCCAATGCTCTAATCATGCCAGTAACTACTCTGTAAGTAGATCATGTCTGTTTCCATTCTGTCTGCAGGAGCCATTTTAGAATATGTAATAATTTAAATATCCAGAATATGTACATATAAAATATCAAGTCAATGGGTTTTAATAATTTCCTACACCAAACTTCTCTGTGTCCTTCAGCAGTGGTGGGAGCTACTGAAGGATAGCCAGTTATTGGTCCTTTCAAGGTAGGACATTTCTGTACCTTATATGTGCCATAAAGAGACATCCTCCAACCACTTTCTTGACGTCAGTGATAGCATCCCAAAGTAAAATATCCAGGCCAGAAATACAGCAATCTCTGCCTTATTCTGAGTTGAGGTACAGGCTCACATCTCCTCTAGGTTGTGGGTTTGACAAGGTATTTGACAAGGACCCCCATGGGAGGTTGGTCAAGAACATTGTCACTTGGCATCCAAGATGAGGTAGGATATTAGATTAGATATTTGCATCATGGGAGAAGCCAGTGAGTGGTAGTAGATGGTTGCTTCTCTGACAGTGACTAGTAGTGTGCTGCAGGGATTGGAGCTGAATCCATTATTGTTCGTCATCTATATCAACAATCTGGATGATAATGTGGTTAACTGGATCAACAATTTTATGGATGACACAAAGATTGGGGGTGATGTGGACTGTATAGAAGACTATCAGAACTTGCAACTAGATCTGGACCAGCAGGAAAATGGGCTGCAAAATGCCAGATGGAATTTAATGTAGACAAGTATGAGGTGTTGCACTTTGTGAGGACCGTCCAGGACCTGCATGGTGAATGGTAGGGCTCTGAGGAGTGCAATCGAACAAGCTTCTATGAATACAGATCCATAATTCCTTGAAAGTGGTTGCACTTGTCATAAAGAAAGCTTTATGTCCACATCTCTGTTGCCGTATCCATGTGAACCATGTCCACATCTTGACCCCTCACCTTTCAAGTTAAATACAGTAAGTGCAAAATGGATTGGGAGCCACAACATGTCCGAGCGCCGAAACCCCCAATCTACTGAGAGATTCCTCCCGAGTCTGAGGTTGCCAAGCAGGGTAGCGATACGTCTCTACCAAAGGAGGTGTAAGGAGCTCCTTCCCTCCACTAACCCGCAGGTCACCCTTGAGCTAGGTGCTGCACCTGCTTAGCCTCCCCTCCCACCCCCAGGCTCGAAGACATGGGAGCAGGTGGTGGGTGGTCATATGAGTAGCAGGTATATACAGTATCACAAATCCTGATTTGCAACCACTGACTCCAGGCAGATGATCTCCAAAGAGAGATTGGCTGGGGTCACCCGTCTTGTGAAGGACACTGCTCAGAAGAGGACGATGACAAACCACTTCTGTACAAACGTTCGCCGAGAATAATCATGGTCACGTAGACCATGGTCGCCCACATCCCACAACACATAATGATGTTGATAATTCAAAATTATGACAGGTATAGGTCGGATTAATGCAAGCAGGCTTTTTCTCTTGGCTGAGACAAGAACTAGGAGTCATAGGTTAAGAATGAAAGGTGAACTATTTAAGGCAAAATTCTTTACTCCGACGGTGGTGAGAGTGAAGGAGCTGCCAATGGAAATGGTAGATGCAAGTTCAATTGCAACATTTAAGAGAAGTTTGGATAAGTACATGGACAATGGGGTATGAAAGACGAGAGTCAATAAAACTAGGCAGAATAACAGTACAGCACAGACTAGATGCGCTGAAGGACCTGTTTCTGACTCTGAAGTATCACCTAATTAAGCAGATAAGGTCCCTTGACAGTAACAGAGAGGAAACAAAGAATAATGGTCCGTGAGTTTAAACAGTGGGTTATGAAGATGGTGGAGAAGCATTTGGTGCTGTGCCTCAGTCTGAGGGACCTGAGTTTGATACTGACTATTGGTGCTGTCAGTGTGGAGTCTGCACGTTCTTCCTGTGACTGTGTAGGGTGTTTTGATTTCCTTCTGTATCATAGGTAATTGGCTACTGTAAATAGACCCTAGTGTAGGTAATTAGCAACAGATTCAAATGGGAGTTGATGGAGCATGTAAGAGGGTATAAGTTACAAGGAAAATGTGTCGTAGTATGGAACTGATGGAATTGCTTTATCATGAACCTGATGGGCTGAATGGCCTCCTTCATATTTGAAATGTTCGGCAGAAGAGGGAGCTTAAACCTTTATGGGTTTCCTGGGTGACGGGGTTGGTGTTCACTCACTGACAATCTGCAAACCCCTCATAGGCACCAGTTTTATACCTCTTGGTCTGTGTTGGTTCGAATCCCACTCCAGACACTTCAGTGGCTCTGCCCAACCTTTCAAGTGAATGATTAACAAGAATATGGGAGCAGGAGTAGGCCACTCAACCCTGCAAGCCCACCCCAGTGTTAAACATGATTATACTTGATCTATCTCCGATCTCTTCTTCTTCGACAGTTTTGCTAAATTCTCTGATTTTTCAAAAATCATCTACCACTTCTTTGAATGTCCCAGTGATTCAGTCTCCACTCGTCTCTCTATTGATGACAGTGGGAAATTTCATCATCATGAACATTCGCATGTGACACTTTCACTTACACTGTGACTCCACTTTCAGAATAGCAGACATTCCAAAATGGATTCACTAAGTTAATTCCTGACAGGAGTTGGCTATCCTATCACCAATGGCTAAAACCTGTATATTGCATCCATATTCTAAACACATGAGATTCTGCAGGCGCTGGAAATCCTAAGCAATACACATAAAGTGTTAGAGGAACTCAACAGGTCAGGCAGCATCTATAGAGAGGAATGAACTGTCGACATTTTGGGCTGAGAACTCTCATTGGGAATGAAAAGGAAGGAGGAAGAAGCCAGAAGAAGAAGGTGGGGGAAGGGAAGTGTACAAGCTGACAGGTAACTTGCAAAGGCAGGTGAGGGGAAGTTAGGTGGGTGGAGAAGGTGGGATGAAGTGAGAAGCTGGGAGGTGATATGTGGAAATGATAAAGGGCTGAAGAAATCTGACAGGAGAGGAGAGTGGGGCGCGGGAGAAAGGGAAGAAGAGGGGGCACGAGAGGGAGGCTGTAGGTGAAGAGAAGAGATGGGCCAGAATGGTGAATGGAAAGAGAAAGTAGGTGGAAGGAGGAGAAATTAAAAGAAGTTATTGAAACCAATACTTATGCCCCTATGTTAGAGGCAACCCAGATGGAATATGATGAGTTGCTCCTCCAACCGGAGAGTGACCTCATCATGGCAGTACAGGAGGCCTCGGACTGACATGTCAGAATGGGAATGGGGAGTGGAATTAAAATGGCTGGCCACCCAGAATTCCTACCGGTTGTGGACAGAGCATATATATTCCTTGCAGGTAGAAGAACTGGGCATGTCAAGGAAAATGTTAAGATATTTCCTCTGGTGACAGAATCTCAAACAGGGTGACACTGTTAAAAGTTTAGGGGCCACTGATTTAAAACTGAGGTATACAGGAATTTCTTCTCACAGAAGGCAGAGACTCTCTGGAATACTCGACCCATCACCAAAGGGTAATGGAGACTCTGCCTTTTAAAGAGGAAATGGATGATTTTCTGAATGATCAGGGAATTGAAGAATATGCAAAATGTCAGATGCAGCCTGAGGCCTATCAGCCATGGTCAAGTTAAATGATGGTAAGTTTCACAGGCTGAATGGCCAACTACAGTTCCTATAATTTTTTCCCCTGTTCCCCAGTGGCCCTTATCAATGCTTTCAGCCATTTGCTTCTTCATATCTTCACCCGCACTCCGAGCTCCCACCCATTTGATTATCAACTGTGCATGTATCTCTGTGCACAGCTGCAATGAAAAACTTATCTGCAACAGCACTGCCTAATATAAGCAGCATTCAGAAGGAGAAAATATATTAAACATAAACATCATCTTTACAGGAAAGAACACAATTAGAACAAAAAAAAGAAAATTCCAATTAAAAGAGACTAAGTCAGGCCGTGAAATTTGCCTGTTGCTATCTCGGGTTTATTGTTTTGTTTGGGCGGGGGGAAGGTCACAAGGTTTGTATCCTCAGGTTCATTTTCCAACAAGCATTCACAATAGAACAAAGAAATACAGCAGGATCAATGAGAAACTCTACAGAAACCAAGACTGACAAACAACTAAAGTGCAAAAGACAAGTGGTGTAAATACAATAGATAAATAAATACAGAGACAGCTCTGAGCTGAATCCTTCAGGAAACTCTGCCATGGATGATCCCAAGCTCGGACTGCAAAAGGAGGGGTTTGGCATGGGGCTTGCAACCCCATCCCATTAAAAAAAACCCAGAGGGGTGGTGACAAGCAGGTAGAAAAATCAATATTGTCGCCATCAGGCTGGTAACTATCAAGACAAATATGAAGGCCTGTTCCTCGAATCTAGCCTAGCACTCTGAAAATTGAAATAAATGATGCCCACAAAGCAGGAGAAGGCTACAAGAAGATAGAAAAGTATTTTCAGGTAGCCGTTTACTCAGTTCATAATGTAATTAAGAAATGGCAGCTAAGAAGAACGGTGGAGGTCAAGTTGAGATCTGGAAGACCAAGAAAACTTTCCGAGAGAACTGCTCATAGGATTGCTAGAAAGGCAAATCAAAACCCCCGTTTGACTGCAATAAACCTTCAGGAAGATTTAGCAGACTCTGGAGTGGTGGTTCACTGTTCTACTGTGCAGCGACACCTGCACAAATATGACTGTCATGGAGGAGACATCAGAAGAAAACCTTTCCTGCGTCCTCACCACAAAATTCAGCATCAGAAGTTTGCAAAGGAACATCTAAACAAGCCTGACAAAGGTTCTCGGCCTGAAATGTCAACAGCGCTTCTCCCTATAGATGCTGCCTGGCCTGCTGCATTTCACCAGCATTTTGTGTGTGTTGCTTGAATTTCCAGCATCTGCAGATTTCCTCGTGTTTGCAATCTAAACAAGCCTGATGCATTTTGGAAACAAGTCCTGTGCATTGATGAAGTCAAAATAAAACTTTTTGGCCGCAATGAGCAAAGTATGTTTGGAGAAAAAGGGGTGCAGAATTTCATGAAAAGAACACCTCTCCAACTGTTAAGCCCAGGGGTGGATCGATTCTGCTTTGGGTTTGTGTTACAACCACTGGCATGGGGAACATTTCACTGGTAGAGGGAAGAATTAGTTCAATTAAATACCAGCAAATTCTGGAAGCAAACATCACACCATCTGTAAAAAAGCTGAAGACGAAAAGAGGATGGCTTTTACAACAGAATAATGATCCTAAACACACCTCAAAATCCACAATGGACTCCCTCAAGAGGCGCAAGCTGAAGGTTTTGCCATGGCCCTCACAGTGCCCCAACCTAAACATCATCGAAAATCTGTGGATAGACCTCAAACGAGCAGTGCATGCAAGACGGCCCAAGAATCTCACAGAACTAGAAGCCTTTTGCGAGGAAGAATGGATGAAAACCCCCCAAACAAGAATTGCAAGACTCTCAACTGGCTACAGAAAGTGTTTACAAGCTGTGACACTTGCCAAAGGGGGTTTTACTAAGTACTGACCATGCAGGGTGCCCAAACATTTGCTTCGGACCCTTTTCCTTTTTTGTTATTTTGGAAGTGTGTAAAAAATGGAAATAAAAAAACTAATCTTGCTTAAAATATTAAAGAAATGTGTCATCTTTAACTTTATGCATTTCAGAAATCAGGTAATTTTTTACTCGCTTAGCTATTCACAGTAACAGAAATTTTGACCGGGGTGCCCAAACCTTTGCATGCCACTGTATCTCTTCAACATTTCAGATGGGGGAGAGGAGAACTGGGTGCAGCATATATGCAGACAATGAGCATGGCCAGGAAAGGTAGAGTATAGCTTTAAAGTTACCCAACACCATGAGTGCTCAGGCAGCAGAATTGACAGCTGTGGCATTTGTGGTTAGCCACCCAGAATGTTTTCCCACCAGGGTCAGTCATACACTCTGATAGTATGAACATTTGTAACAGCCTTATGAAACATTGCCTCTGTGGGAAGCAAGAGGGTTTGGTTCAGCTGACGGAAAGCCCCTCCCATTGTGCTGCTCTGTTATAGTATCCATTTGAAGAAGAAAAGAGGAAAGAATATGGGGTTGCAAAGGTGAAAACCCACTCAAAATTATCCCGAGGGGAATAAGAAAGCTGATGAATTAGCGAAGCAAGGTGTTTTAAATGGGCAGGAAGGGCAACCGCAGACTGGGGAGATGGGAAGGCAGTAGGAACAAAAGGTTAAGGTTAAGGATTTAACCAAGGAGCAGATGTGGAAGGGTCTTGGACTAATTTACAGATAGATTATGTTGGATCCGTGCCACATACCCCAGGAGGGAACAAAGATATTCTTGTAGTGATAGATACTTTCACCAAGTGGATGGAAGTTTTCACGACTAGAACAAACATGGCCAAAGCCAATGTCTTTATTCACTGGGGATTATCTCAGAGTATTGTTTCGGATCAAGGCACACATTCTACTGCCCTGATAATGCAAGATGTCATGCCACATTTAGGGATCAAGCGGAGATTTCATATACCCTATAGACCACCGTCTAGTGGAATTGTAGAAAGGATCAATCAAATGCAAAAGAAATACAATTGTCAAAATAGTGCAATACCATGCAACAACGTGACAAGCAGTTTTGCCTTGGGCACTGATGATAATAAGGAATACATTGCCATCATCGACAGGTTACACCCCAATAAGTTCATGACCAGTAGAGACACGAGAGGATTGGAGGAGTTGTTTGGATTAGATTTGCCAGAACCCGAAACAGGTGGGATTGTGTTTGAAAAGTGGGTACAACAGTGGGTAGAGTTAGTGGAGGAGGCCAATTATGTGGCAGTCCATCAACCTGGAAAGAAATAAACAGAGACAAGCCTACTTTGAATTAAAAGTCAAACCCTCAGAATTAAGTCTAGGACAAAGAGTGATGATTAGAATGTACTAACCTCATTTTAAATCCAAGGTCTGCAGAGCACTATGAAATTACAGACAAAGCAAGTCCATGAATGTACAGACTACTGATTTCTCTAGATAAAAGTAAATGGTAACGTATCAACCAGTTGAATTTCATGGGGGAGGAACAAAAATGTTATCACCAATGGATCATAACAATTGATGTAAATGATGGTCCTGATTTTGTAGACTTGAAAAGCAATGTACATGGGCATATCGAAGATTTGAGGTTGGAACAGATGTTCCAAGAAGATAGCGACAGGTCTGACCAAGGGTGAGTTTTTCTGAACATTCAGTCTCAGAATCGGGGAGTTTTGGCAGGAAAATAAAGAAAATTGAAAACAAGTTGGTTCCTGTTCCCCTATCCTGAAACAAAATAGGGTGAAAGGAGATGGATGGCATGGAGTCCATTGAGAACCTGATTTGGATGGGCCAGGAAAACACATAGAAATTATGGACTTCAAATAGAAACTGGAAATAAGAGCAGAAACTACACTCACAGGAGAAAATCTGCAGATGCTGGAAATCCAAGCAACACTCACAAAATACTGGAGGAACTCAGCAGACCAGGGAATATCTATGGAAAAAAATACAGTCAACATCTTGGGTCAAAACCTATTGGCAGGACTGGAGAAAATAAGCTGAGGAGTAGATTTAAAAGGTGGGGGAGAGGAGAGAGAAACACAATGTGATAGGTGAAACCGGGAGGGGGAGTAATGAAGTTAAGAGCTGGGAAGTTAATTGGTGAAAGAGATACAGGGCTGGAGAAGGGGAAGTCCGATAGGAGAGGACAGAAACTTTGACCGTTTGCCCAGATATTTAAACATTACACTGCCACTACATTTATGAAGTGTGAAATCACCTCGGAACTCATACATTTCTTGTACAGTTTTGCTGTGTGCTAGCAATATATAAACTGAATTTGAATTGATTTCATTACTTACATCCTTCATATACATGAGAAAAATCTTTACACGACATCTCCATCTAAATGTGCAATCTATAGTAATTTGTAATAAATAGTATGTACAAGACATAAATATAACATAGAAATACCATAGTAGCAGTGTGAATTAATCCATCTGATGGATTGATTCATCCATGTCCATGTCCTGGTGGAAGAAGCAGCCCGGAGCCTGTTGGTGCTGACTTTTATGCTGTGGTACCATTTCCCGGAGGGTAACAGTGAATAGTTTGTGGTTGGGGTGACTCAGGTCCCCAATTATCCTTTGAGCCCTTTCTACGCACCTTTCTTTGTAAATGTCCTGAACAGCAGGAAGCTCACTTCTCCAGATGCACTGAGTTGTCCGCACCACTCTCTGCAGACTCCTGCGACTGAGGGAAGTACAGTTCCCATACCAGGCAGTGATGGAGCCTGTCTGAATGCTCTCAATTGTGCCCCTGTAGAAAGTCTTTAGGATTTGGGGGCCCATACCAAACTTCTTCAACCGTCTGTTGTGTTTGTTTCGCCACACAGCTGGTATGCACAGACCACGTGAGATCCTCGGTGGTGTGTATGCTGAGGATCTTAAAGCTGTTGACCCTCTCAACCCCCAGATCCATTGATGTCTATAGGGGTGAGCCTGTCTCCATTCCTCCTGTAATCCACAACCAGCTCCTTTGTTTTTGTGACATTGAGGGAGAGGTTGTTTTCTTGACATCACTGTGTCAGGGTGATGACTTCTCTGTAAACTGCCCGATATTATTTGAGATTAGGTCAAATCAGACACAAACCTAAGGTTTACAAATGAAATCTAAAGCACAATATGAAGGAAATCGATGTAAATCTTTTTCCACGCTTTCTCAGTCTGACTGGATTTTTGTATCTGGTTCTGGATAGCTCAATCTGGATAGATACCCTGGCTTTGGATGGGTTAGTGTCAGTTTGGGTTGGGTTACGGTAGGACTCAAGTGCAGACCAATGAATGCTCTTTTACCAGGATTTATTCGGGAGCACAAGGGCAACTGTCTTTCAAAAACAAGAGGCAGGCCCAAATCCGGAATGGCAGGCAGAGGTCTTACCCAGGAAAGGCTGTCCGGCGAGGGCAGACGATCCAGAGCGCACAGGCAAAAATCAGATTCCAAAACAGGCAAAATCCAGAAACACAGAGTCCAGCAAAATCAGTTGGCAGCCGTCACAATGGCAGGCTAGAACAACTCAGGTCAGAGCTGAGACAAACTGGCAGAGAATGTGAGTCAAGGCAGGGTTTAAATGGACCGGGTAATGAGTGAAAACAGAAACAGGTGGGTGCCAGTGAGGAGATAAGTGGGTAATTGACAAAAGTCCAATAAGGAAGGGGGCTGGGTCAAAACCCACATGGCCAGGTGAAAGAAGGCAGAAATTGAGAGCTGTCGTGGTCCAGAGCTATCATCAGAGGCCCTTCGACCCAGTGTTCAGGCAGGATCCTTAACAGGTGGTGAGGGATTTACTGAAACGGTGCCAGGAAATGAAGACACCAGTAATGTGGAATATTTTTGCATTCTCTGCAGAGCAGGAAACTGAAAGAGTGAAGCGTGTTCATATTATCTCCAGTGGTGAAAGTGCCCATAATCCCTGGGGACAATGTGGGGTGTGAGTCAGTAGAACAGTCAGGGAGTAAAACTCACAGCACATTGTCATATTCTAGGATTCACTGGATGAAAGTCTGATGGAAACAGATTCAGGACTCACTTCCAATGTGGTTTAATATACAGTCAGCATCCACAGAACTCTGAGGAAAGAACAAGGCCACGAGACTAATTAAAATCAACAATATACATCCCTCACTCTAGCGATGGCCCAGTGGCTTCTTGTATATAATCAAGCTGTGATTCTATTGCATTAGAACTGGGATTCTGACCGGGCGGAATGACACAGGGAGACATGGTTTTGTGAAGACTTGTTGAGTAGGAGGTTTACTCTTAAATTTGACTATCTAATTCAGTTCTTCTAGGAAGCAATGCATTTTGCAAAATATTTCAAACATATTTTAAAAACCTTAAATTAATATTTGGATGGCAGGGTGGAGAAACGTCTCTACCATCCACTCACCTGTAGGTCACTCTTGGGCGAGATTCAGCACCTGCTTAGTCCCCTGGTCAGGGTCAGGTGAAGCCATAGGAACGGGTGGTGGGTGGTCGTACAATCAGCTGGAGCAAATCACAAGTCCTGGTTATTCGACCACTGACAACAAGCAGACAATCTCTGAAGTGTGTTGATAATGGCTGGGGGCACCTGTGTTGTAAAGACACTGCTCAGAAGAATGCAATAATAAAGCACTTCTGTAGAAAAATTTGCCAAGAACATCATGGTCATGGAAACATCATGATCACCCTCGTTATACAACACGGCACATAATGAAAAATGAACGAAAATAATATCGCTGAATGAAAAGGAGGAACTAAAGTCAGATGTATCAGTGTTATCAGCATTACAGTGGAGTAAATGGAATTACAGAGGCATGAGAGAGGAGTTGGCCAGAATTGATTAGAAAAGAAAGCTGGTAGGGATAACTGCAGAGCAGCAATGGTTGGAATCTCTGGAAGCAATTTGGAAGGCACGGAAAATAGTCATCCCAAAAAGGAAGAAGTAACCATATAACAATTACAGCAAAGAAACAGGCCATCTCAGCCCTTCTAGTCCGTATCGAACGTTTACTCCCACGTAGTCCCACCTACCTGCACTCAGCCCATAACCCTGCATTCCTTTCCTGTCTGTATACCTATCCAATTTTTTAAAAAAATTAACAATATCGAACCTGCCTCTGCCACTTCTACTGGAAGCTCGATCCGTACAGCTACCACTCTCTGAGTAAAGAAGTTCCCCCTAAACTTTTGCCCTCTAACTCTCAACTCATGTCCTCTTGTTTGAATCTCCCCTACTTTCAATGGAAAAAGCCTATCGACGTCAACTCTATTCCCCTTATAATTTTAAATACTTCTATCAAGTCCCCCCCTCAACCTTCTATGCTCCAAAGAATAAAGACCTAACTTATTCAACCTTTCTCTGTAACTTTGGTGCTGAAACCCAGGTAACATTCTAGTAAATCTCCTCTGTACTCTTTCCATTTTGTTGACATCTTTCCTATAATTTGGTGACCAGAACTATACACAATACTCCAAATTTGGCCTTACCAATGCCTTGAACAATTTTAACATTACATTCCAACTCCTATACTCAATGCTCTGATTTATAAAGGCCAGCATACCAAAAGCTTTCTTCACCACCCTATCTACATGAGGTTCCACCTTCAGGGAACTATGCACCATTATTCCTAGATCACTCTGTTCTACTGCATTCCTCAGTGCCCTACTATTTACTATATATGTCCTATTTTGATTAGTCCTACCAAAATGTAGCTCCTCACACTTATCAGCATTAAACTCCATCTGCCATCTTTCAGCCCCCTCTTCTAACTGGCCTAAATCTCTCTGCAAGCTTTGAAACCCTACTTCATTATCCACAATGCCACCTATCTTAGTATCATCTGCATACTTACAAATCCAATATACCACCCCATCATCCAGATCATTAATGTATATGACAAACAACATTGGACCCAGTACAGTTCCATGAGGCACACCACTAGTCACCGGCCTCCAACCTAACGAACAGTTATCCACCACTGCTCTCTGGCATTTCCCATCCAGCCACTGTTGAATCCATTTTACTACATCAATATTAATACCTAACGATTGAACCTTTCTAACTAACCTTCCGTGTGGAACCTTGTCAAAGGCCTTACTGAAGTCCACTTAGACAACATTCACTGCTTTACCCTCGTCAACTTTCCTAGTAACTTCTTCAAAAAATTCAGTAAGATTTGTCAAACATGACCTTCCACACATAAATCCATGTTGACTGTTCCTAATCAGACCCTGTCTATCCAGATAATTAAATATAACATCTCTAAGAATACTTTCCTTTAATTTACCCACGACTGACATCAAACTTACAGGTCGGTAATTGCTAGGTTTACTCTTAGAACCCTTTTTAAACAATGGAACCACATGAGCAATATACCAATCCTCCAGCACCATCCCCATTTCTAATGACATGTGAAATATTTCTGTCAGAGCCCCAGCTATTTCTACACTAACCTCTCTCAAGGTCCTAGGGAATATCCTGTCAGGATCTGGAGACTTATACACTTTATATTCTTTAAAAGCGCCAGTACTTCCTCATCTTTAATCGTCATAGTTTCCATAACTTCCCTACTTGTTTCCCTTACCTTACACAATTCAATATCCTTCTCCTTAGTGAATACCGAAGAAAAGAAATTGTTCAAAATCTCCCCCATCTCTTTCGGCTCCACACACAGCTGTCCACTTTGATTCTCTAAGGGACCAATTTTATCTCTCACTATCCTTTTGCTATTAATATAACTGTAGAAACCCTTCGGATTTATTTTCACCTTATTTGCCAAAGCAACCTCATATCTTCTTTTAGCTTTTCTAATTTCTTTCTTAAGATTTTTTTTTAACATTCTTTATATTCCTCGAGCATCTCATTTACTCCATGCTGCCTATATTTATTGTAGATATCTCTTTTTTTCCAAACCAAGTTTCCAATATCCCTTGAAAACCATGGCTCTCTGAAACTTTTAACCTTTCCTTTCAACCTAACAGGAACATAAAGATACTGTGCCCTCAAAATTTCACCTTAAAATGGGCTCTATTTCTCTATTACATCCTTCCCATAAAACAAATTGTCCCAATCCACTCCTTCTAAATCCTTTTGCATCTCCTCAAAGTTAGCCTTTCTCCAATCAAAAATCTCAACCCTAGGTCCAGTCCTATCCTTCTCCATAATTATATTGAAACTAATGGCATTGTGATCATGGACCCGATGGGCTCCCCAACACATACTTCCGTCACCTGACCTATCTCATTCCCTAACAGCAGATCCAACACTTCCCCTTCTCTAGTTGGTACCTCTATGTATTGCTGCAAGAAACTATCCTGCACACATTTTACAAACTGTGGGAGATACTAAGAGAGTAAGAGATGGGAGATGGATACCAAGAGATGGGAGATGCCAGAGAGTAGTGGTGGATAACTGTTTGTCAGGTTGGAGGCCGGTGACTAGTGGTGTGCCTCAGGGATCTGTACTGGGTCCAATGTTGTTTGTCATATACATTAATGATCTGGATGATGGGGTGATAAATTGGATTTGTAAGTATGCAGATGATACTAAGGTAGGTGGCATTGTGGATAATGAAGTAGGTTTTCAAAGTTTGCAGAGAGATTTAGGCCAGTTAGAAGAGTGGGCTGAGTGATGGCAGATGGAATTTATTGCTGATAAGTCTGAGGTGCTAGAAATTGGTAGGAATAATCCAAATAGGACATACATGGTAAATGGTAGGGCATTGAAGAATGCAGTAGAACAGAGTGATCTAGGAATAATGGTGCATAGTTCTCTGAAGGTGGAATCTTATGTGGATAGGGTGGTGAAGAAAGCTTTTGGTATGTTGGCCTTTGTGAATCAGAGCATTGAGTATAGGAGTTGGGATGTTATGTTAAAATTGTACAATGCATTGGTAAGGCCAAATTTGGAGTATTGTGAGCAGTTCTGGCACCGAATTATAGGAAAGATGTCAACAAAATAGAGAGTATAGAGAAGATTTACTAGAATGTTACCTGGGTTTCAGCACCTAAGTTACAGGGAAAGGTTGAACAAGTTAGGTCTTTATTCTTTGGAGCGTAGAAGGTTGAGGGGGGACTTGATAGAGGTATTTAAAATTATGAGGGGGATAGATAGAGTTGAAGTGGATAGGCTTTTTCCATTGAGAGTAGGGGAGATTCAAACAAGAGGACATGAGTTGAGAGTTAGGGGGCAAAAGTTTAAGGGTAATACGAGGGGGAATTTCTGTACTCAGAGAGTGGTAGCTGTGTGGAACGAGCTTTCAGTAGAAGCGGTAGAGGCAGGTTCGGTATTGTCATTTAAAGTAAAATTGGATAGGTATATGGTCAGGAAAGAAATGGAGGGTTATGGGCTGAGTGCAGGTCGGTGGGACTAGGTGAGAGTAAGTGTTCAGCATGGACGAGAAGGGCTGAGATGGCCTGTTTCTGTTCTGTAATTGTTATGTGGTTATATATGTTATATGCTTAATACTGAAAGTAGATAGATCACCTGGACCATATGGTGTGCACTCCAGAGTTCTTAACGAGGTGGCTGAAGAGATCGTGGAGGCACTGGTAATGATATTTCAAGAATCAGTAGATTCTGGAATCATTCCGGATGGCCGGAAAATTGCAAATGTCACTCCACACTTCAAGATGAGGGAGAGGCAGAAGAAAGGAAAATATAGTCTGATTAGACTACTTCTGTGGTTGGGAAGGTGCTGGAGATGATTATTAAAGATGAGGTCTCAGGGTACCTGGAATCACATGATAAAATAGACCATAGTCAGCATTGTTTCCTCAAGGGAAAATCTTGCCGACAAATCTGTTGGAATTCTTTGATGAAACAACAAGCAGGATAGACAAAGGAGAATTGGTTGAAGCTGTGTACTTGCATTTTCAGAAAGTCTTTGACAAGGTACCACACATGAGGCTGCTTAAAAAGCTACAATCCCATGGTATTACAGGAAGGATTCAGGCATGGATAAAGCAGTCGCTGATTGGCAGGAGGCAAAGTGTTGGAGTTAAAGGGGTCCTTTCCGGTTGGCTGCCTGTGACTAGTGGTGTTCCACAGAGCTCTGTGTTGGGACCAATTCTTCTTATGTTATGTTAATGATTTGGATGATGACATTGATGGCTTTTTTACAAAGTTTGCTGAGAATACAAAGATAGGTGGAGCGGCAGGAAGTTTTGAAGAGGTAGAGAGGCTGCAAAAGTACTTAGATTAGGAGAATGGGCAAAGAAACGGCAGATGGAATATAGTGTGGGAAAGTGTATGGTCATGCACTTTGATAGAAGAAATGAAAAAGTTGACTATTTGCTAAATGGAGAAAAAATACAAAAAATGAGGTGCAAAGGGACTTGGGAGTCCTTGTGCAGGATTCCCTGAAGGGTAGTGTACAGGTTGAGTCTGTGATGAGGAAGGCAAATGCAATGTTAGCATTCATTTCAAGAGGACTAGATTATAAAAGCAAAGATGTTATGTTGAAACTGCTGAGGGATGTGCTGAAACCAGAGAGGGTTCCAAGGAGGATCACAAAAATTATTCCAGGATTGAATGGCTTGTGATATGAAGAACATTTGATGGCTCTGGGCCTGTATTCACTAGAATTCAGAAGAATGAGGGGTAACCTCATTGAAACCTATCGAATGGCATAATGACTTGATAGAGTGGATGTGGAGAGGCTGTTTCCTGTGGTGGGACAGTCTAAGATCAGAGGGTACAGACTCAGAATAGAGGGGCATCCTTTGTAAACGGAGATGAGGAGGAACTTCTTCAGCCAGAGAGTGGTGAATCTCTGGAATTCTCTGGCACAGGCAGTTATGAAGGTCAAGTTTTATGTATATGAAACCCTTCTTTACCGGGTGACTCTAGAAACATGCCTCGTTAGCCCCACAATAACAGCCCCTGGACTCTACAGTGAGAAAACCACCTTTCTCGAACTCTGTAAGTCTAGGGTCAGTATGACTTGGGTCCCACCAAACTGGGAGGTTGGGATCTTTTGATCACCCAAACCCCGATCTAAGTGAATACTGTGTAAATACTGCTCACACACAATTTTCCATTGGCAAGAAATAACAGATCGTACATGGCATACGTTTATAAAGGAAGGGTAATTTCAGCTTTATCGAATAGATAGTAGGAAAAAGAAAAGAAAACATTAAATAAAAGGGCCCATTACAGATAACCCAGTCCAATTGGAGCTCATCTTGTAGTTGTCTTTAACTCATGCCCTGGACTCACGGCCTGCATCAAAGCACACACTACATCACCAACGTCCCTTGACATCCATCTCGAACAAATGGACTCCCTATTGGCTCTTCCTTCTTGGAGATTTTTTATCTGCACAAACCATGTTGTGCAACAGGGACAACATCCTCAGCTAATTTTCCTCCTGTCCTTTCTCAGGTCCCGCCAAAAAGAGCAGGAACCCCATCAGTGTCTGTCACATTTCTCTCAGTGCACAGCCTTCTTTAAAACTTTCTCCCAATTCCACCATCCTGATTGGCTGACACAGCATTCCTAAGTTGAACTTCACAGCCCTTTGTGGGCCAAATGGCCTAATTCTGCTCCTATATCTTATGGTCTTATGGAATAGCAAGCATTGGAGCTGGAGAGGAATGGCTCAGCAAAGTTTAAACAATAATTCCCCCAATGAATGCTCACGCTGCCGCCAGTTCCTGTCCGTGTTTTCTGCGCTAAAAATTTCTCAGCAACCGAACAAAACCTGCCCGGAACTGGGTAGCACGGTGGTAAATCGTTCACCTCGATATTCGCTCAGAGTTTCTCTCTTTGTCAGCATAGGCTGGGCTGCCAGACTCGAACTACACTACTTTTCATAACCTCTTTATTTTTTACTCTCAGTCGTCAGCTGCCCCCATCTCAAAAAGTTTTTGTTACAATTTTCCTGAGTGTCTGTGACTCCACTTACAGAGGGTTTTCACCATTTATCCCCACGACCACCCTAGCCTCACTCTATCAGAGATATTTTGTCTGTCCTGTCCATCTCCCCTCCACTCTCTCTCCAACATAATACCAAGGTAACGCTGGAGGAACTCGACACGTTGGACTGCACCTATGGAGAGGAATAACGAGTCCCGAAGAACGATCTCGACCCGGAACATCGGCTGATCTTTCATCTGCATAGATGCTGCCTGACCTGCTGAGTTCCTCCACATTTTGTGTGTGTTGCTCTGAATTTCCAAATTCTGCTGAATGTTATTAACTCAATAGTTATTTCAACACACCGTGTGAAAAGGAATCTGGCAAGCTTTGTTGGGCCGAATGGCCTGTTCTTCTCAAAAGCTTTCTAATGTTCTTATGTATTTTCTCTCCGAGTTTTGCTGAAGCAACTTCAACCTGAAATATCAACACTGCTCCTCTTTCCACGGACGCTGCCCGACATTCAGAGAGTTTCCAGAATTTTCTCTTCTTGTCTGGACGTCCAGTATAAGCAGTTTATTTTAAATTCACTGTTGAGTTCACTGTCACTTCTCTTCCAGTAATGTGGAATTGAAGGCGTTCCCCTTTACTCTCCAATGGGCTTTACTGTGTTCACCCTCAGTGATTCATCTTTCCTTTCTTGTCTTTGACCAAAGCCGTGTGTCTTCACCCAGTAACATCTCTCTCCTGCAAACTGAGCTCCAACTGATCCCATGTGAAATCCAACTGAATATCCACCATTTACATTTCAGAACCACCCTGGATCACGGGTGGGTTCCAACTGCCCAGCGACCTATGGACTCACTTTCAAGGACTCCACAACTCATGGCCTCAGCGTTGTGTTTGTTTGTTAATTTAGCTATTTATTTGTTTGTGTTTACATATTTTTAGTTATTTGCAATTTTTCTTCTTCTGCAATCGGTTGTTTGTTTGTCTTTGTGTGCAGTTCGTCATTGATTCTATTCCATATCTTTGTTCCAATGTCTAAGGAAGCGAATCTCAGGGTAGCAGCTGGTAACATACACGTCCTTTGATAATAAATTTACGTTGAAATTTCTCCTTGCAATACTTTTGTCCCATGTTGAGAGTAGGATCATTGGGGACCCGAGTCATCCCAACCACAATCTATCCCAGCTGCTACCATCCGGGAAGCGGTACCGCAGCAAAAAAGCCAGAACCAACAGGCTCGGGGACAGCTTCTTCCACCAGGCCATCAGACTGAGGAACTCACGCTGACTTGAGTGTACTCTATATTACATTGACTGTTCTATTTATTACAAATTACTATGATTGCACATTGCACGTTTAGATGGAATCGTAACGTAAAGATTTTTACTCCTCATGTATGTGAAGGATGTAAGAAATAAAGTCAATTCAATTCAGCATACATACCCCTGACCTCTCTCTACAACAACCTGTCTCAGCGCTGTCGTGATCCACAATTCCACTTTATCCTCTGTAACATTCGGTGCTGACACAGACAACGTGTCCCCTCCTTTCTAAAGCGAACGACTGTAAACCTCAACAAAGCCGCTCCTGGGTTTCCTTTGCCTCTTCACTTTCCACACCGACAAGTCCCAACTCCCCCAAACCCCCTCCCTCCGCCGCATTCTCACCATCTACAGTCTGGATTCGAGACTGATCTTCCCCTCTCCTTTCCCGAGCGATCGGTCCTCAGCTTCTGACCTCACCCACATCTTTTCCCATCATTTTAATTTAATAATTTAGCCCAATAAGCCGCTGAACTCCTCGTCTGCAGCCAGTGCCTCCGTGTCCATTTCTTTCTCAGAGAGCGGACAGTTGGAACTCTAGAACGGCCTTTGTCCCATCCAACCCGTCCTCGCCTCCTCTGCGGCTCAATATTGACTTCTGGCGAAGGGTCTTTGACCAGAAACGTCGTCTGTTTCTCTTTCCACTGATGCTGCCTAACCTGCCAAGCGTTTCCAACATTTTGTTTTTAAAACTCAATCTTACCCGGAGTTTTAAAAACCTGTGGGTGGCGGGGTGGAGATACGTCTCTACCAGAGGAGGTGTAAGGTGCTCCTTACCCCCGCTCGCCTGCAGGTCACCCTTGGGCAAAGTGTAGCACCTGCTTCACCCCGGATCAGGGACATGTGGAGCCACGGGAGCAGGTGGTGGGTGGTCGTACGAGCAGACGGTGCATATCACAAGCCCTGGTTATGCGACCACTGACGCCAGGCAGACAATCTCTGAAGAGTACTGATAATGGCGGGGGTCACCCTCTTGTAAAGGCACTGCCCAGAAGATGGCAATGACAAACCACTTCTGTTGAAAAAAGTTGCCAAAGAACAATCATGGTCATGGAAAGACCGTGATCGCCCACGTCATACAGCACGGCACATAACGAACGAACGATCTGACCCTGGGAAGTTGTTCCGTCACAGAGCTTCCCTTTGTAGTTCCCATAGAGTCGCTGATGGATAATTCATAAATCCCACTGTCGTTAATCTGCAGGTCTCTCAGTAACAGTGAAGCGTTCTCCGGGAAAAGCAGCGCCCGGTGTTTATACGTTTCGGAGACAGTGATGTGCGATCTACCGTCATTGAGGTAACATTCTTGCCCCGAGAAGCAGGTATATTCCACACATACACTAGCGTTCCCGCCTCTGGTCCATGTGGTCCGCAGATACCCGTGTGGGTCCGGGACTGTGTAAGAGACGGGCAGGAGCACGGACTGGCCGGCGGTTCCATTCACTCTGTCCTGATGCACCCTCAGTGTTAGCGCGGCTGAAGGTGGAGATGGGAATTGTTATAATATAAAGTGGCGACATTTAAACAATAAACGCAAGGATTGTTTGAGCTGCAGAGTGTAACTAACTCGAGTGTAACTAATCCTGTCCATATTTCACACATCTCACCACCGCGCTGTAATGATCTTGGACCCGCTGGGTTTAATGTGGGATCTTTCTGTTCTCCGGCTCATTGAGTCTGAGCCGTTCCCCAACAACAGTCCCAGTCCGGGACATCCAGTGTTACGATCCACCGGTCCCCGGGGAAGGACCAGCGGCGCGATAATTCTGTACCTTCCCGTCACCGTTAAACACTGACTGGTGGACAGCGCCGGGGTCGGGAGGTTGTGGAACAGGTGCGGGTCCATCCCGGGGAGAACCGGCTCCATTCCTGCCCCGGGATTACCCGGACAGTTCTGATTCAGCCAACAGCGATTCCGATTCGAATCAAACAGCGCAGGAGGCCGATCGGCCCATGGAGCCTATTTGGAAAACTTTCCTGTGGTTATGTTATTGACACAAACCCAATTTCCAAACAGATCTGGTCAACATCTCAGATCCACGGCTGAAGAAATTCCTCCTCATCTCTGTTCTAAAAGGAGGTCCTTGTATTCTGAGGCTGTGCAGACTCCCCCACTACAGGAAACATTCTCTCCTCATCCACACTATCCACGCCTTTCACCATTATACACGTTTCAATGCGATCTCTCCTCGTTCTTCCAAACTCCAGTGAGGACAGGCCCAGAGGCATCAAAATAAAACGTCTGCCCGAAACGTCAGCTCCTTATTCCTCTCCATAAATGCTGCCTGGCCTGCCGAGTTCCTCCAGCATTTTGTCTGTGTTACTCTGGATTTCCAGCATCTGCACAATCTCTTGTGTTTACCCTTGGCCCCGTCTACTATGATCCGGCATCGTTGGAAAAGGCTGAGACACTGCAGTGTCCCTTGTTCCCGTCATTCACTGAATAGGTGCCGAGAGAACAGCTGACGGGGTCAGTGTGGGACAGACGTGCTCAGGTTTGTTGAAACTAAAACCATTTGTTACAACTCAGGCAATAGCTTTCCCCAAGAGTAAAATGTACGGGGCTTCGCAACTCCGCCTGTCGCTGAAAAATAGTTTCCATCAGCATGGACCCCACCGTACAGGCCGTGCTCTCTTCCCGCTGCTGCCATCAGGAGGGAGGTACAGGAGCCTCAGGTCCCAGATCACCAGGTTTAGGGACAGTTATTTCCCTCAACCATCAGGCTCTTGGACCAGTGATGATGACTTCACTCAACTTCACTCACCCCAACACTGATCCTGAAACCTGTGGACTCTTCAAATCATGTTCTCGATATTTATGGCTTATTTTTATTTTGGCTTTTTTTATTTTTCTATTTGAAGAGTTAATTTTGTCTTTTGCACATTGGTTGTTTGTCCAGCTTTGTTGTGAGCGACGTTTCATTGATTCCATCGTGTTTCTTGGCATTTGCTGCGAATGATTGTAAGAAAATGAATCTCGGGATTGTTTACGGTGACATATATGTACTTTGATAATGAATTTACTTTGAACTTTGAATATGAATCTCCCATAAGTGGTGATCTCCGGGATGTTAGGGTTAATTCCCATCATGGAAAACGCCCCTGTGTGAGTTTGTTTAACATGGGGAGGCTGATGCAGAAGAACATAAAACCATAAGATATAGGAGCAGAAGTGGGCCATTCGGCCCATCGAGTCTGGTCTGCCATTCAATCAAGGGCTGATCCAATTCTTTGTCATCCCCGCTCCCCTGACTTCTCTACTTACCCTTTGATGCCCTGGCTAATCAAGAACCTATCTATCTCTGTCTTAAATGCACCCAATGACTTAGCCTCCACAGCCACTTGGCAACAAATTTCACAGATTTCTCCACATCTCTGTTCTAAATGGACGTCACTCAATCCTGAAGTTGTGCCCTCTTGTCCTAGACTCCCCTACCAAGGGGAAATAACTTTGGCATATCTAATCTGTCAATGCCTTTTAACATTCAGAATGTTTCTATGAGATCCCCCTCATTCTCCTGAACTCCAGGGCATACAGCCCAAGAGATTCTAGACGTTCCTCATACGGTAACCATTTCACTCCTGGAATCATTCTCGCGAATCTTCCTTGAACCCTCTCCAATGTCAGTATTTGCTTTCTAAAATAAGGAGGCCAAAACTGCACACAATACTCCAAGTTGTTATGGTCCGGTCCGGAACCCGCATTCCGGGCCTTGATCCCGTCCGCGGATTCTGGACTCCGGGTCTTGCAGCTGTCCCTCCTGACACCCTTAAGCCAAATAGGATCATCTTGGCTTAAGAAGGTGCACCTGTTGCCTATCAGCTGGCAGGTGGATATAAGCGACTCTGGGACTGAGCCTAGTTGGAGGTTTGTTCTGTATTCTGAGGTGTTTTGTCTGATTGGCTCTGTTTGTTCCAGTTGTCCTGGCTTGGTGGGCCCATGGCTTCATCCTCAAGTTCTGTGAGTCAGCCTTGGAGTTACCCTGGACCAAGTTCCCTTCTGATCCCTTGCCTCTGTTGGGAAGCTGGCTGGACTGCTGTTTCCTGGTGGGGGACTCTGTCCCCTTCCTACCCCTCACCTCTGATTGGGTGGTGCCTGCTACCTGCCCAGGTGTCCAGTGTCTTGCCTGGACCTCTTGTGTTCCTGCCTGGGAGGTGGCCCTGCCCAGGAGTTATGTGGCCCACCCTGAGGTCTCTGCCCCTTTTGACACCTTGCTCCCTATGGGTTGTTCCTGCACCTGCCCAGGTGTTCTGTGTCTTGCCTGGGCCTCTGTGCTCCTGCCTGGGAGGTGGCCCTGCCCAGGAGTTATGCGGCTGCCCGGGGGGGCTCTCCTGCCAAGCCATGGACTCTGGGACCCAGCCAACCCATGAACTCTCTCTGAACCCCAGGATTACCTATCATGCCCCATCTCTTTCACATGCCCTGGTCTCCCCATCTGGTTCTATACTTTAGTTATTCCTGTCCTGCCCCTAGTACTTCAGTGCCTGTGTCCTGCAGTTGGGTCCAGCCTCCTGTCCCCTTGTGACACAAGTGTGGTTTGATAAGTGCATTATGGAGCCTTGACATCACATCCCTGCTCTTGTACAGTGTTCTATACCTGTAGAAATGAATGCCAACATTGCATATGCCTTCTTCACCACTGATTCAACCTGGAGATTAACTTTTAGAGTATCCTGCACAAGGATTCCCAAGTCCCTTTGCATCTCTGCATTGTTAATTCTCTACCCATCTAAATAATGGTCTGCCTGTTTATTTATTCCACCAAAGTGCATGAGCATACACTTTTCAACATTGTATTTGATTTGCCACTTTTTTGCCTATTCCCCTGAACTATCAAAGTCTCTCCGCAGGCTCCTTGTTTCCTCATACATCGTAAAAAGCAGCGGTCCCAACACTGATCCTTGTGGAACTCCACTGGTAACTGGCAGCCAGTCAGAATAGGATCCCTTTATTCCCTCTCTCTGTTTTCTACCGATCAGCCAATGCTCCACCCATGCTAGTAAATCCCCTGTAATTCCATGGGCTCTTATCTTGCTAAGCAACCTCATGTGCAGCACCTTGTCAAGGGCATTCTAAAAATCCAAGTATACTACATCTACTACATTTCCTTTGTCTACCCTGCTTGTAATTTCCTCAAAAAGTTGCAGTAGGTTAGTCAGGCAGGATTTTCCTTTCAGGAAGCCATGCTGGCTTTGGGCTATCTTGTCATATGCCTCCATGTATTCCATTATCTCAAGCCTAACAATCCATTCCAACAACTTCCCAACCACTGATGTCAGGCTAACAGGTCTATAGTTTCTTTTCTGCTGCCTCCCACCCTGTTTAAATAGCAGAGTAACTTTTGCAATTTTTCAGTCATCCAGGACAACGCCAGAATCTATTGATTCTGGAAAAATCATTTTCACTGCCTCCACAGTCTCTCTAGCTAATTCCTTCAGAACCTGAGGGAGCACTCCATCACGTCTAGGAGATTTATCCACCCTCAGACCGTTAAACTTCCTGAGCACCTTCTCAGTCATAATTTTCACTGCACATACTTCACTTCCCTGACACTCTTGAATGCCTGATATACATCAGGTGTCTTCCACTGTGAAAACTGATGCAAAATACGCACTCAGTTCCTCTGCCATCTCTGCATCTCTCATTACAATATCTCCAGTGTCATTTTCTATTGGTCCTATATCTACTCTCAACTCTCTTTTACCCTTTATATACTTAATAAAGCTTTTACTATATTAATTGCCAGCTTCCTTTCATAATTCATTTTTTATTCCTAATAACCTTCTTAGATTCCTTCTGCAAGTTGTTAAAAGCTTCCCAATCCTCTATCTTCCCACTAGCTTTGGCTTCCTTGTATGCCCTCTCTTTTGCCTTTAATTTGGCTCTGACTTCACTTGTCAGCCATGGTAGTGTCCTTCTTCCATTCAAAAAATTCTTTTATTTGGAATATATCTTTCTTGCACTTCCCTCATTTTTCACAGAAACTCCAGCTATTCCTGCTCTGCTGTCCTTCTTGCTAGTGTTCCTTTCCAGTCAACTTTGGCCACTTCCCTTCTCATGCCATGGTAATTTCCTTTATTCCACTGAAGTACCGACACATTGGAATTTAGTTTCTCCTCACATTTCAAAGTGAACTTGATCGTATTGTGATCACTGTTCCCTAAGGCTTCCTTAACCTTAAGCTCCTTTTTCAGCTCCGGATCATTGCACAATCCAGCACAGCTGATCCCCTAGTGGCCTCAACAACAAGCTGTTCTAAAATGCCATCCGTAAGACATTCTACAAGTTCTCTCTGCTAAGGTCCAGTACCGGCCTGGTTTTCCCAATCCAATTTCACGTTAAAATCCCCAACGATAATCATGATATTGCCATTCTGACACGCCTTTTCTATCTCCTGCTCTAATTTGTAATCCACATCCCTGCTGCTGTTTAGAGGCCTGTATGAAACTGCCATTAGGGTCCTTTTACACTTGCCATTACTTAACACAACCCACAGAGTCTCTACGCCTTCTGATCCTACATCATCCCTTTCTAATGATTTAATATTATTTCTTATACACAGGACCACACCACCCCCTCTGCCTACAGCCTATCTTTCTGATGCACTGTATATCCTTGGACATTCAACTGCCAATGGCAGCCATCCTTCAGTCAAGTTTCAGAGAGGGCCACAATGTCATACTTGCCAATCTGTAGCTGAATTTCAAGATCGTCCATTTTATTTCTTATGCTGCATGCATTCAAATGCAACACTTTCAGTTTTATCTGCACCACGCCTCTATTGCCCTGTAACTCATGCCACTGGCTGTGATTGTGCCTCATCTCCTGCCTGTCCTTTCTATTATCTCTGCTGCACACTATCTTTGACTTATTTCTGTTTTCCCTTTCCTCAGCCCTATCAGTCCGGTTCCCATCCCCTGCCAGATTAGTTTAAATCCTCCTTAACAGCTCTATTAAACCTGCCTGCTGGATATTGGCCCCTTTGGGCTCAGATGCACGGGCAGCTACCACAGGTTCGTTGACAGATCAGGGTCCGGACCCAGTGACTGGGACCCTTCACTGCTGCAGCTTTCCCTGTCTTTGTAGAGTTTGATCATCTTCTGCCAGCTCCACCATTGAGGTCTTAGTTGGATCGTTCTTTATCTGGAACCTTCCCTT
Organism: Hemitrygon akajei; assembly: GCF_048418815.1. NCBI lineage: Eukaryota > Metazoa > Chordata > Chondrichthyes > Myliobatiformes > Dasyatidae > Hemitrygon > Hemitrygon akajei. Next base: position 178,955,525 of record NC_133125.1, read on the forward strand.
TGTCATCATTACTGTGGTGACCATACCAGGAGATAAATTCCAGACAGCATTGCTCTTGGGATCTCCATCACCAGCCTCTCCATGACAAGGTGACGATCCTCAGAGAAGGATGTTGTACTAACGAGCCGCTTGCCTCTCCCTCACACGTGGGACTGGCAAAGATCTCACGACCCTCTATGAAAAAAGGAAGAGGTGCAAATTGCCCAGTGACTTGGCCTTCAACGCTCCTCAGAGTCCAACGAAATGGACTGCACTTATACAGCACCTTCAACACTAAGAGGATGCCCTGTTTGTAACTTGTGGGTCATTATAAATGTTCAGTGAGATACCGACCTCGTGATAAAAACTCTAAATATCAACTTTGCCTTTACACTCTGGGGGACAGGAGAAGGAATCTACTTGGTGCTCTCTTTTAAAATTTAGCTTTTAACAGCTAAATTTCAAGCTGCAGACTGCACAGTTAGAAACAGCCGACAGTCAGGCGAATGGCAGTAAACTGGGGTGAGCTGGAGCAGTGGGCGGATGGACTGGAACGATTCGAAAACGTTGAGTGTCCATTCCATTCCAGGAAAATGGCTAAATCCCTCCTTGTTACATGGACATGGGCCAGAATACAAGGAGTTGTAGTTATAGTTTGAGCTGTTAGACTTGTTGTTTTATTTTCCTGTGTCCCACCGGGCAGGTATGCAGATTTCTGTTCAAAGTGGCCTCAGTTCAGCCCCATGAGAATAATGTGAATATTTTCTGGGATATTTGTAATATGATGTTTTATTGGTCTCCGCAAATGAGGGCAATGTCCAGGGACTGGGATGATTAAACTCCAACAACCACACCCACCTCCCTTTGTGTAAAGTGTGGTTCCAGTCAGTGGTTTCAATTCACTTTGACTCAACTGTAAATGAAAATCTTCCTCCGACCACACTGCAGCCTCCTGGACTCGATATTCAACATCAGACAGCTTGTTGTCTCTAATTCTCTCAGAACCGTCAGTTCTGCTGCAGCTCATCCATTTGTAACATTGTCTCAGTTTTTCTCTCTCCATTTACAGACCTGCTGGGCATTTCCTACAGCTCTGCATTTCACAACTTTTACATCCCTTTGTGTGTGCCCCTCTCCCTCACTGTAGAGTTTTATGTTCCTTTGTTCATGTTCCACCTACCTAATAACTTCATTCATTACAAACCCAGTGACCTCATCTACAACGTACCCCACGAGAACTCTGACCCTTTGTTTTACCGACCCCCTCCATCCTCCGTGTAATTTAAAACCAACCTGTTTTCAATCTTTCCCTGTTCTGATGTCCTCAACCTGAAACATTCATTCTGTTTCTCTTTCCACGTTTCTGCCTGAACATCTGAGTGTTTCTAGCATTTTCTGTAGCATGGTAACGTATTGGTTAGCACAACGCTTTATGGTACCAGCAACCCGGGTTCAATTCCCACCACTGTCTGTAAGGAGTTCGTACACACTCCCTGTGACTGTGTGGGTTTCCTCAGATGCTCCACTGTCCTCCCACAGTCCAAAGGCTAATCGGACATTGTAAATTATCCCATGATTAGGCTGATCCCATTAAAGAATTTTCACCAACGGCAAAACAGAAGTGGTTTATTTAATCAACAATGATCATAAAGAGGCATCAGGTAACATGTTTAAAATACAAATGTACACATGTATATACAGTATAGGATTAAAATATCCCAAAATCACCCTCCAATACAACATTCAAACTCATAGAGTTTTATTGCAGTTTCACTGCTCACTGTACAGAAATGGGAGGGACATTGTGAGGAAGTGCTGTACCTGGTATTGGTACTGCGGAAAATTACAATCTTTATGGGATTTCTGATGACAGCATTACTGTAACAGCCAGAGCAGTTTTAATACTTGTACAAAATGGAAAGGATTTCTGGGCTTGGATTCACTGGTTTAGTCTGATACAACAACACAAAAGAGGGGTGGAGTCTACACACTGTCCTCAGTTTGACTAACAGCAGAAAATCTGGGCAGGAAAATGACAAATTTGATGTAGATCCCTCAACGATTGCAAATGGGATCAGTGGAGAGGGGTAACAAGGTCAGCATGGACTTGGTGGGCCGAAGGGCCTGTTTCTGTGCTGTGTGACTCTGTGACCCTTCTCAGGATGGCCCAGGAGTAATAGTTGGATGTTTGTCGATTGATGAAGAAAATGCTCATCACTGATGTGTCACTCCGAGTTGGATGATGCCGGCCTCATTATTATACTCAGGGTTAACGATCCGTGTATGAATGGGGATTATTGTCCTGAAACTGTAGCCGGGTGATCTCATTGCACAGATTCCAGTAAACAGGTGAACAGGGGAACTCCAGTTCCAACTGACTCCTGCGAGGGTACAAAGGGTAACTCCTGTAACACCGACGTGATGGAAGAGCAATGCCATGGCCGAGAGTGAAAATGGTGACATCGGGATGTTCAGTTTGATCTCTCTCAGCTGCCAGCACTTCACCTCTCTGCTACGACAGGGGAAGTCAGCCTCGATGGCACAAACAAATACAAGCAATAGGAAGTGCTGCTGCTTCACAAACAGATTGGAAATGATGGGAAAGGAGAGGGACTCAGAGAGACCTTGTCATTCTGGTGGGGAACATTAACCACAAGAGGTGCTTGTTGTACAAGGGGGCCTTGGTGACCCTCCAGGGCTCCAGCCAGGCAGCAGCAAGGAGTAAAGTGTGAGATGTGGTAGAGATCAGCAATGAATGATCCCGAGGCGAGGAATCTGAGAGGCAGTGATCTTGTCACAAAACAACAAATTTCATCTCATAACACAGTGACAATAAACCTGATTGTGGTTGTCTTCATCAGGCAAAGCAGTTCAACTGTGTGTGGGAGCCTGCATTTGATGTCCCAGATTGCAGTCAGGACTGTCTTCTGAAGCACATATTATGTAGTTATTGCACCTTCCAGAGATCTAAATCAGAGACAAACCCATAAGGTCTTGTGGGCCGAGCCCCTCTGGGCTCCTCTTTCATCGTTCCTTAAAATGACTCCGGTGCCAATGGGAATTTTGCCAGATGATCAAGGATTGAATTTCTCACGGGAAGCTGAGAGCTGAAATGAGTGCAGTGTTGTTCTCACTCAGGGTGAGACAAGTTACAGCTGCAGAGCACCATGTTCCCACTGTCGGAGGGAAGGATTTTCCAGGCTCCAGTCAACAGCAGGGACACAGAACCTGCCCTCACAGTCACCTCTGGAACTGAAGGCTGCCGTGTCCCTTCTAACTGACCGGATGATTTTCAGGTTCAGCTTCATGACCTGGGCTGAGAGTTTGTAATTCCTGCTTTTCTCCACGATCCTAAAATGGACAGAATGTGTTTGTTATACATGATGACAAATCTTCATTTTGTTCACTGAGATAAAGATGGGACAGAGTGACGGGCAGAGTGGGGGGAGGGGTGTGGGACAGGACAGGGGAGGGGAGTGGGACGAGGGAGAGGCAGAGGTGACTAATTGGACATAACTGATGTTACAAAGGAGTCAGACAGAGACAACCACTTTCTACAGAACCAGACACAGACTGGGAGAAATGGTAAATATCCATAATCGTGTCCAAAGAAGAATGTCATGAAACACTAAGGGATCCTGTCCATTAAATTAAATTTAACCAGATATTATCGACAGTAACAGAGGTCATGATTCCCGCTAACCCATGTGTCAATAAATGAGAGAGAGTGGTGTTATAAATACAGCAGGAAGATTCCAGTGAGTTTATACGGGTGTGAATTGAGAAAGGGAGAAATAACACTGAATTTACAAACTGTTTAAACACAAGAAAACTGCAGGAATTTATATGAACAAAATACCTGTTTTTTATCAGTGTTGTTCTCATTAGTTCCTTCGTTTCTGCCTGTAATGAATGAAATTATCCTTTGTAAGTTCGAATGAGTTATATACTTTTTGAAGATTATTTGTTGCTATTTTAACCGACCATTTATTCACGGCTGAGTCACAGATTTGTACAGCACAGAAACAGGCCCTTTGGCCCATCTCATCATGCTGTGCATTTTGCCCATCGACACCAATCCCATTTGTCCACGAGGTCCATACCCTTCTAAACCATGTCTATTTAAATGCCTTTCTAAATCCTTCTTGCAATATTAAACATAACGTGTCCTCCTCCAACAGTGTGTTCCAGATGTCAATTATTCTTTGTTTAAAAAACTTACAGATCTCCTTCAAAACTCCTTCCTCTCAGTTTTAACCCTGAAGTTGTTTCTGATACCCCTGCCATACCACGGGAAATGATTTTCACTCTCTACCCCATCTATGCCTGTCACAACCTTGTATACTTATAAAGGTCACTCCTCAGCTGCCTTCACTCCAGGGAAACCAAGCCCAGCCGATGCAATCTCTCCCCAGAACCAAACTCCTCCAATCCAGCAACATCCTGGTGAATCTCCTCTGCACTCTCTCCAGTGCAACCACATCCTTCCTGTAGTGTTGTGACCAGAACTACACACAGTACTCCCAGTGTGGCCTATCCAGTGTTTTGTAAAGTTGCAATGTAGAATCATAGAGAATACAGCACGGGTACAGGCCCTTCAGCCCAACCAGTCCATGCTGACCACATTGTTCTCCCAGCTTGTAACAATTTACTGTATTTGTCCCATATCCCTCCAAGCACTGTCCCTGAATGTACCGATCCAAGTATTTCCCACATGGAAAGATTGTACCTCCCACAACCACTTCCTCTGGCAGTTCCTTCCATCTACTCACCAACCTCTGTGTGAAAATGTTGCTCCTCAGATCTTTCTACTCTCACCCAAAATCTCTTTCCCCCCCCCTAGTTTTGGGCTCCCCTCCCTGGGGAAGGCTGATTCCATCCACCTTATCTATGTTTCTCATTATTTTAAACATTTCTACAAGGCCTCATTCCCCCATGTTCCAATCCATAAAGACTCAGCCTGGTCAACCTCTCCCTATAACTCTAGTCTTGGCAATATCCTCATAGATCTTTTCTGCACTCGTTTTAGTTTCATTACATCTTTCCTATAACAGGCTGAACAAAACTGTGCATAGTACTCCCAGTGTGGCCTTACCAATGACTTATACAACTGCAGCATAATGTCCCAACTCCTCTACTCAATGTCCTGACTGAAGATGGTCAGTGTGCTAAATGCCCTTTTCACCACCCTGTCTACCTGTGACACCACTTTCAGTGAACGATGTACTTGTACTCCGAGGTCTCTCTGTTCCATTACACTCCCTGGTGCCCGACCATTCAGAGTACCAGTCCCACACTGGTTTGACTTTCCAAAATACATCCAATACCTTGTACTTACCTGTATTGAAATCTATTTGCCACTTCTCAGCCCACTTCTGTAAATGATCAGGATCACTGTGTGATCTACGAATACCTTCTTCACTATCATCATCATCTCATTTTGTGTCATCTGCATATTTGCTGACCAAGCCTTGTGTATTCACATCCAAATCATTCTATAAATAACAAATAACAAGGGTCCCAACACTGACCCTTACAGCACACCACTGATCACTGGTCCCCTTTCCAAGAAACAACCTTTAAACACCCTGCAATCTTCCAGTCCTCTGGGACCATGCCAGAATCAAGAGATTCTTCAAAGATAATGATCAATGCATTCGTAATCTCTTCGGCAACATCTCTCAGGACTCTGGGATGTTGTCAGTTTGGTCCAGGTGACTTATCCACCTTGAGACTTTTCAGTTTGCCAAGCACTGTTTCCTTTGTAATAGCAATGGCACTCACTCCTGCTCCCCGACACTCTGGCACACTGCTAGAGTCTTCACAGTGAAGACACATGCAAAGTACCCAATAGGTTCATCTGCCAATTCATTCTCCACAGTTACTACCTCCCCAGCATCATTTCCCAGTGGTCCAATATCAACTCTCACCTCCCTTTTACTTTATATAACTAAAAACCCTTTTGGTATTCTGCTTTATACTATTGGCTAGTCTGCCCTGATATTTCATCTTTTCCCTTCTTATAGCTTTTTGATTTGCCTTTTGTTGGATTTTAAAAGCTTCCCAATCATCCAACTTCCCACTCACTTTTGCTACCTTATATGCCCCTTCCCTGGCTTTTATGCAGTTCTTAACTTCCTTTGTTGGCCACAGCTGCCTACCCGCCATTTGAGAACTTCTTCCTCTGTGGAACGTATCTATCCTGCGCCTTGTGAACTATTCCCAGAAACTTCAGCCATCTCTACTCTGCCGTATTCCCCGCCTGTATCATCATCCAATCCACCTGGGCAAGCTCCTCTCTCATGCCTCGCTAATTCCCTTTATTCCATTGTGATACAGATACATGTGAGTTATGCTTCTCACTGTCAAACTGCAGTATGAATTCAATCCTTACGATCGTGCTACTACCCTTACTACATGTCTTTTTCAGCTCTCTTTGCAATCTTAACCCCACATCTTGGCTATTATTTGGAGGTCTATATACGATTCCCATAATGGTTTCTTATCTCCACCCACAAAGATCCAACATTCTCTGACCTCATGTCACCTCTTTCTAAAGATGTAATTCCATCTCTTACCAACGGAGCCACACTACTGCCTTTGTCTTCCTGCTTTTCCTTTCAATACAAAGTATATCCTTTGATCTTAAGCTCCCAACTACAGCCTTCTTTCAGCCATGATTCAGTGATGCCCACAATGTCATATCGAGTAATCTCTCATTCTGCCATGAGTTCATGCATCTTATTTTGAGAGATACGTGCATTTAAATACAACACCTTCAGTCCTGCGTTCTTTGCCCTGATGAATTTTGCCTCTGTGCTATAACAGACTACCCTGGCTATCCAGATGACTAAACTTGCTCTTGCAAGTTACTGCTTTATCCCCATGTCTTGCTCCAGCTCAGAGTCCCATCCCACTCCCAAACTTTCTTGCAAGGATATTGCCCCTCTCTGGTTCAAGTGTAATCTATCCCTCTTCTACAGGTTTCCTCCAGCCCCAGAAGAAATCCCAACTACCCAACAACCTGAACCTCTGCCTCTGCCTCAGCTCCTCCGCCATGAAATCATTGGCCCATCTTTCTATTTCTGACCTTACTTGGTGTCCCAATTCTTATATTCTGTGGCCCAAACTCTGAAGACAAGCATGCCGTGTACGATCTTCTCCACACTAAGGGAACTATGAACTTGGATAGTTGTCTCCAACTTCCACCCTGCCCTTAAATTCACTTCATCCATTTCTGACGCCTCTCTCTCCTTTCTCGATCTATCTGTCTCCATCTCTAGGAATAAACTATCTACTGATATCTTTCATAATCCTACTGACTCCCTTGGCTATTTTGACTGCAGCTCCTCCCACCCAGTCTCCTGTAAAAATGCCACCACATCTATTCCCAGGATGAGGTTTCCCTTGCCGGGACATCAGAGAAGTCCTACTTCAAGGAACAGGGTTTTCCTTCCCCTACAACTGATGCTACCCTCACCTGCATCCTCTCCATTTCCTGGACATCTACCCTCACCACATCATCTCAGCCCCTTAACAGGGGTAAAGTTCTCCTTGTCCTCACCCACCACTCACGAACATCCAGCAGATCATTCTCTGCAACCTCTGCCATCTTCAATGGGACCCAACCACCAAACGACATTTTTACCTCCCTTCTATTGGGCTTGTCTACTGTAACTGGTGCTCCTGATGCAGCCTCCTCTATGTTACTGAGACACGATGCAGATCAGGAAACACTTTGTTGAGAACCTTCCCTCCATCTGCAAACAAGCAGAGTTTTCCAGTGGCCAACCATTTTAATTCTATTCCCCATTCTGACATGTCGGTCCAAGGCCTCCTCCACTGTAATGTGAGGCCACTCTCAGGCTGGAGGAGCAAAACCCATTATTCCATCTGGTAGCCTCCAACCTGATGGCATGAATAATGATTTCTGCAACTTTCAGTATTTTTTCCCCTCCCCTTCCCTCTTCTACTGTACCTACTCTGGCACCACCCTCCCCTTACCTCTTCTCTTCTCCTCACCTACCTATCACCACCCACTGGTGCCCCTCCTCCTTCCCTTTTTCCCCATGGTGCACTCTCCTCTCCTGTCAGATTCCTCTCCAGCCCTTTGCCTTTTCCAACTATCACCTTCCACTTCATCCCACTCCCCCACCCAGCTGGCTTCACATATCACATTGTAGCTTGTACTCCTTCCCCTTCCCCAGCACATTGTCCTGGCTTCCTCTCCTTCCTTTCCAGTCCTGAAGAAGCGTCTCGGCCTGAGACATCAACTATTTATTCATTTCCGTAGATACTGCCTGACTTGCTGAGTTCCTCCAGCATTTTGTGTGTGTTGCTATGAACTTGGAATCCTCAGTCTCTCTGTTCAACATTTCTACCATGTTACGCAGTTGTCCAAGCCCTGTTTTGATTCGACAAAATGCACAGCCTTGTACTTGTCAGGATTAAGTTCCAGTTGATAATCCTCTACCCAACTTTCCATCTGCTCCATATCCGATTGCAGACTTGGATAACATTCCTCACCATCCACAACACCCCCAATTGCCATGTCATCTGTAAACTTACTGATCATACCTCCTACACTCACAACTAAGTCATTAATATATATATCACAAAGTGCAGAAGCCCTACAACCATTCACTACTGTACACATGTAGGTGCAGACTTCAAATCTGAAAAAAACATTTTTCCAACAAGACCTCTGCCTTCTGTCACCTTGGATCCCATGTGTGTTAGGCTTCTGGATCAGTCTCTCATGTGGGACCGTGTCAAATGACTTACTGAAGTCCACATGGAGAACATCTTTCACATTGCCTCCAGCAATTTTCTTTGCTGTCTCCTCAGATTAGAGAGATTGGGTTTCCCTGACTCTGGGCCTTACTGACAAATCCATAATCAGATCCCGACCTTTTCAACTGTACACAACTTCAATGCCTTCGAATTCCCTCCAATAATTTCCCGGCAGGCACAGAAGGAAATCACCTGAATTCAGCCCAAAAGTTCCAGACTTCCACACTCCAGCAGGAGACCGAAACCCCATCAGCTCACCTACTGTGAGATTCCAGCATCTCTGAGCAGAACTTCCAACAGAAACAGCAAAATTCGGGCCAAATCTGTTCCCGAGTGACAGCAGCCAGTTGGGACAGAGTTGATAATGTGCTGGAGATTTCCCCACAAAGGCTCCCTTTAGAAGCTGAAGTGATGGTGAGACCAGGGGAAAGTTTTCACAGTGATTGAGATCTTCAGAAAATGCTTTGATTTTGATACTTACTGCAAACTGGAAAGGATCTGGACAACGCTATCACAACTGTGACCCCTAATAAAGTGAACAGGATCCAGACTGGAATGTTGATCTTGCAGCTTTGATCTGAAATGGACAGAAGTGAACCCACTGAGTAAATTCACACTGATTCTCCACACCCACTCCCAGTCTAAATGTACATTTAACACTGTCATATGTCCAATGGCATTTATGAGACAAAGCAACAAGTTAGTTCAAAGTAAATTCATTACCCAAGTGTGTATACGTCACTGTTTACTAATTTAGGATTCACTTTCTTGAAGGCATTCACAGTAGAACAAGGAAGTTCAATAGAATCAGTGAATAACTACACACAAACACAGACAGACAAACAGCCAGTTCAACAGAAGACAAACTGTGAAACTAAAAGAAGCACGAGTTGTGGAGTCCTTGAAAGTGAGTCCATAGTTTGTGGATCAGTTCGGTACTGAGGTGAGTGAAGTTATCCACACTGGTTCAGGAGCCTGATGGTTGAGGGTGATAACTGTTCCTGAAGCTGGTGGTGTGGGACCTAAGGCTCCTGTACCTCCTGCCCGATGGCAGCAGTCGGAAGAGAGCTTGTCCTGTACGGTGGCGGTTCTTGGTGATGGATGCTGCTTTCTTGTTTCAGTACTCGAAGATGTGCTCACTGGTGGGAAGGACTTTGCCAGTGATGGACTGGGCTGTGTCCACCACTTTTTCTGGACTCTTGCATTTCCATACCAGCCCATGATGCAACCAGTCAGGATACTCTCCACTGTGCATCTATAGAAGTTTGTCAAAGTTTTAGATGACATGCTGAATCTTTGCAAACTCCTAAGGAAGTCAAGGAGCTGCCATGCCTTCTTTGTGATGGCACCTACATGCTGGTCCTGATGTGATAAAACCAGGAATTTAAAGTTACTGACTCTATCCACTCTGAGGAGGACTGGCTCATGGGCCTCCGGATTCTTCCTCCTGAAGTCCATAATCAGCTCCTTGTTTCTCTGATGCTGAGTGAGAGGTTGTTGTTGTGACACCATTCAGCCAGGTTTTCAATCTCCCTCCTGTATGCTGATTCATTACCACCTTGATTTGGCCAACAACAGTGGTGTCATCAAAGGTTAAAGGTTCATTTATTATCAAAGAGTGTATCCATTACAACTCTGAGACTCATCTTCTCCAGATTGCCACAAAACAAAGAAAGAACATGAAAATTGTTCAGGGAGAAACATCAAACCCAACACTCCCCCCTTCCCTGCACAAACAGAACAAGAATATTCACCCCAAACCCTCGTCTCAGAAAGAAATGGCTGAGAAATGCAGAATATAAAAACCATAAATCTGTCAAAGTCCACAGGTCCATAAACACAGTAGTCCAATCCATAACACGGAACCACGGAAACATCTTCCTTCTACAACGAAGAGGGAGACACCCCGTGAGTGCAGAGGCCTCCCCGCCTGCCACTGCGAGCCACACAGTGATAGGCCGCTCACAGACTCCTTCCCGACTGCGATCAAAAGGAAGGTAGTCGGCACTGAGCTCTCGCACTCCTTTGGCATTCATCTCCATGTCTCAATCTTCCTCGCGCTTTCATCAACAATTAGTGGACGCTTTAATCGGTGAAATGGAGTCAAACATTGGCTCACATCCCGTCTCAAAGTTTCTTCACCTTGAGGCCTTCCGAGTACATCCTTGCTTCCTGGAATCTTCTTGAAGAGAGTGAAATGCCGGATCACACAAACGATCTCCTGACTGTAAACTGTAGGCTCTAACTGTTCCAGAAGCACATTAAATATGAACAGATGTAAAAGAAGTAAAATAGACATTTTTGTGGGCTTACTGGAAGATGTTGACTGAGGGAGCATTGGACCTGGTGCCAATCTGACCACTTTAAACTTTAAAATGCCATTGGATCTGTGCTTAACCTCACAGTCACAAGTGAGTGGTGCGGACAGTCCAGCATCTGTAGGTGTAAACTTCCCACTATTCAGGACATTTACAAGGACAGGTGTGTAAAAAGAGCCCGAAGGATCACTGGGGGCCGAAGCCATCCCAACCACAATCTATTCCAGCTGCTACCATCCGGGAAGCGGTACCGCAGCATAAAAGCCAGGAACAACAGACTCCGGGACAGCTTCTTCCACCAGGCCATCAGACTGATGAACTCACACTGAATTGAGTGTACTCTATATTACATTGTCTGTTCTATTTATTATCAATTATATTAAATTTACAATGATTGCACATTGGACATTTAGATGGAGACATAAAAATTTTTACTCCTCATGTATGTGAAGGATGTAAGAAATAAAGTCAATTCAATTCAATGAAGCGAGTGGAGCAGTGGGCGAAGCACACAGCCTTGTGGCACACCTGTACAGATGTGATTGCAGAGGAGATGTTGCTCCCAATCCGAACTGACTAGAGTCTACAAGTGAGGAAATTGAGGATCCAGTTGTACAAGAAGTATTAAGGCCTAGGTCTTGGTGCTTAGTGATTATCTTCGAAAGGATGATAGTGATGAATGCTGAGTTGTGGTCAATGAAGAGCATCCTGATGTTTGCATCTTCACTGTCCAGATGTTCCAGGGCTGAGTGGAAAACCAATGAAACGGCATCTGCTGTTGACCTGTTGTGACTGTAGGCAAATTGAAGCAAATTCAAGTCACTTCTCAGGCAGGAGTTGATATGCTTCATAACCAACTCTCAAAGCACTCCATCACCGTGGATAGAAATGCAACTGGATGATAGTCGCTGAGGCAGGTCACCACGTTCTCGTTGGGCATCGGTGAGATTGAAGTTCTGCTTGAGGCAGTATCTCAGACTGCCGAAGTAAGAGGTTAAATATGTCAGAAACACTCCTGCCAGTTGATCAGAACAGGTCTTCTCTACTTGACCAGGTACATTGTCTGGCCAGATACTAACACCGGTTTCACCCGTCTGAAGGATGCTCTGACATCAGCCACAGACACTAAAATCACAGGGTCGGCAGAGGCTGAGGGAGCTCATGAAGGTGCCAACATGTTCTGTTGGTCAAAGTGAGCTTCTTCAATGTCCACATGTTCCAGGGCTGAGTGCAGAGCCAATGAAATGGCATCTGCTGTTGATCTGTTGTGTCTGTCGGCAAGTTGAAGTGAATCCAAGTCACTTCTCAGGCAGGAGTTGATATGGTTGATAACCAACCTCTCACAGCACTTCATCACAATGGATATCTGTGCTACTGGATGTTTATCATTGAGGCAGGTCACCATTTTCTTGTTGGGTGCCGGTGTGAACACAGATGACATTGAGCTCATCAACAACCTTGTGGTCATTTCTGTTGCTTGTAGGAGGTGATGGCATTCAAGCCCAGTCACAGCTGTCAAGCATCCTGACCAGGCAGCATCTGTGGAAAAGAGTAAACGGTCAACGAGTTCTGATGAAGGATCTCGGTCCAAAATGTCGACTGTTTACTTTTTTCTATAGATGCTGCCTGACCTACTGAGCTCCTCCAGCATTTTGTCTGCATTGATTTGGATTTCCCACATCTGCAGATTTTCTCCTATTTGTCAAGCATCCTTCTACAATTCAAGTTTGGTCCGGAATTCCCACTTTAAATGTGAGAACACACTTCAGGCTCTCAATTTATTACCAATAAAACCATGTGATTAATTGCAGAGCCAATTAACATAAATCTTAGATGTTCAATAACCTTGTCTGGCCACATCCAACCTGACACAATGTGACGATGTGCTGGTGTTCCATATAAAGCAGTTCACAATGTACTGACTGGGATACTCATTCCATTCCTGCACTGAGTAACCCAGCGACCATTTTAATGTAATTTAAGAATATTTGTGCACATACCTTTAGACACAATCCAGCAAATGAGGGCAATCAGGATGAAGACAAGAGCCACAATGTTACAAATATTCAGGCGCCACCACCACCGCTTGTCGTCTAGAGTCCACAGAGAGAAATGAACAACAACATTAGAACTGTTTCAAACTGTTTCAAAACTGATCAACACAAACAGTTCTACATATGTTTCAGTGGACAAGTGTTCCAGATAACAGACATGGACCGGGATTGGTCAGGTTGGCTGTGATAATGAATGTCCTAAACATGAGACAATCCCACCAGGTTGGAAAAGGACCAGGTGTCAGAGCAATGCAGTGAGGGAGGTTCAGAGAGTTCACTCCACTGTCAGTGTGTGGAGATCCCCGGAGAGACTAAAGACCTTGTCGTTAGTTCTGGAAATATATCGTAAAACCTGGGTATCCATTATCCTCAGGCCGTGAAGATGGAAATGGCAGGAAGACTGCAGTCTCTCTGTGTACACACTGAGCCAATGAGACAAGACCCCACTGTAAATAAGCTCAGTCGTATTATCCCAGTGATCCAGTGCTGCAATTGACATGGTCTTGCCAGTGGTGATAATAACCAGTCCCAGCTTCAGCAATGGAGTTACACTGTTTGACTGGGAACCCCGTCCCCATGGTGAATATTGGAACATTACGGCACCTCAATGCTCAAAGGTGTCGGTGGTGAGAGGTGATGCTCTAATCCAAGGTGAAAACGTGACAATATGGGGACAGGCAGGTCAGCATGAAAGATTGGGCATTTAACGGTAAATGAAGGTCGAGGCTGATCGGAGAGCAGACCACGCAGCTGCCGGCTACTTGAAGTTGCTGCTTTCGAGTTGGCGTGATGGCAGCGTGTAGTGAAACCACGAGTGACTGTCTTGGACATTTCTTTTGTGATCGCAAGACCCTGTTGGACATTGATTGCCGCAGGGCTGCTTCCCAGGCAGCGAGGCAGCAGTGTCACCTCAGTTGTAGTGATGTCTATGCCTCCGTCCTTGGGCTTGTGTTACAGTGTGGGGGTGGGCTCTCCCATTGGTGCTGCCCCACCCCGGTGTTGGCTTGATGGAATTATAGGCTGGACTGCTGGGAACCATCATTTATGGACTTGTCACGCAGGGTCTTGAAAAATGTGTTTTCCAACGTGATTATTTACTTTTTTGTTATTTTGAATGCGCGGACATGTTTTTGCACCTTGGCCCAAGGGGAACACTGTCTCATTCAGCTGTATGGTTTGAATGAAAATTAAACCTGATTTCATTTGATTTGATCCTCACCTCGATGCTAACTTGGTGTTATATTATGATTTGACAGCATGATGTGTCAATCATTAATGAATTGACCCTCCCACCTCAGGGTCACTTCTCCCAAAACCCCTCTGCAGTCGGGTCAGAGTTGACTCCAGAACAACTCCAGACATTCTGTGACACCACTTCATATCTCAACCTGTCAATCATGTGGGACAATTGCATTCTGGGTACCACAGGAATCCAGAGACTCTGTGGGGATGGGGGGAGGGGTGTGGGAGGAGTTCATTTTGTCAACATGAGTCACTTGGTATTTCTGCTGAAATGCAAATTAGACAATAACAGGTACCTGGGTATCCTTTCCATGACCAGCGTGTGAATATAATAGCATATGTTGTAGAAAACACCAGTCCCACCATCGATGTAATGGCAACTCCTACATCCTCTGGTCTGAGGCCTGCAATTAAAAACAGTTGAATAACTGTATCTGTAACCAAATCAAGGTCATAAGAGGAGAGAATGCTGCCTCTTGAACAGAAGGCTAATGCCCACATGAACTGAAAAACTCAGCTAATTTCCTGTGAAGAGGGACAGCAGTGACCTTCTCCAATTTCACACACCTTTCATCACACTCTGTTCAAGAGCAGATCTCTGCCAATGATCTCGTGCAGTCAGTGTGGGAGGGGATGTGGAACGTGGTTTATACTGAGCAAGGCTGAACAAAAAGCAGTGTGACAGAAACCGACAAGCTGATGAGTGATGCTGGTTTCATATTTCCTCATGATACAGAGGGACGTCACTGACACTTTGTCAGTTCTCAGAGCAAATCTCATCAACCCCATTCCCAACCACCCCCCTATTTCCCTGCAACCTATTTCTTGTCCGTGCTTCACCTGCTACTTGCTGAGGATTCCCAGCAGATTCAGGTTTTAATTCCAGGAGCAGGTGATTTAGTCCCTCGAACTGTTCATGGCTGACAAATGACCCAGCTCCACACGGCCAGTGTTACGGAGGCTTTGTGGGGACGGGGATTGAGACCAGAACCCCTGGGATCCAGATACAGATCTGGGAAATCTACACCACACTCACTCAAATGGCAAAACTAAAACAGAGAGAATCAGCAGAGTCACAGGAAGGAATGGAGGGAGGGGGAAAGAAAATCAGCACCAGCAGAGTAAATGGTTGTTGTCGGGGTGTTCGGGAGCCCTGAGGGATGAAGGTCAGTAATTAATAGCTGCAGGTGTCCACGTTCAGAGCTGCCGTAGTGAATCCAATAATTACAGGGGTGGCCAGAAACACATGATGCAGTTACCCTGTGGTCCCACTAGAGGGGAGTGTTGTACAGGGAATGCCAACACCACCGTCGTCATCAGCCCATTCCACACACTCACCAGTCTCTGTGTAAAAAACTTACCCCTGACATCTCCTCTGTACCTACTTCCAAGCACCTTAAAACTATGTCTTCTCGTGCTAGCCATTTCAGCCCTGGGAAAAAGCCTCTGACTATCAATGCCTCTTTACACCTCTAGCAGGTCACCTCTCATCCTCCGTCGCTCCAAGGAGAAAAGGCCCAGTTCACTCAACCTATTCTCATAAGGCATGCTCCCCAATCCAGGAAACATCCTTGTAAATCTCCTCTGCACTCTGCTATGGTTTCCACATCCTTCCTGCAGTGAGGCAACCAGAACTGAGCACAGTACTCCAGCTGGGGTCTGAGCAGTCCGAAATAGCCGTAACATTACCTCTCTACTCCTAAACTCCAGCCCATGATTGATGAAGGCCAATGCACTGTATGCCTTCTTCACCACAGAGTCAACCTGCATAGCAGCTTTGAGTGTCCTATGGACTCGGAAACCACAATCCCTCTGATCCTCCACACTGCCAAGAGTCTTAACGTTAATACTATATTCTACCAAAATGAACCACATCTGACAGTTCTCCACACTATCCACAACACCCCCAACCTTTGTGTCATCAGCATATTTACTAATCCATCCCTCCACTTCCTCAGTCAGGTCATTGATAACAATCATGAAGAGTAAAGGTCCCAGAACAGATCCCTCAGGCACACCACATGGTCACCGACCTCCATGCAGAATATGCCCCATTTACAACCTCGTTTTACCCTCTGTGGGCAAGCCAGTTCTGGATCGACAAAGCAACATCCCCTTGGATCCCGTGCCTCCTTACTTTCTCAATAAGCCTTGCATGGGGTACCTTATCAAATGCCTTGCTGAAATCCATATACACTACATCTACTGCTCTACCTTCATCAATGTGTTTAGTCACATCCCCAAGAAATTCAATCAGGCTCATAAGACACGACCTGCTTTTGACAAAGCCATGCTGACTATTCCTAATCATATTATGCCTCTCCAAATGTTCATAAATCCTGCCTCTCAGGATCTTTTCTATCAACTCACCAACCACTGAAGTAAGACTCACTGGTCTATAATTTCCTGGGCTATCTCTACTCCATTTCTTGAATAAGGGAACAACATCTGCAACCCTCCAATCCTCCGAAACCTCTCACTGATGATGCAAAGATCATTGCCAGAGGCTCAGCAATCTCCTCCCTCACCTCCCATAGTAGTCTGGGGTATATCTTGTCTGGTCCTGGTGACTTATCCAACTTGATCAAGTCAAGTCACTTTTTTTGTCATTTTGACCATAACTGCTGGTACAGTACATTGTAAAAATGAGACGACATTTTTCAGGACCATGGTGCTACATGAAACAGTACAAAAACTAGACTGAACTACGTAAAAAACAACACAGAAAAAAAACTACACTAGGCTACAGACCTACCCAGGACTGCATAAAGTGCACAAAATAGTGCAGGCATTACAATAAATAATAAACAGGACAATAGGGCAGTAAGGTGTCAGTCCAGGCTCTGGGTATTGAGGAGTCTGATAGCTTGGGGGAAGAAACTGTTACATAGTCTGGTCGTGAGAGCTCGAATGCCTTGGTGCCTTTTCCCAGACGGCAGGAGGGAGAAGAGTTTGTATGAGGGGTGCGTGGGGTCCTTCATAATGCTGTTTGCTTTGCAGATGCAGCATGTAGTGTAAATATACATAATGGTGGGAAGAGAGACCCCGATGATCTTCTCAGCTGACCTCACTATCCGCTGCAGGGTCTTGCGATCCGAGATGGTGCAATTTCCAAACCAGGCAGTGATGCAGCTGCTCAGGATGCTCTCAATACAATCCCTGTAGAATGTGATGAGGATGGGGGGTGGGAGATGGACTTTCCTCAGCCTTCACAGAAAGTAGAGAAACTGCTGGGCTTTCTTTGCTATGGAGCTGATGTTGAGGGACCAGGTGAGATTCTCCGCCAGGTGAACACCAAGAAATCTGGTGCTCTTAATGATCTCCACCAAGGAGCCGTCAATGTTCAGCGGGGAGTGGTTGCTCCGTGCCCTCCTGAAATCAATAACCATCTCGTTTGTTTTGTTCACATTCACAGACAGGTTGTTGGCTCTGCACCAGTCCGTTAGCCGCTGCACCTCCTCTCTCTAAGCTGACTCGTCATTCTTGCTGATGAGACCCACTACAGTCGTGTCATCGGTGAACTTGATGATGTGGTTCGAGCTGTGTGTTGCAGCACAGTCGTGGGTCAGCACAGTGAACAGCAGTGGACTGAGCACGCAGCCCTGGGGAGCCCCCGTGCTCAGTGTGATGGTGTTGGAGATGCTGCTCTCGATCCGGACTGACTGAGGTCTCCCAGTCAGGAAGTCTAGGATCCAGTTGCAGAGGGAGGTGTTCAGGCCCAGGAGGCTCAGCTTTCCAATCAGTTTCTGAGGGATGATTGTGTTGAATGCTGAACTGAAGTCTATGAACAGCATTCGAACGTATGTGTCTTTTTTTGTCCAGGTGGGTTAGAGCCAGGTGGAGGGTGGTGGCAATGGCGTCATCTGTTGAGCGGTTGGGACGGTACACAAACCGCAGGGGGTCCAGTGAGGGGGGCAGCAGGGTCTTGATATGCCTCACGACGAGCCTCTCGAAACACTTTATGATGATGGACGTGAGTGCAACGGGATGGTAGTCATTCAGGCAGGACACTGAACACTTGGCACGGGGACGATGGTGGCGGCCTTGAAGCACGTTGGAATGGTGGCGCTGCTCAGGGAGATGTTGAAGATGTCAGTGAGAACATCTGCTAGCTGGTCTGCACATCCTCTGAGCACTCTACCAGGAATATTGTCTGGTCCAGCAGCCTTCCGTGGGTTGACCCTGCACAGGGTTCTTCTCACATCGGCCACGGTGAGACACAGCACCTGGTCATTTGTAGGAGGGGTGGACTTCCTCGCCGCCAAGTCATTTTCCAAGTAAGAGAATCTCTTACTATCTTTTCTTTCAGTTAATCCTGACGAAGGGTCTCGGCCTGAAACGTCGACAGTGCTTCTCCCTATAGATGCTGCCTGGCCTGCTGCGTTCCACCAGCATTTTGTGTGTGTTGCTTCCAATTCCTAACTTCCACCCATAGAGACTCTGCAGACAACCCCTCCATGACTTCCTCCTTTTCTACAGCCGTGACCCTATCTCTGATCAGCAGTGCCACTCCCCCACCTCTTTTGCCTCCCTGTCTTTTCTAAAACATCTATAGCTTGGCACTTCAAGTAGCCATTCTTGCCCCTGAGTCATCCACGTCTCTGTAATGGCCACAACATTAGATCTCCAAGTACTTATCTACGCTCTAAGCTCATCTTCTTTGTTCATAATACTCCTTGCGTTAAAATAGACACATCTCAAATCAGCAGTCTGAGCGCATCCCTTCTCTATCACCTGCCTATCCTCCCTCTCACACTGTCTACAAGCTTTCTCTATATGTGAGCCAACCGGCACTTCCTCCGTCTCTTCAGTTTGGTTCCTGCCCCCCAGCAATTCTAGTCTAAACTCTCCACAACAGCGTTAGCAAAGCTGACCACCAGGACATTGGTTCCCCTTGAATTCAAGAGCAACTCGTCCTTTTTGTACAGGTCACACCTGCACCAAAAGAGGTCCCAATGATCCAGAAATCTGAATCCCTGTCCCATGCTCCAATCCCTCAGCCACGCATTTATCCTCCACCTCATTCTATTCCTATACTCACTATCACATAACACAGGCAGTAATCCCGAGATCACTACCTTCGAGGTCCTGCTTCTCAACTTCCTTCCTAACTCCCTGTAGTCCAATTTCAGGACCTCCTCCCTTTTCCTACCTATGTCATTGGTCCCAATATGTACCACAACCACAACAAATGGTTGTTGTCAGGGTGTTCAGGAGCCCTGAGGGATGAAGGTCAATAATTATTAGCTGCAGCTGTCCAAGTTTCATAGCTGCCATAGAGAAGCCAATAGTTACAGGGGAGGCCAAAAACACAGGATGCAGTTACCCTGCCGTTCCACTAGAGGGGAGTGTTGCACAGGGAATGACATCACGTGTCCCTGACATGGAAATGATGGGGCAGGAGGGTGACCGGCACCCACAGTTCTGGTTACATTTGTACAGTGTGTGTTACTCCTTTTTCACTCCAGGAAAAGGGATTCCCAGTTGGAAAACACTAGAACAAACCAATGTTCTGCAATTAAATTTCCTGCCCCAAGTTTCCCAGTCCTAGATGCCCTCAAGCAGCAGCAGGACTCTCTATCTCCCCATGACTTTCATTAAGACCATAAGATATAGGAGCAGAATTAGGCATTTGGTCCATCGTGTCTGCTCTGTCATTTCATCATGGCTGATCCAATTTTCCTCTCAGCCCCAATCTCTGCCTTCTCCCTGTATCCCTTCATGCTCTGATCAATCAAGAATCTATGAACTTCTTCCTTAAATATGCCATACACAAAGACTTGGCCTTTACAGCTGCATGTGGCAAAGAATTCCACAGATTCACCACTCTCTGTCTGAACAATTCCTCCTCATCTCCATTCTGAAAGAACTCCGCTCTATTCTGAGGCTGTGTCCTCTGGACTTCAACTCTCCCACCATAGGAAACATCCTCTCCACATCCACTACATCAAGGCCTTTCACTGTTCGATAGGTTTCAATGAGGTCACTCCTCATTCTTCAGAATTCCAGTGAATACAGACCTGGAGCCATCAAACGTTCTTCATATGACAAGCCATTCAATCCTGGAATCATTTTTGTGAATCTCCTTTGAACCCTCTCCAGTTTCAGCACATCCTGTCTAAGATGACGGGTCAAACCTGCTCACAATACTCACCAGTGCTTCATAAAGTTTCAACATTACATCCTTGTTTTTCTATTCTCGTCCTCCTGAAATAAATGCTAACATTGCATTTGCCTTCCTCATCACAGACTCCACCTGCAAATTAACCTTTAGGGAATCCTGCACAAGGACTCTCAAGCCCCATTGCAGCTCATTGTTTTGTATTTTCTCTCCATTTAGAAAATAGTCAACCCTTTCCCTTCTTCCAGCAAAGAGCATGACGATACAGTTCCCGACTCTGTATTCCATCTGTCATTTCTTTCCCATTCTCTTAATCTCACTGTCCTTCTGTAGTCTCTCTACTTCCTTAAAACAACCTGCCAATCTATCATCATCATATTGTCTACAAACTTTGCAACAAAGCCATCAATTCCATCATCCAAATTATTGACATATAACATAAAAAGAATCGGTCCCAACACAGATCCCTGGAACACCACTAGTCACCACTATTATCTGCCTTTCCTACAATACTTTTTGCATTGTGCTACGAACCCCGTAACTGGGTGTCTTACCAGCAAAGATAGAAGTGTCCGTTGGAGTCTGATACTATTTTCAAAACAGTGTTTATTAGTAAAATATACAAATCAATATCAACAATGCAAATATATAGATAATACACATTAGCAATACTAAACCTAAAAGTGTGGGTATAATAATAATCAATAATAAACAAGCTCTATCGTTGTCTAGGGGATAATGAATTATCATGGGAAAGTATAAAGTTCAGTTCAGTTCATACAGGCTGAGGTAGTTAGTTATTGGTCGATGTGTTGTAATTGTTGGAGTGAGAGAGAGAGACAGAGAGCAAACAGTGACAACAAGTCAAACCTTCCTTTACGTTCTTGATCCGTCGATGTGTTGTTGTGGCCATTCAGGTATGACCCCTCTGTCCTTTAGCTACACCATTCTTCTATGGTGGACTCGTCACCCAGGCAAGGGTGGACACACACACAAGTTCCCACCGGCCTCGCTATAAACACTGTGAGTTAAAATTGACCGATCCTTCGTTCGGTCTCCGATGCCCCACACCTTCTCGTGGGTTCCAACACTTAAGCAGTGCTCACTAGTGTGTCTCCTGGTGCGTCTCCTGGTGTGTCTGAGGGGTGTCTCCCCAGACCTCACTTTTATCCCCACTCACGGGGTCTGAGGTGTCAATCAGTTTTGAATGGCTTAGTCCATCAAACCAGCCCACTCCGGCTGTCCACTGAGGAATTTTAATGAACAGAATGGTACCAAGTAAACAGCCCTCTCCGGAGCCATAAGTCTTACAGGAGTCATAATATGGTGGAACAACAAGTCTCTTCCTCCCAGTGTTATCTCTCCCTTATCTGAAGCAGATGTTCCAGTCCCAGTATGTTTTTGTTCCATCTCTTTCTCTCTCATTAGCAGCCTGGCAACAGTAACGGTTTATAATTCTCCCAGAGGAGGGGGACATGGGCAACCCTGCACCCTTCTGCCCATCAGAGCTGTTCATCCTTCGTAACAATTGAAATATATGCAGCTCAGGACACAAGTCGCAGCATGCACAATCTTTTGATCTTCATCTGTGGTCTTACCAACATTTGCCTCCACAACCTCTCCACTGACTGTTCTGACACTCTGGTTCCCATCTCCCTGCAACTCCAGTTTAAATCCCACCATGAAGCATTAACAAACCTTCCCTCTCCAATTCAGGGGCAAACCGTCCCTTCTGTATTGGTCTCACCAAAGCGACATACCTGTTGTTGAAGGGGATGGCCACAGGGGTACTCTACACTGGTTCCTTAACCTCTTTCCCCTTCCTGACATTCACCCAGTTTCCTGTGTCCTGCACCTTGGGTGTAACTACCTCTCAATATGTCCTATCTATCTCCCGCTCAGCCTCACGAATGATCTGGAATTCATCCAGTTCCAGCTCCAATTCCTTAATGCTGTTTGTTAGAAGCTGCAGCTGGATGCACTTCTTGCAGTTGTAGTCACAGAGACACTGGAGGTCTCCCTGCCTTTTCACATCACACAAGAGGAGCATTTCACTATCCTGCCTGGCATCTCTACTGTCCTAACTGGGCAAATATAAAGAAGAGAAGGGGAAAAAAACTTAAAATTATGTTTTCATTGCTTTCTCTGAGTGAAGCCTCCCTTTGAAGAGCTAAAGCCTCGAGATCACCACTCTGACGATGTCCACTGAGACGATGGACACTGTGCTTGTCCCTGCCTTCCTTTAACTTGCTCTCACTAATCAATCCCAAACACTGACTAGTGACTGGTCACTAAACCGTCACCTGCTGCTGCCTTTTATCCTTGAGAAATAAATCTGATTTATCCCCCCTCTTCTCCAAAGTTCTGATGCCTGGATTGGCTGCTTGTCAAAGCTCTTCTTCTTGTAAAATTTGACTTCTTGTAAAATTTAACTACTTCACCCTTTAACTGTCTCAGATCCATTCAGCACAGCCCTAGTTTCTGCAAATTCTGCTCAGTAAATGTACAACAGAATCCTTAAAGACCAATTTCTCCTTCCTTTGATTTGGGACACAAAATACCTCTCTGTCTCCAAGACCTATTAAGGACTTGTCAGAATTCTGATGCCCACATGAATTTGTCTGGCTGTAGAGTGGCATTTATCCCTGGTTTTACTCATTCCCATCTATTAATCCCTGTTGACCACAAAGCTGCTCCCACTTCCTGCTTCACTGGGAAATGTGGTCATGCAACCTGTCACCCGTCCGTCAATCTGAGACAAGTTGTAATCCAAACACAGATCCTAGCAGGACACCATTAGTCACATTCTCCCAACATGGGCCACGTAATCTCCGGCAAATTATCCCCACACTCTGCCTTGTCCCATTGAGGCAACTGTCTGCTCAGGTCAACATTTTGCCTTCAGTTCCATGAGCATCAGTGAAATGCCATTAAAGTCTAAACCTCCAGCAGATCCCCCTGTGGGAAAGGACTTCAGCTGTGGGACTGAGGACTTCAGGTGCTGGTGGTCCTGGTAAAGCAGTTCACAACATCCTGACTGAGATACTCACTTCATTCCAACCAAACTCCAGAGAACAGAGTTCATCATTTACATGAAAATACAGAATAATATTTCAGCACATACCTTTAAACGCCATCCAGGAAATTGTAGCAATGACGACGACAATGAGAAAACCAACATTACCGACAAATATCCATCTACTGGTGCCTTTGGATAAATGAAAACTAATCAGTTTGAAAGCCGTAGTAGATCTACACAAATTATTTCACATAAGCATCAATTTACAATGTGTTCTTGGTAATGAAGATGGACCCTGAGTAAGTCAGGCTTTTTAAACACGGAAACCCAACCAGTTCAGAAATGGAGCAGAAATCAGAACACCGGACTGAAGAAAGTCCAGGGATCTCTCTCACACTGGCAGCAAGCAGAGAATCCAGGAAACAACAGATAAACACAAACAAACACATATTTGATAACTTCTGTAATCCCTTATCGAATGTCTACACATGCAGAATTGGCAGATACACTGCAGTCTCCCTGTGTACATATCCCGCAGATGAGGTAACAATCCACTACAAATCAGCTTTGTATTATTCTAGAGATGGTGAAGGTTTCAGTTGATGTGGTCCTGCCTGTGGTGACAATACCCAGCCCCAGCTACAGCACTGAAGTTCCACTGTGAAGCCTGTTCTGTTGTGAGGACTGAACCATCACCACACCCAGATGCTCAAGGCTTCAAACAGTGTTCTGGTCCAAGAAAAAACTGAACTCAATGTGAGTGCAGACTAAACTGTCCAAATGCTGGGACATTTAACATGGATAAGGACAGTGGTTGTCCAGGAAGTCCATCGGTAACCAGTGATACATGTCTGAGGGATTGTCCACCATAAGATCCAAGGGACACTTTTCCTTCACCCAGATTTTTAATTACTGATGGGTTCAGTAATTATTGTTTAGAAGCCTACAAGACCATAAGAGATAGGAGAAGAATTAGGCTATTTGGCCCACAGAGTCTGCTCTGCCATTCAATCATGGCTAATTCTTTTTTACCCCTCCACAGTCCCACTCCCAGACCTTCTCACCGTAACCTTTAATGCCTTGGCCAATCAACAATCTATCAATTTCCACCTCAAATACAACCAACCTGGCCTCCACAGCTGCCTGTGTTAACAAATTCACCATCTTCTGGCCAAAGAAATTTCTCAGCATCTCTGTTTCAAATGGATGCCCCTCTATCCTGGGGTTGTGCCCTCTTGTTCTACACTTCCCCAACATGGGAAACATCCTTTCCACATCTACTCTGTATAGGCCTTTCAAAATTCAAAATCCTTCTGAATTCTAGTAGGTACAGGCCCAGAGCCATCAAACGTTCCTCATATGATAACCCTTTCATTCCCAGAATCCTCCTTGTGAACCTCCTCTGAACCCTCTCAAATGCCAGCACATCTTTTCTTCGAGGAGGAGCCCAAAACTGTTCACAATACTCAAGGTGAGGCCTCACCAGTGCCTTATAAAGCCTCAGCATCACATCCCTGCTCTTATATTCTAGTCCTCTTGAAATGAATGTTAACATTGCATTTATATTCCTCACCCCTGACCCAACCTGCAAGATAAACTTTAGGGTGTTCTGCACAAGGATTCCCAAGTGCCTTTACATTCCACCTCATTTGTTTCTGTCCGCCATGATGCACTCCAACATCCCCTTAGGCCCCCTTATGATGGCCCATTCTGTGTTTTGGAATGGAGGGAAAAGACTTTCATCATTGGTAAGAGGGATAAACCTGAACATACTTCAGAAGATCGCCTTAAACCAGCCCACCGAGATTTGGAGTATTCCACTGCCATGCCCCTGCCATCACCTCTGGACGAGCACAGGACCCGAGCCGGGCTGCTGATCCGAGCTTCAGACAGGCTCCCAATGCTGGTTTTAGTTAATTCCAGAGGGGCCTGTGTAGGGTAACGTGATTGGCAGAAATGTACATAATTCAGAACCATCCACATTGAGTTGGGGTTTCACTTTAAGAGGCTGGTCTGACGAGATGACATTATTATGTAAAGAGTTTTAGCGCGTTTTTGTATGTTGGTTTGGGAGTTCAATAAAATGTGTTATGTGTTTCATTAAACTTTAAACGTTTCACTTCATTTTATTAGTGAAAACCTACATTACTCCCTCATCTGAGTGTCTGCTGTGGTGGAGCCTCCATCTGCACTCCCTCAAATGAGAGATGCAAGTGTGGGTGTGTCCTCAGTGAAAAATGGCTTTAAACGCCCATCGTCAGATCTGGCTGCACCCTATTCAGCATCATCAGGTCCTGCTCTCCTTCACCAATTGTTTATTCAAAGACTATGCAGAAACACAAAGAGAACCCCTAATTCACCACTGTTTCCACAACTCACCATGCTGAAATATTCTAACAATGTGCACTGAACCCATGAATGGCTGGGATTCAGACTGTGCATCTGCCCCTGTAGTTTCCCCACTTCCCTTTGCCCACTGGACCAACCTTCCCAAATGTCCCTCGATGCCCTGGTATTGAAATTGCATTGAGTCTGGATTCTATCCATTTCTTTTTCATGCTCAACCCTCCTTCCGTTAGATCCTGTTCATCACCAACCTCCTCTCCTGGTTCCAGTGTTAATGCCATTGCTAATAGTTCCCTCTCCTCAGGTATTGTTCCTCACCCTTTCACATCTCCCATCACCAGCTCTGTGCACAAAACAAAAGGCAAGACCCCACTTTCCTTACCACATGGAAGGAGGCCATTCAGCCCATCTATACCAGTTCACTCAGCTGTCCATTCCTGATTACTTCCCCTTGAAACCATTTCTCTCCACATCCTCATCAAGTCTACCACACTTATGCTACTGTGATTGACAGAAACCAGGTAACCTAGCAACCCATCTTTCTGGGATCTGTGCCCATGAACATTGAGAGTTGTCAGTTCCTCTCCATGCCTTAGTCTTCTGTTTACTGTTTGTTCCTTTGCCTAGTTTGCCCTCTCCAAAAGCACTGCTGTAAACATTTCCAGACTGAATTCCATTTCCTCTTTTGTGTATCCAAGGAGACCGGTGATATCTTCCTGTGACCCAGACCTTTCTTCTTCACTGTCAACCAAACTGCTGATATTGTGATCAACAGGAAACTTCCTGATCCTGTTCCTCAATTCAAGTTCAAATCATTGACATGAACCTTAAACAACAAGGGACCTGTTACTGAGCCCTGCTTAACTCACCACACATGGCCCTCCAGACACTGCAACTCCCATTGATCCTCACTGTTTGCTTCCTCCCTCTCAACCAATTTTTATTCCAACACCATCTTTTCTTGGATCCCATGGACATTTAGTTTCTTGAGTACGCCATGAGGAACTTTAACAAAACTTTGCTAAAATCCATGTCATGAGGAGGGGCTTTACCACTCTCTCACCTCCCCTTCATCGGATTAATGAGCAACTTTCAAGTTATTGTCATTCAACCGTATACATGTATACCATCAAATGAGACCACTTTCCTCTGGATTAATGTTCACAACACAGTACATGTAACTCACGTGCATAACACAAAGTAATATCACCACAAATAAATTAACCAATAACAAGGTGCATATATTATCATGGGGGATGGGGGTGGGGGTTAGCCACAATCTCCTCAAGGAATGGAGATGCTGCTCTGCTTTCTTAACCAAAGAGGTGGTGATGAGGGACCAGGTGAGATCATCTCTTATGTGACTCTCAGAAACTTGGTGCATTTAACTCTCTCCATGGAGGAGCCACGTGTGTGCAGTGAGGAGTGGTCCCTCACTCCTCACCTCTACATCACGAGTCACAGCACCTTTGACAACATAATGTGTGTAACACAATTGAGTTGAGACATTTTACCCTCAAGTACCATCTCTGACGCCAGGTCAGAAGTAACTCCGGAATCGTTCCAGCAGTGGTGTCACTGTGAAACACCACTCCACAACTGGGCAAAAATACAGGGGAATTTCATCCCTCATGTCTCAGGGACCCAGAGTGGTGGGGGGGGGGGGGGGAGGTGATTTTTCTTTTAAAATGAACTGCAATTTCCTTGGAGAGATGCCTGAAGTTTAAACCCAAGTGCAGACAATAACACTTACCTTTCCACGAAAGAATCACAAATGAAATAAAAGCCACTACAAGCAACACCACCATTGTGATTGACGCAGCAAATGTGACAGTGTCCTTGCTGTAAAAACCTGCAATTACAAATACATTCAAATCAGCAAACATGCAACAATACACCAGAAAAATGTGCAGGAGAGCTGCCAATTGTTGCCACAACCAATTTGTTCCCCTTATCTCCTGCAGGGAAGAGATGTGCTCATCACTGACCAGTCTTGTCAACCTTGACTTCTGGTCTGCACCGACTGACTCTACCTGCTGTGCTGGGTGAACAAGCCACTGATTCGTTACGCCGGCCATGAACAGACTGACTCACTCTCTCTTCCTCAGTCAGTATTTCCCTGTTACCTGCTGTCAATATTCTGCACTGGGTGCTCCTTCTGGTGTTGAGATGTCCAAATTTTGATGAGTTCACTATCAGAAGCCCCTGCCTCTCCCCCACCCCTTCCTCTCATCGACCACTCTCCTGTCCAATTGGATTCATTTGTCAGCCATTTGCCTTTTGCACCTATTACCTCCCAGCTTCTCACTTCACCCCCTCCCCCACCCACCTACCTACCCCTCCACATGGCTTCACCTTTCACCTTGTACTCTTCCCCCTCCCCCCACATTCCTATTCTGGCTCTTTCCCCTTTCTTTCTGGTCCTGATGAAGGGTAGCCCGAAACATCAACTCTTTATTCCTTTCCATAGGTGTTGTCAGACCTCCTGAGTTCCTCCTGCATTTTGTGTGTGTTTCTCTGGATTTCCAGTATCTGCAGAATCTCTGTGTTAAGGACCACAATCCATTGTTCTTTTGCAAGAAGATAATAAACACAAGAAAATAAGAGGGGAGTCGGTCACTCAGCTCCTTAAACCTGCCCCACCATTCAATACAATTGGAGCTGATCTGCCTCAGGCCCCATCTCCTCTTCTGTCCCAGTCCCACACAATCCTGAATTCCCCAATCTTTCAAATATTTATCCATCTCCTCTTCTGTCCCAGTCCCACACAATCCCGAATTCCCCAATCTTTTAAATATTTATCCATTTCCTCTTCTGTCCCAGTCCCACACAATCCCGAATTCCCCAATCTTTCAAATATTTATCCATCTCCTCTTCTGTCCCAGTCCCACACAATCCTGAATTCCCCAATCTTTCAAATATTTATCCATCTCCTCTTCTGTCCCAGTCCCACACAATCCCGAATTCCCCAATCTTTCAAATATTTATCCATCTCCTCTTCTGTCCCAGTCCCACACAATCCTGAATTCCCCAATCTTTCAAATATTTATCCATCTCCTCTTCTGTCCCAGTTCCACACAATCCCGAATTCCCCAATCTTTCAAATATTTATCCATCTCCTCTTCTGTCCCAGTCCCACACAATCCTGAATTCCCCAATCTTTCAAATATTTATCCATCTCCTCTTCTGTCCCAGTCCCACACAATCCCGAATTCCCCAATCTTTCAAATATTTATCCATCTCCTCTTCTGTCCCAGTCCCACACAATCCCGAATTCCCCAATCTTTCAAATATTTATCCATCTCCTCTTCTGTCCCAGTCCCACACAATCCCGAATTCCCCAATCTTTCAAATATTTATCCATCTCCTCTTCTGTCCCAGTCCCACACAATCCCAAATTCCCCAATCTTTCAAATATTTATCCATCTCTTTAAATACCTCCCAACTGCTTGTGGTGGGAAAAGCCACTCATCCCAGGAATTACTCATATGGATCACTTTTGGACTGCCTGCAGTGTCAGTGCAATTGTGTTTAAACAAGGGGACCAGAACTGTGCACAGTATCAAGCGGGTCTCCAACACTCTGCACAACTGCAACAATACTTCCTCATTTCTAAACTCCAGATCCTTATAGGTCACCCCTGTTCCTAATTACTTGCTGTACCAGATCTTTTGTGATTCCTTTACAAGAACATCTTGATCCCTCTGCAATTCACTCATTTACAATTCCTCTCCATTGACATTACAGTCTGATTCCTCTTACTCAAGGGCCCCACCTCACACTTTCCTGTATTAAACTCCATGTGCTGAGTTATCACCCACTCATTGACAGACAGACAGACAGACTTTATTGATCCCGAGGGAAATGGAATTTCATTACAGTTACACCAACCAAGAATAGTGTAGAAATATAGCAATATATAACCATAAATAATTAAATAATAATATGTAGATTATGCCAAGTGGAAATAAGTCCAGGACCAGTCTATTGGCTCAGGGTGTCTGACACTCCGAGGGAGGAGTTGTAAAGTTTGATGGCCACAGGTAGGAATGACTTCCTATGATGCTCAGTGTTACATCTCGGTGGAATGAGTCTCTGGCTGAATGTACTCCTGTACCTAACCAGTACATTATGGAGTGAATGGGAGACATTGTCCAAGATGGCATGCAACTTGGACAGCATCCTCTTTTCAAACACCACCGTCAGAGAGTCCAGTTCCACCCCCACAACATCACTGGCCTTACGAATGAGTTTGTAATGATAGGATATCTATCATTATATCTATCTATCTATGTGAATATCTATCTATCGATATCCTATTGTACAGTCTGAATTTCCTTATTGGAACTTGCTTTTCCTCCAGTTTTGAAGAATTTCAGTATCCGTTTATTACATTACATTAATCAATAATTAGAAACTCTGCTCTCCCGTGGGTACTGGATCACTGGTGCTTTTAGATATTGTTATGTACCCCTAGGGTTCATTTTTTTTCTGTGGTCTGTCACTTTAAAACGCCAAAAGAATTGAGACGCCCTTTTGTTTTTTTGGATTTCTACTGACTGCAGAAATGCTGGGTTGCTATGGTGAGCAGTGATTGTTCATACAAGTGGCAGCTTGTTTTGAATAAGCAAGGTCAGGTGATTCCTCTTATAGACACAGAGACACGCAGACACACACAGTTAGAGTCAAGATGGATTCTGTCAATGAAAGACACCAGTGAGTCGGTCGCTGATTTAAACTCTCAGTAGCCCAAAAGGGGTGAGTTAAGATCGATCCTGAGTATTTGATATATGACTCTCACAAGTTTTCTGCAACTAGAACAAGTTTGCAGGAAGAGAAGAGAGGAGAAGAAGGTTTGGAACAGAAGAAGCCTAGTGACAAAGACATCGCTGTTTGGACACTCTCTCTAAGTAGCCCCTAAGGGTGAGTTTGTTTCCATTCAGCTATGGAAGTGTGATTGTCACTTAGTTAATCTACAGGAGTGGGTTCTTTGGTGAGGGGAAAACCTTTGTGAGTACGACGTGTGTGTTTACCCTTTGTCTGCGTGTGGTATTTCACTGAAGAAAGGCACCCCTGTGGCAAATCACTGTTGGAGTTATTTCGTATGTCGTGGAACTGGATAAGTGGCTTTCACGTTGTGTGTTTGGGGTGACCCTGTGGAATCTACCAGTGTGTCGACCCTTGCCTGGGTGGTGGTTCCCTTGAAGATGGTCCCCTTTGTGATAAGCTACTGTTGGTGATAATCCACACGTGGATTCTGTTTGAGTATCCTGTGGCCACCACTTTGAGATGTCCCGTGTCTGAATTCAGGTGTGGTACCACTTGTGTTGAAAGTCACTGTCGGTGATACTTCGTGTGTGGAGTGGAACAACTTTGGAGATAAAACCTACTGCTATTGTTATTTTGTATTGCTGTCGTGGAATCTCGATGTAATTGCCTTCTCACAACATTCACCTTTGGATTACAAATCTCTCTCTCTCTTACCAACAACAGTAATCTCGTGCATTGAACTGAACTTTCCTTATACACCATCATAAGACTGTAACTCTTACCACCTAAGCTTGAAGAAGTTTGGGGTTTTATATTTCCACACTTATATGTGCATAAACTTTGCTAACCTGTTTGATTTGTCTGGTTTTGTAATACTATACTAGGCAGATAGTGTTGGCGTGTAGCCAAGTGTTTAAGGAGTTCGTCTAGTTGTCTGAAGGCTGCTAGTTCGAGCCTTGGCTGAGGCTGCATGTGTGTGTCCTTGAGCAAGGGACTTAACCACACATTGCTCTGCGATGACACCAGTGCCAAGCTGTATGGGTCCTAATGCCCTTCCCTTGGACAACATCAGTGGCATGGAGAGGGGAGACTTGCAGCTTGGGCAACTGCCGGTCTTCCATATAAAAACACCTTGCCCAGGCTTGCGCCCTGGAAACTCTCCAAGGTGCAAATCCATGGTCTATCGAGACTAACGGAGGCCTACACACTACGTAGATACTAATAAATAGTGTTTTGTTTATAGCAAAACCAGACTCCAGGTGTGTTCCATTTCTGCTGGTTCTTTTAACTCATTACAGGTACGTAACAATATTTACTACTTAGAATCTATCAGCTCTGTGTTTAATAATAAATAAAAATGTTGGAAACACACAGCAGTTTGTGTAGCATCTGTGGAAGGTGAAACAGAAGTCGTGGTCCATGTAGGTAGGAAGAGTGAAAAGGTTCTGCAAAGTGAGTTCAGGAGTTCGGTGCTAAGTTGAAGCAGAACTTCCAGGATTGTGATCTCAGGATTGCTACTCAGGCCACGTGTGAGTGAGGCCAGAAATAGGAAGATTATACAGTTTAACACATGGCTAGGGAGTTGGTGTAGGAGGGAGGGCGTCAGATTCTTGGACCATTGGGCTCTCTTCCAGGGAAAATGAGATCCGTACAGAAGTCACAGTTTGCACCTGAACTGGAGGGAGACTAATATCCGAGTGGGAAAGTTTTCGAGTGCTGCATGGGGTATGGGGAGGAGTTGTTAAACTGGAGTTACATCTGGATGGGAACCAGAGTGTCCGAACAGATAGTGGAGAGGTTGTGGGGACAGACGGGAATCAGAAGGTTGAGCATGGAGCGACTGATGTCCTGAACTGTGTATATTTCAATGTAAGAAGTATCATAGGAAAGGCAGATGAGCTCACAGCATGGATCAACACCTGGGAATATGGTATTGTAGCCATTAGGGAGACTTGGTTGCAGGAGGGGACAGGACTGGCAGCTCAATATTCTGGGGTTCCGTTGTTTTAGACACAACAGAGCGGGAGGGATTAAAGGAGGAGGGGATATTTTACTATTCAAGGATAATATCCTGGCAGTGCTCAGCCAGGCCAGACTGGAGAACTCATCTAGTGAGGCATTATGGTGGAACTGAGGAATAAGAAAAGTGTGAACACGTTAATGGAGCACATTACAGATTATACGAAAGTCTGTGGGGTTTAGAGGAACAAATTTATGGAGAGATCGCAGACTGTTGCAAGAAATATAAGGTTGTTATAGTTGCTGATTTTAGCTTTCAATATATTGACTTGGCCTCCCATAGTGTCAAAGGACCATACTGGATAGGGTTTGTCAGATGTGTTCAGGAAATTTTCTTAATCAGTATTAGAAGTCCCAACGAAAGAGTGTGTGATACTTGATCTGCTGTTAGGGAATGAGATAGGAAAGGTGACAGAAGGGTGTGTAGGAGAACACTTTGCATCTCGTAATCACAATGTCATTAGTTTTGAAGAAAATATGCAGAAAGATAGGTTTGGTCTGCAGGTTAAGTTTCTAAATTGGAAAAAGGCCAGTTTTGATGGTGTAGGAGAAGATCTAGTAAGTGTGGATTTGGACAGGATTTTTTCTGGCAAATGTGCACTTGGTAAGTGGGAGGCCTTCAAAAATAAAGTTTTGAGAATACAAAGCCTGTCTGAATAAAAGGTAAAGATAACAGGTGTGGAAACTTTGGTTCTCAAGAGATATTGAGTCCTTGTTTAAGAAAAAGAAAGAGGTACATTGCAGGTACCGGCAGGTAAGAACAAATGAGGGGCTGATGGAGTATAAGAAATGAGAGAAGAGTTAAGAAAGAAATCAGGAGGGTGAAAAGAAGGCTTGAGGTTGCTTTAGCAGACGAGGTGAATGAGAATCCTGAGGGATTCTACAGATATGTTCAGAGCAAAAGGATTTCAAGTGATAAACTTGCTCCTCTGGAAGATCAGAATGGTAATACATACGTGGAGCCAAAAGTGATCGAGGAGATCTTAAATGCATATTTTACATCTGTATTTACTCAGCAGACAGACACAGAGGCTATAGAAGCAAGGCAAAATGGCATCAACTTCATGGACTCTATACAGACTACAGGTAGTAGATCATTGCCTGTCTGAAATTTTGTGTGGCCAGTTTTTCTGAACAGATATTTAAACTAAAATGGACATTCAGATATTTTAAACCTCCAGCAGGTTTCCCAGTCCTCAGCTGTGGGGCCAAGGACTGTCTGTGTTTGTGGTCCAGATGAAGCAGCTCACAATGTTCTGACAGAGACACTTCATTCTATCCCTCTGCTCAGTACCAAGTACATCATTTCATGTAAATACAGAATTATGTTCAAGCACTTACCTGGAATCGAATTGCTGACAGAAATGCCAAGTAAGAATACCAGGTTAAAGATAGTTTGGAAGAATGCCCCACCTAAAAGAAAGAAATTAAAACCATTTGAAATTCTCAGAATCAGAATTCAGACTCAGGTTAATCATTACTGATATACATCATGAAATTTGTCGTTTTGTGGCAACAGTACAGAGCAATAAATAAAATAGACTATAAATTACACTGAGATGTATAGTTGTGAAAGAGAGAGCAAAAATAGTGAGATTATCTTCACGGGTTCACGGACCGTTCAGAAATCTGATGACAGACGGGAAGAAGCTGTTACTAAATCATTGAATGTGTGTCTTCAGGCTCCTGTGCCTCCTCCCTGATGGTAGTAATCCCCCTGAGTTACAATCTACACAACTTATTCAAAACTTGCATCAATGAAGTGCTGCAGTGAACAGAGATGAACCCGGGCTTGGTCAGGTTCATTGTGATATTCACTGTCCTAACATGAGGCAATCAACCAGCTCAGAACTGGACCAGACATTCAAGCATTGGACTGAAGGAGGTTCAGAGAGCTCTCACACACTGGCAACAAGTGGAGAGACCAGGGAGGGACCAAAAGCATCTTCTGGTTCCCTCTGGAAACACTACATTTGATAACTTACTGACCCACAGGCATCACATGTGGAAATGACAGGTACTCTGTAGTTTGTCCGTGTGTACATCCAGTGGATGGGATATCAGGCCACTGTAAATCAGTTCTGCTGAATTATCCCAGTGACCTGGAAGACTGCAATTAAACATTTTGCCAGTGACTGAGTTCCATGTCTGACAGTACAGCCTGTTCTGATGCAGAGAATCACAACATCACTGTTTCCAGCTGTTCAATGGCATCGGACAGTGTTCTGGTTCAAATTGAAAACTAAACTCCACGAGGGTGCAGGCTGAACAGTCCACATGCTGGAACATTTTATGTAGACGTGTTGAAAGATTATCCTGAATATAAAAATAATCCCTTAGTTCCATCCTTTAACTTTTGCAGCAACTTATCAGGATGCCATGATGGTTGTGATCGAGATCATACATCTGTCTCTGCTCCTTCAATCTGCCCACAGGATCAACCCTTCGAAATGTTACCCATCACTCCAGTACTGAAAATTGTATCTGTCTCCAGATTCATCTGTCTCTATATTCTACCCCATCTCATTGCCAAGTTTCACACCCACACATCCCCCTCACCCATACTCTCCTGCCATTTCTTGGCATCTTTGTATAAAGCAATCACGTTTGCTGTTGTCCAATTTAATGGAAACTTTTCAGAACAGGGGGAACATTTAAATTGCTGTATGAAGTATGTCATCAGCTGCCTTTTTCAGACCCCAGGATGAAGTCCATCTGGATATCCAACTTGTCAGATGGCAGCTCCAACAACTGACTCAGTATTTCTTCCCTGGTGATTGTCATTTTCTCAGATTTGTTGCCCGACACTGGTTCTCACTCAGATTACAGCTCAATGCTCATCAATACTTTCAGAAATCTCTTTGACTTTACAACTCACTTCCCCTTCCTCTCTGCAGTCTATAAACCTTTATATTTCTGTTCTAATCCTCTCCTTCTCAGCAAGCTTGATCTTTGTGCTTTCAGCAAATTGTTCTTTATCTCTGAATTTACCCCACTAAAGCTCACCACCTTTCCTTAATCCTTCAAGCTTTTCTTTGATACCCCACTGTCTGACCGAGCCTGGGGTCATCTGTCCTCATCTTGCTTTACTTGGCTTGGTGACAGACTTCATTTGGTCATTTGCCTGTGAAACAGCCGGGGGTGTTTACTGTACAAACATTGATTCTATTCTTGGACAACTTTAGCCTCTACAGTGAAGTAGATCTCAAACTGAACTTAGCCAGGCCTTGCTTGAATTAGTCCATGAGGAAGGAATGTCAATATTTTGAACCCTGGATAGTTTACAACTTGGAGAGGAAGAGGGGGAATGTGTTCCCTTGTGCTGACTATCTGGAAGGTGCTGTTGAAAACAAAACTGTTGCAAATATCCAGGAAAGATCGGTGAGAGGCCTCCCAACACTGAATTCTATCGAGGGTCGGAGGGATACCTATCATGCAAACACCTCACCATCACTGGGATAAAGGGGATTCTGTTCCTCATTCCTCAGCTGATTTCATTTTGAAGTTGAACAACACCACGTGTCAAACACCAGACAGCTGAGATAGCTTCCTCTCAACCCGACGTCTTCTAAAGATCTCTCTGGAGTCAGGTAAGAGATGGTATCACTGTGAAGCAACACTTCACAACTGGGTGAAAAATGATGCAGTTTCATCCCACAGGTCACAGTGTGTCGGGGGGGGGGGGGGTCTGTGGGGGAAGTGGGGTGATTTTTCAAGTTTTCATTTCATTAATGTCTTTGTTAAAATTAGTCACAAATTACTTGGAGAGATAACTGGAGCTCATAGACGAAGGTAAAGTCACATACCATAAAACTTCTTCTTGTAGATCAAGTAAAACAGAAGCAGAACATTCACCAATGGCAACATCAGCAAGACATCATTTAAAGCATCCTTGATGGAATACCCTGCAAGTGAAAATAAATTCAAATCAGAAAACATGTAACAATTCACCAGAGAAATGACCACAACAGCTGCACAATGTTGCAAACAACCAAACTGTTCCACTTTCACCCTGCAGGGACGGGCATGTGCCAACCTCTGCCCAGTCTTATCGACTGCATGTCCTGTACGGTGGGAAACCTGGAACAGACAATTCACGACCCTGATCAGTTGTCCTCAGAGGTCTCCAGTCCAATCTTTCTAGGTCACCTCCTGCCAATATTCTGCACCAGCTGCTCCTTCTGGTGTTGCAATGGCCACTCCTCTGGGAGTGCACTACACTGACCCACATGATCCAGGGTTTGATTTTCCCAACTTCCACAACAATTGGTTATGGAGTTACCCCACAATTTCACTGGGAAGTCTCTGTAACTCTCAACCTCTGGCTCAATTCCACATTTTGTTGCAAAAGTTCTCCCACTCATTTAGCCAGAGGAGCTCAGGCTGATATCCACAATCTGGTCAGGGGCACATTCGAGGAGAGAAAGTCTCCTTGTGAAGGGCAGGTTGATGCCCAGACAGCTGACTGAAACCTGCACATCAGACTTATTGTCACCAGCGACTTTATTTCAGATATCAGGGTCTGATGTTAGATAGATAGATAGATAGATAGATACTTTATTCATCCCCATGGGGAAATTCAAGATTTTTTTTCCAATGTTCCATACACTTGTTGTAGCAAAACTAATTACATACAATACTTAACTCAGTAAAAATATGATATGCATCTAAATCACTCTCTCAAAAAGCATTAATAATAGCTTTTAAAAAGTTCTTAAGTCCTGGCGGTTGAATTGTAAAGCCTAATGGCATTGGGGAGTATTGACCTCTTCATCCTGTCTGAGGAGCATTGCATCGATAGTAACCTGTCGCTGAAACTGCTTCTCTGTCTCTGGATGGTGCTATGTAGAGGATGTTCAGGGTTTTCCATAATTGACCGTAGCCTACTCAGCGCCCTTCGCTCAGCTACCGATGTTAAACTCTCCAGTACTTTGCCCACGACAGAGCCCGCCTTCCTTACCAGCTTATTAAGACGTGAGGCGTCCCTCTTCTTAATGCTTCCTCCCCAACACGCCACCACAAAGAAGAGGGCGCTCTCCACAACTGACCTATAGAACATCTTCAGCATCTCACTACAGATATTGAATGACGCCAACCTTCTAAGGAAGTACAGTCGACTCTGTGCCTTCCTGCACAAGGCATCTGTGTTGGCAGTCCAGTCTAGTTTCTCGTCTAACTGTACTCCCAGATACTTGTAGGTCTTAACCTGCTCCACACATTCTCCATTAATGATCACTGGCTCCATATGAGGCCTAGATCTCCTAAAGTCCACCACCATCTCCTTGGTCTTGGTGATATTGAGACGCAGGTAGTTTGAGTTGCACCATATCACAAAGTCCTGTATCAGTTTCCTATACTCCTCCTCCTGTCCATTCCTGACACACCCCACTATGGCCGTGTCATCAGCGAACTTCTGCACATGGCAGGACTCCGAGTTATATTGGAAGTCTGATGTGTACAGGGTGAACAGGACCGGAGAGAGTACGGTTCCCTGTGGCGCTCCTGTGCTGCTGACCACCGTGTCAGACCTACAGTCTCCCAACCGCACATACTGAGGTCTATCTGTCAAGTAGTCCATCGTGCATCGTGCCAGGAACAGGAGTGTGTCTGACAGCTCTTTACATTCTTCATATCGTTTCAATGACGTCACACAGGAACTGAAAAATTCAGCCAACTCCTGTGAGCGGGGGCAGAGTGAACTTCTCCACGTGAGAAACAGAACCTGTAATCTCACAGCATCTTTTACCAGTCTCTGGTCCAGACAGTGAAGTACTTTCAGTGCAGTCACTGTTGGAGGGAATGAGACTCAGTTTGTACTGAGTAAGGCTGAACAAACAGTCATGTAAAAGCTGGCTTTGTCAAGTCAAGTCAACTTTTATTGTCATTTCGACCATAACTGCTGGTACAGTGCATAGTAAAAATGAGACAACGTTTTTCAGGACCATGGTGTTACAAGACACAGTACAAAAAAACTAGACTGAACTACGTAATAAAAAAACACAGAGAAAGCTACACTAGACTACAGACCTACACTGGACTGCATAAAGTGCACAAAAAACAGTACCGGCATTACAATAAATAATAAACAGGACAGTAGGGCAAGGTGTCAGTCCTGGCTTCGGGTATTGAGGAGTCTGATAGCTTGGGGGAAGAAACAAACAGTTACATAAAAGATGGCTTTGTGATGTTGGTTAACAGAATTATTTTTCCGATACTGGGGAGAAATCCTTTGCTCATTTGGAAATAACACTAAAGGATCATTTACACCTTCCCAAAGAAGGCAGATGGGACTCTGGCTTAATGTCTCATCCAAAAGTGGAGATCTCTCAACGTGCAACACTTCCTCCACACTGGTTCTGAGAATGTGGGTGATGCTGGTAAAGCCACAGATATTCCCTGTCCGTTTACCCTGACAGGGGGATGGTGAGCCTCCCACTGGAACCTCTGTTGTTCTCATGGTGATGCTGGGTGTTGGTCTGTTGTTTAAGAGGGGCAGCAAGGACAAGCCCGGGAACTACAGCCCGGTCAGCCTGACATCAGTGGTGGGGAAGTTACTGGAGGGAATTCTGAGCAATAGGATCCACCAGGATTTCATTAGATAGAATCTGATTAGGAGGAGACATCATAGCTTTATGTACAGGAAGTCATGGTTGATGAATTGTTTTTGAAGAGGTAACCAAAAGGGTAGATAGGACAATGAATTTTATCTATTTTGACATGATCCTGACATGAATCCAGGGGCTTCCAGGGGGATTCAAATTGGTTCCGAGTTAGAAAATTGTTTTCCATTATAGAAGCTGGTGACTCGTGGTGTGATGCAGGTATCAGTGTAGGGACTCTAGTTATTTGATATTTTTATCAGTGATTTGGATGCAAAAACGCAAGGCTCGATCAATAAGTTTGCAGATTACACAAAATTAGGAGTTGTCGTTGATAGTGAGGGCGGCTATTGTGGGTTGCAGGGGGATTTTTCACCATTTAGGGAAGAGGGCTGAGGAGTGTCAAATGGATTTCAAATCTAATGGAACCTTCTCCCAATCAAGAGAACTTGAGAAAATTAATACCGATCATAAATTACAACTCTAGTTCATTCTTTTAGACCTCAGGATGAAGTCCATCTTGACCTGGGGCTTGGCAGATGGAAGCTCTGTCAATGTGCTCAGTACCTCTTCCCTGGTGATGGTAATGTACCCAGTTTACTGTCCCACATGGTTCTCCCTCAGACAATGGCTCAATATTAAAATGCTGATCTGTTCTTTCAGACCCCTCTGACTTTACATTTCACTCCCTGTCTCTCTCAGTCTACAAGTTTCTGCATTTCTGCATCCGTTTCCTCCTGTCCACCTGAGACAACCTGATCGTCATCACTTTGTGCTTTGAGCTGTCTTGTTCCTTATCTTGAATTTACCCCCAATAAAGCTCTCTATCCCTCCCTGATCCATTAAACTCTTCTTTAATACACAACTCCCTGACCAAACCTGGGGACATCGGCCCTTTTCCTGATTCCTGTCTCTCGGTGACAGACTTCATTTGGTAATTTGTCTGTGAATCAGCAGAGAACATTTACACTACAAACACCAGTAGCTACTGGTACTGTTCTTGCATAACTATAGTCTGTGTGGTTCAGTTATTCTCAAAGTGAACTTAGCCAGGACTTGCAAAAGTTAGGCCATGAGGAAGGAATGTCAATATTTTGAACTTTGAATGGTTTATGACTTGAGGAGGAAGAGGGAGAAGGTGGTGTTCCCTTGCATTAATTCATTGGAAGGTGTTGAAAACAAAAATCAGAATCAGGTTTATTACCACCGACATGTGATGTGAAATTTGTTAACTTAGCAGCAGCAGTTCAATGCAACACATAAAATAGAAGAAGATAAATAATAATAAATAAGTCAATCTTATTCAGTATACTTTATACAGTAAACATATATCGAATGGATTAAATTCATGCAAAAACACAGAAATACTATACAGTCGGCTCTCCTTATCCGCAGGGGTTTAGTTCCGGTACCCCCCGCGGATACCAAAAAGCGCGGATGCTCAAG
This sequence comes from Hemitrygon akajei, assembly GCF_048418815.1. NCBI lineage: Eukaryota > Metazoa > Chordata > Chondrichthyes > Myliobatiformes > Dasyatidae > Hemitrygon > Hemitrygon akajei. The sequence continues at coordinate 178,996,231 of NC_133125.1, forward strand.
TCCCTTATATAAAAAGGCGTAGTATTTACATATAACCTACGCACATCCTCCCGTACACTTTAAATCATCTCTAGATTACTTATAATACGTAATACAATGTAAACACTATGTAAATAGTTGTTATACTGGATTGTTTAGGGGATAATGACCAGAGTTTCTTGAGCTTTTCTGGGAACGCTGATGCTGCCTCGGCACCAGCCGATCCCGATTCTCCCGTGATCTTTAAGTTCTTGAGGCTGTAGCGCTTTACAGAGTTAGCCAGCATCCCTTACTCTCACTCTCCTCAACCCCGTCAGAGTAGTGCTCATAGAGACTAAGTGCTTTTTCAAGTATAATTTTGCCATCGACGGGGATATGCTTCTGTGACATGTCCTCTAGCCACACACTTAATGCTTTCTCAGTCACGAACCAGAGAGGCCATTTTTGCCGTTGTCGGGACAGAACTAACACTTCCATGAATTTCAGCTTCTTTCTGCTTTATGGTGTGAATGCTCGATTCATTCTTACGGCCACTTCCGCAAGCGACATGCCACTTTTCAAAAGATCTGAGATTTCTACTCTCTCGGCGAGAGATAGCACTTTACGCTCCCTCTTAGCCTTTGAGGAATTGCTTTGACCACTTAATTGCTTTTTAGGAGCCATTTTTTCACAGAAACAAAGTCACGACCAAATGAGACGCGAGGTGAACAACGCTCAAACAATGAGTGCTGGAGAGTGAACTTCCGGGTTTTCCCGATCAGCGGTTGGTTGAATCCGCGCATGCGGAACCTGTGGATAAGGAGGGCCAACTGTATATTAAAAATAAAGTGAGGTTGTGTCCAAGAGTTCAATGTCCTTTTATGAATCGGATGGCAGAGGGGAAGAATCTGTTTCTGAATCACTGAGTGTGTGCTTTCAGGCTTCTGTACCTCCTACCTGATGGTAACAGTGAGAAAAGGGCATGGCCTGGGTGCTGGGGTTCCTTAATAATGAACACTGCCTTTCTGAGACACCGCAGCCTGAAGATGTCCTGGCTACCTTGTAGACTGGTAACCAAGATGGAGCTGACTAAATTTACAACCCTTTGCAGCTTCTTTCGGTACTGTGCAGTAGCCCCTCCATACCAGACAGTGACACAGCCTGTCAGAATGTTCTCCACGGTACTTCTATAGAAGTTTTTCAGTGTATTTGTTCACATACCAAATCTATTTAAACTCCTAATGAAGTATCGCCACTGTCTTGCCTTCTTTATAACTGCATCGACATGTTGGGACCAGGTTAGATCCTCAGAGATCTTGACACCCAGGAGCTTGAAGCTGCTCACTCTCTCCACTTCTGATCCCTCTATGAGGATTGGTATGTGTTCCTTCGTCTTACCCTTCCGAAAGTCCACAATCAGCTCTTTCGTCTTACTGACATTGAGTGCCAGGTTGTTGCTGCAGTACCACTCCACTAGTTGGCATATCTCACTCCTGTACACCCTCTCATCACCACCTGAGATTCTACCAACAATGGTTGAATCATTAGCAAATTTATAGATGATATTTGAGCTATGCCTAGCCACACAGTCATGAATATATAGAGAGTAGAGCAGTGGGCTTAGCACACACCCCTGAGGTACACCAGTATTGATCACCAGCGAGGAGGAGATGTTATCACCAATCCGCACAGATTGTGGTCTTCCGGTTAGGAAGTCGAGGATCCAATTGCAGACTGGAGTACAGAGTTCCAGGTTCTGCAACTTCTTAATCAGGAATGTGGGAATGATGGTATTCAACGCTGAGCTATAGTCGATGAACAGCATCGTTACATATGTGCTTCTGTTGTCCAGCTGGTCTAAAGCCGTGTGGAGAGCTATTGAGATTGCATCTGCCCTTGACCTATTGTGGCAAATGGAAAATTCCAACGGGTCCAGGTCCTTGCTGAGGCAGGAGTTCAGTCTCGTCATGATCAACCTCTCAAAGCATTTCATCACTGTTGATGTGAGCGCTACCAGGCGATCATCATTAAGGCAGTTCACGTTATTCTTCTAAGGCTCTGGTATAATTGTTGCCTTTTTGAAGCAAGTGGGAACTTCTGCCCATAGCAGTGAGAGATTGAAAATGTCCTTGAATACTCACGCCAGTTGGTTGGCACAGGTTTACAGAGCCTTACCAGGTACTCCATCGGGACCTTCCAACTTGCGAGGTTTCACTCTCTTTAAAGACAGCTTAACATCAGCCTCTGAGACAGAGAGCACAGGGTCACCAGGTGCAGCATGGATCTTTACAGCTGTAGTTGTGTTCTCCCTTTCAAATCGGGCATAGAAGGAATTGAGATCATCGGGTAATGAAGCATTGCTGCCATTCATGCTATTGGGTTTCACTTTGCAGGAGTAATGTCTTGCAAACTCTACCAGAGTTGTCGTACATCCGATGTCGCTTTCAACCTCGTTAGAAATTATCCCTTTACCCTTCAAATAACTCTCTGCAAATCATACCTGGTTTTCTGGTACAAGTCTGGATCGCCAGCCTTGAATCCCACAGATCTTCCGCAGACAACGTACCTCCTGGTTCATCCACGGCTTTTGGTTTGAGAATGTGCAGTAAGTCTTTGTAGGCACACACTCATCCACACAGGGTTTGATTAACCAGGATTCCATGAAACAAAGGACACACGCGGTCCTAATGTCCCTCTGATTCAGCACTCAGGCTCTGAGATCATCGATTTTGTTCACCAGAGACTTAATGTTTGCCAGCAAGAGTCGGTATTGGGAGTTTAAATCCCCGTTTCCTTAAACGCACTTTTAACCCCGACCTACAGCTACGTGGGCAGTTCCATCCACAATCAGAGTCGTTTCCGTCAGTTTTCAGCAGCGATAGTTAGTTTAAATGCATTAAGACATTATACTGACCTTGGAAGTAGCTGTGCTTTTTAGCTGTTTCAGTCTGAAACAAGAATATTTAATCAAATATCTAAGCAAGATGATTAACAGCCTGAAGGAGAGGCCTTCCCACACCCAACTGTATCAAGGATGAGAAAGGCCCCAAACACTCACTCACTCCCCTCACTATCATTGGGATCCTTTACACCAACCTGATATGATGCTGAAATTTGACAACACCATGATCAAACACCAGTGAGCTGAGACACGTTCCTCTCCAGACTACTTTTTCTAAAGACCCTCTGGAGTCAGATCAGAGGTGACTCCAGAATCATTCCAGCTGTGGTGACACTGTAAATCAGAATTTAATAACTGGGAAATATGTCAGAAAATTTCATCCCACAGGTCACAGGAATCTAGAGGGTTCGGTGGGGGTGAGGATTATTCAGCTTTTTTTTCTTATTATATTTTATTAAAATGAGTCTAAAGTTACTTGGAGATGTGACTGGAGTTGATACACAAGTGTGAAAATACAATGACAGATACCTTGGTCCAAATACACTTTTATGTACCGGTACATCCAAATTAAAATGAACACAATTGGCAGTACGATTGATAAGACAATAGTGACGATTCCCGTGGTGGAAAGGCCTGTAATTAAAAACAAATTCAAATAAGTAAACCTGTAACAATTCATCAGGTAAATGACCATAACAGCTGCCTATTGATGCAAAGAACCAAACTATTCCACTTATCGCCACAGGGCAGGAAATGTACCAGCCTCTGCCCAGACTTGCTAACTTTGTCTACATGACTGAACCAACTGACTCTGCATGGCCTCCGATGTGGGATAACAACACGCTGACCTGTTATTCCAGACCTGAATTATTCCCTGCAGTCTAATCTATCCTGGTCACTTGCTGTCAATATTCTGCACTGGCTGCATCTTCTGGTGTTCCAATGGCCACACCTTGAGGAGTGCACGACACTGCAGCCAGCCATCCCACATGGTCCATGGTTTGACTCTCCTGACATCCACAACAATTGGTTATGCGGCTGTCTCACAATTTCACTGGAAACTCACCGAATCACCCAAGTTCCATCACTCAGTCCGGTTTACCTATGTGCCCTCCAGTGATTTATCTGACCTGTATGTGTTCAGCTGACCTGTGCTGTGTTTCTGGTGGTTCTGAACTGTTGATGTTTGGCCATTACTGTCTGAACCTCCAGCAGGTTTCCCTGCACCCAGTTGTGGGGCTGAGGACTGCAGATGCTGGTGGTCCTGATAAAGCATCTGACAATGTACTGACTGAGATACTCAATGCATTCCAACCACCCTGCAGAGAACTGAGTTCATCATTTTCATACAAGTTTATTTGACCACATACCAAAAGTTGTAGCACTGACGATCCAGGCAATGACGAAACAATTGATGAGGACAATATCACAGACGGTTTTCAACTTCCACCAAATTGTGATCATCTTAGAACCTTTTCAAAAATAAAAAGAAATTTACAACATTTGTTAACCAAACCATATAAATGATTTAACACATGCGTCAATGGACAAATGTCCCGGTAACAGAGCTTGACTCAGGGTTGTTTCGATTGGTGATGATATTGCATGCCCTAAACATCAAGCAACCCAAACAACTCTGAAATGGATCAGATGTCAGAGCTTTGGATTGAAGGAGGTTCAGGAGTTCACTCACCACTGCAGCAAATGGGGAGCTCAGAGAGACACAAAACACAGTTTGTGGCTGCTACCAGGATTTGTTTTACATTTGATAACTTAGATAAACCCTCAGCCAGTGACTGTGCATGTGGAAACATATAGACTGCAGCTTCCCTCTGGACATGTCCAGCAGATAAGGCAACAGCCACTGTCGATATTCTCTGCTGTATTCCCTCATGATCTCAAGGGCTGAGACTGACATCAAGTTGCCAGTGTTAACAAAAACCAACCCCAGCTGTAACACTGAGGTTCCACTGTTTGACTGTGAATCCTGTTCTGATGCCGAGGACTGGAACAGCTGCTCACAGCATCAGGCAGTGGCTTATTCCAACATTGAAACTAAACAGCTCAAGGGTACAGGCTGAACTGTCCAAATGCTGGGATATTTCATACAGATAAGGGGAGAGGTTGTCCAGCACATCCAGTGGTGAGCAGAGCACACGATCCAAGGACCTCTTGTAGTGGTTTTTGTTCATTTCCAATTGCTCTCAAGAAAGGGGGATGGAAGAGCTGGTTTCTTATTTTGCACCCACCACATAAATTCCCACCCTCTTCAGACCCCACATTACTGAAAAAGAATTTCTCTCAATTTCCTCACAAATGCTCTTTCACATTCCCAACCTTATCGTCCACATCGCAGGAGTTACTGAGGTGTTGAATCAAACCCTCTTCATATCACCAAATCCCCTTTCCCCATTATAACTATAACTCATTCACCTGAGACTCTGCCCATTGGCACAACTTCCATCACTATACACTCAAGATTAACAGGTCTGAACACCCTGTCTGATAAACTGGTTTAACTAATCACAAATAGCTTCAGCTCCTGCCCAGTGAACAGTTTAAAGATGAACTGGAATTCAAAGTTATCCCCCAGGTCATCACCTTGACGTTTTTCAACAATATGAACCAAACCGTGAATGTTTGTGTAAAAATAAAACAAGATGCATCAGGTCTCAACCTGAAATGTTCACAACCCCTTTACCTCAGACAAGAGAAAATCTGCAGATGCTGGAAATCCGAGGAATACACACAAAATGCTGGAGGAACTCGGCAGGCCAGGGAGAAAAAAGCAGAGTCAACATTTCGGGCCGAAACCCTTCGGCAGGACCATTTTGTGTGTGAAACCCCTTTACCTTCACAGATGCTGCTGACCCACCGAGTTCCTCCAGCAACTTGTTTTCTGTTCCTGATCCCAGTGTCATCAGTCTCCCGTCTCCATGGAGACTTGTGGGTCAGACTATTCATCAGCCTCTCTCCTTTCTCTGTCCTTGTTGCCCCATCATGGAATTTTATCTCAGTCTAGATTTTATCCCACTACCTCCCCACAATAAACTTACCCATGAAGCATACCTTCCATTCATTACCAATTTCCCTTCCAGCACTGAATGATCAGTCCTGTCAAATTTGTTAACATTCAGAGCTGGAAGGAAAGGGAAGGTCTTTTTTGTGGGTTAATTTATTCTTTGACTTTCTTCTGACATGTTTCTTGTAATTCTCTGCACATTGGGGTGTTAGACTTTTTTCAGATATATGGGGTTAGTGTTTGTGTTTCATTGTTTCATGGCTGCCTGTTAGAAGACGAATCTCAAGGTTGTATAATGTATACATACTTTGATAATAAAGTGTACTTTGAACTTTGAATTTAAACACTGGCTCAGATAGTCTGGGGGTTTCTCTCTCTGTGAGGCTAAGGTTGTGAGACTGTCCCCGGTTGCTGTGCTTCGTGTCTGTGAACTTTGCAGCTGTTTACCCCGTTAAAATGATGAAGTGAATACCGAGGCTTTGGGCCTACTCCAGGCTGCTCCAGGGATTTGGATCTAAAGACTCAGTTTGGTTCGGAATGCTGTTGTTGTTGCTCGCTTCTATTGTTTATATGATTTGTTTTGGTGTTTCTGTTTCTCTTTCTCTCTGGGCACTGGGGAGTTGGTCTCATTTTCTTCAATTGGGTTCTTTCGAGTTCTTTGCTTTGTGACTGCCTGTAAGCAAACAAATCTCAACCTTGTATAATTTCCACATTCTTTGACAATAAATGCACTTTGAAACTTAACCCATGACCTCTATTTGTCGATCCACCCAACATCAATGGAAAAAACCTGCTTGTATTTACCCTATCTGTACCCTTCAAAATCTTTGTCAAATCTCCCCCCAAACCTCTACTTTCCAAGGAATAAATCCCAACTTATTCAATCTTTCCCTGTAACTCAGGTCCTCCAACATCCTTGCAAATTTTCTCTGCATTCCTTCAACCTTATTTACATCTTTCCTGTTGGTAGGTGACCAAAACTGCACACGATACTCCAAACTGGGCCTCACCAATTTCGATATCCAACTTCAACATAACTTCCCACTCCTGTACTCAGTATATTGATTTAAGAGGACCAATGTGCCAAAAGGTTTCTGTATGACCCTCCCTCACTGTGACACCTCTTTCAATGAACTCTGGACCTGTATTCCCAGGTCCCCCCTTGTTTTACCACACTCCTCAGTGCCCTAACATTCTCTGAGTAAGACCTGCCCTGGTTGGTCCTCCCAAAGTGCATCAACAAGCACTTGTCTGCATTAAATTCCATCTGCCATTTTTCAGCCCATTTTTCCAGCTGGTCCAGATCCCCCCACAGGCAATGACAGCCTTCCTCGCTGTCCACAACACCCCCACGCTTGGTGTCAGCCACAAATTTACTGATCCAGTGAATCATATTATCAACCAGATTGTTGACAAAGATGATAAACAACAAGAGACCCAGCACCGATCCCTGTGGAAATAAATTTTCATCACTGATTATAGTTCAAGAATAGTAGCAAAACCTCCAGCTCCTGGCATTAATATAATGAAAAGTACTCTCTCAAAATTATTTACTTCTCCCCTGTAGGTAGGTGACCAAAACTACACTCAGTACTCCAAATTAGACCTTACCAAAGTTTTAGACAACTTCAACCTAAGCATCTCCTGTACTCAAAACATTGATTTATGAAGGCCAATGTGCCAAAAGCTTTCTTTATGACCCTATCGACCCATGACACAACTTTCAATTAATTATGGAACCTGTATTCCCAGATCCCTTTGTTCTCCCACATTCCTCAGTGCCCTCCCATGAATCCCTAATCCTGCTGTCATCTGCATATTTACTGATCCTGTTAACCATATTATCATCCTGATCAATGATATTGATGAGAAACAACAGACCCAGTGTTGATCCTGTGACACTCCACTAGTCACAGGCCTCCAGTCAGAGAGGCAACCACTGTCTGGCTTCTCCCACAAAGCCAATGTCTAATCAGTTTACTATCTCATCCTGAAAGCCAAGTGTCTCAACCTTTCTGACCAACCTTCTGGCCCCGAGCATTTCAGAGAAGGGTTACTCAACCTGCATATTGTGTTTGAGGCAGCAACAACAATAACACTTGAAAGCTCCCGAACCAGTCAGGTGTGGGGCCTTTAAGGCTCATCGCCATGTCTGAAAGTGAGGCTGGAGAGGGGAATCCAAGCCAGGCTGAAACACAGGGGGATGAGGCCTCCTCTACCCGGCATCCTGTTGGCAAATGTGCCGTCACTGGAGAACAAAATCACGGATCTGAGGGCAAGACTGCTGCATCAGAGGCAGCTGAGAGTCGGCTCAATTGTATGCTTTATGGAAACGTGGCTTTCTCCAGACACGCCGGATGCAGCAGACAGACCAGAGGGATTCACGATTCACAGAATGGACCCAACTGCTGACTCGGGGAAGGCAAAAGGAGAAGGTGTGTGTTTTATGGTTAACTCTCTGACATGAGTGGTTTGAGTGGTGGGTGATCTGGGAAGGGTCCAATGTAGCTGGAAGGTGGGATTTCATACGATCCATTACCAGCTGCTCAAAGCACTTCATGATTGTTGAGGTCAGTGCCACTGAGTGGTAATCAATTCGGCCAATTACTGTCTCTCTCGGACACTGAAATGATGGTGGCTGCCTGGAAACCTGCAGGGACAGTGAACTGTTTCAGAGAGATGTTAAAGATGTCTGTAAAGACCTGTGTTAGCTGGGTTGGACAATCCCTCTACATCCCACCAGGTCTGTTGTCTGGCCCTGCACCTTTGCATGGGTAATGAGAAACCACATTTGGTCAGATTACAGATTGATGAGCATCTGCAACCAGTCTGAGTTGGCATCGGGGACCAGGGTCGACCACGGGAAGAGTGAGGCCACGCTCTTCAGTAGTGGTCGCCAACCCGTCGATCGCAATCGACTGGTCGATCTTAGAGACTTTCCCAGTAGATCGCAAAAAAAAAGAAAAATAAATACACAAATACTGTTGAGAGATTGTTTTCGGGTTGTGGGGTTTTAGTTCCGTTCTTTCTGCCCAGTGCGCATGCGTGTAGCTCCTCCGCACTACAGTGTACTTCAGTGGTCCCCAACCACCGGGCCGTGAGGAAACGATGCGTCAGCTGCACCTTTCCTCATTCCCTGTCATGCCCACTGCTGAACTTGAATACACGCGAGGTCATCAGTCGCCTAAACGCAGAGATACCCTAGCGCCAGGGATCACTGGTTGGCCTCGGGTAACTGGCCGCCACATGCGGCCGGCGGGAAGTGCCGTTGCTACTGGCCAGGAGCACGGACAGATGGGCGCTGCCTCTAAACCTGCTTACCACACCAAGTATTCATGAACCTGGTGCTAAAATATTCGCAGACGACCTAATTCGGGCTCAGGGTTTCGTAAGTAGCAGAGCCGCTACCTCGCTGCGATCTACTGAAAGTCATCCCTCGAGCCAAACTCGATCCTACAAGGGGGGCGGACGCGCGTCCTGTCACACTCCCCGCTCGGTCGGTCACTCTCCAGACTGCGACCACTGCGGCCCCAGTACGGGAACAGCTGCACCTGGCCAAGGCGCCTGGCAGCAGACGGGCGAGCGGTTGTCTAATGAGGCAATTAATCCCCCAAAACTGCTTCGGCACCTTGACTCCAAGCACCCTGCTCTTAAAGACAAACCCTCTGAGTTTTTTCAGTGGCAAAAACATGAGCAAGTGGGGCAGAAGCTAAGTGCTGAGAGCCACGAAAACTAAATTGCGGAATAGACTGGACATAAGGAACCTGCTTCGAGTATCGCTGTATTCCGGTCGTGGTTTAACCACTTCCACCCTCCTCCCCCCCGTCGGCCGGTCCGCAAGAATGTAGTCAATATTAAACCGGTCCACGGTGCAAAAAATTGTAGTGACCGCTGGTGTTCATGCATTATTTCTACTTCCGGGTTGCTGGGTTTTACTTCCGGTCTTTTCTGCCCCAGTGCGCATGCGTGTAACTAATCGATCTGGGGTCGATCTTGCCTTTCACTAAGGCCGAGGTAGGGGATCTTGGGCTTAAAAAGGTTGGTGACCACTACTCTTCAGCATGGTTGTTATTCTGGGTGGGGGTCTGTGACTCGTGGTGTTTTGTAGGTATCTGTGCTGGGACCTCTGTTGTTTGTAAAGCAGAAGTGACTTGGATGGAAATTTAGATAGTAACTTTTCTGATGACAAAAAAAGAATACTGACAGAGTTGCAGACATTGTACAGATATTGTGTGCAGTTTTGTTTGAAGGATGTGGAGGCTTTGGAGAGGGTGCAGAAAAGCTTTACCAAGATGCTGCCTGGATTAGAGAGTATGAGCTACAACGAGAGATTGGGCAAATTCTGATTGTTTTATCTGGAGTGTCAGAGGCTGAGGGGTGAGGCGGAATACCTGACAGAAGTTTATAAGATTATGAGAGGAGTAGATAGGGTAAGACAGTCAGTCTTTTACCCAGGGTGGAAATGTCGAAAACTAGAGGCTGTAGCTTGAAGGTCAATTGGAAAAAGTTTAAAGGAGATGTGCAAGGCAAATTATTTTACAAAGTGCCAAGTGTCTGGAGTGGGCTGCCAGGGGTGGGGGAGGCATTTAAAAGACATTCAGACAGGCAGAAGAATCTGCAGGGGATGGAGGGATATGGATCGTGTTCAGGCAGAAGAATCTGCAGGGGATGGAGGGATATGGATCGTGTTCAGGCAGAAGAATCTGCAGGGGATGGAGGGATATGGATCGTGTTCAGGCAGAAGAATCTGCAGGGGATGGAGGGATATGGATCGTGTTCAGACAGAAGAATCTGCAGGGGATGGAGGGATATGGATCGTGTTCAGGCAGAAGAATCTGCAGGGGATGGAGGGATATGGATCGTGTTCAGGCAGAAGAATCTGCAGGGGATGGAGGGATATGGGTCATGATCAGGCAGAAGGGATGAGTTTGATTTGGTATCATGTTCAGCACAGACACTCTGCCTCAGGGCCGATTCCTGTGCTGTACTGTTCTACATGAAAATCCTGAGGGTCTTGACAGAGTGTCAATTGTTCAAAGTAAACTTTATTATCAAAGTACATAAATATCACCATATACAACCCTGAGATTCACTTTCTTGTGTGCTGCCCTGCAAATCTCTAGAATAGTAATGATAACAGGATCAGTGAAAGATCAACCAGAGTGCAGAAGACAACAACTGCGCAAATGCAAATAAATAACAAGTAATAATGAGACAGAGTCCTTGAAAGCGAGATCACTGGTTGTGGGAACATTTCAAGGATGGGACAAGTGAAGTTGAGTGTAGTTATCCTCTTTTGTTCAAGAGCCTGATGGTTGAGGGGTAGTAACTGTTCTTGAACCTGGTGGTGTGAGTCCTGAGGCTCTTGTACCTTCTACCTGACGGCCACAGTGAGAAGAGAGCATGACCTGGTTGGTGGGAATCCCTGATGATGGGTGCTGCTTTCCTACGACAGTGTTTCATGTAGATGTGCTCAATGGTTCGGAGGGCTTTACCCGTGATGTACTGGGATGAATCTGTTATTTTGTGTCAAGTTTTCCATTCAAAGTCATTAGCATTTCCATACCAGGCTATGATGCAGCCAGTCAATATAGTCTCCACTACACATCGATAGAAGTGTAGATGTTAGAAAGTTTGTCAAAGTTTTAGATGTCATGCCGAATCTCTGCCAACTGCTAAGGAAATGGTGCAGGTGCTGCCATGCTTTCTTCAGAATTGCATTTACAGGTAGTCCCCGAGTTACGAACGTCCGACTTACGGACAACTCGTACTTACGAACCGAGGAAGGAGAACACCGTGCACCATTATTGTAAGTTGTTGCCACTGTGTTGAGTGTTTAACTTTGTATTTGGGTTAAATTTTTCTTAGTAAGATTCACCCTGACCCCACCCCAACCCCCCCAACCTCCCCCCCACCCCTGGTTCCGTTCAGCTGGTCGCGCAGTGAGATCAGCGCCGGGCTCAAGAACCGAGGTTCGATCCAGTGACAGATCGCTTCCGTCCGGTGACTCCCGTACCGTCCGTGCCGGGTTGACGTGGATCCAGTGACTCCCGTACTGTCCGTGCCGGGTTGATGTAGATCCGGTGACTCCCGTACCGTCCGTGCCGGGTTGATGTCGATCCGGTGACTCCCGTACCGTCCGTGCCGGGTTGATGTCGATCCGGTGACTCCCGTACCGTCCGTGCCGGGTTGATGTCGATCCGGTGACTCCCGTACCGTCCGTGCCGGGTTGACGTGGATCCGGTGACTCCCGTACCGTCCGTGCCGGGTTGACGTCGATCCGGTGACTCCCGTACCGTCCGTGCCGGGTTGACGTCGATCCGGTGACTCCCGTACCGTCCGTGCCGTGTTGACGTCGATCCGGTGACTCCCGTACTGTCCGTGCCGGGTTGACGTCGATCCGGTGACTCCCGTACCGTCCGTGCCGGGTTGACGTCGATCCGGTGACTCCCGTACCGTCCGTGCCGGGTTGACGTGGATCCGGTGACTCCCGTACCGTCCGTGCCGGGTTGACGTGGATCCAGTGACTCCCGTACCGTCCGTGCCGGGTTGACGTCGATCCAGTGACTCCCGTACCGTCCGTGCCCGGTTGACGTCGATCCGGTGACTCCCGTACCGTCCGTGCCGGGTCGATGTAGATCCAGTGACTCCCGTACCGTCCCTGCCGGGTTGATGTCGAGCTCACAACTCGACCTCGTTAAATAAAACACTGCCACCTCCAGTTTAAATTCCCACGTGGAATATGTGGAGGATCAAATACCCAAGCCCAGCACAGCCCCCACTTGTCCCATTTAGCCTGTCTCAGTGCGATGGTCCTTAGGACCCAGCGGACCTCAGAAGCCAGCGGAGCTCGGGACCCGCCGCCCGCAGTGTTTCTGTTCCATTGACGGGAAGTGATCGCGATTGAAAATAAAGTGGAAATAATAAAGCATTTGGAAAGAGGTGAAACGCCATCAGTCATCGGAAAAGCGTTAGGCTACAGTCGGTCAATGATCGGAACAATTTTAAAGGATAACGGATAAAGTGAGAATAATGCAGCGTGTGAAACGCCTTGCCCCGATGAAAGCTACAATTATTACTAAGCAACGCAGTAGTTTAATTATTGGAATACATATGTTTCTTAAGTGTTTTATATGCACAGAAAGGTAAAATATATACTATATACTAAGACAAACGTTTGACTGACGCTAAATAATACCGGTTGTACTTGTTCCGACTTACGTACAAATCCGACTTAAAGACGGACTCAGGAACGGAACTCGTACGTAACTCGGGGACTGCCTGTACATGCTGGACCCGGGACAGGTCCTCTGAAATAGTAGCACCCAGGAATTTAAAACTGCTGACCCTCTCCACCTCTGATCCTCTGATGAGGACTGGCTCATGGACCTCTGGTTTCCTTCTCCTGAAGTCTGTAATCAACTCCTTGGTCTTTCTGACATTGAGTGAGAGGTTGTTGTTGTGATACCACTCAGACAGATTTTCAATCTCTCTCCTGTATGCTGATTCATCAACACTTTGATTTGGCCTGTGACAGTGGTGTTGTCAGCAAACCTGAACGTGGCATTGGAACTGTGCTCAGCCACACAGTCATAAGTGTAAAGCAAGTAGAGCAGGGTCTAAGCTCACAGCCCTGTGGTCACCTGTGCTGATGGAGATCGTGGAGGAGATGTTGCCAATCTGAACCGACTGGGGTTTACAAGTGAGGAAATTCAGGATCCAATTGCACAGGGAGGTATTGAGGCCAAGGTCTTGTAGCTTATTGATTAGATTTGAGGGGATGATGGTATTGAGTTCTGAGCTGTAGATAATAATGAACATCCTGATGAATCTTTGCTGTCCCGATGTTCCAGGATTAAGTGAGGAGCCAATGAGATGGCATCTGCTGTAGACCTGTTGCTCCGGATGCAAATTCGGAAGGCAGTGGAGGCCAATTCTCTGGATGCTTTCAAGAAGGAGCTAGATAGTTATCTTATGGATAGGGGAATCAAGGGATATGGGGACAAGGCAGGAACCGGATATTGATAGTAAATGATCAGCCATGATCTCAGAATGGCGGTGCAGGCTCGAAGGGCCGAATGGTCTACTTCTGCACCTATTGTCTATTGTCAAATTGGAGTGGATCCAAGTCACCTCTCAGGCAGGAGCTGATATGTTTCATCACCAACCTGTCAAAACACGTCATCACTGTCGATGTACCTCAGTGTAACTGGGCGATAGTCATTGAAGCAGGTCACCACGCTCTTCTTGAACACCAATATGAATGAAGCCTGCTTGATGCAGGTGGTACCACACTCTGCCGAAGCAAGAGGTTAAAGATCTCAGTGAACACACCAGACAGTTGATCAGCATTTTAGTACGTGGCCAGTTACCCAGTCCGGTCCAGACGCTTTCCTACGATTCACCCTCCTGAAGACAACCCACACTTCAGATCATCGGATCATCAGGGGATGTGGGAGTTTGCGATGGTTCCTCCATGTTCTGATAGTCAACGTGAGCAGAGAAAACATTGAGCTCATCTGGAAGTGAAGCTCTGCTGTCTCCCATGTCACTTGATTTAACTTTATAAGAGGTGATAGCATTCAAACCCTGCCTCAGCTGTCGAGGATCCCATCGTTGACTCAGGTTTGGTTTGGAACTTCATGTCAGTGTCTTCAGATCTTCTACCTCCTCCTTGATCTTTGCAATGAGAAGAGGGCATATCCTGGTTGTTGGGGGGCCTGAAGGGTCAATGCCGCCTTTTTGAGGCATCGCCTTTAAAAGATGTCCTGGATGCTGGGGAGGCTGGTGCCCATGATGGAGCTGACTGAGTTTACAACTTTCTGCAGCTTATTCCGATCCTGTACAGTGACCCTCACACCAGACGGTGATGCAACCAGTTAGAAAGCTCTTCACAGTGCATCGGCAGAAAGTTGTGAGTGTCTGTGGTGACATCCCAGTTGTCCTCAAGTTCCTCAGGAAATATAGCCGCTGTCGTGCCGCTGCCACTGTAATTGTATCAAGATGTTGGGCCAGGATAGATCCTCAGAGCTGTTGACACCCAGCAACTTGAAACTGCTCCCCCTCAGCAAGCTGTTTACTGTTTACCTGTGCTGCACACTACATGCACTCTGAATTATGTTTTATTAATGTATTTGTGGTAATATTTTGTTTTCTGTGCTGTGAGTGATCTGTGTTTTGTGGGTGCACCGTGGTCTGGAGGAATATTTGTTTCATTTGGTTGTATTATGTACAGTCAGATGACAATAAACTTGAACTTGAACGTGTCCTATTTAACAGAAGATAATTTTAACTCTTGTGTAGTCAGTTCACTCTACAATAAATGTGACATTCTGATACCTTATCTGATTACTTGCTGAAGCTGAAATTGTCCCAGTTGCTAATGATGCCCAGTGAACCCAGCTCCCTCTGCATCTGCAGCTTCTCCCCATTTCAATAATACACTCCTTCATTTTCCCTGACAAAATGAACAATTCCACATTCTGCCACCTTACACTCCATTTGTCAGATGATTTACCCATTCTCATCACTTTGGACCCTCCATATGCCCTTATCACAATTTACTTTCCTCCTTATGCTGCTGTCAAATTTAACCACCATATCATTGGTACCTTCATCTCCCACAGCAAGAACATTACAGAAAATTATGAAAATCTCTGTTCTCAGAACCAAACACAGCGGCATCCACTTTTACATCCTGACAACCAGAAAAGACCCATTTATGCCGACTGTCTTCTTCCTGTTTTACATTCTCCACAATAACCTTTGATATGACACCATAGTAAATGTTCACTGGAAATCTAAACACAGCAGATCCACTTTTACCCACAGCACGTTATCACTGTAAAAAGAGGCCAATAAATAGATCAAACATGATATCCCTCTCACTAAACCATGTTGATGTTTACTGATTCAGGGATGTTTGTTTTAGGTGTCCTGTTATTATGCCAAATGATTAAAATCTCATTGACACAGTTTAAAGTTGTGCACAGGACTCATATGTCCAAGGATAAATTGGCTCGTTTTTATTCCCATATAAATCCTATGTGTGACAGATGTCATTCTGAGATAGCTTCTTTAACTCATATGTTTTGGTCATGTCCATTTTTGAAAAAATATTGGAAAGACATTTTCGATATTATTTCCATGGTATTGAACATTGATTTACAACCTCATCCTATTACTGCAATCTTTGGTTTACCAATGATGGAGTCAATTCATTTATCTTCTTCTGCTTGTCGGATGATTGCATTTCTTACATTAATGGCTAGAAGATCTATTTTGTTGAATTGGAAAGAAATTAATCCCCCTACCATATTTCATTGGTTTTCTCAAACCATGTTATGTCTAAATTTGGAAAAAATTAGAAGCGTCGTATACGACACTTCTATTAAATTTGAAAAGATTTGGAGGCCATTTATTCAATATTTTCACATGATGTAATTTGACCCTGTTCCAATCCTATTTGTTTTTCCGGTTTTGATCGGAGTTGGGGACACTGATGATTTTTTATCTTTTTATAGATACTATAAACAGCCCTTTTTTTTCTTTATTAGTTAGTGGTTAGTTTGTTAGATTAGTTTTTCTTAGGGTAATAATATATTTTTTTCTTTTTCTCTTTTCTGCTTTTTTTCAACATGATATACCTAGTTTTTTTTGTGTTTCGTTTATATGATATTTGTATCATTCATGATTTGGGAATACTTAACTATATTGTACTTATTGCTTGTGTATCCTTTTATGTTCATTTCAATTTTGTAAGTTTGTAATCCCAATATCTATGTATTAATCTTATCATGTAGATTTTAATACAAAGATTGAAAAAATCTCATCTGTGCTCTCAGAACCTGCTGAATCTGTATACCTCACATTCCCTGACCCAGTTCTACAACAGTTTAGTCCAGATGCATTCGAAATTTCCTCACTTCTCTAACTCTCTTCTCCTGTGCACTCCTGATCTTCATCTCTCCACCACTGGTGTGTGTGCTTTGATTTACCACAAAGACCAAACTCTGACTTTCCCTGTCTGAAACTCTGCACTTGTGCTCCTCCTTTCAAACCAAACTCTATGTTCAGTCCAGGGTCACCAGCATCGTTATTGTTCCCTGTGACTTGCTGACATATTATTGTGCAATTTGCCTCAGAAGCTTCACAGTACTTTTCATAGAAACATAGAAAACCTACAGCACAATACAGGCCCTTCGGCCCACAAAGTTGTGTCGAACATGTCCCTACCTTAGAAATTACTAGGCTTACCCATAGCCCTCTATTTTACTAAGCTCCATGTACCTATCCAAAAGTCTCTTAAAATACCCTATCGTATCCGCCTCCACCACCATTGCCAGCAGCCCATTCCACGCACTCACCACTCTCTGAGTAAAAAACTTACCCCTGACATCTCCTCTGTACCTACTCCCCAGCACCTTAAACCTGTGCCCTCTTGTGGCAACCATTTCAGCCCTGGGAAAAAGCCTCTGACTATCCACACAATCAATGCCTCTCATCATCTTATACACCTCTATCAGGTCACATCTCATCCTCTGTTTCTCCAAGGAGAAAAGGCCGAGTTCACTCAACCTATTCTCATAAGGTATGCTCCCCAATCCAGGCAACATCCTTTTAAATCTCCTTTGCACCCTTTCTATGGCTTCTACATCCTTCCTGTAGTGAGGCGACTAGAACTGAGCACAGTACTCCAAGTGGGGTCTGACCAGGGTCCTATATAGCTACAACATTACTTCTCGGCTCCTAAATTCAATTCTACGATTGATGAAGGCCAATACACCATATGGCTTCTTAACCACAGAGTCAACCTGCACAGCTGCTTTGAGCGTCTTATGGACTTGGACCCCAAGATCCCTCTGATCCTCCATACTGCCAAGAGTCTTACCATTAATACTATATTCTGACATCATATTTGACCTACCAAAATGAACCACTTCACATTTATCTGGGTTGAACTTCATTTGCCACTTCTCAGCCCAGTTTTGCATCCTATCAATGTCCCGCTGTAACCTCTGACAGCCCTCCACACTATCCACAACACCTCCAACCTTTGTGTCATCAGCAAACTTACTAATCCCTACACTTCCTCATCCAGGTCATTTATAAAAAATCACAAAGAGTAAGGGTCCCAGAACAGATCCCTGAGGCACTCCACTGGTCACTAGCCTCCATGCAGACTATGACTCATCTACAACCACTCTTTGCCTTCTGTGGGCAAACCAGTTCTGGATCCACAAAGCAATGTCCCCTTGGATCCCATGCCTCCTTACTTTCTCAATAAGCCTTCCATGGGGTACCTTATCAAATGCCTTGCTGAAGTCCATATACACTACATCTACTGCTCTTCCTTCATCAATGTGTTTAGTCACATCCTCAAAAAATTCAATCAGGCGCTTAAGGCACAACCTTATGAATTAATATAATTCATTATATTAATACCAGGAGCTGGAGGTTTTGCTATAATCTATAATCTGTGTTGAAAGTTTATTTGTGAAGTGGACTTGGCCAGAAAGTTCCTGAATGAGGACATAAGGAAGGAATAACAATATTTTGAAGTTTGTTTTATAAGCTGGAAAGGAACTTGGGGGTAAAAGCCACAGAGCTGAAAGCTGCTGTTGAATGAAAATGTTGTTGTAAGTATCCAACAGAGACACAAGGGAGACAGTCCTACTCCTTCCCAACTTTGCCACTGTCAGGATCATGGGGGGAACCTTTCCCTCGATCCTCAGCTCCAAACTGATTTTGTGTTACATTGAAGTTCAACACAATGTGAAACACAAATGAATTGAGTCAGCCCCTCTTAGGGCCCCTTCTGTTAAGGACCCTCCAGTGCCAGTTCAGAGACAATTCCCAAATATTTCCAGGCATTCTATGTCACTGCAAAACATCAGCTCATAACTGGAATGAACAGGACAACTTCACCTAAATGAATTGGGATAAGGTGTTGTTAATTCAGACGAGATTTAATTTGATACCCTTTTCTTTTGGAAGATATGTCACATTTCACTTGCTTGCAAATTTATATCCAAGTGTGTATTAAACAATGAAAGATACCTTTCAGTAACTCCCAGATCTCGGTCACATCCCAAAGTACATTGATATAAAATGAAGAAAGCTGAAATCCTACGATCAACACACAAATCACAACAAAGTCCAACGGTGAAAGGCCTGCAATTAAAAATAAATCAAATAAGCAAACATGTAACAAAGCTGCAGAGAAATGTCAATGAAAACTTCCAGTGGTTGCAACAACCAAACTCTTACACTGATGTCCCAGTGAGGGAAGATGCCAATTCCCACCCAGTGTGCCAACCCGTGACCCAGACCTGCACCAGCAGACCCTGTATAGATTAACAAGACTCTGAACTGCAGTGTCAGGCAAGAATGAATAATTCATGGTGCCCTCTCTATTTTCCACGTGAGTCTCCAGCCCAGTCTTTACATGTCACCTGCTGCCAATTTCTGCACTGGCTGCTCCTTCTGGTTCCAATGGCCAGACCTTAAGGAGTTCATTAAGGTCCGTAGTTTCTTCCTCCCAACATCCACAACAACTGATTATGGAGAAAACATAAATTTCACAGAAAGTTGCTGAAATTTCCATTCTAATTCTGACCAGTTTCCATTGTGTCTGCTATTCAGAACTGGAGCTCGATACCAATTCTTCACTGGTGGAAATTCATCACTGGCTACATTCAGTGTGATTGCAACCTAATTTCCCTCATTTCCTGATGTGGTCAACAGTCCATCGGGGAAGAAAACATCGAACACTCAGACACGTCAGTCACTGTCACCAGCTCCATCACTCCAGATGTTTGTGTTGGAATGTCAGATGGTGAACAGAGGAAGGAAACAGGAGTGTTTCTGACAGCTGCTTTGACTCTGCATATCTATTCACTGATGTACGTAGATAGAAAAATTCAGACAAATTCTGTGAATGGGAGCCACAGTGAAAATCTACTTTAACTCTGCCCACCATCTTGGTGAACCTTTTTCTGCACTCTTTCTAGTCTAATCACATTCTGACAGGCTGCATCACTGTCTGGTGTGGGGGGTGGGGGTCGGATACTGCAAAGGACCGAAAGAAACCTCAGAGGGTTGTAAGTTTAGTCGGCTCCATCCTGGGTACAAACCTACAAAGTACCCAGGACATCTTTAAGAAGCAGTGTCTCAGAAAGGCAGCGTCCATTATTAAGTAACCCCAGCACCCAGGCCATGCCCTTTTCTCACTGTTACCATCAGGTAGGAGGTACAGAAGCCTGAAGGCACACACTCAGCGATTCAGGAACAGCTTCTTCCCCTCTGCCATCTGATTCCTAAATGGACAGTAAGCCCTTGAACATGACTCACTTTCATTTTTTACACAATATTTAATCTATTCAATATACATACGCTGTAATTGATTTACTTATTTATTTACTAATATTATTTTCTTCTATATTATGTATTGCATTGAACTACCACTGCTAAGTTAACAAATTTCACGACACATGCTGGTGCTAATAAACCTAATTCTGATTATATAATATTCATTTATGATTACATTTATGTAATATTTATTTATGTCTGCAAGATTGAAACAGTATGCTCCAGGTGTGGCCTGACTAAAGATGGTACAGTTGTAACGTGATGTCCCAACCTTATACTCGATGCCCTACCGATGAAGGCAAGCACACCACGCACCTTCTTTACAATCCTGTCTGTCTGTGTCACCACTTCCAGGGAACAATGTACTTGTCCTAAGTTAATTACCATCTGCCATTCCTATGCCCACTGACACAGATGATCTTGGTCTTGTTGTACACTGAGACAACTTTCTTCACTGTCCACTATCACACCAATTTTGCTGTTGTCCATGGATTTACTGATCATGTCACCTACATTTTTGTCCAAATCGTTAATGTGAATGACAAACAACAGGGGACCGAGCACCAATCACTGCAGTAAACTATTTGTCATCCATTGCCACCTCTGCCTCTGACAACCAAGCTAAATCTGCTTTAGTGATGCTGGTTGGGAGAATTATTTTCTTGGATACTGGTGAGAACTTTGTTTCTCTTTAGGAAATAGCACCAGGTGATCCGTTACATTCTCCCAGGGAACATAAATGGTTCCTTGGTTTCATGTCTCATCCAAAGGCAGAGGTGCACTGGAGTGTTAAATTATCAGAGATTACACAGACCAGGACTGCATTCCCTGAGGTTTACTCAGGTGTAATTGGAGTTTTCAAGATATTAATGGACGATGGAAGCTATTTCCACACGTTGGGACTGAGAAACGTTACCACAGAAATTCCCTTACAAAGCACCGTTTTGATTCAGTGTTTTACAGTTGGGATTTACTTTTCCAGAGTGGAAATGCCCTCCACAGAAATTCAATAGTGTGCTGTGTACAGTGGTCATCCTCACACCCTAATGGGGTTTCCACATCCGGAACACTGGTGATGTCATTTCCTGTGCAACATCCTCCTGTCGGGAAACTGCAGTGTCATTAGACTGGAACTTGGAGATGCTCC
This sequence comes from Hemitrygon akajei, assembly GCF_048418815.1. Lineage (NCBI taxonomy): Eukaryota > Metazoa > Chordata > Chondrichthyes > Myliobatiformes > Dasyatidae > Hemitrygon > Hemitrygon akajei. The sequence continues at coordinate 179,017,630 of NC_133125.1, forward strand.
TGACTACCTGCCATGGTCTCCTCTCAGTGAGTAAATGTAGCCTCAGTAACACCGTCTGAAGTCCCCATCACTTGTTTAAATGGCCAAGACCAGACTTCTGAAAATGCAACACTTCCCTCGCACTGGTTTGGGGGATGTGGGTCCTGTAGTTACTCCCCTCAGCTTGTCCTGAGAGGCTGATATTGAGCATCCCACTGGAATCTCTCATGATGGGAACTGGGTAGAGACTCCAGGAAACTAACCCAGAGACAATAAACTACTGGTCTCTGTGTGCTGACACTGTGATATCATTGTATGAACACAATTAAACCTCAATCAAATCCGGCACATCAGCAGCCCCTCAGGATTAGGGTTGATCTGTTTCCACCTCAGTACCATGGGTTCTGAAGTGAATATTATTATTATTATATAAATATTATGATTTAGCTGCATCATTCCAGAATAATAATTATTTTGCTCTCCTTAACATTTGTGTACAAGGAAACAACATTAAAAAATTCTGAATTAAACAATTGTGAATGATAAGAGTATTGGTCACGTACCTCCAACCACAGACCAATACACTAACACAATGTACATGGCGATAAGTGACAAAGTATTACAGATCCACAGGATTAGAAAATAAAATCTGTATCCCAGACGTCCTGTGGAGAAATAAAAAAAGCATGTGAAAGCCGTTAACAATCTATGCAGACTGATTATGACACTGGAGGCCATTCTGGACATCAATCAATGCTAGCTCCCCAGGAAGCAATCACAATCCCACCGTTGACCCTACTTTAACTGTTACTCTCTCACCCCAGTTGTTACCAATGGCAAACCCTCCATCTCATCTCCCCAAATGTAAAAGACATAACAGTAAATGTTCTTGGTGCGAACTGTTTTAAACCATCAGATCCAGCTGCACCTGATTCAGCATCATCGGTCTTCCTCCCCATCACTAAATTATTTGTTCAAAGATTAACCTGAAGTACAAGAATAATCCCTGATTTGCTCTTGTCTCTGTAATTTTGCTCCAACAACATGTTCGATGCCCATCGATGGGTGTGACTGAGACTGTCCACCTGTCTCTGTGGTTCCCTCTCATCCCTTTGCCCCCTGGATCAATGTTCCCAAATGTTCCTGTTGCCCTGGTGTTGAAATTGCATCTCTCTCTCACTGGATTCTATCCCATCTCAGTTCTAATTTCAGTTTATCTACAAAGCCACCGTGTGTCTGTGTCAGGCTTCGTGTCTGTGGACTCACTTTCATCAACTTCAGTTCTGAATGTTATCTGTTTAATTTTATTGTTTGTATTTTTTTCTACACATCGGGTGTTTGACAGTCTTCCTTTTAATGGGTTCTATTGTGTGTCTTTGTTTTGTGGCTGCCTGTAAGGAGACGGATCTCAATGTTGTATATCGTACACATACTTTGATAATAAATGTACTTTGAACTCTGATGTACCATCCCCATTCTAATCCTGCCCCTTCTTGTTCAATTGATCCTCTTCACTGCCAACTTCTCTTCCAGGGCAAATGTTAACTGACATTGTTAATGGTTCCTTCTCCTCAGATATTGATCCTCCTACTTTGAAATCTCCCATCGTCACCTCTCTGCATTTAAATAAAAGCAAAATCCTGCAGCTCAGCCATGGCAACATCACTGTCTGGTCATTCAAATCCATCCGGTTGCCTGGTGACTGGAGCTGAACACAATGTGTCCAAAACAATATAGTGACTGGAAAACCCCACGTGTTGAGAATCTGAAATACACTCAGTGGCCACTTTATTAGGTATACCTGTACACCTGCTCGTTAATGTGAATATCCAATCAGCCAATCATGTGACAGCAACTCAATGCATAAAAGCATTCAAACATTGTTATGAGGTTCAATTGTTGTTCAGACCAAACACTAGAATGGGGCAGAAATGTGATCTCAGTGACTTTGACTGCGGAATGATTGTTGGTGACAGATGTGGTGGTTTGAGAATCTCAGAAACTGCTGATCTACTGAGATTGTCATGCACAACAGTCTCTAGAGTTCACAGAGAATGGTCCAAAAAGCAAAATAAAACATCCAGTGAGTGACAGTTCTGTGGCTGAAAATGTTTTGTCAGAGAATGGCCAGACTGTATCAAGCTGACAGGAAGGTGACAGTAATTCAAATAACCACGTGTTACAACAGTGGTGTGCAGCAGAACATCTTTGACAGACAACATATCGAACCTTGAAGTGGATGGGCTACAGCAGCAGAAGACCATGAACACACACTCAGTGGCCACTTTATTAGGTACAGGAGGGAGCTGATAAAGTGGTCACTGAGTGTATCAGAGAAAATGCTGGAGGTACACTGCAGTAGAAGCAGCATTTGTGCAGAGATTTGATGTTTCTAGTCACAGAGAAGAGTGAGTGAAATCCTGAGAAATACAAGAGAAAGGAAAACAACTGAGTACGATACACTGCAGTTGCTGGAAATTTGGAATAAAAAGAATTCCGGATTTCCATTTCTGCATCTGTGGAGAGTGGTAAACAGAGTTTTGGTCACACACTCTGATCTTGTATCAGAAGTGGTCAGTTCGAACATAAACTGGAATGGCTGGTTATCTGAAATTGATGAATTCATTATTGCAGCTCCTGGGACTCAATGTGGAATAAGGGATGCTGCTCCTCAATGGGCTTTGCTGGAACTGGGGAAGAGGTTAAAGATGGGAAATCAGAGAGAAAACTAAAGTGATCGGCAACTGGAAGCTCACTGTTACCCTCGGTGTTCTGCAAAGTGGTCACACAACCTGTAACGGTTTCTCCAATGTGTAGGAAACTGCTGTGAGGACACAGAATTGGAAGTACAAGTCACTCACTGCTTTACCTGGAGGGGTTATACGTGTGCCAGGAATGGGGAAAGGGAAGAGGTAATAAAGCAGGTGTTGCATCTTCTTTGGTTCTGGGAGACAGAGGTGTCCCATGTGGAAAACTGCATTGGAAAGAGAGGTTCTTTCAAAATAAACTTTTGCAAACACACAAGAGAAATTGCCACCAAGTCTGAAAGAAAGAGCCACATGTACTGTACGCTCACCAGCAGGTCTGAGAGACAACTGCTCAATCCCCTGACACTAGATGGGGAGTAGAACTCCCTTCACAACTCTGCCCTCTATGTGAATGAGGCCCCCATTTCCAAAGGCACAGCCACCATCAGGATGAAAGGGCATCTTTCCCTCAGTCCCACCTCTAAACAGACTTGGTGACACAGTGAGATGAGACAACACAATGCAGCAAACACGAGTGAATGAAGACGGCTCCTCTCATGGCCACTTCTCCCAAATATCTTCTGCAGTTTGGTCAGAGGTGACTCCAGGACTGTTTCTGGTATTCCGTCTCACTGCAAAGCACCTCAAAACTGGGAAAAAATGGGCAATTGCACCCACAGGTCACAGGAACAGAGGGGAAGTGGGGGGAGGGGTCAAAGGTGTAATCGACTACCCACATTTTCCCTTGATTATGTTAAAGTTCATTCAGGTTTACTGGGTGGTGTCTGAAAGTTCATGCAGGAGCAAATTAATCAATGACAGATACCTCCGAGGGTTTTCCAACTCCACTGGTCCGGTAACACGGCTGAACGAAGAGATGGTCCAGAAATCACCTGTCCTGCAGTCAATACAGCGATCAGTATAACATCCTTGAGGGAAAGCCCTGAAATTAAAATTAAATTCAAATCATTAAACATCTCACGGGCAGTGGATGACAAATGATGCAACAACCATAATGTTCCATCATTTCCTGCCGAGAAGGGAATGTTCCAACCCCAGTCTAATCTCACCGATCTGTGACCCAGGCCGACACCAACTGACTCTACTCTGAGAATCATTAATCACAATGCATCGTTATACCCGTCAAGAATGGATTCTTCAGATTCATTTATTTATCAGATGTACATCACAACATACAATGAAATGTAAAGGCAACACGAGTGAATCTGCGGATGCTGGAAATAAATTTAAAAAAACACAAAATGCTGGCAGAACTCAGCAGGCCAGACAGCATCTATGGGAGGAGGTAATAACGACGTTTCGGGCCGAAACCCTTCATCAGGAGTGAAGTAACATGGGATGGTCAAGGGGGGATAAGAAGTGGGGGGAGGGATAAAGTAGAGAGCTGGGAAGTGATAGGCTGGAGGGAAATGGGCTAGGGGGAAGGTGGAGAATTATGGGAAATAAAAGAGAAAGAAAGGTAGGGCTGGAGGAAGAGATTATAGTGAGGAGGGAAAAGAGAAAGGGAACCAGACTAAAATAATAGATAGGGATGGGGGTAAGGGTGGGGGGCAGGGGTACCAACGGAGGTCAGTGAGTTGGATGTTCATGCCAGCAGGTAGGAGGCTACCTAGGCGGAAGATAAGGTATTGCTCCATCGACCTACGTGTGGCCTCATCTTGACGGTAGAGGAGGCCATGGACAGACATGTCGGAGTGGGAGTGGTCTGTGGAATTGAAGTGTGTGGCCACAGGGAGATCCCGCCACTGCTGGAGGACCGAGCGCCGGTGTTCGGCAAAACGGTCTCCCAGTCTGCGGCGGGTCTCCCCAGTGTATAAATGGCCACATCGGGAGCACCGGATACAGTATATCGCCCCAGTTGACTCGCAGGTGAAGTGGTGTCTCACCTGAAAGGACTGTCTGGGGGCCGGGGATGGTGGTGAGGGAAGAAGTGTGGGGGCAGGTGTAGCACTTCTTCCGTTTGCAGGGATGAGTGCCCGGAGGGAGGTCCGTGGGGAGGGATGGGGGGGGGGATGAATGGACAAGGGAGTCGCGTAGGGAGCGATCCCCACGGAAAGCTGAGAGTGGAGGGGAGGGGAAGATGTGGTTGGTGGTGGGATCACGTAGGAGGTGGCGGAAGTTACGGAGGATTATACGTTGGATCTGTAAGCTGGTAGGGTGATAGGTGAGGACCAGGGGGACTCTATCCCTGGTGGGCTGGCGGGCGGATGGGGTGAGGGCAGAGGTGCGTGAAATACGGGAGTCGCGATGGAGGGCAGAGTTGATAGTGGATGAAGGGAAGCCCCTTTCTTTAAAAAAGGAAGACATCTCCTTTGTCCTAGAATGAAAGGCCTCATCCTGAGAGCAGATGCAGCGGAGGCAGAGGAATTGAGAGAAAGGGATAGCATTTTTGCAGGAGACAGGGTAGGAGGAGGAATAATCTAGGATCGCTCCCTACGCGACTCCCTTGTCCATTCATCCCCCCCATCCCTCCCCACGGACCTCCCTCCGGGCACTCATCCCTGCAAACGGAAGAAGTGCTACACCTGCCCCCACACTTCTTCCCTCACCACCATCCCAGGCCCCAGACAGTCCTTTCAGGTGAGGCACCACTTCACCTGCGAGCCAACTGGGGTGATATACTGTATCCGGTGCTCCCGATGTGGCCATTTATACATTGGGGAGACTCACCACAGACTGGGAGACCGTTTCGCCGAACACCGGCACTCAGTCCTCCAGCAGTGGCGGGATCTCCCTGTGGCCACACACTTCAATTCCACAGACCACTTCCACTCCGACATGTCTGTCCATGGCCTCCTCTACCGTCAAGATGAGGCCACATGCAGGTCGATGGAGCAATGCAATACCTTATCTCCTGCCTACGCATAAACATCCAACTCACTGACCTCCGTTGATACCCCTACACCCCACCCTTACCCCCATCCCTATCTATTATTTTCGTCTGGTTCTCTTTCTCTCTCTTTTTCCCCCCTCACTATAATCTCTCCCCCCAGCCCTACCTTTTTTTCTCTTTTATTTCCCATAATTCTCCACCTTCCCCCTAGCCCATTTCCCTCCAGCCTATCACTTCCCAGCTCTCTACTTTATCCCTCCCCCCACTTCTTATCCCCCCTCGACCATCCCATGTTACTTCACTCCTGATGAAGGGTTTTGGCCTGAAAGGTCATTATTACCTCCTCCCATAGATGCTGTCTGGCCTGCTGAGTTCTGCCAGCATTTTGTGTTTTTTTATACAATGAAATGTATTGTTTGCATTAACAACCAACACAAGCTGAGGATGTGCTGAGGGCAGGGCAGCCTGCAAGTGTCACCACACACTCTGGTGCTACTTTCCACCTGATGTCAGGGGCTGCTACACAAATGCACATGTGGGCAGTTTGTTCTCATTGATCGGTGAAGTGCATTATCTGCCGATTGATCCATCCCAAGAGTAGGAAGAATGAGAAGAGCATACAAACTCAAGGAGCCGATTCTAAAAGGGTTACACCAACAAGACATTTGTTGAAAGGGTTAAGAAAGTAGCTTAACAAAGGTAGGATCTTTGCCTTCATGAATAGAGGCATAAAGTGGAAGAAGATCATTGTGAAACTTTCTAAAACCAGTCGTGATTGGGAGAAGAACAGAAAATATCTTGGGGATTTCTTTATGCACAGTAGTGGACAGGGTCTAGAATTTATCATCAGGAATAGTGAAGGGATATTCAACTGTAATTTCAAATGAGGGCTGGTTAATTATCTGAAAGAAAGAATTTACAGAGCTGTGGGGAGACGACAGAACAATAGGATTCAGTTGTTTGCTCAGTGATAGAACCAATCCATTCTTAAAGGGCTGAATGGCTTTCTTCTCTGCGATAACTGTTCTGGGATTCTGTGAACCCAATTAATTCAGCTTTTGCCTCTCTCTGCTGCAGCACTGATTTGCATCGGCTGCATTCAATAGCCCACCAATATGGTCTAAATGTTAACTGCAAAATGTCATTCATAAATGAAGCTCACCTTGCAACATTAAGGTGTAGTTTGTCTGGATGGAGCTGACAGGATTGGTTGTGATGCAGGTGTACACTCCACAGTCTTCAAATGAAGCGCTTGGGATAACCAGTGTTCTGTTTTCATCTGTTAGTTGGTGATGCTGGGAGATTTCCCCTCCATTCTTTTGCCACTGATACACAATCGAATCTCCAAAGACATCACAGGTGAGCTCGACCGTGACACCCAGTGATTCGATGTTGGTAAATATGGAAGCTTCTGACAGCTCATCTAAAGGAGAGAATATGAAACCATGATATTCCTATCTTGATGTAGAATGCAATCTTACCGTGTGACATTGTACCAGATATGTACAAAGGAACGAAAGCACAGTCGGTTCTACACACCAAATATATACACAACGATGGAAATAAAAGCCATTTAACCCTGCAACACTGCTCTGTCATTGCACAAGATCACAGCTAACCTGATGGTAGATATTCCCATCTCCCACGATAACAGTTCACCTCTCTGCTTATCCAGGATCTATCTACCTCTGCCTCAAAAATATTCAGATTCCAAACTATCTTCTTCAGAGCTGTGGAAGCAAAAACTCAAAACTGTTTCATCTCTGTTTTAGATGTTCATTTGCAAGTTCATAGACGTGCCAGTCAGAGCAGGAATAGGATGATGGTACAGATGAATGAGTGGCTCAGGAAGTGATGTTTGAACCTTTTCCCCATTCAGATAACAGTCCGCACTATTGTTCCTTTTACCAAAGAGCATTATCTTATATTTCCCAACACTATATTCCATTTGCCACTTCTGTGCCCACTCTTCCAATTTGTCAAAGTCCTGCCGCAATCACATTGTTTCTTCAGCACTACCTACCCCTCCAACTATCTTCATATCATCTGCAAACTTTGTCACAAAGCCATCAATTCCATTATCTAAATGACTGACAAACAATGTGAAATGTAGTGGTCCTAATACTGACATCCCCCCCCCCCACCCCCCAGGAACACCACTCATCACCGGCAGCCAACCAGAAAAGCCCCTTTTTCCCCCACTCACTGCCTCCTGCCTGCCAGCCATTCTGCTATCCATTGCTGAATCTCTCCTGTAGCACCATAGGATTTTATAATGTTAAACAGCCTCATTTGTGGTTGCTTATCAAATGCCTTCTGAAAATCTGAAAATATTTTGCATCAGTCTTCACAGTGAAAGACACTGCAGTATACCGGACATTCAAGAGAGTCAGGGAAGTGAAGTATGTGCAGTGAAAATTACAACTGAGAAGCTGCTCAGGAAGCTTAATGGTCTGAGGGTGGATAGAACTCCTGCACCTGATGGAATCGATAGATTCTGGCATCGTGCTGGATTACTCGAAAATTGCAAATGTTACTCTGCTATTTAAGAAGGGTGGCAGGCAGCAGAATGGAAACTATAGACCTGTTACTCTGACATCAGTGGTTGGGAAGTTGTTTAAATCGATTGTTAGGGATGAGATTACAGAGTGTCTGGAGGCACATGACAAGATAGACAAAAGCCAGCATGGTTTTCTGAAAGGAAAATCCTGCCTGACAAACCTGCTGCAATTTTTTGAGGAAATTACAAGCAGGGTAGACAAAGGAGATGAAGTGGAGGTGGCGTACTTACATTTTCATAGAAACGTAAAAAATAGGTGCAGGAGTAGGCCATTCAGCCCTTCGAGCCTGCACCGCCATTCAGTATGATCATGGCTGATCATCCAACTCAGAACCCTGTACCTGCTTTCTCTCCAAACCCCCTGATCCCTTTAGCCACAAGGGCCATATCTAACTTCCTCTTAAATATAGCCAATGAGCCGGCCTCAACTGTTTCCTGTCGCAGAGAATTCCACAGATTCACCACTCTCTGTGTGAAGAAGTTTTTCCTCATCTCAGTCCTAAAAGGCTTCCCCTTTATCCTTAAACTGTGACCCCTCGTTCTGGACTTCCCCAACATCGGAAACAATCTTCCTGCATCTAGCTTGTCCAATCCCTTTAGAATTTTATACGTTTCAATAAGATCCCCCCTCAATCTTCTAAATTCCAGTGAGTATAAGCTTAGTCGATCCAGTCTTTCTTCATATGAAAGCCCTGCCATCCCAGGAATCAATCTGGTGAACCTTCTCTGTACTCCCTCTATGGCAAGAATGTCTTTCCTCAGATTAGGAGACCAAAACTGCACACAATATTCTAGGTGCGGTCTCACCAAGGCCTTGTACAACTGCAGCAGAACCTCCATGCTCCTGTACTCAAATCCTTTTTCTATGAATGTCAACATACCATTTGCTTTTTTCACCACCTGCTGTACCTGCATGCCCACCTTCAATGACTGGTGTACAATGACATCCAGGTCTCGTTGCATCTCCCCTTTTCCTAATCGGCCACCGTTCAGATAATAATCTGTTTTCCTGTTCTTGCAACCAAAGTGGATAACCTCACATTTATCCACATTAAATTGCATCTGCCATGAATTTGCTCTCTCACCTAACCTATCCAAGTCACCCTGCATCCTCTTAGCATCCTCCTCACAGCTAACACCACCGCCAGCTTCGTGTCATCCGCAAACTTGGAGATGCTGCATTTAATTCCCTCATCTAAATCATTAATATATATTGTAAACAACTGGGGTCCCAGCACTGAGCCTTGCGGTACCCCACTAGTCACTGCCTGCCATTCTGAAAAGGTCCCATTTACTCCCACTCTTTGCTTCCTGTCTGCCAACCAATTCTCTATCCACATCAACACCATACCCCGAATTCCGTGTGCTTTAAGTTTGCACACTAATCTCCTGTGTGGGACCTTGTCAAAAGCCTTTTGAAAATCCAAATATACCACATCCAGTGGCTCCCCCCTATCCACTCTACTAGTTACATCTTCAAAAAATTCTATAAGATTCGTCAGACATGATTTTCCTTTCACAAATCCATGCTGACTTTGGCCGATGATTTCACCTCTTTCCAAATGTGTTGTTATCACATCTTTGATAACCGACTCTAGCATTTTCCCCACCACCGATGTCAGACTAACCGGTCTATAATTCCCTGGTTTCTCTCTCCCTCCTTTTTTAAAAAATGGGGTTACATTAGCCACCCTCCAATCCTCAGGAACTAATCCAGAATCTAAGGAGTTTTGAAAAATTATCACTAATGCATCCACTATTTCTTGGGCTACTTCCTTAAGCACTCTGGGATGCAGACCATCTGGCCCTGGGGATTTATCTGCCTTTAATCCCTTCAATTTACCTAACACCACTTCCCTACTAACATGTATTTCCCTCAGTTCCTCCATCTCTCTAGACCCTTGGTCCCTTACTATTTCTGGAAGATTATTTATGTCCTCCTTAGTGAAGACAGAAACAAAGTATTTATTCAATTGGTCTGCCATGTCTTTGTTCCCTATGATCAATTCACCTGTTTCTGACTGTAAAGGACCTACATTTGTCTTGACCAATCTTTTTCTTTTCACGTATCTATAAAAGTTTTTACAGTCAGTTTTTATGTTCACTGCCAGCTTTCTCTCATAGTCTTTTTTCCCTTTCCTAATTAAGCCCTTTGTCCTGCTCTGCTGGTCTTCGAATTTCTCCCAGTCCTCAGGTGTGCTGCTTTTTTTTGCTAATTTATATGTTTGTTCTTTGGACTTGATACTATCACTAATTTCCCTTGTCAGCCACGGGTGCACTACCTTCCCTGGTTTATTCTTTTGCCAAACTGGGATGAACAATTGTAGTTCATCCATGTGATCTTTAAATGCTTGCCATTGCATAACCACCGTCAACCCTTTAAGTATCATTTGCCAGTCTATCTTAGCTAATTCACGTCTCATACCTTCAAAGTTACCCTTCTTTAAGTTCAGAAACTTTGTTTCTGAATTAACTATGTCACTCTCCATCTTAATGAAGAATTCCACCATATTATGGTCACTCTTACCCAAGGGGCCTCGCACGACAAGATTGCTAACTAACCCTTCCTCATTGCTCAATACCCAATCTAGAGTGGCCTGCTCTCTAGTTGGTTCCTCGACATGTTGGTTCAGAAAACCATCCCGTATACATTCCAAGAAATCCTCTTCCTCAGCACCCTTACCAATTTGGTTCACCCAATCTATATGTAGATTGAAGTCACCCATTATAACTACTGTTCCTTTATTGCACGCATTTCTAATTTCCTGTTTAATGCCATCCCCAACCTCACTACTACTGTTAGGTGGCCTGTACACAACTCCCACCAGCATTTTCTGTCCCTTAGTGTTATGCAGCTCTACCCATATCGATTCCACATCCTCTAGGCTAATGTCCTTCCTTTCTATTGCGTTAATCTCCTCTCTAACCAGCAACGCTACCCCACCTCCTTTTCTTTCCTGTCTATCCCTCCTGAATATTGAATATCCCTGGATGTTGAGCTCCCATCCTTGGTCACCCTGGAGCCATGTCTCTGTGATCCCAACTATATCATATTCATTAATAACTATCTGCACATTCAATTCATCCACCTTGTTACGAATGCTCCTCGCATTGACACACAAAGCCTTCAGGCTTGTTTTTACAACACTTTTAGCCCTTATACAATTATGTTGAAAAGTGGCTCTTTTTGCTTTTTGCCCTGGATTTGCCTGCCTGCCACTTTTACTTTTCACCTTACTACTTTTTGCTTCTACCCTCATTTTACACCCCTCTGTCTCTCTGCACTTGTTCCCATCCCCCCTTTTCAGAAGGCTTTTGACAAGGTGCCGTACATGAGGGTGCTGAGCAAGATTATATCCCATGGAATTACAGGGAAGTTACTAGCATGGGTGGAGCATTGGCCGATCGGCAGAAAACAGAGAGTGGGAATAAAGGGATCCTATTCTGACTGGCTGCCGGTTACCAGTGGAGTTCCACAGGGGTCGGTGTTGGGACCGCTGCTTTTTACGATGGATTTGTGGTTAAATTTGCCGATGATACAAAGATAGGTGGAGGAGCGAGTACTGTTGAGGAAACAGAGAGCCTGCAGAGAAACTTAGACAGTTCAGGGGAATGGGCAAATGAAATACAATGTTGGAAAGTGTATGATCATCAATTTTGGTGGAAGAAATAAACAGGCAGACTATTATTTAGATGGGGGGAGAATTCAAAATGCAGAGAAACAAAGAGACTTGGGAGTTCTTGTGCAGGATACCCTAAAGGTTAACCTCCAGGTTGAGTCGGTGGTGAAGAAAACGAATGCAATATTGGCATTGATTTCTAGAGGTAGAGAATATAAGAGCAGGGATTTGATGTTGAGGCTCTATAAGGCACTCGTGATTTGACACTTGGGAGTATTGTGAGCAGTTTTGGGCTCATTTTAGAAAGGATATACAGACGTTGGAGAAGGTTCAGAAAAGATTCACGAGAATGATTCCAGGAATGAAAGGGTTACCGTATGAGAAACGTCTGGCAGCTCTTGAGCTGTATTCCCTGGAGTTCAGGAGAATGAAGGGGGATCTCATAGAAACATTCCAAATGTTAAAAGGCCTGAACAGATTAGATATGGCAAAGTTATTTCCCATGGTAGGGGAGTCTAGGACAAAGGGCAGGACTTCAGGTTTGAAGGACGTCCATTTATAAGAGATGCGGAGAAATTACTTTAGTCAGAGGGTGGTAAATCTGTGGAATTTTGTGCAACGAGCAACTGTGGAGGCCAAGTCACTGGGTGTATTTAAGGCAGAGATAGATAGGTTCTCTATTAGTCAGGGCATCAAAGGGATGGGGAGAAGGGATGATTGGACAAATTGTATCAGCACATGATTGAATGGCAGAGCAGACTCAAGGGGCCAAATGGCCTACTTCTGCTCCTATATCTTATGGTCTTAGAGAGTGGAGTGACATTTGAAATCTTCCGGTCCTCTGGGACCATGCCAGAATCAAGTGATTCTTGAAAGATCATGACCAATGCATCCGTTATCTCTTCAGCAACCTTTCTCAGGGCTCTGGGATGTAGTCCATCTGGCCCAGGTGACTTATCCACCTTAAGACCTTTCACTTTGCCGCACACTTTTTCCTTTGTAATAGCAGGGACACTCACAGACCTCTGACACACTGCTAGTGTCTTCCACAGTGAAGACTGATACAAAGTACCGATTAAGTTCATCTGCCATTTCTTTGTCTCCCATTACTACTTCATCGGCATCACTTTCCAGTGGACCAATATCAACACTCACCTCCCTTTTACTCCTTATATAACAGAAAAAGCTTTTGGTATCCTGCTTTATATTATTGGCTAGTCTACCCTCATATTTCATCTTTTCCCTTCATATAGCTTTTCAGTTGCCTTTTGTTGGATTTTAAAAGCTTCCCAATCATCCATCTTCCCACTCACTCCATTTTGATTCAAGTGTCTGATGATTGAGGATCAAAACTTGTTTCTGAATGAGTGGTGGGGTCCCTGATGATGGAGGCTGCTTTCCTGCAACAACTCTCCATGTAGATGTGCTCAATGGTGGGGAGGGCTTTACCCATGATGGACTGGGCCGTATCCACTACTCCTTGTAGGATTTTCTGTTGAAGGACATTGGTGGTTCCAATGATGCAGCCAGTCAATATACTCTCCACCACACATCTACAGAAGTCTGTCAGATTTTCAGGTGTCACGCCGAATCTGCACAAATTTCGAAGGAAATAGAGGCACTGCTGCATCTTCTTCATTTTGTTCTTAACTGCTGCGCCCAGCACAAGTCCTCTGTAATGAGACACCAAGGAATTTAAAGTTGCCGACCCTCTCCGACTCTGATCCTCTGATGGGAACGGCTCATGGACCTCTGGTTTCCTCTTGAAGTCAGTAATCAGGTCCTTGGTCTTGCTGACATTGAGGAAGAGGTTATTGCTGTGGCACCACTCAGACAGATATTCAGTCTCCCTCCTATATGTTGCTTCATCACCACCTTTCATCCCAGAATCACCACCAGCTCCAAGAACTCTTGCTGTTTTCCCAGTGGGACAGAGCAGCCTCACACATGGAAATGCTTTACTGACTTTTGTCATGAGGAACAGACATTGAAATCAATGAAACGGGCACTGCCGTGGAAACCATCAGACTCGACACCTCAGGAGGAAGAGGAAAGTGTACATTTAATAGTCTGTGGAATTACCCCTCCCTCACACTCCATTAGTGCATTTTGACCCACCAGTAACCCATCTGCACAGGGAACATCGATACCCTGATATCTCAGCATTTTCAATGAGATTCTGGTCTTGTTATTTCAGAGAACATTCTCAGGTTTGTTGCCTTTTTGTCAGCCGGGCTCGAAATATTTCTCACAGATCACCTTCTCCAGGGGCTGAACTACATCATCTGCTTGAAAAGTGCTCAATAAATAAATTTCATCTTTTATTTATTATCATTGCTGTTGATGTTTCTTTCACCATCATGTCACACCCCTTTCCCCATTTCCCACACTAATCTAATGCATTTTGTACCTCCCTCCCCTCCCATCCCTTCTCTTGCTACTTTTTCCATTTCTCCACCTTTTCCATCCATCCACACTTTCACTTCACAACCATTTCCTTCTGTTCTCTCCAACAGAAAACCCAAGCCTCAGGTTTGACAAACAGTTCTTCTTCTCTCATCCCACCAGTGCAGCAATGAGTGTTGGATCAAATCCCGAACGGGCTCCTCCTTGGGATGGCAGGTACTCACAGAGATGGGGGTGAATGACGGCTGCATTCAATATCTGACACCTCAGTGTTTATTCTATCAGGTGAGTCACCCAACTTAGCCTCTGCTGGAAAACACAACCACAAAAACTATGGAGAGTTCTGTACCCAATCACATCCTGTATAAACACAGGGATGAAAGAAAAATTGGTATCTATGAGGAAGGGAAGGGTTAGATTCATCTTGGAATAGGTTAAAAGGTCAGCATAACATTTTGGGCCAAATGGCCTGAACTATGTTGTACTGTTCTACGTTCTATGAAACATAAAGCTACTTACCAACAAGGCGTAGTTGTATTATTCTCAACTCTTGTCCATCCACAATGAAGGTGTAATCTCCTTGGTCGCCATGTTCTGTTCCATTCACAGTCAGAGCACCATTAGAAGTATTAAAGTGCAGACGAAACTCAAACTGCTCACTGGGTTCCACTAAGCTGTGACCTGGGACATGACGCAAAATGATCCTGTCGATGAAGTTCCAAACTATTTCACTCTTGCTGGGATCAACTTTGAGTTCAGGATCCAGTAAAACTGATGACCCAAGGAGACCAACCTCTTCTTTAACTGTATCTGTTAATAAAAATAATTGCACTCATTTAAAATGTGGTGGCTGTGAAACAATTAAACAGAGAACTTTGTGAAACTACAGCAAATGAGAACATACTACTGAATAGATATTGAGCCACTCTTTACTGGGGTTACAGGAACTTGTCTTTCAGACAAGAATGTTGTGGAAATTCTTTCTGGCCCAGCCTCCCACCTCAAACCCCTCATCAACTTTGGCTGATCCGACACTCTCACACTATACCTGTTCAAGCCAGATCCCAGTGCTTCTGATCTACACTGGCTCCAAAACTGGCAATTCACTGGCTTCAAATTTCTCTATTCTCCGTCTCTCAGAAAGTTGAATTGCCTCACCTTCAGATTTCTCTGGGGTCCATTCATCCTCTTTTCAGGAACATCCCTCAGTTTCAACACCTTGGCAACACAGGGGACAGGCAGAACCTCAGCACATGGTGGTACCTGGTGCCCGGGTATTTAGATTCCACACACAGCCTGATACAGCCACACATGAAGTTGGTCATCAGGGTGAGGGACACATTGGGTAAATTGTTGTGCCCGTTATACAGGGATTTGTGCGTTGTGATCTGTGCCTCACCTACTCCATCTTGGACCCCCAGATGAACCTGAAAACAGCTCGGGTGATTCTCAAGCTGGAGGAGCGGGCCATGGGCAACACTTGCACCAAGTACAGCAGCCTGAGAGAACCTCACACTTGTTGACCAGGTTCTTCCCAGATATCGAAAGGGAGCATCGTCCCCACAGTCCCAATTTCAGTTTTATCCTCTCAGTCCAGTCCAGGCAATTATTCAAAGTTCAAAATACAACATAAATTTATCATCAAAGTACATGTATGTAACCATATACAACAATAAGATTTATTCTCTTGCAGGCATTCACAGTAACTACAAGAAACACAAATGACCCCCCCATCCAATGTGCAAAAGACAACAAACTGTGCAAATACAAATAAAATAATAGTAGTAATAAATGAACAACAAATATCAAGAACATGAGATGAACAGTCTTTGAAAGCAAGTCCATTGGTTGTGGGAACATTTCAGTGATGGGGCAAGTGAAGTTGAGTGAAGTTATCCCCTTTGGTTCCAGAGCCTGGTGATGGTTGAGGGGTAATAACTGTTCCTGAACCTGGTGGTGTGAGTCCTGAGGCTCCTGTAATTCTTCCTAATGAGAGCAGTGAGAAGAGGGCACAACCTGGGTGGTGGGAGTCCCTGATGATGAATGCTACCTTGCTGCTACATTACTCTGTGTAGATGTGCTCAGTGGTTGGGAGGGCTTTCCTTGATGATGGACTGGACCATATCCAATACTTTTTGGAGGATTTACCATTCAAAGGCATTGGTGTTTCCAGACCAGGCTGTGACACAACCAGTCAATACACATCTATAGAGGTTTGTCAGTTTTAGATGTCATGCTGTATCTTTGCAAACTCCACACTTCCAGTCCCACGTAGCCGAGTACAACTCAGTCAGTGAACCATCACCATCCTTCTGAAGGGGAGCTGAAGACATTGTGCAGCTTGTCTATTTTAACTGTTTCCATCAGGAATCTGGAGGTGCTGTCCAGCCTGTTGTCGGCACTACCAGCTGCATCGATGATGTCACCAACCAGAATGACCAGCTGTGACATCACCGGCAGTGGTGGGAGTGGCTCGAGGATGGCCAGCCGCTCGCTCCGCACGGGTGAGGTGTACGTGTTAATTAACCAGAGCAGAGTGTTTCAGTACATTATGTATGCCACAAGGAGCCACACCCCAACCACCTCTCTGACTTGGGTGATTGAGAAGTTGTCACCCTGTAACAGAATTCCCAGGCCAGAAGGATGACAATCGTTGCCCCCAACCACACAGACGGACCATGGGGCCACCATCACAACCAACTCTGGCAGTTGCAGAGTGTGTTTGATCACACTCCTGTAAAAAACTCACATCAGCCTTGACCTTGGCCAGTTATTGTAAGGTGTTGATACATCACACTGTTCTCTTTACACTGATCACATCCAAAGATGCCAATTTTGCATCTATGTTTAGTTTCTGTATTACATTTCTTGTCCAGGTCACTGAGCCTCAGCCTCAGCCAACACGGACATCCCTCTCTTTGGAGGCTATGCCCTCTGGTCCTCAATTCGCCCATGAAAGCAAACATCCTCATCACATCCACTCCATCTTGGTCTTTCAACTTTCAAAAGGTTTCAATGAGATCACCCTCATTCTTCTAAATTCCTCTGAGTTCAGGCCCAGAAACTTCAATCACTACTCATATGATAACTCTTTCATTCCAGTAATCATCCCTGTGAACCTCCTCTGAACCCTCTCCAATGTCAGCACATCCTTTCTTAAATAAGGGGCCCAAAACTAATCACAATACTCCAAGTGAGGCCTCACCAGTAATTTATACAGCATCAGCATTACATCCTTGTGTTTATGTTCCAGTCCTCTTGAAATGAATGTGAACATCTCATTCACTTTCCTCACCACCAATTCAACCTACAAATTAACCTTTCAGGAATCCTCGAGGACTCCCAAATCCCTCTGCACTTCAGATTTTTCATTTTTTCCCCCATTTAGAACATGATCTATGTTTTTAATCCTTCTACCGAAGCGCATGACCATACAATTCCTGACACTGTATTCCATCTGACACCACTCCAAATCTGTCAAAGTCCTTCCGCAGCCTCTCTGCTTCCTCAACGCGACCGGCCCCTCCACCTTCAACCGACAGTTTAAGGCGACTGAAACTAATCATTGAATCAGAATCAGAATCAGAATCAGGTTTAATATCACCGACATAGGTCATGAAATTTGTTCTTTTACAGCAGCAGTACACTGTAACACATAATAATAAAAAGCAATGAATTACAATAAGTGTATATTAGAAAATAAATTAAATAAAGAATGCAAAAAGAGAGAAATAAAAAGTGAGGTAGTGTTGATGGGTTCATTATCCATTGAGGAATGTAATGGCAGAGGGGAAGAAACAGTTCCTGAAACACTGAGTGTGTGTCTTCAGCCTCCTGTACCTCCTCCTTGATGGTAACATTGAGAAGAGGGCACATCCTGGATGATGGGACTCCTTAATGATGGATACCATCTTTTTGAAGCATCACATTTTGAAGGTGTCCTTGATACTAGGTTAGTGCCCATGATGGAGCTGGCTGAGTTTCCAACTTTCTGCTGCTTTTTCTGATCCTGAGCAGTGGCCCCTCCATACCAGACAGTGATGTAACCTGTTAGAATGCTCTCCACGTACATTTGTAGAAACTTGCACGAGTCTTTGATGACATACCAAGACTCCATAAACTCATAATGAAACATAGCCGATGTTGTGCCTTCTTTGTAATTGCATCAATATGTTCGGGCCAGGACAGATTTTCAGTGGTGTTGACATCGAGGAACTTGAAACTGTTCACCTTTTCCATGGCTGATCCATTGATGAAGACTGGGGAGTATTCTCTATTGACTTCACCTTCCTAAAGTCCACAATCAATTCCTTGGCCTGACTTACATTGAGTTTGAGGTTGTTGTTGTCACACCACTCAACCAGCTGATCTACTTCACTCTTGTACACCTTCTTGTCACCAACAGTGGGCTAAGCATTCATCCTAGATGTGTTCCAGTGGTGACTGTCAGCAAGGTGGAGATGTTATTTCTGATCCGCCCTGACTGGTCTCCCAGTGAGGATGTCAAGAAGGGAGGGACAGACCCCAGGTTTTGAAGCTTTTTGAACATTCTGATTCTGCCCCAGGGGAAGACAATACATGAATGTTCATGTTGATTGGTGGTCATTTAAATCCTCAGGGTGTGATCAGGGAAGTCGTTAAGTGGCCATTGTCTGCATTAGCACAATGTCAAAGTGTATCCCTGTCACAATGGGACAGGTATGTTTTGTCAGAATCTGAATCAGGTTTATTATCACTGGCATGTGATGTGAAATGTGTTAACTTGGCAGCAGCAGTTTAATGCAATACATAGTTAATATGTATATGTATACATAGTTAATAGTTAATGTAATACCAGTTCTGTATTCAGAGAGCCATCCTTCAGCACTTTCACAAAAGAGATGTATTTTGGGTGTTTGGAGTTTGTGCTCTGAAGCTTTCAAAAGGATCCTACTGGCTGGGATGTACGACTATTGTAAATATGTAATTCTACAAATATTCAAAATGTTAGAGGTTGGTAGGAAATCATAGCTATTGAAATTGAGTTTATTCATTATCACTTTATTTGTGTTTAAAAAATGTAAGGCTGTGTGTGATGAGAGGAGAATCAGATTCTCTGCAGAAATTCTGCTGTTTTTATATCACCAGCTTCAATGTCTCTCCAATGACTCAGTTGATGAGTCACAGCAGAGGTTATCCTGCTTAGACTTTGATGAAAATAAAAATCACAGATCATAGTTTCTATGGCAGATTCTGCCATTAATAAATCACACACTACATCACAAATATCTGAAACTTCTTACCAATGACAAGCAACTCCATTATTTTCAACTCTTTCCCACCAACCGTGAAGGTGTAATCTCCTTGGTCACGGGCATTTAATCTGCTTATCGTCAGTGCACCACTCAAAGCGTTGAATTGTAAACGGTCCTTGAACTGTTCACTCAGTTCCAATGTGGCGATACCTGGGACGTGATCCAAAATAACATCATGGCTTTTGTTGCTGGCTTTGAAAGTCCAAAGGATATCATTCTTGCTGGAATCAACGGTGATTTCAGGATCCAGTAAAACTGATGAACCAAGGACACCAACCACTTCTTCCCTTTCAGCTGATTAGAATAAAAGGAAAATATAATTATTTAAACTGTAGAGCAGGTGAAAGTGAGACAACTACAGTACAGGAGTAATATTACATGAACAGATGTTATTGGACATTTTACTGCCGCTTCAGGACCAAGCTGTGTAGGGCGACTTGATCTGTAGCCTTGGTCACCTGGACAATACTAATACTTATGTCAGGATGTTGTTTATTGGCCTCAGCTCAGGGTTTAATACAATCATTCCCACGGTTCTGACTGGAAACATTACAACCTTGCTTTTATATTCTAGTCCTCTCAAAATGAATGCTAACATCACATTTGCCTTCCTCATCACAGACTCAACCTGCAAATTAAACTTCAGGGAATCCTGCACAAGGTCTCTCAAATCCCTGTGTGTCTCAGAATTTTGTAATTTTCTCTCTTTCTTTTCTTTTTACAATATTCTTATTCAGAAGAAAAAAAACAAGATTTACAGAGTGCAACACATAGATACATCTCAACATATCTTGTGTACATTCATATATTGTAATAAAATTGATCAAAATGTTATAGCATAACACATAAAGGTATACCACTCTGTAATCAAAAATTTAAAGATAGGTCATACATCATAAAAGAAATTTTTTATATAAAAAAAATTCAATCCCCTACCAACTACCAAAGAAAAAAGCTGACGGATGATAATGGATAATTAGAGGAAAAAAAACATATTTGCTTAAGAAGAGAAGATAAAAATATACATAAAAGTCTGTGCACTGTTAAACTTTATAAATTGGAAAAGTAATTTAGAAAAGGTCCCCAGATATCATAAAAAGATTGTTTTGAATTTAAGACTGAGCAGCGGATCTTCTCTAAATTTAAATAAGACATAATATCACGTAGCCATTGAAGATGTATAGGAGGAGTAGACTCCTTCCATTTAAGCAAAATTGCTCTTCTTGCTAAAAGAGAGGTAAAAACTAAAACCTGTAGGTTAGGAGAATTTTAAGTTATATCTTTACTTGCAATAATACCAAACAAAGCAGTAAGGGGATTTGGGTCAAATTGGACCCTAAAAAGTTGTGAGAAGGTGTGAAATACTTCCCACCAAAACTTTTCCATTTTAGGGCAAAACCAAAACATATGAATTAAAGAGGCATCAGCAGAGTTGCATTTATTACAAAGTGGAAAAACATTCGGATAAAAACTGGACAGCTTCTGTTTAGAAATGTAAGCTCTATGAACCACTTTAAATTGTAGAAGAGAATGACGAGCACAGAAAGATGATTTATTAACCCATTTAAGAATTCTATTCCATCTATCATCAGAAATCTGAAAATTTAGGTCATCCTCCCAAGTTTTTTTTAATTTTATCTAAAAAGTCTTGTCTGGAATTAATCAACAAGTTATAGATACCCGTAATAGAACCATTAACAAAAGGTTTTAAATTTAAAAGATCGTCCAGTAAATTTTTATCAGGACCTATAGGAAAAGTAGTTAATTGGAAACGTAAGAAATCTCTAATTTGAAGGTATCTGTAAAAATGTGTTTTTGGGAGTGCAAATTTAGTTGACGATTGGTCAAATGAAGCAAGAGATCCTGAGATAAACAGGTCCCAAAAACACTTAATACTTAGTTCATCCCAATCCTTAAAGACTTTGTCAGTCATGGAAGGGATAAAAAAAAAATTAAGGAGAATGGGAGATAAAAATGAAAAATACACTAAACCAAAAAATGTCCTAAATTGAGACCAAATCCTTAAAGTTTGCTTAACAATTATGTTATCTGTTATTTTATTTACTGAAAAAGAAGTGTATGATCCAAGAAGAGAGACAATAGAGGAATTTTTTACAGAATTAACTTCTAAGGAAACCCATGATGGGCAATCTTTACGATAAATATAATAGGACCAGCAAGTAATATTCCTTATATTGGCAGCCCAATAGTAAAACCTAAAATTGGGTAGGGCTAATCCACCCATCTCTTTATTTCTTTGTAGGTAAACTTTACTTAAATAAGCTTGTTTATTATTTCAAATATAAGATGTTAAAATTGAATCTAAAGAATCAAAGTAGGTTTTAGGAATAAAAATAGGTAAGGCCTGAAAACTATATAAAAATTTAGGAAGAATCTTGATTTTAGTTCTACACTGCAGTCATTGAGTCTGTCCTGTGCACCTCCATCATTGTGTGGTTTGGAGCCGCCACCAAGCAGGATAGAACCAGACTACAGCGCACAGTGAGGGCTGCCGAGCGCATCATTGGAGCCTCCCTGCCCTCTATTGTGGACCTGTACTCTTCCAGGTTGAAGAAGAGGGCGCGGAACATCATAAAGGACTCCTCCCATCCTGCGCACGGATTGTTTGATCTGCTTCCGTCTGGTAGGCGCTTCAGATCCCTCCAGACTAAGACTAATAGGCACTGGAGAAGTTTTTTCCCTACTGCGGTCACTTTGCTGAACAGTTAACTGCCGGTTAACTGTCGGCTAACTATTACTTGGATTGCACTACCTGTATGTATAATCTATATTTTCATTTATATTTATCATTATTATTGTTATGAGCAGAGAGACAACATCTGCCGGAAGTAAATTCCTTGTATGTGCATAGGTACTTGGCGATTAAAGTCTGGGTACTTGGCGATTAAAGACTGATTCTGATTCTGATTAATTCGGCCAATTAGGGATAAAGAAAGAGGAGACTATTTAGAAAGTGTTTTTTTCACATAATTCAATAAGGGGTTTAAGTTTTCTTTAAATAAATTCTTGAAGTTTTTAGTAATTGTTACACCGAGAAATGTAAAATGACTTGTAACAACTTGGAATGGAAATTTGGCATTTGATGACATTAGGTCATTTAAAGGAAATAGCTCACTTTTATGCAAGTTCAGCTTATATCCTGGAAAAAAAACTAAACTGGGAAATTAAAGAAAGAACCTAAGGTAAAGAAGTTTCAGTGTTTCCTATTTTTTTAAGAATAAGAGAAATAAAAGCTTCATAAAAAGATTGAACATCTTAGAAAATCATTAAAAAACACTTAGAAAATCATCAACCCTTTCATTTCTTCTACTGAAGTGCATGACCATACACTTCCCAACACCACATTCCATCTGCCATTTCTTTCCCCATTTCCCTAACCTGTCTAAGTCTTTCTGCAGCCTCATTTCCTCAAAACTACCTGCACTCCACATCTACACTCACCACTGTCCGCATCACTCACTGCGGAGTCCTGCGATTGAGGGAAGTACAGTTCCCATAACTAGGCAGTGATGCAGCCGGTCAGGATGCTCTCAATTGTGCCCCTGTAGAAAGTCCTTTGGTTTTGGGGATCCATAAAAAACTTAATCATGTATTGAAGGAAAATGAGCAGGAATTTCTTCAGCCAGAGAGTGGTGAATCCAAGGAATTCTTTGCACCAGGACAGAAAAAAAAACAAAGATGGTAGTTTGCCTCCCAGGTGCCAGGGTCTGGGATGTTTCTGATCGCATCCACGATATCCTGAAGTGGGATGGTGAACAGTCAGAAGTCGTGGTACATATTGGTACCAACGACGTAGGTAGGAAAAGGGAGGAGGTCCTGAAAACAGACTACAGGGAGTCTCAAAGAAGCTGAGAAGCAGGACCACAAGGGTAGTAATCTCAGGATTACTGCCTGTGTCACATGACAGTGAGTATAGGAATAGAATGAGGTGGAGGATAAATGCGTGGCTCAGGGACTGGAGCAGGGTACAGGGATTCCGATTTCTGGATCATTAGGACCTCTTTTGGGGCAGGCGTAACCTGTAGAAAAAGGACGGGTTGCACTTGAATCTGAAGGGGACCAATATCCTGGCTGGGAAGTTTTCAAAGGCTATTGGGGAGAGTTTAAACTGGAATTGCTGGGGTGGTGGGAACTGAACTGAAGAGACAGAGGAAGTGGCTCAGAAATAGAGAAAGCTTGTAGGCAGTGTGAGAGGGAGGATAGGCAGGTGATAGAGAAGGGATGCGCTCAGACTGATGGTTTGAGACGTGTCTATTTTAATGCAAGGAGTATCATGAACAAAGCGGATGAGTTTAGAGCGTGGGTCACTACTATGATGTTGTGGCCATTACAGAGACTATATGTCTCAGGGGCAGGAATGGCTACTTAGAATGCCAGGCTTTAGATGTTTCAGAAAGAACAGAGAGGGAGGCTACAGAGGTGTGGACGTGGCACAGTTGATCAGAGATAGTGTTACGGCTGCAGAAAAGGTGGAAGTCACGGGTGGAATTTAGAATCAGGAAGGGGTCAATAAATCTACTGGGTGTTTTTTATCGACCATCCAATAGTAACAGGGACATCGAAGAGCTGATAGGGAGACAGATTGTGGAACAATCCAGTAATAACAGTTTCAAATGTTAAAGGTCCTGAACAGATTAGATATGGCAAAGTGATTTCCCATGATAGGAGAGTCTAGGACAAGGGGTCACAACTTCAGGATTGAAGGAGGTCTATTTAGAACAGAAATGTGGAGAAATTACTTTAGTCAGAGGATGGTAAATCTGTGGAATTTGTTGCCACGAGCGGCTGTTGAGGCCAAGTCATTGGGTGCATTTAAGACAGAGATAGATAGGTTCTTGATTAGCCAGGGCATCAAGGGGTGTGAGGAGAAGGCAGGGGAGTGGGGATTGGATCAGCCCATGAAGGAATGGCAGAGCAGACTCGATGGGACAAATGGCCTACTTCTGCTCCTATATCTTATGGTCTTATGGTCTAACAGGGTTGTCGTGATGGGAGATTTTAATTTCCCAGATATTGATTGGAATCTCCCCAGAGCAAGGAGCTTAGATGGGGTGGAGTTTGTTCGGTGCATCAGATTAGTTGGTTAGTTGGCATATATATTTCCCCACCTCTTCCCCTAGTGTATGCCTATCCAATTTTGCTGGTCGACTTTCTGGGAGCAATGGTACACAAGGTCTTGGTCCCCAGGGTGTCCTCATGCACGTCCATAAATGTTTTCAGCTGGTGACAACTCTGTTTTCCCCTGTGGGGTAACCCTCATATAGAATGGGGCTAACGGTAGGACCTTCAACCAAGTGAGTCCAGTCTCCGCTGTTAGTTTGCCCAATTTACTCTTCAGAGTGCCATTGGCTCTTTCCAGCGGCCCGTGGGTGGTGTACACAGTGGAATTGTTGCTGAATAGCTAGTTCATTACATATCTCTTTGTTAACTTTCACCACGAAGTGTGGGCCATTGTCAGAGCTCAGCATCTCTGGCAGGCCATACCTGGGAATTATATCCCATAATAATACCTTCACAACAGTAATAGCAGTGATGCACCATCAATAACTCTCGGAGATGTGAGGCGAGATATAGGCTTTTATTGGCTGGAAGAGAGCAATCAGCAGCAAGAGATCACCATACGACATCCTGGAGACTGAGGGAGGAGCAGTGCCTCCAATCGCCTTTATACAGGGGTCTGTGGGAGGAGCCACAGGAGCAGTCAGCGGGGGGCGTGTCCAGACAGGTATATGTAGTTCACCACAAGCAGTATTATTGGTAGTTGGAAAAGCTTCAATCTATCTACTAAACACATCTATAATAACTAAGCGTTTGATAAGTTAACCCATGCAAGGCTTATTGAGAAAGTAAGGAGGCATGGGATGCAAGCGGACCTCACTTTGTGGATCCAGAATTGGCTTGCACACAGAAGGCAAAGAGTGGCTGTAGATGGGTCATATTTTGCATGGGGGTCAGTGACCAGTGGCTTGCCTCAGGGATCTGTTCTGGAACCCCTTCTCTTTGTGGTTTATATGAATGACCTGGATGAGGAAGTGGAGGGATGGGTTAGTAAATTTGCTGATGACACAAAGGTTATGGATGTTGTGGATAGTGTGGAGGACAGTGAGAGGTTACAGCGGGACATTGATAGGATGCAAAACTGGGCCGAGAAGTGGCAGACGGAGTTCAACCCAGATAAGTGTGAGGTGGTTCATTTTGGTAGGCCAAATATGATGGCAGAATATAGTATTAATGGTGAGACTCTTGGCAGTGTGGAGGATCAGAGGGATCTTGGGGACAGAGTCCAAAGGACACTCAAAGCTGCTGCGCAGGTTGACTCTGTGGTTAAGAAGGCATATAGTGCACTGGCCTCCATCAACAGTGGGATTGTGTTCAAGAGTCAAGTGGTAATGCTGCAGCTACATAGGACCCTTGTCAGACCCCACTTGGAGTACTGTGCTCAGTTCTGGTCAGCTCACTACAGGAAGGATGTGGAAACTCTTGAAAGGGTACAGAATAGATTTACAAGAATGTTGTTGGATTGTGGAGCATGCCTTATGAGAATAGGTTGAGTGAACTCGGCCTTTTCTTCTACGAGCGACAGAGGATGAGAGGTGACCTGATAGATGTGTATAAGATGATGAGAGGCATTGATCATGTGGATATTCAGTAGCTTTTTCATGGGGCTGAAATGGGTAACCTGAGAGGGCACAGATTTAATGTATTTCGAAGTGGGTACAGAGGAGATGTCAGCGGTACTTTTTTTGACGCAGAGAGTGGTGAGTGCGTGGAATGTGCAGCCGGTGATGGTGGTGGAGGCGGATACGATAGGGTCTTTTAAGAGACTCTGTATAGGTGCCTGGGTCTGAGAAATATAGAGGGCTATGGGTAAATCTAGGTAATTTCTAAAGTAAGGACATGTTAGGCAGAGCATTGTGGGCCAAAGGGCCTGTATTGTGCTGTAGGTTTCCAATGTTTCTATGCTTCTAGGAAGCTGTGAAGGCCAAGTATTTATGTACAGTATTCTTGAGGAAGAGGTTGATAGAGTCTTGATTGAACAGAGTATGAAGGGATATGGGGAGAAGGCAGAGATTGGGGCTGAGAGGAAAATTGGATCAGCCATGATGAAATGGCGGAGCAGACTTGATGGGCCAAATTCTGCTCCTATATATTATGGTCTAATAGTCTTATGGGAAATGGCCACAACTGGACACAATACTCCAAATTATGACCACCAATGGTTTATACAATTTCAATATAGAATCTCAACTCCTGTGCTCAAAATGTGCCAAAAGCTTTCTTTACGACCATATCTACATGTCATGTCACATTCGTGGAATTATGCATCTGCATTCCAAGCTTACACTGTTCTACAAACACTCCTCTGTGCCCTACCCCTCATCTTGCAAGCCCTATCCTGGATGATCCTGCCAAATGCAACACCTCCCACTTGTCTAAACTAAATTCCATCTGCCATTTTTGAGCCCATTTTTCCAGCTGCTCCAGATCCTGCTGCAAGCTTTGAAAGTCTTCCTCACTATCCACCAGACCCTCAATCTTAGTGTTATCCACAAATCTGCTGATCCAGAATACGACATTATCATCCAGATCATTGATATAGATGACAAACAACTAATGGACCCAGCAGTGATCCCTGTGGCACACCATTAGTCATGGCTCTCCAGTCAGAGAGGTAACTATCTACTTCCACTCTTTGGCTTCTCTCTTCTCCTGTGAAGCCAATGTCCAATCCAAATTACTACCTCATTTTGAATGCCAAGCAACTGAACCTTCTTGAGCAGCCTCCCATGTGGGACCATTTCAAAGGCCTTGCTAAAGTCTATTAAACAACATCCACGCCTTGTCTTCAACGTTCCTGGTGCAACAACAGCCACCTGACTCAGCGGTGAGAAGCCACCTTTCATAAACAATACACATCTGGGGTCGGTATGATTTTGGGTTCAAACCAAACAGGAATGTCATGATGTTCTCATTAAAGAAACCTCAATTTGAGCGAATGCTTTGTAAATTCTGCCCAAACTCCATTATCAATTGGCAAGAAATAACAGATTGTACACCACATAATATTATAAAGTATATTTACCAAATTCAGCTTTATCAAACAGTTAGTAAAAGAAGGCAAAAAAAGAAGTTAAAAAAGGGCTTATTTCAGTTAAACCTGTCTAAATATTGGAGCTCATCTTTTCCAAAGCTGGGCATAACCGTTACTCACGGTGCTGAACCCCCGGTCTTCCTGAAAGCACCCACCACAGTCCTAACTTCCCTTGAAGGCCATCTTCAGCAAACTGGCTTTCTCTCACGAGTATTGGCACTCGTCCTTGGAGATATCCACCTGCACAAAGCACCTCTTGCAATGGGGACTCACCTTCCCATGGCATTCTGTGCAACACACGGGTAAATAAACTATATAACCATACAACAATTTCCCTTCTGTCCAGCTCCGCAGCTCCTGCTAAAATGACCCCAAACCAGACTACTGTCCATCACAAAGCTCCATCCACTACACTCTCTCAAGGACTTTCTCCAGATCCCACCATCCTGATTGGCTGATACAACATTCCTAATTTGAGCAGAAGGGCTTCTTGTCTTAGCCAAAACAAAAACATTCTACCAGCAGGACACAATGCTTTTGCTAAAATGAAATACCTACAGTATAGCACTGGAAATCTTAACCAGGGCATTACACTGGTAACTTCCTTCAAAAATACAGTAAAAATGCTTAGACTTGACTTACCACGCACAAAGCCATGTCTTCTTATAGCCCTCCTGATTTCCTTCTTCATTGTTCTCTTCCATTTCTTGTACTGCTCAAGTACCTGATTTGTTCCTACCTGCCTATACTGTTATGCATCTTCTACTTAACCAGGGCATCAATATCTCTCAAAAATCAAGATTACCAAAATCTATTATCCTTGTCTTAAATTCTGACAGGAATATACAAATTCTCTATTCTTAAAATTTTGCTTTTCAAGGCCTCCCACTTGCCAAGTATACCTTTCCCAGAAAACAACCTGTCCCTTTCCACATTTACCATATCCTGGCTGATACCATCAAATTTAGCCTTTCTGCAATTTAACATCTTAACCCAACCACATCAATCCTTTTCCATAATGACCATAAAACTAATGGCATTATGATCACATACTTTTGTCACCTGCCCTGTCTTATTCCCTAATAGGAGATGTAGTATCACATTGTCTCTCATTGAGATTTCTCTGCACTGATTGAGGAAACTTCACTAAACACATTTGACAAACTCTTTCCCATCCACCTCTTTTACAGCATGGGAGTATAGGTGGTAAGATAAAATCGACTATTATCACAACCTTGAGTTCTTTTTCCTACAGTCTGCAATCTCTACAAATTTGCTTCTCCAAATCCCGTGGACTGCTAATGGTCGATGATATTATCCCATTAACTTGGCCATACCTTTCTTATTCCTCAGTTCCACCCAAAAAGCCTCACGAGATGATCTCTCCCATCTGTCCTGACTGAGCACGGCCATGACATTTTTCCTTACTGGTAATGCCACCCCTCCTGCTCCATCATGTCTAAAACAACAGAACTCCAGAACATTGAGCTGCCAGTCCTCCCTCCGGCAAACAAATCTCAGTAATGGCTACAATGTCATATTCCACAGGCTGATCCATGCCCTAAGCTCATCCACCTCTCCTACAATACTCCTTACATTGAAATATACACAGCTCAGGAAATTTGCCCCACTATGCACAATCTTTCAATTACCTGACTTTGTACATGGGCTGAACAACACCTTTCTCTACAACCACTCCATGATCTGTTTGGGCAGTCTGGTTCACATCCCCCTGCAACTCGAGTTTAAACTCCACCACCACTCAACCCCCTCCCCCTCCCCACCTGTACAGCACTAGTAACCCTTCCCACTAGGATATTAGTCCCCCAGTTCAGGTGCAAACCATACCTTCTGTACAAGTCTCACTTTCCACATAGAAAGCACAATGATCAAAAAATCTGAAACCCTCCATCCTGCACCATCTCCTCAGCCACATGTTAAACTGTATGATCTTCCTATTTCTGGCCTCACTAGCACATGGTATGGGTAGCAATCCTGAGATCACAGCCCTGGAGATCCTGTCCTTTAACTGGGCACCTAATTCCCTGAACTCACCTTGCTGGATCTCGTTACCCTCCTACCCATGTCATTGGTACTGACTTAGGCCACGACCTCTGGCCACTCACCCACGCACTTAACAATACTGTGGACTTCATCTGAGATGTCCCTGATCCTGGCACCCAGGAGGCAACATATCATCTGGGAATCTCACTCTCAGCCACAGAAGCTCCTTTCTATTACCCTCATCAATCTGAATCCCCTGTCACTGCCGTTTGCCTTTTCTCCCTCTTCCCTTCTGAGGCACAGTGCCAGACTCAGTACCAGATACCCGACTGCTGTGGCTTTCCTCTGCTAGGTGATACCCCGCCTCAACAGTATCGAACACATCCTACCTGCTGTTGAGGGGAAAGGCCACAGGGGTACTCTGCACTGGCTGCCTCTCACCTTCTCCACCTGACAGTCACCCATTTACCCGTGTCCTGCACAATGTGTGGAACTACCTGACTGTGTGTGCTGTCTATCAAATGATCTCAGCCTCCTGAATGATCCAGAGTTCATCCAGTTCCAGCTCCAACTCCTTCACACAGTCTATTAGAAGCTGCAGCTGGATGCACTTCTTGTAGGTTTTGTCATCAGGGACACTGAAGCTCTCCCTGCCTTCCCACATCCTGCAAGAAGAGCACTCCACTGCCCTGTCTGGCACCCCCACTGCTCTAAATTTTCCAAAAAAAAAGAATGAAAGAATAAATGGCAAAGAAAAATCTACCTACGGACTAATTCTCCCCTAAGCCTCGATGAGGCAAACCCTCAAATTCCACTCTAACACTGGCCCACTCACACAATGGCCACTCTGCTGAAACCTAACTTCCAATCAGATTTTCCCAATCTCCTGCATATTTAAATACCCCATAATTATCAAAATGTTGCCCTTTTTCTATTTCCCTTTGTAATTTGCAGACCACTTCCTGCCTACTGTTTGGAGGCCTGTATATAATTCCCATCAGGATCTTTTTACCCTTGTAGTTTCTTAACTCTACCCACAAGGATTCTGTATCTTCTGATGTCGATCTCTTTCCAAGGATTTAATTGAATATTTACCAATAGAGCCACCCCAACCCCTCTGCCTACCTGCCTATCTTTTCCATACAATGTGTACACTTGGATATTAAGCTCCCAATTCTAATCTTCTTTCAGCCACAACTCAGATGCCCACAACATCATACCTGCCAATCTCCAACTGCACCACAGGATCAACTCCCTTATTCCATCTACTGTGCACATTGAAATATAACACCTTCATCAACCTTTTTGTTTCTGGCCCCCTGTTACAATTTAACTCATCGCACTGACTGCAATTTTGCCCTATCGTTTGTCTGTCTGTCCTCACAGCCTCACTGCACACTGCAACTAGTTGTATACCAACTGCCCATCCTCAGCCCTATCACTGCAATTCCCATCCCGCTGCCAAATTACTTTAAACCCTCCTCAACAACTCTAGCAAACATGCCTGCAAGAATATTGGACCCTCAGGTTCAGGTGTAACCTGTCCTTTTGTACAGGTGGTTCCTTCCCCAGAAGAGATCCCAGTGATCCAGAAATCTGAAACCCTGCCCCCTGCACCAATTCCTCAGCCAGATCATCCTATTCTTACCCTCACTGGCACGTGGTACAGGTAATAATCCAGTGATTAATACCCTGATGGTCCAGCTTTTCAGCTGACTGTCTAACTCCCTAGATTCTCTCTTCAGGAGCTCCTCCCTTTTCCTACCTATGTCATTGGTACCAATATGTGCCACATCTTACAGCTGTTCACCCTCCCCTTTAGAATGCCGTGGACTCGATCCAAGACAACTCCAACCCCGGGATCTGGGAGGTACACACCATCCGGGTTTCTCTTTCACGTCCACAGAATCTGCTTTCTGATCCTCTAATCATGGAATCCCCTGTCATTACGGACTCCTCTTCTCCTCATTCCCTTCGAAGCTGCAGAGCCAGACTCAGTGACAGAGACCCAGCCGCTGCTCAACAGTATCCAAAGTGTTATACTTATTATTGTGGGAAACAGCCACAGGGGTACTCTGCACTGGCTGCCTATTCTCTTCCCCTCTCCTGACAGTCACCCAGGTACCTGCATCCTGCACCTGAGGGGTGACTACCTCCCTGTATCTCCTGTCTGTCACCTCCTCATTTTCCCGTATGAGCTGAAGGTTATCCAGCTGCAGCTCCAGTTCTTTAACACAGTGTCTGAGGAGATGTAACTCTGTGCACTCTATGCAGATGTTATCAGTGAGACCGCAGGTCTCCCAGAGTTCCCACATCTCGACAAGTAACACACACCAACTCCGGATCCACTCTCAGCACTTTCTTGCTTACTTACTTAGAACTTCCAAATACGTTTGCCCAAGACTGTTGAGCCAAATCTGGACCACTAACGCTGGCCCACTCCGACAATGGCCACTGTGCTTACACCTCCTTTCTTTTTATTGATCCAGAGCTGATTTCAGCCAGCAGAAAGAAACCTGACTTCCCTGAGCTCTTTAGAAACTTTGTGCTGCATCACAAACGAGATGCAGCGGAGGCGAAGAAACAGAGAAAAGGGAATAACATTTTTACAAGAGACAGGGAAGAGGTTAGTCGACGTAATCATAGAAATCAGAGGTTTATAAAAGATGCTGGTTGACAGAGATGGAGACAGGGAGATCGAGAAAGGGGAGGGAGATGTCAGAGATGGAACAACTGAATTTAAGGGAAGGGTGGAAGTTCGAGACAAAGTTGATAAAATTGACGAGCTCAGCATGGGTGCATGAAGTAGCATTAATGCAGTTGTACAAACAAGCTGGAGGAACTCAGCAGGTCAGGCAGCATCCGTGGAAATGAGCAGTCAACGTTCTGGGCCGAGTCTCTTCGTCAGGACCGAAGGAGGGGCCAGGGGCACTATAAAGAAGGTGGGGGGGGGGGTGGAAAACCTCAAGAGGAAAGATCAAGGGGTGGGGCAGGGGAAGCAGGGAGGGGACAGGCAGGAAAGGTGAAGAAGGAATGTAAGCTGGAAGAGAAGGCAGAGTAAAACTGGGATGGGGAAAGGGGGAGGGAGGGAGGGAATTACCGGAAGTTGGAGAATTCGATGTTCATACCAAGGGGCTGGAGACTACCCAGATGGTATCCTCCTCCAGCTGCCTATCACCTCCCTCATGGTTCTGCCTTCTTCTACTACCCGTAGTACTTTCCCCTTACATTCCTTCTTCACCTTTCCTGCCTATCCACTCCCTGCTTCCCCTCCCCCACCCCTTGACCTTTCCCCTTACTGGTCTTTCACCTGGCACCTACCAGCCTTCTCCTTCCCACCCTCCCCCACCTTCTCTACAGGGCCCCTGCCCCCTCCCTCTTCAGTCCTGACGAAGGGTCTCGGCCCGAAACGTTGACTGTTCGTTTCCACGGATGCTGCCTGACCTGCTGAGTTCCTCCAGCGTGTTGTGCGTGTTGCTTTGACCCCAGAATCTGCAGAGTATTTTGTGATCACAGAGGAGAAGCAGTGAGAGAAGGTTTCACTGAACTCCCACTGAAGAGCAGATTTAACACCAGAGCAATTCATCACAATAACAATGCCGAATAACTTGTTACCGTGACAAACAAAGTGAAGAGCAGAATCAGAGTCAGGTTTAATATCACTGGCATTTGTCATGAGATTTTTGTTACGCGGCAGCAGTACATTGCAATATATAATAATAAAATAACTACATGACAGTAACTATATACAGTCATTACAGTATATATAGTTAAATTAAACAAATAGTACTACAAAGAGCAAAAAATGTAGTGAGGTCGTGTTCATGGAATCAATGTCCATTCAGAAATCTGATGACAGAGGGGAAGAAGCTGTTCCTGAATCATTGAGTGTGTGCCTTCAGTTTCCTGTACCTTCTCCCTGATGGTAGCAATGAGAAGAGGACATGTCCTGGGTGACGCAGACAGTAAGGAGCAAGGCCATAGGTTAGGGGTGAAAGGTGAAATATTGAAGTGGAACCTGAAAGGGAACTTCTTCACTCAGTGGGTGGTGTGAGCATGGGACGAGCTGCCAGCAGAAGTGGTGGATGAGGGTTTGACTGGAACGTTTAAGACAGGTTTGGATACGTACATGGATTGGAGGGGTATGGAGGGCTGTGTTCTAGGTGCAGGTCAATGGGACTGGACAGAATACCAGTTCAGCACAGACTAGATGTGCTGGAGATCCTGTTTCTGTGGTGTAGTGCTCAATGATTCTATGACTCCCCAATTACTCTGAATCACTAACTGTCCATGTCACAGTCACTAATTCAGTGTGTTGTACTCGTGGTTTCTGATGGTTTAAGAGCTGCTGTCATAATCTCTGGTCTGCTGTCATCCTGAACAGGGGCCAGCAGGTGGCGCAATGGCATCAGCGCCAGACTCCGGAGCGAAGGCTCCCGAGTTCGAATCCTAGTCAGGCCACCACCCGAGCACGGTTTCCATCCGTGCCAGTGAGCGTCGAGCTAGCCACTCGGCCTTGTTAAAGAAAAAAGGGTCGAGTCAGGAACGTTCATATCGTGACCTGGTTAATCCGAAAGGAGACCAATCCTGACACCACACGCCAGACAAGAACGGCTGACTGTCTGGTGCGACATGCTAATAAAAAATCCTTAACAGAAACACTGAACCCCGTTTTCCTCTCAACTTCCACCATGGATGATCCATAGAACAGTACAGTACAGAAACAGGCCCTTCGGCCCACAATGTTGTACTGAACCAATACAATTGTAATCAAATGGCTAACTAAACTAATCTCCATACACTGTCCATATCCTTCCATTTTCCTCACATTCATGAGCCTATCGAAATGTCCCTTAAAAGTCTTTAATGTTTCTGCCTCTACCACCACCCCAGGCAGCCACCATTCTGTGTAAAAACCTGCCCTTTCATCTCCTTTGAAATGATCCCCTTGCACCTTAAATCCAAGCCCTCTGGTATTAGACATTCCTACCCTGGGGAACAGATACTGTCTGTTTACTCTATCTCTGCCTCTGATATTCTTATAAACTCTAACAGATTTCCCCTCGGCCTCCATTGCTCCAGAGAAAACAACCCAAGTTTAACCAGCCGCTCGTTACAGCAGATGCCCTCTAATCCAATTAGCGTCCCGGTAAACCTCCTCTGTACCGTCTCCAAAGCCTGGACTTCCTTCCTATAGAACTATTTGCATTACTCCAGATGCGGCCTAACTAGAGTTTTATAAAGCTGCAACATAACTTCCTGACTTTTGAACTCAATGCCTCGACTAATAAAGGCAAGCATGCCACACACCTTCTTAACCACCCATCAACCTGTCGAGCCATTTTCAATGAGCTATGAACTTGGACTCCAAGATCCCTCTGCTCATCAAAAATGTCGAGGATCTTGTCCTTAACAGTATTCTGTTTCTTTACATTTGATCTACCAAGGTACAACACTTCACGTTTGGCTGGGTTTGATCTATGTCCCATTGTAATCTCTGACAGTCTTCTAACTACCCACAACATTACTAGTCTTAAACTTACTGCAAACTTACTAACCCACCCATCTACACTTTCATCCCACTCACTTATCCACTTCGCAGATGTGTGGAACATTTTAAAAGGGGTCTGTTTTCCTGACTCTGAACAGCTCCCGTATAGTTTTGGTACAAATGATAACTTTGAAACATTTGTTACTCATACTATGGCATTTGTGTATTTCTACACTTTGTTTACCAACCAGTATATCCTGCTTCAAACTCAGGGGAATTCCCACCTCGCCCCAGGTAGGAATGTTTTGGAGAATGTGAAATCAGACAAGGGAGATGATTCATTCCCTTTCCATTCTGGTGAAAGCAGTGGATCAACAGGTTTTCTTTCCCAGAGGTAGGGCTGTTTAGATAAGCTCCTGATTTTGTAAACATTTCTTTAGCATGCATCTCGTTTCACAAAGTTTTGGTCGAGTGTACTTTCAGCTGCTGTTTCTCTATCTCTGCCTCCCTTCAGGGTTTTCTGCTTTCTACTGTTCATGCATATTTCTTCAAATGCTCAGCTTGTGGGACTGATTATGTTAAATATTTTATTTCTATCGTTCTTTTATCATTTTGTTTTTACTCTAAATTTTCATCCCTATTATCTGTCGTCCCTGACCAAGTACAGTAATGAGGATACTTCTGAAGAACGAATTGTGAAGAATACCTTTCCGATATTTCACTGATTACTGAATGCCATCTTGTCTAATGCACTCAGTGGCCATTTATCAGATAGACCCCGAAACCCGATCATTCATACAAATATCTGATTAGACAATCACGTGGCAGCAACTCAATGCACAAAAGCACGCAGACATTCAGTCCTTGTTCAAACCTAACACCAGAATGGGGAAGAAATATAATTTAATACAATATAAATATAATTTCAGTGACTTTGACTGTGGAATGATTGTTGGTGCCAGATGGGATGGTTTGATGATCTCAGAAACTGCTCATCTCCTGCTTTCTCATGCACAACAGTCTCTGGAGAATGGTGTGGAAAACAAAAATATCCAGTGAGGTGCATTTCTGTGGGTTAATGAGAGAGGTCAGAGGAGAATGGCCAGACTGGTTCACACTGACGAGAATGCGACAGTAACTCAAATAACCACTTGTGACAACAGCAGTATGCAGAAGAGCATCTCAGAGAGCACAACACATCAAACCTAGCAGTGGATTGGCGATATCAGCAACAGACCACAAACACACACTCAATGCCACTTTATGAGGTACCTCCAGAAGTAGCCACTCAGTGTCTGTATCAGCCGAGTTCCCTCATTGGTGTGTTCACTCATTTTTAATCACCCGATGACTTTTTTATATTTTTGCAAGCCCACCCACGGACACTGGTTGCTGCCTACTCTGCACTATATCACTGAGTAAATAAATCAGCTTGAAAGTTAATACAAACTGAGCATCAAAGTAAAAATGATCTTTGAATTTTATCAGAATATTGACAATTCCATGTTCCCAGTCAGTTTATCTTCACCATGGATGTGCAATCCATCTGCACTGGTGTCTCAGATCAGGGGGTCTGATAATTAGATTCATCCTAACATTGAACACTTTCTCCTTCAGCTGCATTCCCCATATCAAAGGCCTCGTTATGGACACTCACTTGGGCCAAAACATTCATCGTCCTCCTGTGTAATGTTTGGAACATCAGTATCTCATCCCACAACACCTTCTCTGGTACATTGACAAATCTGTTGGTGCTGTTTCCTGCACTTAGTCAACGCAGAAGTTCCACTGTTGCCAATTTCCACCTTCCCTTCATCTTCCCTTGGTGCATCTCTGTCTCTTCTCTTCCCTTCCTGGATCTCTCCATCATAGTTCAGGAGATACACTGATCACCACTATCCATTACACGCCAAGATTCTAATACCCATCTTGTCTGTACTTCCCTCCCAGCTTCTTGCTGTGAGTGACTCCATTCCATTCTCCCAGTTTCTCCAAGTGTTACGGTACGTCTCCGGCAACAATGAATATAGAATTGAGACAGGTTTTTTACAAACAAATAAACAATTTATTAAACTCTGCTCAACAAAAATAAAAAGTAAACAAACAACTAACTTAACCAGAAGTTAACTGCTATACGGCAACTCCAACAGTTCTTAAAGCAATAAATGTGAACACAGTTCTGAAAGTGGTAAATGTGAAAGTCCAAATGACTTATACAGTCAATTAGGAGAGACTTTCCTGAAGTAACGAATTCCTCGACGACGTGACGTTACTGTTGATCCCAGCCGAAATATGCCTTGCCCAAAAGACTCACGATGAAGGAAATTAGATCAGCTTAAAGTAACTGACCTTTTCCTTGGCAAATAACACTGCCCCAACCCTTTCTGCTCTTACAAGGCAGGGGTTATCTCGGATGCAGGTTACTACTTCCTTGAACGAAGATCCAATAAGGTTGATCCTGTATTAAACCATCGATGACACCAACTTTACTTGATCCTTCAGGTTCCCGTACTTTGATAAATTCTTCATTCTCCAACTGAATTGCAAAGGTAGATCAAACCAAAACTGGCAACGTTTGGTGAAGCTGCCATCAATAACCTTTGAGACTCAAGATAGAAAGTAAATCTCCACTTTAAAACAAAACTGCGTCATGAAACCAAATATGCAGGATAACAGGGTAACTGACGACTTAAACAAGGTCTCAATACAAAAACTCCTGTGTCACAGCAGGCTTTCCAGTTTTATACCTGTTGAGAAAATGTCATCACGTGACCTCACACTGGCAGGAAAATTACATCATGTGACCTCACACTGGCAGGAAATTACATCACGTGACCTCACACTGGCGGGAAATTACATCACCCCACCATCACAAGACCATTACATCATGCTCACCAGATACTCAATTACAAATATTGATCTGTCAAGAGCAAAGTTTTAACAATTATTTACAAAAATATACAAATGTATAAAATCTATAATCTACACAATATACATAGTATTATCATACAGCACCTTACTAATTAATATATAGGGGTATTACAAATGTTGACATACCACTCCATAAAAAAATTGTACATTCAACATTAGATAAACAGTCAGCAATCACATTATCTTTGCCTTTAATAAGAGTTAACAAAATACTATACTCCTGTAACATCAAACCTTTGTTGCTAAATAAATCAAACTCCAATTTCCTTAACCATTTTCCTTAACCAAGTCCGGACCTACAACATAACCAAGGTAAGTCACATTGGCATGACCAAATTCACTATCAGCTAAGTTAATAGTTAAGTTAGCTTTTGAAAGCCTTTCAAATAGCTTCTCCACCGCAGTAACATGTGCTTCCCAAGTATCATTTCCTGTAACTAAATCAATATAGGCATCTGTATCTTTTAACCCATGAATCACAGAATTAATCACCCGCTGGAAAGAACCTGGGGCATTCTTCATCCCAAATGGAAGAACATTATATTCATATAACCCAGATGGGGTTACAAATGCAGAAATCTCTCTCCCTCTATCCGTCAATGGAACACACCAATACCCTTTTAACAAATCAATCTTTGTCAGAAACTTTGATTTTCTGACTTTATCCACACAATCATCCACTCTAGAGATTGGACACGCATCTGTTTTCGTTACAGCGTTCACCTTCCTGTAGTCAGTACAAAACCGAATACTACCGTCTAACTTAGGCACCATAACACAAGGTGAACTCCAATTCCAATTAGAAGGTCTAATAATATTATTTTCTAACATATACTTAATTTCTTTCAAAGATACAAATCCTTTAGTTATAAAATGATCATATCTCTCCTTAACTTGGTCAGACTCTGACAAAGCTTCATTTGTATTTATCGAAACCTGTGGATTTACAGGTGTTTCAATGTGTTGCACACAAGCATCTGGGACTGCTTCCTTCTCCTTCTTCTTCAATCGGAAACAGTTAGTATTACGTGACCAGGTTTCTCACAATAATTACAAATGGGACCAAACTGTCTTTCCTTCACGTTTTCCTTCCTCCTTACCTTTCTCACTAACTTCCGATTTAATTTCTAGTTTACCTTCACTCTGTGCTATTTTTCCTTTTAAAAGTTCTACCCTGAGGAAATTTACTCTTATGGATTATGGCATACTCATCAGCTAATTTAGCAGACTCCTGCAATGTAGCGGTGTCCCTCTCATTTACATATGCTTTTACTTCAATAGGGATGCTCCTTTTAAATCCCTCCATTAAAATCAACTCTTTCAATTTATTATACTCCCCATTCACATTTTTAGAGGAAACCCATCTCTCAAAACACACAGCTTTATTGTAGGCAAATTCCACGTAAGTTTTTTCCACAGATTTCTTCAAATTTCTGAATCTTTCTCTATAAGCTTCTGGAGCCAGTTCATACACTTTCAGTATATGCTGCTTCACAATATCATAATCAAGTGCTTGCTCAGCAGTTAAAGCTGTATAAACTTGTTGTGCCTTGCCTTTAATTACACTCTGTAACATCACTGGCCATTTCTCTGTTGGCCACTCTGAAATCAGAGCAAGTTTCGAAATGTTGGAAATATTTATCCACTTCTGTTTCATTAAATGGAGGAGTTAATATAACTTCTCGGCTAGCAACAAACTGTTTCCTAGAACCAGAGGACTGATTCTCGGACCTTAATTTCTCTGTCGCTAGCTCGAACTCCCTCTTTCTCTCAGCTTCTTTGGCTTCAAGTTCCCTCTGATTATTTGCAGCTTCTAACCAACTTAGTTCCAAGTCAGCTTTACATTGTTCTAACTTCATTTGTTCGATTTGTAACTGAATCTCTAGTTTACTTATTGGAAACATATCTAATATCGCTTCATCAAAAACACCCGAATCTACATAGTGTGACGTGATTTTTCTCTGAATTACTGGCTTTGTTGTAGCCTTCAAAATACCTTTAAGGTCCAAACCTACTAGCAATCGCAGATACATCACTCTTTTTCAACTTCGCTAATAACTCCAGGTCTGGCGATGCCAGAAAGTCGTCATTATTCATTGAGAAAGTGGCCTGTGACGGTTGAATCTTACGGTTAAGTAGTAGGTTACAGGTTTATTTATTTAGAGCTAACAGCAGCATTAGGAGTATGCATTTAGGATTAGTGCTGTGCCTGGAGTGCCAGATGTGGGAACCTTGGGAGACTCCCAGCCTCCCCCAGGAGTACATCTGCTCCAGATGCAATGAGATGAAGCTCCTTAGGGATCGTGTGAGGGATCTGGAGCAACAACTTGATGACCTTCAGCTAATTAGAGAAAGTGAGGAGGTGATCGATAGTACCTATAGAGAAATAGTTGACAGCACCTCCGTGACAGTCCCCCTCAGGAATCGATATATAGTTTTAGATACTGTTGGAGAGGTTGACCTGACAGAGGAAGACCACAACGAACGGGACTCTGGCACTCTGCCCAGTGCCGTGATCAAGACAGCAAGGAGAAATGCCGTCGTTATAGGGGATTCCATCGTGAGGGGAACAGACAAGAGATTCTGCGAGCCGGACAAGGATACCCGAATGGTGTGTTGCCTCCCTGGTGCCAGGGTACGAGATATCTCAGATCGGGTCCAGAGTATTCTCAGGAGAGAGGGCGAGCAACCGGAAGTCTTGGTACATGTTGGTACCAATGACATAGACAGAAAAAGAGAGGAGGTCCTGAAGGAAGATTACTGGGAGCTAGGAAGAAAATTAAAAAGCCGGACCTCCAGAGTAATAATCTCAGGATTACTGCCTGAGCCACGTGCTAATGATGGTAAGAATAGCAGAATTAAGCAGATGAATGTGTGGCTAAGTAACTGGTTTAGGGGGCAGGGCTTCAAATAATATCCTGGCGGGATTGTTTAATATTGCTGTTAGGGAGGGTTTAAACTGAGTTGGCAAGGGGAAGGGAACCAGGGTGTTAAGGTCGAGGAAGAGGAAAATAGAAATAAGTCAAGGAAGTCCTGCTGTTCAGGAGGATTTAAACTAATGTGGCAGGGGGATGGGAACAAGTGCAGAGAGACAGACAGGTGTAAAATGAGGGTAGAAGCAAAAAGTAGTAAGGTGAAAAGTGAAAGTGGCAGGCAGGCAGGCAAATCCAGGGCAAAAATCAAAAAGGGCCACTTTTCAACATAATTGTATAAGGGCTAAGAGTGTTGTAAAAACAAGCCTGAAGGCTTTGTGTGTCAATGTGAGGAGCATTTGTAACAAGGTGGATGAACTGAATGTACAGATAGTTAGTAATGAATATGATATAGTTGGGATCACACAGACATTGTTCCAGGGTGACCAAGGATGGGAGCTCAACATCCAGGGATATTCAATATTCAGGAGGGATAGACAGGAAAGAAAAGGAGGTGGGGTAGCCTTGCTGGTTAGAGAGGAGATTAATGCAATAGAAAGGAAGGACATTAGCCTGGAGGATGTGGAATCGATATGGGTAGAGCTGCATAACACTAAGGGGCAGAAAACGCTGGTGGGAGTTGTGTACCTAACAGTAGTAGTGAGGTTGGGGATGGCATTAAACAGGAAATTAGAAATGTGTGCAATAAAGGAACAGCAGTTATAATGGGTGACTTCAATCTACATATAGATTGGGTGAACCAAATTGGTAAGGGTGCTGAGGAAGAGGATTTCTTGGAATGTATACGGGATGGTTTTCTGAACCAACATGTTGAGGAACCAACTGGAGAGCAGGACATTCTAGATTGGGTATTGAGCAATGATATGGTGGAATTCTTCATTAAGATGGAGAGTGACATAGTTACTTCTGAAACAAAGGTTCTGAACTTAAAGAAGGGTAACTTTGAAGGTATGAGACGTGAATTAGCTAAGATAGACTGGCAAATGATACTTAAAGGGTTGACGGTGGATATGCAATGGCAAGCATTTAAAGATCGCTTGGATGAACTACAACAATTGTTCATCCCAGTTTGGCAAAAGAATAAACCAGGGAAGGTAGTGCTCCCGCGGCTGGCAAGGGAAATTAGGGATAGTATCAAGTCCAAAGAAGAAACATACAAATTAGCCAGAAAAAGCGGCACACCTGAGGACTGGGAGAAGTTCAGAGGACAAAGGGCTTAATTAGGAAAGGGAAAAGCGATTATGAGAGAAAGCTGACAGGGAACATAAAAACTGACTGTAAAAGCTTTTACAGATATGTGAAAAGAAAAAGATTGGTTAAGACAAATGTATGTCCCTTACAGTCAGAAACAGGTGAGTTGATCATGGGGAACAAGGACATGGGAGACCAATTGAATAACTATTTTGGTTCTGTCTTCACTAAGGAGGACATAAATAATCTTCCGGAAATAATAGGGGACCGAGGGTCTAGTGAGATGGAGGAACTGAGGGAAATACATGTTAGTTGGGAAGTGGTGTTAAGTAAATTGAAGGGATTAAAGACAGATAAATCCCCAGGGCTAGATGGTCTGCATCCCAGAGTGCTTAAGGAAGTAGCCCAAGAAATAGTGGATGCATTAGTGATAAGTTTTCAAAACTCTTTAGATTCTGGATTAGTTCCTGAGGATTGGAGGGTGGCTAATGTAACCCCACTTTTTAAAAAAAGGAGGGAGAGTGAAACCAGGGAATTATAGACCAGTTAGCCTGACATCGGTGGTGCATCGGTGGTGGGGAAAATGCTAGAGTCAGTTATCAAAGATGTGATAACAGCACATTTGGAAAGCGGTGAAATCATTGGACAAAGTCAGCATGGATTTGTGAAAGGAAAATCATGTCTGACGAATCATAAAGAATTTTTTGAGGATGTAACTAGTAGAGTGGATAGGGGAGAACCAGTGGATGTGGTATATTTGGATTTTCAAAAGGCTTTTGACAAGGTCCCACACAGGAGATTAGTGTGCAAACTTAAAGTTCACGGTATTGGGGGTATGGTATTGATGTGGATAGAGAATTGGTTGGCAGACAGGAAGCAAAGAGTGGGAGTAAACGGGACCTTTTCAGAATGGCAGGCAGTGACTAGTGGGGTACCGCAAGGCTCAGTGCTGGGACCCCAGTTGTTTATAATATATATTAATGATTTAGACAAAGGAATTAAATGCAGCATCTTCAAGTTTGCAGATGACACGAAGCTGGGCGGCAGTGTTAGCTGTGAGGAGGATGCTAAGAGGATGCAGGGTGACTTGGATAGGTTAGGTGAGTGGGCAAATTCATGGCAGATGCAATTTAATGTGGATAAATGTGAGGTTAACACTTTGGTGGCAAGAACAGGAAAACAGATTATTATCTGAATGGTGGCCGATTAGGAAAAGGGGAGGTGCAACGAGACCTGGGTATCATTGTACACCAGTCATTGAAAGTGGGCATGCAGGTACAGCAGGCGGTGAAAAAGGCAAATGGTATGTTGGCATTCATAGCAAGAGGATTCGAGTACAGGAGCAGGGAGGTTCTACTGCAGTTGTACAAGGCCTTGGTGAGGCCACACCTGGAGTATTGTGTGCAGATCTGGTCCCCTAATCTGAGGAAAGACATTCTTGCCATAGAGGGAGTACAAAGAAGGTTCACCAGATTGATTCCTGGGTTGGCAGGACTTTCATATGACGAAAAACTGGATCGACTAGGCTTATACTCGCTGGAATTTAGAAGATTGAGGAGGATATTATTGAAACATATAAAATTCTAAAGGGATTGGACAGGCTAGATGCAGGAATATTGTTCCCGATGTTGGGGAAGTCCAGAACGAGGGGTCACAGTTTAAGGATAAAGGGGAAGCCTTTTAGGACAGAGATGAGGAAAAACTTCTTCACACAGAGAGTGGTGAATCTGTGGAATTCTCTGCCACAGGAAACAGTTGAGGCCAGTTCATTGGCTATACTTAAGAGGAAGTTAGATATGGCCCTTGTGGCTAAAGGGATCAGGGAGTATGGAGAGAAGGCAGGTACAGGGTTCTGAGTTGGATGATCAGCCATTATCATACTGAATGGCAGTGCAGGCTCAAAGGGCCGAAT
The DNA here is from genome assembly GCF_048418815.1 of Hemitrygon akajei. NCBI lineage: Eukaryota > Metazoa > Chordata > Chondrichthyes > Myliobatiformes > Dasyatidae > Hemitrygon > Hemitrygon akajei. Next base: position 179,061,665 of record NC_133125.1, read on the forward strand.
GGCCTACTCCTGCACCTATTTTCTATGTTTCATTGCTGCTGAATACCACCCATAAACCAATCAAACAAAAAAAAAAAATCGGGTATCCAAATCAGATCGATAATTAAACAAGCACTGAAACTCAAAAACGGATCATATCCCAGACAAGTGCCCAGTTGTCACGGTACATCTCCGGCAACAATGAATATAGAGTTGAGACAGGTTTTTTTATAAACAGGTAAACAACTTATTAAACTCTGCTCAACAAAAATAAAAAGTAAACAAACGACTAACTTAACCGGAAGTTAACTGCTATACGGCAACTCCAATAGTTCTTAAAGCAATAAATGTGAACACAGTTCTGAAAGTGGTAAATGTGAAAGTCCAAATGACTTATACAGTCAATTAGGAGAGACTTTCCTGAAGTAACAAATTCCTCGATGACGTGACGTTACTGCTGATCCCAGCCGAAATATGCCTTGCCCAAAAGACTCACGATGAAGGAAATTAAATCAGCTTAAAGTAACTGACCTTTTCCTTGGCAAATAACACTGCCCAAACCCTTTCTGCTCTTACAAGGCAGGGGTTATCTCAGATGCAGATTACTACTTCCTAGAACGAAGATCCAATAAGGTTGATCCTGTATTAAACCATCAACGGCATCAACCTTACTCGATCCTTTAGGTTCCCGTACTTCAATAAATTGTTCACTCTCCAACTGAATTGCAAAGCTAGGTCAAACCAAAACTGGCAACATTTGTTGAAGCTGCCATCAATAACCTTTGAGACTTAAGATAGAAAGTAAAACTCCACTTTAAAACAAAACTGTGTCATGAAACGAAATACGCAGCATAACAGAGTAACTGACGACTTAAACAAGGTCTCAATTGTTATGACCCCAGCCCCCTCCTTTGTGAGATTCGCAAGAGCCCTAGTCAAGGGGGGGGGGGGTCAAATGACCCAAGAGAGAGAGGGAGACGTGCTGAAGACCACGTTCCCCCGGGAAGCAGAATAAAGCGACTCTTTGACTATTGTCTCATGAAGACCACGTGTAAAGCCCTCGGGCAAAGTGGGCTGGTTGAGAGGGAGATTGACACTGGCGATCCCGTGAGGAAGTATAAAGGAGGGTCTGGAGGGGAGGACCCCTTCAGATGCACCAGAAGACACCCTAGAAATCCTGCGACAGCGTTTTGAGAGCGACAGCCGGTGGTGGGGTTCGTGTGCGTCTTTTCCTTGCCTGGGATTGGCGACCCCACAACAGAAGAACGGCTTAGCTACAGGGGAGGCCACAGAGGAGCGTTCATTCCCCCAACGAGGCTCCGACAAACCAAACTCTTCCAGGTTGGAAAACCTGTCGGTTAACTCTTTCATCCCCCCTCTCTCTCTCTCTGTCTAACAAAAGTGCACCAACGCGACACCACAATGACGGCAGCGGGTGGAACTGCAGTGACCGCAAAAAGACTTTTAAATATCCAGTAAACAATATATATCTACATTACCCCTAGACAACGATAGAGCTTATTTCTGATTGATTATTACTATACCTGTGCTTTAAAGTGAGTTGTGACGACGTATATGATCTGAATGTTTTGTATTAACCATACGTTTGTGCCGCTTTATAAATAAAAACGTTTGAAAATAGTAGCATCAGGCTTTGGTGGACCCATCTATCTTTGCTGGAAAATTACCCTGTTACTGGGGAACGTAACACAATACAAAAACTCCTGTGTCACAGCAGGCTTTCAACTTTTATAGCTATTGATAACATGTCATCACGTGACCTCACACTGGCTGGAAAATTACATCATGTGACCTCACACTGATGGGAAATTACATCACCCCACCATCACAAGACCATTACATCATGCTCACCAGATACTCAATTACATCATGGTCATAAGACAGTCACAAGATACCCAGGGGGATGTAACACAAGTCACTGCATTTGCTGTAGTGATGATCATTCTGCAGTTGCCTCAGAAAGGTCTTCCTTCTTCCCAAACAGTGGCTTCCCCTCAACAGGTAAGGCCCTTGACTGAATCACACACATCTGTTTTCACCCTGTTCTCCTCCTGGACAGAGCATTAGCAAAGGTCCCCTAGTCCTCACCTTCTCCACCATCAGCCTTTACAAGTTTATCCCTCACAATTGATGCCAGGATTTCAGCAGAACCATACTCCCATCCCATCTCCTTTCAGCTTTTCAAAGGGATCACTCCCTTTGTGATTCCCTAGTCCACTCTTCCACCCCAATCAACACTTCCGTATCATCAGGTGCTTCCCCATACAGACACAGGAGATGCAATGCCCAAAATGGAACACAGAAAATGCTGGAAACACTGAACAGTTACTGATGATGATTTGCAGACAGAAAACAATGACTGTTTCTCTTTCCTCAGATACTGCCTGAACTGTTGGAGCTTTTCTGGAATTTCCTGTTTATCTTTCAGATTTTCAGCATCTGCAGTTTTCAAATGTAACACCTGTCCTTTAACCTCTCGCCTTCCCACCACCCACGTAACCAAACTGTCTTTCCAGTTGAAGCAGTGACTAACTTGCACATCCTGCAAATTCATGTCCTGCATTCAGAGTTCACAATGTGATCACAGTTAGTCATTGTCAGAGTGAGACACAGCATTGACCTTCAGACCACCAAGTCTCCACCAACAACCCACCATCCATTTATACCAATTCCACACTCATCTCATTGATTGTTCATCTCAACGTCCCATCAACTCTCCCAAATCCCAGCACTCAACTACACACTGGGGGCAATTCACAGGAGTCAAGTGTATTTGTATCATCCCTCTCACCATTCCTTTCGTTCACCATCATTACCAGGGAGATGTTTGTATCTTCATTGTAATGGCAGAACCGAAAATAAATCTACCGTAAATTCCGGACTACAGAGCGCACCTGATTAAAAGCCGCTGGCTCTAATTTTAGAAATAAAATCAATTTTTTACTTGTAAAGGCCGCACCGGATTTTAGGCCGCACCGGATTTTCGGCCGCACCGGATTTTCGGCTGCAGATGTCCCACGTTGTAATATGAGATATTTACACAGAAAGATATTACACGTGAGGATTTTTTAACTTTTAATTAAATCCATATGGTAACAAAAACAAATACATATTGCAAATGCTTTTTTTCGAACCGTGCCCGTAACGCGGCTACTTTTAAATATACATTGCATATACTTCTTTACTGAACAACATTCCAATATCTCCTAACGACTGGTAAAAAATATATATACTGCAGCCTACCAGGAAAAGTTATTGATCGCCTTTAACTTAAAAGCAGCGTTTTGGCTCCGCCGCTCCCCCCCTCCTTTCCGTTTATCGCAAACTGATATCCCACAAGACGCGGCGAAACCGGGTGTGACGTCATAGCATCCCGCGATGTAGTACAGAAAACAAATATAGTTAAAACTCTTCTAACTTTAACTAGAAAATGAATTACTAAGCGAAAATATTATAAACTAAATAACTGCCATAAAGGCAGCACAATGCTTTTCTTCGAGTGTTTTCCATGTTGATGAGGGTGAGTACAAATGACTGATTTACAATAATTTAATTGTGAAAATGCGCTTGATTTATCGTACAATTTCATTGGACCTCTGTGAACTACTCATCAATTTTATTGGTCTACTGTTACGAGGCAAAATGTTTACGAGGCGGCATGAAAAAAAATAATGCATTAGCCGCTCCGTATTAAAGGCCGCAAAGTTCAAAGCAGTTCAAAATGTGGGAAAAAAGTAGCGGCTTAAAATCCGGAATCTACGGTAATTGGACCATTTCTTTGTTCTTCACTTTTCATTTCCCTGTTTCTGCCCACAAGGATGTACATTGACCTTCTCTCATCCTTTTCTCTTCACACGTTTATAGCAGCTTTTACACTCCGTTTATTTAACCCGCAAGCTTGATCTTGTGCTATTTCTCCCTTCCCATTGTATTTTTCCCCTCAGTTGCTAAAACCGCTCCCAATCCTCAGGTTTGCTATTTTTTCTTGCCTTTTTATGTTTCTCGTCATTGGATCGACCATAGAAGATGGCGTTAGCAAACAATGTGACCAACGGCAACGTCCTTCAAATGGTTCACAAAACTAATTCTTTTACTCCTTCTCCTTTCAAATATAATTCTACTAAACTGCATGGGATTGGAACCTGTGATTTACATTTTGACGGTGAGTTTTTGAGCCGATTGTGTGATCTGGCACTTTGCAGTCTCTGAGGGAGTTTGATGAGGTTTGGAGTGGAGTGTGCAGCCTGAGGCCAAGATGAAAGCATCTAGTAAGATTGAAATCAACAAAGACGAGAGCAAAAGGCGAGCAGGTGTTCAAAATGTTTGACCGGCCTTCCTCTCCCTCTCGCTCACTGCTGCTGGAGGAAGGTGCCGGAGTCTTTGACCCTGGACAAGGTTTGATCTGCACAGTTTGTGGGCTGGACTTGTTTAGAATCTGCAGTTCATGTTATGTGGGTTTCTGTTTCTGGTTGCTCTCATTTTATTGCTATTTTTTCCCATTTTGATCGGAGCAGCTCTGCTGTCTGCAGTCAATGAACAACACTGCACTGAATTGAACTGAACTGAACTAAACGGAACATTCCTGGACTGTTTCTGGGCTCTGTGGTTGGATGTTTAATGTTCTGTGTGTTGTTCGCTCGTTTTTTGCCGTTTGGGTGTTTGATGTTTTCTCTGAATGGGTTTCAAGGTGTTTCTTTGTTTCTTGGTTGGCTGTGGGAAGATGTATCTCAGAGTTGTATTCTGCACAAATACTTTGATAATAAAAGTACTTTGAGCATTGAACTTTATTCTCTAAATTCTTTTGAAATCCATTAATTCTTTGTCTCAATTCCTTACTTTGTGCATTGAACACAGAGGTGTGAATGGCAGCTGAAAAAGGCCAGTGACAGACAACATCCAGTTACTGAACAGGAGGTGAAGCCTCCTACTGATCCAAGGGCAAAGTTTCCAGGGTCTGGAGGTTCCAAGGACCAAGACCTGAATCACTGAACCCATTCCCCACTGCATGTCAGGACTAATCAGAAGAGGACACACATACTGTTGTGCAGTCTCTGTCCTAATGGGCACTAAAGGTAAAATAAAAATCCAATCATTCACAATCAGCCATTCAGATATTCCAGTGGTTTGGGATCTGGTTCACCTGGTAACAATTCCCACACTATCCCCGAGGCTCTCCAGGTTTCACTCTCCCCTGACACATCAGATTCTGTGGAGAATTTCTAATACCGTGAAACACCTCAACCAAAATGTCTGTTGGGGCATTAACACTGAATCACACCCAATAGTCCTGAAGGTCTGGTAGTCTTCCCCTCCACCATCAGATTTATCACTCTGTACTGCAATGAACTGCTGCCACAAAACAACAAATTTCACCACATATACTGGTGATATTAAACCTGATTCTGATTCTGACAGTCCAGCACCAATGTCCCGAGTGTGTCTGATTGTCAGAGTTTGACTGGACATCTTTCATACAAAATTGAATAGAATTGAATTGAACACACATACACACACACAAACCGCCCCCACCCACACACACACACACACAGTGACAGTACTGTGTAAAAGTCTCGGACACATATCTATTCTATGGTGCTTCAGAGTTTTGCACAGTACTGTATTTGTCAACGAGGAACAAAGAGTGAGTTTTTAAATCTGGTGGCATTAAAGGATGTTGGGAATGGTGAGGGTAGAGCACCACAGGAAGGGTATGGAACAGGTGGCAGAGAAAGCCTGCCAGGGGCAGGGATGGCACAGTTACATACGCACCCAGCCCTCAGACACCAGGCAAGGGCATTTCATTCCAAACAATTGGTTCACTGATCGTTACAGAATATCTCTCAGGGGCTTCCACTCCCTTCCCTCTCCCTGCCCCCATCCCACTCTCAGTCAGCAAAAGAGACCCATATCAGAATCAGGTTTATCATCACTCACAAATACCACAAAATTAGTTTTTGTTTTCGTCAGTAGTACAATGCAATACATATCACTCCAGGACTGTACAAAAGTCAAAGGCATTCTAGTGATATCAATATGCCTGAGGCTTCTGCACAGTACTGTACATAAAAATCAAAATGAAACTTCTGGGAATTCCATCATCAAGGACACCGACAGATCCAGCCAAGCCCTCATCAGGGAGGAGGTACATGAGCCCAGAGACCCACACCTCAATGTTCAACAACAGTTTCTGAACTTTGTTTACGCTCCTCACTGCCTCTGGAAAGCAGCCAGCAAAACCAAAGACTCACCTACCCCAGATACTCTCTCCTCTCCCCTCTCCCATTGGGCAGTAGATACAAAAGCCTGAAAACACATCCCACCGGGCTCAAGAAAAACTTCCACCCTCATTAATTACCTAGTTTTAGTAAGATTTATAAAGTGTACTCTATAAACGTACATGGTGTGCTGTCTGATATTGTGAGTGCGAGTTTGTATCAGTGTGTATTTCACAGCATCTACGCAAATGGGAGACCCGGTTTGGCGGGTGGACGGATTTTCCCCGAGACCTACACAAGCGATAGCCTGGGCGTTACATGTGAGAATGCTGTTCTTGGACTACAGTTCAGCATTCAACACCATAATTCCCTCCAGGCTCAACAAGAAGCTCAGAGACCTCGGCCTTCACCCTGCCTCGTGTAGCTGGATCCTGGACTTCCTGTCGGATCGCCAGCAGGTGGTAAGAGTGGGCTGCTTCACCTCTGCCCCTCTGACCCTCAACATAGGAGCCCTCAGGGCTGTGTACTAAGCCCCCTCCTTTACCCTCTGTATACCCATGACTGTGTCCCCACCCACAGCTCCAATCTGCTAATTAAATTTGCTGACAATACCACACATTGGCCGAATCTCAAATAATAATGAGGCAGCCTACAGAGAAGAAGTCATCACCCTGACACAGTGGTGTCAAGAAAACAACCTCTCCCTCCATGTCTATATTTTTGTACATCAATGTACAATATCCCTCAATGTCTAAATTTCTATAGGGGCACAACTGAGAGCATCCTGACTGGCTGCATCACTGCCTGGTATGGGAACTGTACCTCCCTCAATCGCAGGACTCTGCAGAGAGTGGTGCGGACAGCCCAGTGCATCTGCAGATGTGAACTTCCCAGTATTCAGGACACTTACAGTGAAAAGTGCGTAAAAAGGGCCCGAGGGATCATTGGAAACCTGAATCACCCCAAACACAAACTGTTCCAGCTGCTACCATCCAGGAAACGGCACCACAGCATTAAAGCCAGAACCAATAGGCTCCGGGACAGCTTCTTCCTCCGGGATATCAGTCTGATTAGTTCATGCTGATACAGTTGTATTTCTATGTTATATTGACTGTCCTGTTGTACGTACTGTTTATTATAAATTACTATAAATTGCACACTTAGATGGAGATGAAACATAAAGATTTTTACTCCTCATGTACATGAAGGATGTAAGTAATAAAGTCAATTCAATTTACCCACTGGTTTGAGATGATTGGAACAAAAACTTCACACCAATTAAAGTTTCTTCCCCAGGTAGTTAATCGGATTAATCATTTGAGTTAGCCGCACTTCCATCCATTACCTCAATACTGCACTGTAAATACTTCAAACTACATTTTTGAATGCTGTTTACAATATAGACAATAGACAATAGGTGCAGGAGTAGGCCATTCGGCCCTTTGAGCCAGCACCACCATTCAATGTGATCATGGCTGATCATCCACAATCAGTACCCCGTTCCTGCCTTCTCCCCATATCCCTTGACTCCACTATCTTTAAGAGCTCTACCTAAATCTTTCTTGAAAACATCCAGAGAACTGGTCTCAATTGCCTTCTGAGGCAGAACATTCCACAGATCCACAACTCTCTGGGTGAAAAAGTTTTTCCTGAACTCTGTTCTAAATGGCCTACCCCTTATTCTTAAACTGTGGCCTCTGGTTCTGGACTCCCCCAACATCAGGAACATGTTCCCTGCCTCCAGCGTGTCCAATGCCTTAATAATCTTATATGTCTCAATCAGATCCCCTCTCATCCTTCTAAATTCCAGTGTATATTACATTGTGAATAGATGCTGGTATTTGTGTATTTATACACATTTCCCCCCGTATTTATACCTTAACTTCTAAATTTATTTTATATAATTCTTTATCGTTATTAAATATTTAATTGCATATCACGCCAGCACACCAACAGCAAATTCCTAGCAACACACACAAAACACCGGAGGAACTCAGCAAGTCAGGCAGTCTCTGTGGAAATGAATAAACAGTCAACATTTCGGGCCGACACCCTTCATTAGGACGCGTTTGTGTTTACAGCAAATTCCCAACACGTGTCAATATTTATGGCGATTAGATTTCCTCCGAGATCCTGGAATGGTTCCCTAGTGATAAGATGGAGACTTGACCTGACAATTGACCTCATCATGCCCTTTCACCTCACAGTCTGCTTGCACTGAGCTTTCTGGGGAACTGTAACACTTCATACCTCATTCCGTTGTTGTACATATTCCTTTGTACCACCTCAATGTACTGATGTCGCGGGAGTTCAGTATGACATGTAAAAGAAAAGTTTTACATGTCCCTCCAATTTACCATTACAGTCAGGGTCTGGAATTGAACTGAAAACCCCGAACACTACCTCCTTCTCTCTCTCAGCTGGCACCGGTGTGTGGTGTTTATTTGTTCATGTAAATTGTGTATAATTTCAGTCACGTGAACAAATGATCTTTGTCATGTTTGTAATGTACTGTGCTGTTAAAAAAGCGAATGGCCGTGTCATTTATTTCTACTCTGTATACTTCTGCCTCGGACAACAGACTTCAGCTTGCAAAGCTGCAGTTCCCCGAAAGAAAAAGCTTGTTCAGTCAGCAATCTGTTGTGGTGACAGCACAGTCTCCGAGCGCGGAAATGGAGACTGTGGCTCTCGGATTCACATCTGAAGTCATTCCCTTACCTTCGGCACCGACCACACCAAGCTGGAGCAGAAGCGAGAAAAGGTGAACGAGTGAAAATATCCGGAGGCTGAGAAGCGACATAAACTTCTCAACCCGGGGTTGACGATTCTTGGGCCCGACGCTCATCCGATCCACGCCTCTTCCCGACCGATCGGTGCCGGACCTGCTCCGGGATACTGACCCCGTTCGCTGGCGGACAGGGAGCAGAGGAGGGTCCGCACACGAACTCATAACAATTAATTAAATAAAAGCTGAACACGACAACTGTTAAACTGTCCGTTAATGATTTTAAGTTCCTGCTTCGCTCGTTTCAGTTTCAATTTCTTGCCTTGTGATCGAGAAGGAGGAGGAGCCAGAGTTTGCACGGACAAGTAAAACTTGTTTTAGGAATTTTTTAAATTTCATAAATGATCTTTGTTCATAATAAAATAGACACAAAAAGATTTTTAAAAATTTACATCCTATTCATCATATGGTCAATATATTCTGCAGTGTTAACTGTTGAAAAAACTGCCGCCCGTGTTTCCTCGGATGACTCACTATGAGCCGAGCCGATTCAGGCCCTCCCTGTCCTGGAGCGGAAGGATCCCAGACTGTGGTCCTTCCCCACCGAGTCTTTACACCGGCTGCACTGAGCTTCAGTGTGTCCCCGGCACATCCTCATACAGCCTGAGTGTGCCGGCACATCCCTTACAGGCGCCTCACTGTGAACCATAGAACATTACAGCACAGAAACAGGCCTTTTGGCCCTTCTTGGCTGTGCCAAACCATTTTTCAGCCTAGTCCCACTGACCTGCACCAGGCCCGTATCCCTCCAAACCCCTCTCATCCATGTACCTGTCCAAGTTTTTCTTAAATGTTAAAAGTGAGCCCACATTTACCACTTCATCTGGCAGCTCATTCCACACTCCCACTACTCTCTGTGTGAAGAAGCCCCCCCCCCCATGTTCCCTTTAAACTTTTCCCCCTTCACCCCTAATCCATGTCCTCTGGTTTTTTTCTCCCTTAGCCTCAGTGGAAAAAGCCTGCTTGCATTCACTCTATCTATACCCATCATAATTTTATATACCTCTATCAAATCTCCTCTCATTCTTCTACGCTCCAGAGAATAAAGTCCTAACCTATTCAACCTTTCTCTGTAACTAAGTTTCTCAAGTCCCAGCAACATCCTTGTAAACCTTCTCTGCACTCTTTCAACCTTATTAATATCCTTCCTGTAATTCAGTGACCAAGTCTGCACACAATACTCCAAATTCAGTCTCACCGATGTCTTATACAACCTCACTATTAGATTCCAACTCTTATACTCAATACTTTGATTTATAAAGGTCAATGTACCAAAAGCTCTCTTTACTACCCTATCTACCCGTGATGCCACTTTTAGGGAATTTTGTATCCCCAGATCCCTCTGTTCTACTGCACTTCTCAGTGTCTTACCATTTACCTTGTATGTTCTACTTTGGTTTTTCCTCCCAAAGTGCAATACCTCAGACTTGTCTGTATTAAACTCCATCTGCCATTTTTCAGCCCATTTTTTCAGCTGGTCCAGATCCCTCTGCAGGCTTTGAAAACCTTCCTCACTGTCCACTACACCTCAAATCTTTGTACCATCAGCAAATTTGCTGATCCAATTCACCACATTATCATCCAGATTACTGATATAGATGACAAATAACAATGGACCCAGCACTGATCCCTGTGGCACACCACTAGTCACAGGCCTCCACTCAGAGAAGCAATCCTCCACTACCACTCTCTGACTTCTCTCATTGAGCCAATGTCTAATCCAATTTGCTACCTCACCATGTATACCTAGCAACTGAATCTTCCTAACTAACCTCCCATGCGGGACCTTGTCAAAGGCCTTACTGAAATCCATGTAGACAACATCCACTGCCTTCCCTTCATCCACTTTCCTGGTAACCTCCTCGAAAAACTCTAATAGATTGCCATGTTAACTCTCCCTACTAAGTCCCTGTCTATCTAAATACTTGTAGATCCTTTCTCTTAGTACTCCTTCCAATAATTTCCCTACTACCGATGTCAAACTTACCGGCCTATAATTTCCCGGATTACTTTTAGAGCCTTTTTCAAACAACAGACCATGAGCTATCGTCCAATCCTCACCCGTAGACACCGACATTTTAAAATATATCTGCCAGGGCACCTGCAATTTCAACACTAGTCTCTTTCAAGGTCTGAGGGAATACCCTGTCAGGTCCTGGGGATTTATCTACTCTGATTTGCCTCAAGACAGCAAGCACCTCCTTCTCTTCAATCTGTATAGGTTCCACGACCTCACTACCTGTTTGCCTTATTTCCATTGACTCCATGCCAGTTTCCTTAGTAAATACAGATGACAAAAACCCATTTAAGATCTCCCCCATTTCCTTTGGTTCCATACATAGCCAACCACTCTGATCTTGAAGAAGACCAATTTTATCCCTTACTATCCTTTTGCTCTTAATATACCTGTAGAAGCTCTTTGGATTATCCTTTACTTTGACTGCCAAAGCTACCTCATGTCTTCTTTTAGCTCTCCTGATTTCTTTGTTAACTATTTTTTTGCACTTTTTATACTCCTCAAGTACCTTATTTGCTCCTTGTTTCCTATACATGTCATACATCTCTCTTCTTCTTTATCAGAGTTCCAATATCCCGAGAGAACCAAGGTTCCTTATCCTTATTCACTTTGCTTTTAATCCTGACAGGAACATACAAACTCTGCACTCTCAAAATTTCTCTTTTGAAGGCCTCCCACTTATCAACAATATCCTTGCCAGAGAACAACCTGTCCCAATCCACACTTTTCAGATCCTTCCTCATTTCTTTAAAATTGTCCTTTTTCCAGTTTAGAACCTCAACCCGAGGACCAGATCTATCTTTATCCATGATCAAGTTGAAACTAATGGTATTATGATCACTGGAACCAAAGTGTTCCCCTACACACACTTCCATCACCTGTCCTAACTCGTTTCCTAATAGATCTAATATTGCATCCTCTCTAGTCGGTACCTCTATATATTGATTTAGAAAACTTTCCTGAACACATATTACAAACTTTAACCCATCTATACCTTTAACAGCAACACACACAAAATGCTGGTGAAACACAGCAGGCCAGGCAGCATCTATTCGTCAGGTCTCGGCCCGAAACGTCGACAGTTCTTCTCCCTATAGATGCTGCCTGGCCTGCTGTGTTCCACCAGCATTTTGTGTGTGTTGTTGTGTGAATTTCCAGCATCTGCAGATTTCCTTGTGTTAGACCTTTAACAGTATGGGAGTCTCAATCAATACGTGGAAAATTAAAATCCCCTACTATCACAACTTTATGTTTCCTGCAGTTGTCTGCTATAGATCTTCAGATTTGCTCCTCCAATTCTCGCTGACTATTGGGTGGTCTATAATACAACCCCATTAATGTGGTCATACCTTTTCTGTTTCTCAGCTCCACCCATATGGCCTCGGTAGACAAGCCCTCTAATCTGTCCTGCCTGAGCACTGCTGTAACATTTTCCCTGACTAGCAATGCCACCCCCCCACCCTTCATTCCTCTGCCTCTATCACGTCTGAAACATCGGAACCCCGGAACATTAAGCTGCCAGTCCTGACCCTCCTGTAGCCAAGTTTCACTAATGGCTACAATGTCATCATTCCACATGCCAATCCACACACTCAGCTCATCAGCCTTCCTCACAATACTCCTCGCATTGAAATAGACACACCTCAGAAGATTATTACCACCACACACAACCCTTCTATTTGTGACTTTGCATGAAACTTTAACATCATTTATTTTCAGCCCCACTCCACTGTCTGCTCTGGTACTCTGGTTCCCATCCCCCTGCAAATCTAGTTTAACCCCCCCCCCCCCCCCAACAGCACTAGCAAACCTCCCTGCATGGTTATTGGTCCCCCTGTAGGTCAGGTGTAACCCATCTCTCTTGTACTGGTCCCACCTGCCCCAGAAGAGGTCCCAATGATCCTGAAATCTGAAACTCTGCCCCCTACACCAGTTCCTCAGCCACATGTTCATCCTCCAGAGCATCCTATTCTTACCCTCACTGGCACGTGCACAGGTAGCAATCCTGAGATTACCACCCTCAAGGCCCTGCTATTTAACTTCCTACCAAGGCTCTCTATACTCACTCTTCAGGACCTCCTCACTCTTTCTTCCGATGTCATTGATACCGATGTGTACCGTGACATCTGGCTGATCACCCTCCCACTTCAGAATGCTGTGCACACGATCAGAGACATCCCCGACCCTGGCACCTGGGAGGCAACAAACCATCCGGGAGTCCCTGTCACGACCACAGAATCTCCTGTCTGTACCCCTGACTATGGAGTCCCCTATCACTACCACTCTCCTCTTCTTCCCCCCTCCCTTCTGCACTGCAGAACCAGACTCAGTGTCAGAGATCCGGCTGCCGCAGCTTGTCCCAGGTAAGCCACCCCCCCCCCCCCAACAGTATCCAAATCGGTATACTTGTTGTTGAGGGGAATGGCCACAGGGGAGCCCTGCTCTGCCTGCCCTTTCCCCTTCCCTCGCCTGACGAAGGAAAAGGGGAAATTATCTGTGCGCCGCTCCTTTAGTGTAACTGCCTCCCTGTAGCTACTATCTATAAACTCCTCATTCTCCCGAATGTTCCGGAGGTCATCCAGCTCCTGCTCCAGTTCCCTAACGCGGTTTGTTAGGAGCTGCAGCTGGATGCACTTCTTGCAGGTGTCGTTGTCAGGGACACCAGAGGTCTCCCTGACTTCCCACATCCTGCAAGAGGAGCATTCCAACATCCTGCCTGGCATTCTCTCTACTCTAAACAAACAAAACAAAACTTACCGGAACCCACCCTCGCCTCTGCCTGTTCACGCTGAAGCCTGCTGAGCCAAAGCCGTCCCACTCTGACTCAGTCCACTCCGACAATGGCCGCTACGACGATGGTCGCTACGACGATGGCCGCTGTATATGGCGGTCTTTTTTTAAACCTTTGGCGCGCTACGTTACACGCCTGTGCAGTCTAGCCTCTTCTCCCCAATCAGTTAAAAAAATTGGCTTCTCTCTGAGATGCCTTTACTTCTTCACTCTCCGCCTCTTGCTGTTGCTGGAAGATCAACCGGTTTCAGACACATCTAAGGGAGTCCTTCACCAAATTGATCTCCTAGCAGCACCGGATGTCTGTCTCGCGTGGGTATGTGTCCGGAGAACAGGGCAAACCCATCGGCCACATCACCTGTGACGGGTCAAACCTCGGCACATTGACACTCGGTGTCCACGTGCTTCAGATCCACGCACAACTAGATGCAGCCACGCACAAAGGCGGTCATCGGGATGAAGGGAACATTTGGTGCAATTTTCTCTGGGGAATTGTGCACGGTGACCTGTCGGACTCGCTCCATCCTGCATATCCAGATGAACTGGAGGATAGCCCAGGTGTTTACAATGGAAGGGGAGAAATCCTGATCAAAAACTCTGAATGCCCATCACTCAGGACTTCACCACGCAGGGTGGATCATAATAGAAATGCTCCCCAAAACGGGTCTTGTGGTAGTCAGGATTTGCTTCAGACTGCTCCACACAGACATCTGTAGTTCAGTCCAAATCAATCGGTGGGAAACAGAGAGCTTCCCGATCGATTCAGGTGTCAGACACGGGTGCTCACTCTCCCCTGTTTGTGTGCTGTGTAGAAACCTTTGGCAAACCGTCAGGAAGAACGAAGGGAAAAGAGAGGTGGTGTTGTCAGGCGATGGAGGTACATGCATGATGTCACTGTATTGTGCTCAGATCCATGGTCAGTTCACAGACTCATCGGCATCTATGACCATCTGAATCGCCATCATTGGTCAGAGCGAGGTCACTGGACCGATCTAATGTCACAATCACCATCAGGTCTGACGACCTGAAGGAGCCGGACATCTTGTTTGGAGTTGCTGAAGCATGTAACAAAATGGCTGGAGCAGACTGGGACGGTAAAACAAAAACTGTCTTTGTGGAAATGGCGTTCTCTGTCAGTAACTTCAAAGAAATTAGCCTTCAGCATCGGATGTTACCCAGTCGGGCAGTCCAAGTCCTAATGCTTTTGCACCTCCTTCCTAACAGTAGTGGATCAAAGAGATTGTGGGATGGGTGATAGGGATCCTCAGCAATGCTTCCGTGTGGGAATGCTCCTGACTCTCACATTCCAGGCTGTGGGAGTTTGTGCTGACGCTCAGTGCAGACAATGCAAAGGCTCTGTGGGGAAAGATCACAGTCTAAGCTCCTTCTGTCACCACATGTGGAGGGGCAGAGTTGGGTGGGGAAGCCCCTCAAACATTGAACATCACCTTAGAGGGCCACATCAGGTGCGATGGTGCTATTGTTTAAGAGAAGTTAAAACTACTGAATACGTTGAATAGATGATACTAAGAATTTAAAAATAAATTACAATACTCTTTTTGCAACAAATCTTTTTGTATATATGTTGTATTATGAAATTTTATTTTTAAGTTTTAAAAATCAGTTGTGAAGCTATGACAGTTGGCTTGAGTTTTGGAGTGCGTTCTTTTGAAAGTTTGTTCAAGCTTGTTGAACGGGGAGAGGTTAACCAGAATGGGTCTGTACTTGCCAGAGTTTTAAACAACAAAATATAATCCAAATAAGATTTACTAAATTTGCTAAAAATAGGATTACATTTTCAAGGGTGTCCACAACCTCAAAATAAGGGGTTGGCTACTCAGTACAGAAATGACAAGTTTCTTCACACACGGGCTTCATCATTGAGTATAATCCATTCAAAAAAGAAAGAGAAAGATTTTAAATATGAAGAGAATGATGGGATTAGTGCAGGAGAGTGGTACGAAGGTAAAATGACAGCCAGGAACTTATGAATGTCAGGGAAGGCATGGGAAGAATGAGTGGGAATGAGGGGAAAAAGACTGCAGAGAGTTGTAACTCAATCAGATCCATCACGGACACAGCCCTCCCCACCATCGAGGACAGCTTCCAACGGCAGTGTCTCAAGCAGGTGACATTCATCATTAAGGATCCTCACCAGCTGGAACATGGCCTCTTCTCATTATCTCCAGAGGTGATGGAGACCCCATTAAGGAAAAATCACACACCATAAACTCATCCAGTTGAGAAAAATGTATTAGCATAGACAGAAGATTTGTTATTGTGCAAAAACAGGGAAACGATATAATTCATCATTTTATAGTTTTGCTGGATGAAAAACGAGTAAAGGGGCACAATTAGTCCTGAAGAACGATTTCACCCCAACATTGACTGCTTATGTCTGTAGATGCTGCCTGACCTGTTGAGTTCCTCCAGTATTTTCTATGTGTGCTCTGGATTTCCAGCAACTGCTGAATCTCTTGTTCACATTTAGTCTTGGTTAGAGTTGTATGAATGACCACAATGTAAGGAATCAGGTTGGAAAATAAACTGCAAGAAGACAAAAAAATCCTAAGGCAGGATAAAGAATGGTTACAGAGTGAGGACAATATAGTAATTGGAATATGATCGAAGAACAGCCACATTGGAATTTAAAATGGAGTGAGGCTAATGAATATTCAGGATTAGTGAGATCAGGCTCCTTCAGAAGCAAAACACAAAGTGAATTTTCAAATACAACAACTAGAAAAGCAAACATAATGCTACCTTTAACATAAGAAGGAAGGAGTACAAAAGTAGGGTGGTCTTGTTACAACTGTGCAATGTTTTGATTGGATCTGTGTGAAACACTGCATTTATTTAATCAAAAACAAAAAATCAATTCCAATGAAATCTTCATGTATGACAGTGAAACAGGAAATAAATAGAATGACAAAATATCTCATTGATTTACAAATGGCATGTAATATCCACATTGAGGAGCAGACAATAATGAACGATTGTATGATTACACATCCCATGTCAAATTCATTCGGACATCCACACACGGGCTATTGGACAGTTATTTTACAACTTGCACTCGTTTGTCATCACACTTTATTTACTTGTGCACAAGGAGAAGAGCTCAGTCAGGGTCATTGAACTGTTCTGAAGTTTCAGCTCAAAATTGACAAGTTTTATACAGATACTGATCCAATAATAAGTTAATGTACTTCTGAATCACATTACTTGCATATTTAAGTTCCAATCATAATACATATTTCAGGTACTAATAACCAGTAAAAATGTATGAGTTAAAGGCCAATCATGCATTAGAATTAGTAAAATCACTGTCCAATTGCTAGTGTGCCTTCGTTTACATTCTTATCTTGTCTTGGTACGCCCGGTGGCCTTGGGTCCCAGTGTGGCAAAGAAGCTGAGCAAAGAGGAGCTGGGCTCTCAGGGATTGAGTTTTGCTTGGGGAACCATGTGCAGGTCAGTAACTGTACAATGTCTGCACACTGTTCTGTCAGCACCTCATCTTAACCCTTCCCTTGCTGCAACTTTCATAGATACAGTTGTTAAAACATAAATAAAAATGTTTCCACTTGTGGTAAATAAGGCAGAGATAGAGTGGATGTGGAGAGGATGTTTCCTATCTAGGAGTCAGAGGGAATCTAGGAGCAGAAGGCACAGACTCAGAATAAAAAGACAAACATTGAGAATGGAGATGAGGAATTCCTTTAGCCAGAGGGTGGGGAATCTGTGGAGTTTGTTGCCACAGGAGGCCAGGTCATTGGGTGTATTTAAAGCAGATATGGATCGGGTCTTAATTTCTCAGGGCGTAAAAGATTATGGGGAGAAGGCAGGAGAATGGGGTTGAGAGCAAAATGGATCAGCCGGGATGAATTGGCAGAGCCGACTTGATGGCCAAATAGCCTAATTCTGCTCCTATGTTTTATGCTCTTAGGGTCTAAACAAGAATTTTAATTATTTTATTGTTTTCCTGGTCTAAGAATAGCAACTAAACACCTCCTTATCAGCAAAATGGCCCAAAATATAACCGGTAATCAATATTTTATGATTATTTCTATATTTATTCAATTTCACCTTTATTGCTCCAGATTATTTCCTCTTTTCTTCTGCAAATATATGCCGTAACAGAGCACAGAATGGGTGGGGGCTTTCCACCCGTTCATCCCTCCCCACTGAGCTCCCTCCCAGCACTTATCCTTGCAAATGGAACAAGTGCCACAGCTTCCTCTAAATTTCTTAAATGTTAAAAGTGAGCCCCCATTTACAAATTCATCTGGCAGCTCATTCCACACTCCCATCACTCTCTGCGTGAAGAAGCCCCCCAATATTCCCTTTAAACCTTTCCCCCTTCACCCTTAACCCATGTCCTCTGTTTTTTTCTCCCCTAGCCTCAGTGGAAAAAGCCTGCTTGCATTCACTCTATCTATACCCATCATTATTTTATAGACCTCTATCAAATCTCCCCTTCTCTGTAACTCAGTTTCTCAAGTCCTGGGAACATCCTTGTAAACCTTCTCTGCACTCTTTCAACTTTATTCATATCCTTCCTGTAATTTGGTGACCAAAACTGCACACAATACTCCAAATTCAGCCTCACCAATGCCTTATACAACCTCACCACAACATTCCCACTCTTATACTCAATACTTTGATTTATAAAGGCCAATGTACAAAAAGCTCTCTTTACGACCCTATCTACCTGTGTCGCCACTTTTAGGGAATTTTGTATCTGTATTCCCAGATCCCTCTGTTCTACTGCACTTCTCAATGTCCTACCATTTACCTTGTATGTTCTACCTTGGTTTGTCCTTCCAAGGTGCAATACCTCACACTTGTCTGTATTAAACTCCATCTGCCATTTTTCGGCCCATTTTTCCAGCTGGTCCAGATCCCTCTGCAGGCTTTGAAAACCTTCCTAACCAACCTTATGGCATGAACATCAATTTCCCAAACTTACAGTAACTGCTCCCCTCCCTCCTTCACCAATCACCATTCACCATTCCCCATTCCCATTTCCCTCTCTCATCTGATCCCCTTACCTCCCCATCACCTTCCTCTGGGGCTCCTCCCCTATTCTATTTCTTCCATCCTCTCATCAGATTCTCCCTTCTCCAGCCCTTAATCTCTTTCACCAATTGACTTTCCAGCTCTTTACGTCACCCTTCCCCCCTCCGTTTCACCCATCACCTGCTACAGTACCTTGTATTTCTTCCTCCCCTCCCCTCACCTTCTTACTCTGACACTTCTCATCTCTTTTTTCCAGTCCTGAAGTAGGGTCTCTGCCCGAAACATTGACTGTACTCTTTCCCATAGATGCTGCCTGACCTGCTGAGTTCCTCCAGCATTTTGTGTGTGTTGCTTTGATTTCTGGCATCTGCAAATGTTCTCTTGTTTGTAGAATTGCTCCCCAAATATTCCAGTCTTTCCAAGATGTTAAATTCTAATTCCAGATTTAACTGTCCACTCGTAAACAGTTTTCCTGAATGCCCATTTCCCTCTGAAATATGGGCATCTCATATCCAGAATCCATGTTTGTGCTATTCATCCCTGTGAATCTTTGCCAGTGACTGCAAATCAGCAGTTAATCCTCTCCATGAAAAGTTTTCACACATTTTTCAAAAGACCAAAGAGGAAAGGGGGAAAAACTGCTGGGTGGGTGCCCCTGTCACATACCACATTGATGCAAACTCTTAGAGGCACAGCCTCTTCAAAAGCAGCCTTTGCATTCTCTCTCTCTCTCTCTCTCTCTCTCTCTCTCTCTCTCTCTCTCTCTCTCTCTCACACACACACACACACACACACACACACACACACACACACACACACACACACACACACACACACACACACACACACACACACACACACACACACACACACACACACACTTGCTCACTCTTTCTCTCACTCTCCCTCCCTCACAAGTGAATTCACACGTGGCCACACTACACATAATTAAAACATGCAAATCATTCCTAGATTAAAACATTTCTGAAAATCTTCTTTCCCTGAGGGTTAAATCATTACCAAATATATTGAGTTACAATCCAACAATATTGAGGAACTGTGTTACTCTAAGACTGTAAACAAAGAAATGTTGAAAGTTATTCATCATGCACAGGTAAACAACATTCAACAAGTCTAAAGCATGAAATCCCCACATTAACCAAAATTCCAACATATTCTGACCCTTCAGTAACACCAATCACTGATTATTGTTGGGATTCTGATCATATGAACTGTCCGCTGTGGGATTCCGGGCATAATGACCCACATTACCTCAGCTAAACAGCAGATTTCAGCATTATCCTGCCCCCAACAACAACTTCCCCAATTGGGTACGGGGGAAATCCAGCACTGTGTTACTTCCCTTTTACAATCTCTCTGCTGGCTTCTACCCTGACCTGCATTTCCCCACACGATACCCTGTGTATTTTCTTGAAGTGAAAACACTTTAGCTGCCTCTGAATTATTCCCAAAGTTAACATCGAACTCCTGTACTTCCTTCTCCCATGCTCCATTCATTTTCCTCAGTACTCGTGCCTCAGTATGTGTAGGGTCACTGGGATCAAACAGTTCCAACATCTTTCTAGATTTGTTGGTGATATGAGACACTAATGTACTTATCCATCTGTTTGTGTTTCTGGTTTGAAATGATCTCGATCTAATGTTGATCCGTACACCCCTCGGGACACCATCCACAGAGAGGACGCAAATGCAGTGTGTGTTCTCCTTTCCTCTGGGAACATATACACACTCATCTATTGGGTCCCCGTTGTTATTACCCAGAACAGTCAGAACCACATTATTTAACTCCTTATTTGTTCCCCCAGCATGTCACAGTGTTTCTGGCAAAGTGGAGTGTATGTTCAGATGCAAGCACGTTATAATCAATCACCTTTCCTCGGCATTACTGAGACCAGGTATTGCTTTCTGGTAACTAACTTCATGGAACAGTTCCCTAGGATCATCCCCAGGGATCCGTAGAGTCTGTGCGGATTGGTGATAGCATATCCTCTTCACTGATGATCAACACTGGTGCACCTCAGGGGTGTGTGCTTAGCCCACTGCTCTACTCTCTGTGTACACATGACTGTTTTGCTTGGCACAGCTCAAATACCATCTATAAATTTGCTTACGATATATCCATTGTTGGTAGAATCTCAGATGGTGACAAGAGGGCGTACAGGAGTGAGATATGCCAACTAGTAGAGTGGTGCCAGAGCAACAACCTGGCACTCAACATCAGTAAGATGAAAGGGTTGATTGTGGACTTCAGGAAGGGTAAGACAAGAGAAAACACACCAATCCTCATAGAGAGATCTGAAGTGGAGAGAGTGAGCAGATTCAAGTTCCTAGGTGTCAAGATCTCTGAGGATCTAACATGGTCCCAACATATCAATGTAGGCATAAAGAAGGCAAGACAGCGGCTATACTTTATTAGGAGTTGAAGAGATTTGGCATGTCAACAAATACACTCAAAACCTTCTATAGTTGTACTGTGGAGAGCATTTTGATAGGCTGCATCACTGTCTGGTATGGAGGGGCTACTGCACAGGACCAAAAGAAGCTGCAGAAGGTTGTAAATCTAGTCAACTCCATCTTGGGTACTAGCCTACAAAGTAGCCAGGACATCTTTAGGGAGCGATGTCTCAGAAAGGAAATGTCTATTATTAAAGACCTCCAGCACCCAGGCCATGCCCTTTTCTCACTGTTACCATCAGGTAAGAGATACAGAAGCCTGAAGTCACACACTCAACGATTCAGGAACAGCCTCTTCCCCTCTGTCATCCCATTCCTAAATGGACATTGGAGCTTTACCCACTACCTCACATTTTTTAATGTACGGTATTTCTGATTTTGCACATTTTTAAATAATCTATTCAATATACATAAATGATTTACGTGATTTTTTATTATTATGTATTATTTTTTCTCTCTCTGCTGGATTATGTATTGCATTGAACTACGGCTGCTAACTTTACAAATTTCACGTCACATGCTAGTAATAATAAACCTGATTCTGATTCTGATTCTGATATATGTCCTGAAATCTTTCCCAATATCCCTCAGCTGCTGTACCCCGAGCGGTGTAGTGTATGTTATATCCTCAGCAATATCCCTCAGCTGCTGTACCCCGAGCGTTGTAGTGTATGTTATATCCTCAGTAATATCCCTCAGCTGCTGTACCCCGAGCGGTGTAGTGTATGTTATATCCCTCAGCAATATCCCTCAGCTGCTGTACCCCGAGCGGTGTCGTGTATGTTATATCCTCAGCAATATCCCTCAGCTGCTGTACCCCGAGCGGTGTAGTGTATGTTATATCCTCAGCAATATCCCTCAGCTGCTGTACCCCGAGCGGTGTAGTGTATGTTATATCCTCAGCAATATCCCTCAGCTGCTGTACCCCGAACGGTGTAGTGTATGTTATATCCCTCAGCTGCTGTACCCCGAGCGGTGTAGTGTATGTTATATCCTCAGCAATATCCCTCAGCTGCTGTACCCCGAGCGGTGTAGTGTATGTTATATCCTCAGCAATATCCCTCAGCTGCTGTACCCCGAGCGGTGTAGTGTATGTTATATCCTCAGCAATATCCCTCAGCTGCTGTACCCCGAACGGTGTAGTGTATGTTATATCCCTCAGCTGCTGTACCCCGAGCGGTGTAGTGTATGTTATATCCTCAGCAATATCCCTCAGCTGCTGTACCCCGAGCGGTGTAGTGTATGTTATATCCTCAGCAATATCCCTCAGCTGCTGTACCCCGAGCGGTGTAGTGTAGGTTATATCCTCAGCAATATCCCTCAGCTGCTGTACCCCGAGTGGTGTACTGTATGTTATATCCTCAGCAATATCCCTCAGCTGCTGTACCCCGAGCGATGTAGTGTATGTTATATCCTCAGCAATATCCCTCAGCTGCTGTACCCCGAGCGGTGTAGTGTATGTTATATCCTCAGCAATATCCCTCAGCTGCTGTACCCCGAGCGGTGTAGTGTATGTTATATCCTCAGCAATATCCCTCAGCTGCTGTACCCCGAGCGGTGTAGTGTATGTTATATCCCTCAGCAATATCCCTCAGCTGCTGTACCCCGAGTGGTGTAGTGTATGTTATATCCTCAGTAATATCCCTCAGCTGCTGTACCACGAGCGGTGTAGTGTATGTTATATCCCTCAGCAATATCCCTCAGCTGCTGTACCCCGAGCGGTGTAGTGTATGTTATATCCTCAGCAATATCCCTCAGCTGCTGTACCCCGAGTGGTGTAGTGTATGTTATATCCTCAGCAATATCCCTCAGCTGCTGTACCCCGAGCGGTGTAGTGTATGTTATATCCTCAGCAATATCCCTCAGCTGTTGTACCCCGAGCGTTGTAGTGTATGTTATATCCTCAGTAATATCCCTCAGCTGCTGTACCCCGAACGGTGTAGTGTAGGTTATATCCTCAGCAATATCCCTCAGCTGCTGTACCCCGAGTGGTGTACTGTATGTTATATCCTCAGCAATATCCCTCAGCTGCTGTACCCCGAGCGATGTAGTGTATGTTATATCCTCAGCAATATCCCTCAGCTGCTGTACCCCGAGCGGTGTAGTGTATGTTATATCCTCAGCAATATCCCTCAGCTGCTGTACCCCGAGCGGTGTAGTGTATGTTATATCCTCAGCAATATCACTCAGCTGCTGTACCCCGAGCGGTGTAGTGTATGTTATATCCCTCAGCAATATCCCTCAGCTGCTGTACCCCGAGTGGTGTAGTGTATGTTATATCCTCAGTAATATCCCTCAGCTGCTGTACCCCGAGCGGTGTAGTGTATGTTATATCCTCAGTAATATCCCTCAGCTGCTGTACCCCGAGTGGTGTAGTGTATGTTATATCCTCAGTAATATCCCTCAGCTGCTGTACCCCGAGCGGTGTAGTGTATGTTATATCCCTCAGCAATATCCCTCAGCTGCTGTACCCCGAGCGGTGTAGTGTATGTTATATCCTCAGCAATATCCCTCAGCTGCTGTACCCCGAGTGGTGTAGTGTATGTTATATCCTCAGTAATATCCCTCAGCTGCTGTACCCCGAGCGGTGTAGTGTATGTTATATCCCTCAGCAATATCCCTCAGCTGCTGTACCCCGAGTGGTGTAGTGTATGTTATATCCTCAGCAATATCCCTCAGCTGCTGTACCCCGAGCGGTGTAGTGTATGTTATATCCCTCAGCAATATCCCTCAGCTGCTGTACCCCGAGTGGTGTAGTGTATGTTATATCCTCAGTAATATCCCTCAGCTGCTGTACCCCGAGCGGTGTAGTGTATGTTATATCCCTCAGCAATATCCCTCAGCTGCTGTACCCCGAGCGGTGTAGTGTATGTTATATCCTCAGCAATATCCCTCAGCTGCTGTACCCCGAGTGGTGTAGTGTATGTTATATCCTCAGCAATATCCCTCAGCTGCTGTACCCCGAGCGGTGTAGTGTATGTTATATCCTCAGCAATATCCCTCAGCTGCTGTACACCGAGCGGTGTAGTGTATGTTATATCCTCAGCAATATCCCTCAGCTGCTGTACCCCGAGCGGTGTAGTGTATGTTATATCCTCAGTAATATCCCTCAGCTGCTGTACCCCGAGCGGTGTAGTGTATGTTATATCCTCAGTAATATCCCTCAGCAGCTGTACCCCGAGCGGTGTAGTGTCTGTTATATCCTCAGCTGCTGTACCCCGAGCGGTGTAGTGTATGTTATATCCTCAGCAATATCCCTCAGCTGCTGTATTCCGAGCGGTGTAGTGTATGTTATATCCTCAGCAATATCCCTCAGCTGCTGTACCCCGAGCGGTGTAGTGTATGTTATATCCCTCAGCTGCTGTACCCCGAGCGGTGTAGTGTCTGTTATATCCTCAGTAATGTCCTTCAGCTGCTGTACCCCGAGCGGTGTAGTGTATGTTATATCCCTCAGCAATATCCCTCAGCTGCTGTACCCCGAGCGGTGTAGTGTATGTTATATCCTCAGCAATATCCCTCAGCTGCTGTACCCCGAGCGGTGTAGTGTATGTTATATCCTCAGCAATATCCCTCAGCTGCTGTACCCCGAGCGGTGTAGTGTATGTTATATCCTCAGTAATATCCCTCAGCTGCTGTACCCCGAGCGGTGTAGTGTATGTTATATCCTCAGTAATATCCCTCAGCAGCTGTACCCCGAGCGGTGTAGTGTCTGTTATATCCTCAGCTGCTGTACCCCGAGCGGTGTAGTGTATGTTATATCCTCAGCAATATCCCTCAGCTGCTGTATTCCGAGCGGTGTAGTGTATGTTATATCCTCAGCAATATCCCTCAGCTGCTGTACCCCGAGCGGTGTAGTGTGTTATATCCCTCAGCAATATCCCTCAGCTGCTGTACCCCGAGCGGTGTAGTGTATGTTATATCCTCAGCAATATCCCTCAGCTGCTGTATCCCGAGCGGTGTAGTGTATGTTATATCCTCAGTAATATCCCTCAGCTGCTGTACCCCGAGCGGTGTAGTGTATGTTATATCCCTCAGCAATATCCCTCAGCTGCTGTACCCCGAGCGGTGTAGTGTATGTTATATCCTCAGCAATATCCCTCAGCTGCTGTATCCCGAGCGGTGTAGTGTATGTTATATCCTCAGCAATATCCCTCAGCTGCTGTACCCCGAGCGGTGTAGTGTATGTTATATCCCTCAGCAATATCCCTCAGCTGCTGTACCCCGAGTGGTGTAGTGTATGTTATATCCTCAGCAATATCCCTCAGCTGCTGTACCCCGAGCGGTGTAGTGTATGTTATATCCTCAGCAATATCCCTCAGCTGCTGTACCCCGAGCGGTGTAGTGTATGTTATATCCTCAGCAATATGCCTCAGCTGCTGTACCCCGAGCGGTGTAGTGTATGTTATATCCTCAGCAATATCCCTCAGCTGCTGTAACCCGAGTGGTGTAGTGTATGTTATATCCTCAGCTGCTGTACCCCGAGTGGTGTAGTGTATGTTATATCCTCAGCTGCTGTACCCCGAGTGGTGTAGTGTATGTTATATCCTCAGCAATATCTCTCAGCAGCTGTACCCCGAGCGGTGTAGTGTATGTTATATCCCTCAGCTGCTGTACCCCGAGTGGTGTAGTGTATGTTATATCCTCAGTAATATCCCTCAGCTGCTGTACCCTGAGCGGTGTAGTGTATGTTATATCCCTCAGCTACTGTACCCCGAGCGGTGTAGTGTATGTTATATCCCTCAGCTGCTGTACCCCGAGCGGTGTAGTGTATGTTATATCCTCAGCAATATCCCTCAGCTGCTGTACCCCGAGCGGTGTAGTGTATGTTATATCCTCAGCAATATCCCTCAGCTGCTGTACCCCGAGTGGTGTAGTGTATGTTATATCCTCAGCAATATCCCTCAGCTGCTGTACCCCGAGCGGTGTAGTGTATGTTATATCCTCAGCAATATCCCTCAGCTGCTGTACCCCGAGCGGTGTAGTGTATGTTATATCCTCAGCTACTGTACCCCGAGCGGTGTAGTGTATGTTATATCCCTCAGCTGCTGTACCCCGAGCGGTGTAGTGTATGTTATATCCTCAGCAATATCCCTCAGCTGCTGTAACCCAAGCGGTGTAGTGTATGTTATATCCTCAGCAATATCCCTCAGCTGCTGTACCCCGAGCGGTGTAGTGTATGTTATATCCTCAGCAATATCCCTCAGCTGCTGTACCCCGAGCGGTGTAGTGTATGTTATATCCTCAGCAATATCCCTCAGCTGCTGTACCCCGAGCGGTGTAGTGTATGTTATATCCCTCAGCTGCTGTACCCCGAGCGGTGTAGTGTATGTTATATCCTCAGCAATATCCCTCAGCTGCTGTACCCCGAGCGGTGTAGTGTATGTTATATCCTCAGTAATATCCCTCAGCTGCTGTACCCCGAGCGGAGTAGTGTATGTTATATCCTCAGTAATATCCCTCAGCTGCTGTACCCTGAGCGGTGTAGTGTATGTTATATCCTCAGTAATATCCCTCAGCTGCTGTACCCCGAGCGGTGTAGTGTATGTTATATCCTCAGCAATATCCCTCAGCTGCTGTACCCCGAGCAGTGTAGTGTATGTTATATCCTCAGCTGCTGTACCCCGAGTGGTGTAGTGTATGTTATATCCTCAGTAATATCCCTCAGCTGCTGTACCCCGAGCGGTGTAGTGTATGTTATATCCTCAGTAATATCCCTCAGCTGCTGTACCCCGAGCGGTGTAGTGTATGTTATATCCTCAGCAATATCCCTCAGCTGCTGTACCCCGAGCGGTGTAGTGTATGTTATATCCTCAGCAATATCCCTCAGCTGCTGTACCCTGAGCGGTGTAGTGTATGTTATATCCTCAGCAATATCCCTCAGCTGCTGTACCCCGAGCGGTGTAGTGTATGTTATATCCTCAGCTGCTGTACCCCGAGTGGTGTAGTGTATGTTATATCCTCAGTAATATCCCTCAGCAGCTGTACCCCGAGCGGTATAGTGTATGTTATATCCCTCAGCTGCTGTACCCCGAGCGGTGTAGTGTATGTTATATCCTCAGCAATATCTCTCAGCAGCTGTACCCCGAGCGGTGTAGTGTATGTTATATCCTCAGTAATATCCCTCAGCTGCTGTACCCCGAGCGGTGTAGTGTATGTTATGTCCTCAGCTGCTGTACCCCGAGCGGTGTAGTGTATGTTATATCCCTCAGCTGCTGTACCCCGAGCGGTGTAGTGTATGTTATATCCCTCAGCTGCTGTACCCCGAGCGGTGTAGTGTATGTTATATCCTCAGCAATATCTCTCAGCAGCTGTACCCCGAGCGGTGTAGTGTATGTTATATCCCTCAGCTGCTGTACCCCGAGTGGTGTAGTGTATGTTATATCCTCAGTAATATCCCTCAGCTGCTGTACCCCGAGCGGTGTAGTGTATGTTATATCCTCAGTAATATCCCTCAGCTGCTGTACCCTGAGCGGTGTAGTGGATGTTATATCCCTCAGCTACTGTACCCCGAGCGGTGTAGTGTATGTTATATCCCTCAGCTGCTGTACCCCGAGCGGTGTAGTGTATGTTATATCCTCAGCAATATCCCTCAGCTGCTGTACCCCGAGCGGTGTAGTGTATGTTATATCCTCAGCAATATCCCTCAGCTGCTGTACCCCGAGTGGTGTAGTGTATGTTATATCCTCAGCAATATCCCTCAGCTGCTGTACCCCGAGTGGTGTAGTGTATGTTATATCCTCAGCAATATCCCTCAGCTGCTGTACGCCGAGCGGTGTAGTGTATGTTATATCCTCAGCAATATCCCTCAGCTGCTGTACCCCGAGTGGTGTAGTGTATGTTATATCCTCAGCAATATCCCTCAGCTGCTGTACGCCGAGCGGTGTAGTGTATGTTATATCCTCAGCAATATCCCTCAGCTGCTGTACCCTGAGCGGTGTAGTGTATGTTATATCCTCAGCAATATCCCTCAGCTGCTGTACCCCGAGCGGTGTAGTGTATGTTATATCCCTCAGCTGCTGTACCCCGAGCGGTGTAGTGTATGTTATATCCTCAGCAATATCCCTCAGCTGCTGTATCCCGAGCGGTGTAGTGTATGTTATATCCTCAGCTGCTGTACCCCGAGCGGTGTAGTGTATGTTATATGCTCAGCAATATCCCTCAGCTGCTGTACGCCGAGCGGTGTAGTGTATGTTATATCCTCAGCAATATCCCTCAGCTGCTGTACCCCGAGCGGTGTAGTGTATGTTATATCCTCAGCTGCTGTACCCCGAGCGGTGTAGTGTATGTTATATCCTCAGCTGCTGTACCCCGAGCGGTGTAGTGTATGTTATATCCTCAGCAATATCCCTCAGCTGCTGTACCCCGAGCGGTGTAGTGTATGTTATATCCTCAGCTGCTGTACCCCGAGCGGTGTAGTGTATGTTATATCCCTCAGCAATATCCCTCAGCTGCTGTATCCCGAGCGGTGTAGTGTATGTTATATCCTCAGCAATATCCCTCAGCTGCTGTACCCCGAGCGGTGTAGTGTATGTTATATCCTCAGCTGCTGTACCCCGAGCGGTGTAGTGTATGTTATATCCCTCAGCTGCTGTACCCCGAGCGGTGTAGTGTATGTTATATCCTCAGCAATATCCCTCAGCTGCTGTACCCCGAGCGGTGTAGTGTATGTTATATCCTCAGTAATATCCCTCAGCTGCTGTACCCCGAGCGGTGTAGTGTATGTTATATCCTCAGCAATATCCCTCAGCTGCTGTACACCGAGCGGTGTAGTGTATGTTATATCCTCAGCAATATCCCTCAGCTGCTGTACCCCGAGCGGTGTAGTGTATGTTATATCCCTCAGCAATATCCCTCAGCTGCTGTACCCCGAGCGGTGTAGTGTATGTTATATCCCTCAGCTGCTGTACCCCGAGCGGTGTAGTGTATGTTATATCCTCAGCAATATCCCTCAGCTGCTGTACCCCGAACGGTGTAGTGTATGTTATATCCTCAGCAATATCCCTCAGCTGCTGTACCCCGAACGGTGTAGTGTATGTTATATCCTCAGTAATATCCCTCAGCTGCTGTACCCCGAGCGGTGTAGTGTATGTTATATCCTCAGCAATATCCCTCAGCTGCTGTACCCCGAGCGGTGTAGTGTATGTTATATCCTCAGCAATATCCCTCAGCTGCTGTACCCCGAGCGGTGTAGTGTATGTTATATCCTCAGCAATATCCCTCAGCTGCTGTACCCCGAGCGGTGTAGTGTATGTTATATCCTCAGTAATATCCCTCAGCTGCTGTACCCCGAGCGGTGTAGTGTATGTTATATCCCTCAGCTGCTGTACCCCGAGCGGTGTAGTGTATGTTATATCACTCAGCTGCTGTACCCCGAGCGGTGTAGTGTATGTTATATCCCTCAGCTGCTGTACCCCGAGCGGTGTAGTGTATGTTATATCCTCAGTAATATCCCTCAGCTTCTGTATCCCGAACGGTGTAGTGTATGTTATATCCTCAGCAATATCCCTCAGCTGCTGTACCCCGAGCGGTGTAGTGTATGTTATATCCTCAGCAATATCCCCCAGCTGCTGTACCCCGAGCGGTGTAGTGTATGTTATATCCCTCAGCAATATCCCTCAGCTGTTGTACCCCGAGCGGTGTAGTGTATGTTATATCCTCAGTAATATCCCTCAGCTGCTGTATCCCGAACGGTGTAGTGTATGTTATATCCCTCAGCTGCTGTACCCCGAGCGGTGTAGTGTATGTTATATCCTCAGCAATATCCCTCAGCTGCTGTATCCCGAACGGTGTAGCGTAATCATCCAGCCTCCCGGTTGCAGATCGAAACACACACACTATTCCTCTCTGGGCAGCAAGTTGGCCCTGCAGCTTTTGTATTTGCTTTAAACACTTTGCACGATCCCCGCTGTCGCTTTTCTTTTCACCTACTCATTTCTCTATCACATTTTTAGCTGCTTTTAAATCACTCTGCTGTTTCTTTAATTCCTCCATCTGGCTCTTAGCTCCCTGGTCAACTTCCTCCCGTTTACTCTTTTCTTTAACCAGTTTCTCACACTTCATCTGAAACTGGTTTATACTCACCAACCATACATCTCTGCATCTCTACGTCAGCTTTTCTTTAAAGTTTTCCACCTCCTCACAAAGCCTTTAGATTTCCTGTTCTGATATATCTCACTCAGTGTGACATTTGTGCCGACTTTCTATCAAATCCTCAGTCAGACAGGCAACTGCTACAGGCATTTGTGATCATTTAAATTCCT
This sequence comes from Hemitrygon akajei, assembly GCF_048418815.1. Lineage (NCBI taxonomy): Eukaryota > Metazoa > Chordata > Chondrichthyes > Myliobatiformes > Dasyatidae > Hemitrygon > Hemitrygon akajei. The sequence continues at coordinate 179,092,226 of NC_133125.1, forward strand.
GTCCGAAACTTTACCCTGAGCGACGTTGAAAAGTGCTTCACCAGTGATTTTCCCTTCAGCGCCAGTGTGACGAGCTTTCTCCCTGGGTCTCTGGGGAGAGTTATCGCTGCCAGTGCACTTGAAGCATCTGCTTTTCTATTCATTCCTGAACAATTCTAATGTTGCATTACAGTGTTATTGGCTACGGGTCATCTGACTGACCGTTACCACCTTCTTATTGGCTCTGGTCCAAGCTGGCATCCATTTCTTGCTCTTCTCTGTTCAGACCAAAGGGTCCTGCTGAAGGGTTTCGGCCCGAAACGTCGACTGTACTCTTTTCCTCGATGCTGCCTGGCCTGCTGAGTTGCTCCAGCATTTTGTGTGTGTTGCTCGGATTTTCTCGTTAGTGAAATGTATTTGGCTGCGATCACAACCAACACAACCTCAGGAAGTTCTGGGCAGCCCACAAGCGTCGCCACACATTCCGGAGCCAACACTGCAGGTCCACGATGTCCAGCAGAACAACACGAGCAACAACAACAACAACAACAACAACAACAACAAAGCATCCCCTTTCCCCTTCCCATTCACTCACACACATGGCACAGGCTGTGTCTGGGTTTCCTACCCCCAGTCCCTGTTCTGGACTCACAGACAATGAGAAATCAGGCCTTTAACTTACGGACGCACTGATACAGGAGTTTCGGCCATTTGAGTCATGTTGAAACTGTCAGGGCTTAGTTTCAACAGTTTCGGGTAATACACTGTCTAAGTTTAGAGTCATAGAGAAATACAACACAGAAACAGGCTCTTCAGCCCATCTAGTCCATGTTAACACAATTTAAACTGCCTGCTCCCATCCACCTGCACCAGGACCATGACAATCCATGTCCTTACTGTCAACGTACCTCTCCAAACTTCTCTTAAACTGGCCAGTTCCATTATAAAGTTAAAGTTCAAAGTAAATTTATTATTAAATTACATATTGGTCACCATGTACAACCCTGGGATTTATTTTCTTGTGGGCATACCCAATAAATCCAGAGAATAATAAGCACAACAGAATCAATGAAAGACTTGAGTGTTCAACTGGTGTCAAAAGACACAGATGAGGAGATGAGGCCTGGGGCAGATCGTATGGAATGGAGGGGTAGACTTGTGAGACCAAGTGGCCTACTCCTGCTCCCACTGTTCCTCCCGATGCGCTTACAGTTACATCAGCTCCAGTACTCAGAGATTGAGCCGCTCCAGGGGATGGCAGGGTGAGGGGAATGTGAGGAGGGAGGTGGTGGTAGACAGAGAGTGATGGAGGGGACGCAGATCGATTGAGAGAGAGAGAGAGAGAGAGAGAGAGATGCACAGAGAGGAACAGCAGAAGTGCAGATAGATTCTGAGAGAGCGAGAGAGAGAGAGGGATAGAGGGAAAAGCACAGGGAGATTACGGGGCAGAAAGAAATGGGAAAGAGGAAGGCTGAAAGAATAAAGGGGTGGGAGATGGGAAGAGACAGAGACAGAGAGGGGAGACGAAGAGAGAGGGATGTAGTGGAAAATATTGGAAATGCCCAGGAGATCAGGCAATGTCTGTACATAGAAACAAACAGTTAACAACATGGATTGATAACTTTATAACAGAATGGCAAGCTTCCCTCTAAGCAATGTAAATTTAAATCAACCTAATGATCTACAGATTTGAATTTGAATTTGAATTTATTTAAAATCTTATATCCCTCCCACAACGCAAGAGAGTAAATCTTTAACAAAGATCTTTGTAACACAAAGATCTCTTTGTGTTATGACTCCATTGTAATGTACAGACGTGAATTTATATGTCTAATGATTTGTAGAAAGAAGCTGTCCCATAGCCTGCTGGTCCTGCGTTAACACTGTGGTACCGTCTGCCAGATGGAAGCAGCTGGAACAGTTTATGGTTGTGGTGACTGGTGTCCACGATGATCTTCCAGGCCTTCTTTACTAACCTGCTGCTGTAAGTATTCTCAATGGAGGGAAGTTCACATCCACAGATGTGCTGGGCTGTCTGTACCACTCTCTGAAGTGCCCAGCGATTGAGGTTGGTGAAGTTCCTGTACCAGGCGGTGATACAGCCAGTCAGGATGCTCTCAATGGTGCCCCTGTAGAAGATCATGAGGATTTGGGGGCTCACACTGAACGTCTTCAGTCACCTGAGGTGGAAGGGATGCTGTTGTGCTTTTTTGCCACAAAGCCGGTGTGTACAGTCCAGGTGAGATCTTCAGTGATGTGTACACTGAGGAATTTGAAACTACTCACCCTGTCAACTGCAGTCCCATTGATGTTGATCAGTGAGAGCCTGTCTCCATTCCTCCTGAAATCCACAATCAGCTCTTTTGTGTTTTGGACATTGAGGGAGGGGTTGTATTCTTGGCACCACTGTGTCAGGGTGTTAACCCCTCCTCTGTAGGCTGTCTTGTCACCCTAGAAATAAGGCCGATCAATGTCTTGTCATTTGACCAACAGATTGGAGCTGTGTGTGGCAGCACAGACATGGGTGTAAAGGCGTGGGTGCAATTTGAAGGTCTTGGCAGACCAGGCAGGTCGGGCACCTTTAAGCGGATGAGGGTTCATCAGTACAGCCAGAAATGAGGCGGGTTGGTGGGGGGGGGGGGGGGGGGCGTCTCCAAGCAAGGCTGAAAAACAAAGGGGTGAGGTCTCCTCTACCCAGCATCTTGTTTGCAAACGTGCAGTCACTGGAGAACAAAACTGAGAACCTGACGACAAGATTGCTGTCTCGGAGGGAAATGAGGGACTGTTGTGTTCTATGTCTGAGTGAGACTTGGCTTTCTCCCAGCATGCCAGATACAAGGATCAAACAGAAAGGCTTCTTGATTTTCCATAAGGACTGAACCGTTGATTTGGAAAAGCCAAAGGTGAAGGTGAGCGATTCATGATAAACTGTTGCTGGTGCTCCGATGTGGCGGTTTTGTCAAACTCGTGTTCCCCCAACCCTGAACACCTAATGGGCAAGTGCCATCTGCTCAATTTACCACTGAAGCAGCATCCACCATCAGGGTCCTCCACCTCCCAGGACAGGCTCTCTTCTTGCTGATGCCATCAGAAAGGCGGCACAGGAGCCTCAGGACTCACACCTCCAGTTTCAGAAACAGTTACTATCCCTCAGCCATCAGGCTCTTGAACCAAGGGAATAACTTTACTCAACTTTACTTGCCCCGTCTTTTGAGATGCTCTCATAACCAATAGACTCACTCTCAAGGACTCTTCATCTCATGTTCTCGATGGTTATTGCTTATTTATTATTATTTATTTTGTTTGTATTTGCACAGTTTACTCTATTTCACACACTCATAGACTGTGTGTCTGTGAGTACAGAACAGGGACTGGAGATTGGAAACCCAGATTGGAAGCCTGTCTGGTGAGTGTGAGTGGGAGGGAAGGGGAAAGGGGCTTGTTTTGTTGTTGTAGTTTTGTTTTGATGCTGTTGCTGTTGTTGTTGCTTGTGTTGTTCTGCTGGACATCATGGACCTGCCATATTGGCTCCGGAATGTGTGGCGACGCTTGTGGGCTGCCCCAGCACATCCTGAGGTTGTGGAAATATGGATTGGAATGATTTAGCAGATAAGACGACTCGATATGGTTATGATGAGGAACTTCCCTCAGAAGATTTCCCACTGACATAACACCAAGGAGAGCCTGTGATACCAACAGCACGATTTCCCCACCCCCACACTTCCAATCACTATCAGAGAGGGAGGAGTGTGCAGAATATAGCATTAATGGTAAGACTCTTGGCAGTGTAGAGGATCAGAGGGATCTTTGGGTCTGAGTCCATAAGACGCTCAAAGCAGCTGCTCAGGTTGACTCTGTGGTTAAGAAGGCGTACGATGTATTGGCCTTCATCAATCGTGGAATTGAATTTAGGAGCAGAGAGGTAATGTTGCAGCTATATAGGACCCTGGTCAGACCCCACTTGGAGTACTGTGCTCAGTTCTGCTTGCCTCACTACAGGAAGGATATGGAAGCCATAGAAAAAGTGCAGAGGAGATTTACAAGGATGTTGCCTGGATTGGGGAGCATGCCTTATGAGAATAGGTTGAGTGAACTCAGCCTTTTCTCCTTGGAGCGACGGAGGATGAGAGATGATCTGATAGAGGTGTATAAGATGATAAGGGGCATTGATTGTGTGGATAGTCTGAGGCTTTTTCCCGGGGCTGAAATGGTTGCCACAAGAGGACACAGGTTTAAGATGCTGGGGAGTAGGTACAGAGGAGATGTCAGGGGTAAGTTTTTCACGCAGAGTGGGTGAGTGCGTGGAATGGGCTGCTGGCAACGGTGGTGGAGGTGGATACAATAGGGTCTTTTAAGAGGCTTTTAGATAGGTACATGGAGCTTCGAAAAATAGAGGGCTATGGGTAAGCCTAGTAATTTCTAAGATAGGGACATGTTGTGCACAACTTTGTGGGCCTAAGGGCCTGTATTGTGCTGTAGGTTTTCTATGTTTCTATTACTACTCCCCTTTATCAGGACTGGCAGCAGTAAAGGATGATCCAACACTAATCTTAAAAATCTGCAAGCACTTCCCTATTCACATCCCTCTGCTATCACACATGGAGTAACTAACTGTGTATAATCACCTCTGGCCTGAAAACAATTGGGTCTTTGTGTAATATTACTTCACCCATGCAGACAGCAGCTACTGAAACTATCCTGCTCCTCATCTTCTGCCCCACTGGTCTCCACATCCTTCACAATTCCCACCAGCTCCAGCAAAATCCCATCAGGCACATCCTCCCTTCCTCCTTTCAGCAGTTCAGAAATATTGGTCCCTCTCTGACTCCTTGGCTTATCTCTGTCCACACTAACTATTTCAAGAATAAAGTACTGCAGATACTGGAAATCTTTAAAAAATGCTTGAAATAGTCAGTCTTCAAGTTGTAACTTTCTCTTCCTGGAGATGCTGCCTGACTTGCTGAGTATTTCAAGCATTTTCTGCTTTTTTATCTCACCAACCACTTGCCATCTTGTGGCATTTTCTTCTGCACCCTCAGGGTGTGCAGTGTATATTTTCCCCACTTCCATCCCCATCATTCAGAGGCACAAGCAGTCTTTCAGGTGATCAGTGATTCACTTGCACCTCCCCCAATCGAGTGACTGCATTCAGCGCTCGACACTGGGAAAATCAAAAGCACATTGTGTGATCCCTTTAGGATCCCCGGTGTTCAGTCCACAGAGAGCAGCCATTCTCTATTGCCTGCCACTTCAGTACTTCATCCACTTTGACCTCAATGTCTACAGCCTCCTGCCCTGTTACAATGAGTGCACAGTGTTACACAGTGCAACTTTCCCAACTCAATATTGAATTCCCCAACGTTTGGTAACTTGTTCCTGGCTGTATCGGAACTGGCCATTTCTACCAGTCATCCATCAATGATTTGGCTCTGTTTTTCTATTCTCCATTGGAACAGCCTGGTCAGGTGGTCATGATATGCCTTAGCCCTGTGATTAGTGACACATAACACAGACAGAGAGGCAGAATCTGCTTTGAACTGTCACATTAACCTACTTGGTCTCATATGTTACCAACATTCTCTGTTTTTGTTCTTTACCAAATGGTTCACATCCTTTGTCACAAATTCCAACATTTTCTTTCTACTGATGTCAACACCTCTATTGTTTCCTGCTTTCTGTCTCCCGTGTTTCTTAGTGTGTTCACATTTTCCACCCTCCAATCCACAGGAGCCATCCAGAATTCATGGAAGTCTGGAAAACCAGAAACACAATCCACCTTTTTCATAATTACCTTTCTCAAACGATTGAATTTAGGTTATCGAGTCTTAGGATTTATCGCCTTCAATCCCATTAGTTTTGTCAGTACCAGTTCTTTACAGCGATTGCTATTTCTACATTTCCAGTCTGTTTTTATTTATTAATACAAATTCCATTCAGTGATTCACTTCCTTAGCTTCTTGTAATCTCTGTAAAGATTGACACAAATGCTTTAAGTTCATAAACAATCTTGTCTACCTAACAAAAATCCATCCTCCATATTGGCCCATCTCCAGACGTTGCCGATCTAAAGCTAATACTACTTGCCTGTGTTTGTCCCGTAAACCTTAAACTTCCAACATTCTGAACCAAAAAGGTGATCCAGGCTTCCTCTGACATGAACTACAAAACTTTCAAGGCTTCTGGCCTGCAGGATTCTATATAATTAATACATGTTACCAATACCCAAAAGGTTTATTTACTTATTTAGTGAGCTATAGTGTGGAATTGGCCCTTCGAGACACACTACCCAGCAATCCCCTGATTTAATCCTAGTCCAATCACGGGACAATTTACAATGACCAATTAAGCTACCAACCAACACATCTGTGGACTGTGGGCGGAAACCAGAGGACCCAGAGGAACCCCATGTAGTCACGGGTAGAATGTACAGACTCCTTACAGGCAGTGGCAGGAACTGAACCTGTGTTGCCTGTACTGTAAAACATTGTGCTAGCCACTGCTCTATCGTGCTGCCCCAAGGTATATTGCTCCTCCAACCGGAGAGTGACCTCATCATGGCAGTACAGGAGGCCTCGGACTGACATGTCAGAATGGGAATGGGGAGTGGAATTAAAATGGCTGGCCACCCAGAATTCCTACCAGTTGTGGACAGAGCATATATATTCTTTGCAGGTAGAAGAACTGGGCATGTCAAGGAAGATGTTAAGATATTTCCTGTAGTGACAGAATCTCAGAGTGACACTGTTAAAATCACAAACAAGAGAAAATCTGCAGATGCTGGAAATCCAAGCAACACACACAAAATGCTGGAGGGAACTCAGCAGGCCAGGCAGGTTAGGGGCCACTGATTTAAAACTGATGTACACAGGAATTTCCTCTCAGAGAAGGCAGAGACTCACTGGAATACTCAACCCCAAAGGGTAATGGAGACTCTGCCTTTTAAAGAGGAAATAGATGATTTTCTGGATGATTAGGGAATTAAAGAATATGCAAAATGTCAGATGAAGCCTGGGGCCTATCAGCCACGGTCAAATTAAATGATGGTACGTTTTATGGGCTGGATGGCCAACTACAGTTCCTATTATTTTTTTTCTGTCCTTAACAGCTCCTGTTTTCTCATGTCCTTATCAATGCTTTCAGCCATTTGCTGTTTCATATCTTCACCCACACTCTGAGCTCCCACCCATTCGACCGTCAACTGTGCACGGACATCTGTGCACGGCCGCAATGAAAAACTTACTTGCAGCACCAACACTGATACATAATATAAGCAGTGTTCACAAGGAGAAAATATATTAAACATGAACATAACTTTTACAAGAACAAACATGAAAATTATAAGAAAAAAACCAAAGTCAGCCCAGAAACTAGTTTGTGCCCTAAGATTCATTTTCTTGCAGGCATTCACAGTAGAACAAAGAAATAACAATAGAATCAATGAAAAATGCACAAAAACCAACACTGACAAACAACCAATGTGCAAAAGTAAACAAAAGGTGCAAATTTAATTAATCAATCAATTGATGAATTGATCAATGGATAAATCAATGAACCAGTCAATCAATCTGAGCCGAATCCTTTGGGAAACTGCCATGGATGGTCCCAAGCTCGGGCTGAGAAAGGAGGGGTTTGGCATCAGGCCAGCAGCACCATCCCATTAAAAACCCAGAGCTACAGACACCGCAACAAAAGCTCCAAAGACCTTATCCCTGGGAGAGAAAAACATCATATGGGCCACACCTGGGGAATACTTGAATCACTGGCCCAGGACAGAGGACTTTGGTGACCTAGTCCCAGTAGGGGTGATGGAATTAAGCTAAGCAACTAAGAATCATTCAGGAGATCGTAAAATTACCAGTTTGTTTAGACAGTTCAAAAGCATGTTTCTTAAAGAGATCATAGGTTGCAGATACCAGCAATGGTAGTTCATAAAAAGCAATATCTATTAGTTTTGTAAGCTGCCAGGAAGACATCACCATAAGGATAAAGGATGTACCAAGGAGAAGGATGAAGAGGACAGCAAGATCAGTGTGGAGTGGGCTAATACACCAGGGCATTTTCAGATAAAGAAAAAAGTGGTACTGGGTTCTTGAAGAACATTAAGGTTGATAAGTCCCCATGGTTTGATTTGGTGTACCCATCACCTGGAGTCAGGCTACATCTCTGGAGGGAAATAGACAGTTGACATTTCAGGTTGAGACCCTTCATTAGCAGTGGAAAGAAAGTGCGGAGAGTGAGCTATAAGATGTGGGGTGGGAGGGGTGGAACAAAATCTGGTAGGTGAGAGTAGATCCAGGTATGGGGGGAATGATCAGCAGGTGAAGGAGTATGAAAAGTGGGAATGGTGTAAGAAGCAGGGAGGTGATAGGTTGAACAGAGGAAAGGATGAATAAATTGATTGGACAGGACAGAATCAATGGAAGGAGGTGAGGAGGGAAACCAGAGGGAGGAATGTGTGGGTGATAGACAGATGGAGAGGGTGGGAAGGAAAATGAGATAGTATTTTGGGGCTGGTGGCTGGTGGGTGAGGTAGAGGGGCAGTGGGGCGGTGGCTGGAAAAATCAGTATTCATACCATCAGGCTGGAGACTGCCAAGACATAATAACATTCAGAACATAACAACATGATAACATTCAGGCAGCAGGATCAATACAGTTGGATCTAAACAAAATCCAGATGTGGGCAGATAAATGGCAGATGAAATTTAGTGTAAATAAATGTAAAATATTATATATAGGGAGTGGAAATGATAGACATAAACATACAATGGGGTTCTTGAGTTAGAAAGTGCACTCTATGAGAGGATTTGGGCTTCCTGGTAGACTCATCACTATCCACATCTGGACAATGCACAGAAGTGATTAGGAAGGCTTACAGAACGTTGGCCTATATAATGCGCTCAGTGGATTTCAAGTCTAGAGTCGTTCTCCTTTAGCTGTATAATGTGCTTATGAGGCCACACCTTGAATATGGAGAACAGTTTTGGTCTCCATATACTGTGAGGGATGTGAAGGCACAGGAGAGAGCTTAGAGATGGGCAACAAGACTAGTTCCAGGTCTGCAGTGTATGAACTATGAAGAAAGTTTGAAGGAACTGAATTGTTTTAGCCCAAGTAGATGTAGAACGAGAGGAGAAATGATAGAAGTGTTCAAGGTCATTAAGGGTGTAAATAAGGTGGATGCCAGCTGCTACTTTAAAATTAATCCATCAGTGAGGACGAGGTGGAGACCGGTTAAAGGGAGATTTCAGACTAACATCAGGAAGCATTTTTTTATACAGTGAGTTGCAGACACATTAAACAAACTACCTAGTTACGTAGTTGATAGTAGTTCAACACACCATGTGAATAGGAATTTGGTAAGCTGGTAGAATGGCCTGTTCTTGTCAAAAACTTTCCAATGTTCTAATAATGAGGTGCTGTACCTCTGATCTGTGTCAGGCCTCCACATGACAGTACAGGAGGAGGCTGCCTGGATAGTCTGTTGAGGAGATGACGGGCGGGTGCCATCTTGTCCCTGGGTGGAGCTGTGATATTGAGTGCCGGAGTGGGGATGTCCCGTCTGGATATCTGTCTAAACCATTCCTGTGTCCTGACTGAGTGTCGGTGAAAACTATCTCCTTACCTTCTGTGTTAAACACTCCCAGCGTGAAGAGAAGAGCAAGCAACAACATGTCCGAACACCGAGCGGGAGCCGAAGTTTCCAGACAATTCAGGGAAGTTTCCAGAGTTTCAGATTCCTGGACTTTGGACTCTGAACACTGAGACTGGGGGATGTGTGGAGAGTAAAATCAACAACAGCTTCCAATCATAAACATTGAACATTGAACCAGGGAGTGGTTCAGCTACCTGTGAAAATGAAAGGAAGGTAGACTCAGTCTGATTATGGAACTGAACAATGTGTTGAGGAATAAGGGTAGTTTATGCCATTGGAATCTGTCATGTCAGTCCACAAGGTTATGGCTGATGTTTGAAACTGGTAAATTAGTTTATTATTGTCACAAATAAAGTAAAGGACTTGTCTCATATACTGTTCGTACCGATCAATTCATTACACTGTGCACTGAGGTGTTACAATAACAGTGTCAGAATAAAGCTTTACAGAGAAAGTGCAATGTAGATAGCAAGGTGAAAGGTCACAGCAAGGTAGATTATGAGTTCAATATTCCACCTTTTCATAAAACATCATATGTTTCAGTTTTAACAATTTCTAATGCAATAAATTACCAAGACAGAGAACTACAAATGTTTACAGTCCTCTGAGTGCAGAAAATTCCCATTCTCCTGTTGAATAGTTTGTTCATTTTTACTGGACTGAGAGGTGTTTGAGAAACAAAAGTAACAACATTCATCTCTGAACCTTCACCATCCCACAATTCCAAGTGGGGCAATCTTGTTCGCTCACCTATTGTGGGACTTTTTACACCACAGCATGATTTCCCCTTCAGGAATCCCATGTTCATGCTGACTGTTTTCTAAACAACATAATATTGTATAATATCCCAGGATTTTCCCCAAATACTGATTTCAGGTTAACAGATTTAGAACTTCCATATTTTCTATCTTGCTCCTTTTTGAAATGGGCCACGTTTACCTGCATCCATCTACAGAAGACATATTAGAATATGTTTATTTAAGATGATCCCAGAGGATCCACTATCTCAGTTACCCAGCACTTTCAAACCTTTGATTGTAGTTCATGTATCCAATGGGTTTTGACGAGTTTTACTCTCATTAACTTCTTCAGTATTGATACCTATTTCTCCATCAGACGATCCTCAGTTCGCTGTTTCTGAGAATTTTCTCTTTCATGCAGATAGACATAAAGCCTTTGTTTGAATCAATGTGCCTTTTCTGCTTCCTCATGATACACTCAGTGGCCACAACATTAGATACACCTCTACACCTGCTCATTAATGCAACTATCTAATCAGCCGGTCTTGTGCCAGCAACTCAATTCATAACAGACATGGTCAATCAGTTCAGTTCAAACATCAGAAAGGGGAAGAAAATATGATCAAAGTGACTTCCATCATAGAATGATCATTGGTGCCAGATGGGGTGGTTTGAGTATCTCAGCAACTGCTGATCTCCTGGGATTTTCACTCACGACAGTCTCTAGAGTTTACTGAGAATGGTGGGAAGAAAATAAAACATCCAGTGAGCAGAGATTCTGGGTGAAATGCCTTGTTAATGAGAGAGGTCAAAGGAGAATGTGTGCATGCGTGTGTTTATGTGAGAGAGGTATTTTTGCCGTCTACTCTTTTCCTTTTCACATATCGAGTCAGCCTGTTCTGCCTCAAGCTGATTTACACTCACTTAATATTCTCTTTATCAATTTTTGGCTGATCCTTTAAGGAATTGACCCTTTTGGAAAATTGGGCTCTCTTCTGGGGAAGGTAGGACCTGTACAGGAGGAACGGTTTACCCCTGCACTGGAGGGGGATTAATATCCTCACAGGAAGATTTGATGGTGCTGCACAGGAGGGGTTAAACTCGAGTTGTGGGGGGGGATGGGAACCACAGCACCAGAACAGATAGTGGTGTGGTTGTGGAGAAGGAAGTTGTTAAGTCTAGAGGACCATGGAGTGACTAATATCCTGAGCTGCGTATATTTCTATGCCAGGAGTATCATAAGAAAGGCAGATGAGCTTAGGGCATGGATCAGCACGTGGAATTATAACATTGTAATCTTTAGTGAGACTTGTTTGCAGAAGGGACAAGCTCAATGTTCTGGGGTTCCATTGTTTTAGATGTGAAAGAGCAGGAGGGAATAAAGTGGGAGGTGTGGCTTTACTTGTGAGGGAAAATGTCACAACAGTGCTCAGTCAGGATAGACAGGAGAGCTCGTCCAGTGAGGCTCTGTGGGTAGAACTGGGAATAAAAATGTATGACCACGATAATGGGATTATATTATAGACCACCCAGCAGTTTGCGGGATTTACAGGAGCAAATTTGTAGAGAATTCGCAGACTTTTGCAAGAAACATAAGGTTGTGATAGTAGGTGATTTTAACTTGCCACATTGTAACTGGGACTCCTATGCTATGAAAGAACTAGATGGGAAAGAGCCTATCAAATATGTTTAGGGAAGTTTCCTTAATGAATACATAGAAGTCCCAACTAGAGAGAATGTGGTACGAGATCTACTATTATGGAATGAGACAAGGCTGGTGGCAGAAGTTCATTCATAATGACATTAGTTTCAAGGTAACTAGAAAAGGATAGGTCTCGTCCTTGGGTTGAGATTCTAAATTAGAGAAAGGCCAGTTTTGATGGTGTTAGAAAGGATCTGGCCAACATGAATTGGGACAGGTTGCTTTCTAGCAAAAGTGAACTTGGTAAGAGCGAGGCCTTCAAAAGTGAAATTTTGAGAGTACAATGTTTGTATGTTCCTATAAGAATAAAAGGCAAGGACAACGGGTTTAGGAACCTTGGTAATATCAAGAGATATTGAAGCCCTGGTTAAGAAAAAGGAGGAGGTGCATAGCAAGTATAGGACCAGGAACAGATGAGGTACTTGAACAGTATAGGAAATGCAAGAGAACACTGAAGAAGATAATCAGCAGGGCTAAAAGAAGACATGAGGTTGCTCTAGTAGACATGATGAATGAGAATCCTAAGGGATTCTACAGATATGTTAAGAGAAAATGGATAGAAAGACACAAAATTGGTCCTCTGGGACATCAGAGTGGTCACCTATTTGAGGAGCCAAAAGAGATGGAGGAGATCTTAAATGGATCTTTTTCCATCTGTTTTGGGAGATGGACGCGAGGCACAGAGTCTACACATGTGAGGCAATGCAGCAGTGAGTTAATGGACCCTACACAGATTACAGAGGAGGAAGTGTTTGCTGTCTTTAGGCAAACTAAGGTGGATAAATTCCCAGGGTTAATAATGTGTCCCCTCGGACCCTGCAAGAGGCTAGTACAGAAACTGCAAGGGCCTCAGCAGAGATATTTAAAACATCCTTAGGTGCTGGAGGATTGGGCGATAGGTAACATTGTTCTGTTGCTTAAGAAAAGCTCTATGAAAAAGATAGGAAACCATAGGCTGGTGAGTCTGACATCAATATTGGGAAAATTATTGGAAGATATTCTAAGGGACCAGATATATTTCGATAGACAGGGACTGATTATGTCCAGTCAACATGACTGTGTGTGTGGTAATTTGTGCCTAACCAATCTATAGAGTTTTTGAGTAAGTTACCAGGAAAGCTGATGACAGCAAGGCAGTGGGTTTTGTTTTCATGGATGTTAGCAAAGCCTTTGGCAAGCTGCCACATGGGAGGTTGGTCAAGAAGTTTCAGTTGCTCGACATTCAAGATGAGGTAGTAAATTGGATTAGACGGCTTTGTGGGAGAAGCAAGAGTGTGGTAGTAGATGGTTGTCTCTCAGACTGGAAGCCTGTGAACAGGGGAATGCCACAGGGATCAGTGCTTTGTCCATTGTTGTTTGTCATCTATGTCAATGATCTGGATGTTAATGTGGTAAACTGGATCAGCAAATTTAGGGTTTACTCTAAGTTTGGGGGTGTAGTGGACAGTGAGGAAGACTATCAAAGTTTGCAGTGGGACCTGGAAAATGGCAAATGGAATTTAATGCAGACAAGTACAAGTTGTTGCAGTTTGGGAGGACCAACCAGGGTAGGTCTTACACGGTGAGCAGTAGGGCACTGTGGTAGAACAGAGGGGTCTCAGTCTACAGATCCATAATTCCTTGGAAGTGACATCACAGATAGTTAGGGTTTTAGGTTTGTGAAAAACACTTTGACACATCGTCCTTCATAAATCAATAGAGGAGTTGGGATGTTATGTTGAAATTGTATTAGACACTGGTGAGGTCTAATTTGGAGTATTGTGTGCAGTTTTTGTCACCTACCTTCAGTAAAGATGTAAAGAAGATTGAAAGAGTGTCGAGGAGATTTACAAGGATGTTGCTGGATCTTACGGACCTGAGCTATAGGGAAAGGTTTGAATAGGTTAGTACTTTATTTCCTAGAATGTAGAAGATTGAGTGGACATTTGATAAAGATATACAAAATTATGAAGAATGTGCATAGATAGGGTGAATACAAGGTTGGGTGAGATGACAACTAGAGGTCATGGGTTAAGAGTGAAAGGTGAAATGTCTAAAAGGATCATGATGGGAAACTTCTTCACTCAGAGGGTGATGAGAGTGTGGAATGAACTGCCAGTGGTGGATGCAGGGTCAATTTCCACAACTAAGAGACAATTGGATAGGTACATGGATGAGAGGGGTAAGGGGGGGGGGGCTGTGGTCTGGTGCAGGTCAATGGACTCGGCAGATTAATAGTTTGGCATAGATGAGATGGGCTGAAGGGCCTGTTTCTGTGCTGTAGTGCTCTATGACTCCATAAATTCTAATGTTCCCAATCACCAGATTTACTACCTTTCTTTTGTTCCAGATCCATCTTTAATGTCTCCTGTAATTCAAATTGAACCAATATTTTTGCCCTGACACAGGTATATTTGTGTCAAATTATGAATCATTTCTTTGAGTTTGAGCCATTTTCTGTCTCATTCACTTGAAGTACTTTCCCAACCTGTCACAGCCAACCTACCCCTCATGTCTTCCTATGGTTCCCTTTATTAAAATAAAAACTGTGAAAATAGACACAAGTTATTCTAAGTGAAGAATGGCTGCAGAAGCTAGCCTACTTAGCAAACATTTTTCTTCATATGAACTCGTTGACCAAGTCTCTGCAAGGCTCTGGAGAAAACGTTTTGACTTCAAGTAATAAGATTCTTGGAATTAAAAGGAAACTGAATCTTTGGAAAAATCATTTTGCAGAAGGAAATCTTGAAATGTTTCCAATGCTGTTGGGCTTGAGAGTGAGGAAGGACATCAGAGAGTCTCGAGTCTTATTGAAAATCACCTGAAGAACTGAGAACTAAATTGAACAGTATTTTTCCTCCCTTTCAACACAAGTGTATGACTGGGTGAGGGACCCTTTCTCTGAATCTTCTCCTCAACCTGAGAACTTGACTTTGAGAGAAGAGGAGGAACTTCGTGAGATGCAGTCTGATCGTGCACTCAAGATGGGATTTACTGACCTGCCCCTGGACAAGTTCTGGATTTCTGTGAAAGAAGAGTATCCTGTCATTTATGTGTGAGCAAGCTTTTTCTTGTTTAATTTCAAGAAATGTAAACTAAAAATGTATTCCCTCCTCAAAACAGCATTGACAATTATTTTGGATTATTATATCAGAATCAGAATCAGGTTTATTTTCACCGGTATGTGATGTGAAATTTGTTAACTTAGCATCTGCAGTTCAATGCAATACACAATACAGAAGAAAAAATAAAATAATAGTAATAAATAAGTATGTACAAATTGCTGTTCATCCTAATGTACCATGAACTGTAGATATAATGATTTTTATACTGGGGTTCCCTGAGACCTGAAAATTATTTCAAGGGTTCCTCCAGGGCAAAAAGGTTGAGAAAGGCTGGGTCAGAGGATGGGCAATTAGTTTACAGGTAGAAACAGGATATAGGGAAATGGTGAGGAAGGACAGGCAGTTGACAGCAAAACTGAAGTGTGCCCTTTTTTAATGCAAGAAGTATCAGGAACAAGGATGGTGAACTTAGATCAAAGGTCCGTACATGGAACTATGATGTTGCAACTTGGCTGTCACAAGGGCAGGAAAGGCTACTGGATGTTCCAGGAGTTAGATGTTTAAAAGGAGACAGGGAGGAGGTAAAAGAGATGGGGGAGTGGCATTGCTAATCAGGGAGAGTATCACAACTGGTGGACGTCCTGGTGGGATTGGAAATAGGAATGGAGCAATCACCCTATGGGGGTTATTCTAGAGAGCCCCACACACCAACAGCAGAGCCTATTGGGTATGGGTGACAATTGAGACAGCAATAGGTGAGGGAAATAACTCCAAATCTCAGTGGGGGTGGGGGTGGATTGAGTTAATGGCACAAAACTTCAGACTAACAAAGAAATGAAAAACAGTTTTCTGAAGACAACAGAAACAAAGCCATCAGCACATAACTTTAGCCTCTTTCTGCAGCAATTACATCAGATGGGTCTGACACGAGTTTGTGGAGAAGATTGTTTAAGACGATGCAGTGGATGTAAATAAACACAAAGGTGATAAAATGTTAACATTCGGAAGAAGGAGAAGCAAACCCACAGCATGGTTAACAGCGGCCCCGTTACTCTCTGTCTTTCCTCTCCCCACCCTCCCAACCTGTCTATCAACTTCATCTTCCTCCCTTTGGGCCCCCACCTCCTTCCCCTTCCCATTAATCCATGGTCTACTGTCCTATCAGATTCCTTCCATTTCAGCCCTCTGCCTATCTAAGTTCAAGGTTCAATGTCAATTTATCATTGGGTGTCTCTGTCACCATGTGCTACACTGAGATTCATCGTCTTGCAGACATCTCCCAGCTTCTCACATTACTCTCACTTCATTGTCCCTCCCTCCTGCCTTCCCCCCTCACCTTGATTCACCTATCACCTGCAAGCCCCCTCCCTTTTCATCCTAGTTTCTACCCCCTACCTTTCCTGTCTGATGAAGTGTCTTAGCCCAAAACATCCACTGTGCATTTCTCTCCGTAGATGCTTTCCGGCTGCTCATTTCCTCCTACATTTTGTGTGTGTATTGATCCAGATTTTATAAACTTATTGGGATACAGCAAGGAATAGACCATTCTAGCCAGGCCGTGCTGCCCTGCTGCCCCCAATTTAACCCTAGTCTAATCGTAGGACAATTTAAAAAGAACAATTAACCTGCCAACCAGTACATCTTTGGACTATGGGAGGAAACCAGAGCACCCGGAGGAAACTCACATGGTCATGGAGAGAACGTGCTGAGTCCTTACGTTCAGCGGTGGGAATTGAACCCGGGTCGCTGGTACTGTGAAGTGTGTAGCCATTACACTACATTTCTAATGTCAGTTGTCTCTCTTGTGACATAACTTCAGCCTCTTGCAATAGTGACATCAGATTCAGATTCATTTTATTTATCACGTAAACATCAAACGATATAGTTAAACATGTAATAACAACCAACACACCTAAGGATGTGCTGGGGGCAGCCTGCAAGTGTTGCCACACATTCTAGCACAAACGTAGCACATCTACAATGTTCAGCACAACAACACAACACACAATAACACAAACAGCAACAACAACAGAAGAAAATAAGACAACAGCAAGACAAGGCTCTTTCCCACCATCCCAACCACTCAGGAGACAGGGTGGGAGAGATCTAGTTAAGGTAATCGTGGGAATCAGTAGGTTTATTAAAGATATTGGTGTCTCCGGAGATGGGGAGGGAGCTATTAGAAATGGACTGAGTGAATTTAAGGACGGGGTGTAATTTAGAGGCAAAGCTGATGAATTTGATGAGTTCAGCATGGGTACATGAAGCAGCACCAATGCAGTGGTCAGCACAGCAGAGTAAGATTTGCCTGTGCTTCCACAGCCCAGATGAATGTTGATTGGGGTTTTAAGTACTGTTGGAGCATGAGGGAAAGTTAGAATCGTGAAGCGGCAATTTGACCAAACGGAGGGGAAAGATGTGGTGTTAGTTCAGACCAGTGTTGACGTAACAGGAATGGATCTGCCTCTTACCATTGGGGTCCCGGGAGAGGCCATCCATACTTTCAGAGAAGAGGGGAGTGGAGGTGAGGGTGCCCAATTGGAATTCGTGTTTCCCATAGCTGAGAGTGGGGACGTTAAAGAAAAGTTTCTCTCGTTTCTGCGGAGTGAGGGAAAGGAGTTGTCTGATGTGAGAGGTCTACTGATTCCTTCAGCTGTTGATTTAAATCCTGAGCTCGTTTTGGCTATTATATCACTGGCTGATAAATGCAGAGGTGTACCTGGTGAGAGCCAAAGTTACTGCAGGCTGGGAGTGTTCTCTGGAGTCAAGCCCACACCCGATGGGGAAGAAGAATATGAGACTTGGGCTGAGCAGACATCTCAGTTACAGGATGAATGACTGTGCTCAGATAATATGAAAAGACAGCGGCTGGTAGAGAGCTTGAAGGGTCGGCGGCCGATATAGTGAAGTTCCTCAAGGAAGGAAATCCACTAGCCATGTCAGCTAATTACCTACAAGCTCTGGAAGATACTTTTGGAAACAAGAGAAAATCTACAGATGCTGGAAATCCGAGCAACAGACACAAAATGCTGGAGGAACTCAGCAGGCCAGGCGGCATCTATGGTAAAGAGTACAGTTGATGGTTTGGTTTCAGCCAGAAACGTCGACTGTACTCTTCCATAGATGCTGACTGGCCTGCTGAGTTCTTCCAGCATTTTGTGGAAGATGCTTCTGGCTCTGCTGGAAGTGCAGCCGATCTTCGGATGAAATTCAGGAACACATTTCAGGAGGAAGGAGGGTCGTTGTCTGTCCACATTTTCAAGCTGGAGAAGCTGCTGCCTTGTTGGTGCCGCAAAGGGAGCATTCAACTTGTCTGAGAGAAACTGTTTGATGATCGAGCAAGTTGCGAAGGGCGTGCTGTCACGTGTCATGATTGCTCGAAGTATTCGATTAACTCCGCCATCTTTTACCGAGTTACTCACAGAAGTTAGAGAGGAGGAAAACGTAATGGAGGATCGGGAGGCTTCCGTCAGTGGGGCACAGTCCTCAGTAGTAGCCTCTGTTGCTAAAGTGAACCCTGATGCCACAGACGCAGGGGTTACAGGACATCGGGAAAAACCTGAGAGCTGAGGAATTTTGGGTGATATCGGTTGGTGCTGTCACCAAGCCTGACACGGCCAATAGGAAGCTGGACTCACTGGTGGGATGTATCAAGGCGAGGCCGGCTCCTGAGTGGGGTCCCTTGACCAGAGAAGTGACCTGTTACACTTGTGAAGAAGATGGGCATTTCAAGTGGGAGTGCGAAGGACAGGAAGATTTTCAGAAAGTAAATCAGCGGTTGTTCAAAAAGAGAAGAGAAGAATTAAAATTACGTACGGACCTAGTAAAGGAACGGACTGATGTTTTAGAGACGATACATTCCTATCAATGTATCAAGGTAAATATTAAAGTATCAAACACTATTCCTGAAGGTTTAGAAACTCCAAGCTCCGATGTATCCATACTGATTGAAGGTGTTTATGCTAGAGCCATACTCGACACAGGCTCTCAAGTTACTTTGCTTTATAGATCCTTTTACAGGTGTCCCCCATTTTCGAACATTCGCTTTACGACAACTCGCTGTTACGAAAGACCTACATTAGTACCTGTTTTCACTAACCAAAGAGGGTTTTTGCATTTACGAAAAAAAGACGCCCACTTTATATGTGCGTTTACCCCGAGAAAGACTACAATGACCGTGAAACCTTGTGCGGGCAGTTGTTTGCACATGTGTGTACATGCCGATTTTTGTTCTCCAAATCGACTTTGGCTCGCTAAGTGAAACTACACCGTACATACAATATTTCTACTTTATATAGGGTGTATATTTATCATATCATTCCTGCTTTTACTATATGTTACTGTTATTTTAGGTTTATATGTTATTTGGTATGATTTGGTAGGTTATTTTTTGGGTCTGGGAACGCTCAAAATTTTTCCCATGTAAATTAATGATAATTGCTTCTTCGCTTTACGACATTTCGGTTTACAAACGGTTCCATAGGAACGCTCTACCTTCGGATTGGGGGGGGGAAACCTGTACAACCGTATTCGATGCATTTATCATTGACACCACTCTGTGCCCTTGAGATTCGGAAGCCTGGTACTGATGAGTACCATTACGATGGTTATTTCTTTTTGAAACTGAAGTTTCCGGGAGCAGATGTTGGAGTAACTGAGACTATTGACACATCCGTATCGGTCTGCCCGGATCTGATCGAAAAGGGTGGAGCTTCCATTCTCGTGGGGCAAATACTGCCATTGTGAGGAGGCTCATGGGAGCGTGCAAGGAGATAAACGGAGAGAACTTTTTGAAAACCTAGTCCATTCACCCTGTGTTCAGAGATGCTTTTGAGAAGGTACAAGTTTCTGCTAAGCAGGACGATGAACAGAAACAAGGAACTGTATGGTGCACCCGGTCTAAACCTATCATGTTACATCCTGGAAGAGTAGCTAGACAGGAGCCCCAGAACTTGCCAGAATGTCTGAGGAATGGATAAGAAGATTAACTGAGTAGGTGTTGGGACATGAAGATGCATTTTCTACTGATGCAGCTGATGTTGGTTACTCCAGGAGTAGGCATCCGTTAGTCTCGTGAAACCATGGATTTGCGCCTTGGAAGTTTTCCAGGGCGCAGGCCTGAGCAAGGTTGTCTGGGAGACAAGGTGCTTTGTGTGGATGAATGGCTTCAAGGAGGAAGGACCAGCGCTCTCGTGGGGGACCCGTTTGTTCGATATGGATTTTGAGAGACATTCGGAAGGTCGTGTGTGCTTTCATGCAGATCAAAGGTCCTGTGAGTGAGTTACAGATGAGCTCCACTTGTGTGCATATTTGATTGTTTAAGTATAATGGGCCCTTTTTGTTTTTTCTCTTTCTTTCCCTCAATAAATGTTTGCTTAAGTTAACATTCTTAATTGTACTTCTTTATAATTGTATGCAGCGTATGATTTGTTAGTTCTTGCCAAGGACATTAATTCACACAAACCGGGGTTTGGGTGGGCGAGACATCCCAGCCTCACTGACTTGGTGGGACAAAAGTTGTTTACACCCTAGACATACAAAACCGGAAAGTTGGGTTTCTCACCGTGGAGTTCCGTGGCTGTTAACGAGCGGCTAACAAGCTGCATTTCCAGAGACGCCGCAGTAAAAAGGGTTTCACAATTTATCAAATACCTCTCAGTCCGCTAAAAAGGAAAAGGCCATTTAATACAAAAGTGGAAATTTTTGTTGCTAAAAGAGAATTGGAATGCTGTGTCCTGGTTATTCGTTGCATGAGATGCTGTAAACATCAGCTATGACCCAGGTACAGCGAGAGACACACTGAAGCTGATCAAAGTTTAAAGTAAGTTTATTGTCAAAGTAAATATTTGCCACCAGATACAACGTGAGATTTGCTCTGTTGCAGGTGTTCACAGTAAATACAGGAAACAGAATTGAGTCAATGAAAGACCACACCTAACACGATGGACATCAACCAACTGCAAAAAAGCAAAGACAGATCTGTGCAAATACAAAAAGAAAGAGAAAAAAGAAACAACAATAATACTGCCGAATAAATAAGCAACAAATATCAGGAACATCAGATGGAAGAGTCCTTGAAAGTGAGTCCAGTTGAGTGGGGACAGTTCACTGCTGGGGCAAGTGAAGCTACCCCCTCTGCTTCAATCGCTGATGTTTGGGGGGTCTTGAGGCTCCTGAATCTTCTTCCAGATGTCAGCAGTGAGAAAAGAGCACGGCCTAGATGGTGGGGGTCCTTGATGATGGATGCTGCTTTCCTGTGACGGTGCTCCATGTTGATGTGCTCAGTGGTGGGGAGGGCTTTACTGGTGACAGACTGGGCTGTATCCACCACTGTTTCTAGGCTTTTCTGTACAAGGGATACAAGTGTAAAGCGAGTAGACCAGGGGGCTAATCCCACAGCCTGCTGGTACACCTGTACTGGTAGAGATTGTGGAGGAGATTTTGTTGCCAATTCGGACTGACTGGGGTCTGCAAGTGAGGAAATCGAGGATCCAATTGCACAAGGAGGTATTGAGGCCTAGGACTTGAATCTTATTAAACAGCTCACTGAGTTTTAACAGGAAATGTGCAGAAATAAGGGAAATAGAATAAACACTTGGCCAACAGGGCCGTTAACTAGAACTTTCAAACTTAAAGTCGCTCTGTAGTTTAATACTAAGTAAGTATCACATCCTACAGTGTCAGTCTAAATGGTTGTTTTCTTTTCCAGAAAGAGTGGGGAGCAATGATGTTGCTCTGGCTTTGATCAAGTCTCAACAAGACTGAAACAAGGGGAAGGGAGTTAACTACTGTTGCCATCAAACACTAATTGTCTGGACCACGTGTGATTGCCAGACCCATTCCCCAGACCGCCTGTGAGGGTGTGCAGACCCCGGGGCAGAGTCCTTGATTGTGATAAATCTCATGGAATGACAGAGCAGGTTCGAGTGGTGTAACCTACCCTTCTTTCTGAATACACGGTTCACTTCACAAAATGAATCTACCTGGCTTTCACTTTCACAAGTAGCTGAACCCCTCCCTGGGTCAGTGTCCACGAGTAACAACCAGACTCAGGTTTAATATCACTGGCATGTGCTGTGAACTTTGTGTTTTTCAGCAGCATTACATTGCAGTACATAGTCATAAAATTAGAAAAAATATGTGTAAAATAAGTGAATAAATAGTGCAACATGAGAGGGAATAACACTGTGAATGTGTTCCTGGGTTCAATGTCCATTCAGAAATCTGATGGCAGAGAAGAAGCTGTTCCTAAAACACTGAGTGTGTATCTTAAGGCCCCTGTACCTCCCCTTGATGGTAGTAATGAGAAGAGGGTATGTTGAGGGTTATGGTGGTTATCAATGATGGATGTCGCCTTTTTGAGGCATCACCATTTGAAAGTGCCCTGGATGCTGGGGAGGCTGGTGCCCATGGTGGGGCTGAATGAGTTTACAAATTTCTGCAGCTTTTCCTGATCCTGTGCAATGGCCACTCCATACCACATTGTGATGCAGTCACTTAAAATTCTCTCCAGGGTGCGTCTGTAGAAATTTACAATTGTCTCTGGTGACACACCAATTCTCCTCAAACTCCTAATGAAATATGGCCATTGTTGTGCCTTCTTTGTAATTGCACAATCTGTTGGGCCCAGGATAGATACTCGGAGATGTTGACACCCATGAACTTGAAACTGCTCATCCTTTCCACCTCCAATCCCTCGCTGAGGACTGGTGTGTGTTCCCTTGACTTACCCTTGCTGAAGTCCACAGTCAATTCCTTGATCTTACTGACATTGAGTGCAAGGTTGTTACTGCAACACCACTCAACCAGCAGAACTATCTCACTCCAGTACGGCTTCTTGTCATCATCTGAAATTCTGACGACAATAGTTGTGTCAATGTCAAATTTATCAATGGTGTTTGAGCTGTGCCTGACCACACAGTCACGGGTGCAGTGTGAGTAGAGCAGTGGGTGAAGTCTGTATCATTGAGATGCACCAGTGTTGTTGCTAGCGAGGGGGAGATGTTATTCCTGATCCACTCAGACTGTGGTCTCCCAGTGAGGAAGTTAAGGATGCAGTTGCAGAGGGAGGTACAGAGGCCCAGGTTTTGGAGTTGTTTGATTAGAGCTGAGGGTATGATTGTGTTGAACACTGGGTGTGGTCAACAAACAGCAGCCTGACGTAAGCATTACTGTCCAGTGATCCAGGGCCGACTGGAGAGCCAGTGAGGTTGTATCTGCTGTAAACCTATTGTGGCGATAGGCAAATTGGAGTGGGCCCAGGTGCTTGTGCTGAGTTGATTCTTGCCATGACCAACTCCTCAGAGCACATCATCACAGTTGATGTGAGTGCCACTGGGCGAGAATAACTGAGGCAGCTGGAGGTTTGATTTCAAAAGTTCCAAGATCTGCAGATTTTCTCATGTTTTGAAAACACCACAGGTCTACCCCATCAGTGAGTTGCTCTTTGGTAGAGAAACTGAAGGAGCTGGACTTGGTGTGGACCGTGTTGCTGCCTGCTACAAAGAGATGTCGGAGTTGGTGTGTGAAGGAGGTGTGCAGTCTAATAGTGAGTGATTGTTTTAGATAGATAGATAGATACTTTATTCATCCCCATGGGGAAATTCAACTTTTTTCCAATGTCCCATACACTTGTTGTAGCAAAACTAATTACATACAATACTTAACTCAGTAAAAAATATGATATGCATCTAAATCACTATCTCAAAAAGCATTAATAATAGCTTTTAAAAAGTTCTTAAGTCCTGGCGGTTGAATTGTAAAGCCTAATGGCATTGGGGAGTATTGACCTCTTCATCCTGTCTGAGGAGCATTGCATCGACAGTAACCTGTCGCTGAAGCTGCTTCTCTGTCTCTGGATGGTGCTATGTAGAGGATGTTCAGAGTTTTCCATAATTGACCGTAGCCTACTCAGCACCCTTCGCTCAGCTACCGATGTTAAACTCTCCAGTACTTTGCCCACGACAGAGCCCGCCTTCCTTACCAGCTTATTAAGACGTGAGGCGTCCCTCTTCTTAATGCTTCCTCCCCAACACGCCACCACAAAGAAGAGGGCGCTCTCCACAACTGACCTATAGAACATCTTCAGCATCTCACTACAGACATTGAATGACGCCAACCTTCTAAGGAAGTACAGTCAACTCTGTCGCTTTTCTTGTTATTGCAGGACCTGTTGGACATTGGTAATGTGGAATGCTGCAAGTCCGGTTCACTGGTTTATTGGTGGGACTGATGCTGGGGGAGCTGTGTGACCTCAGTTGTAGTGAGAACCAGGCCTTAAGCCATCCAGGAGAGAGGCATCGGAGTTGGTTCGGAAGGCGGTATGGTGCAGCTCCAGTGTTCGCTGGGCGAAGACAAGCTGTATTGTCTTCAACTGCAGACTGCTGCAACATTTATGGACTTAGGGACTAGGTACTGTTTTTTTTTGAGTGACTGTACCTTACTGTTATATTGTATGTGCGATATGTGGGCTTGTGCTGTGTGTGACTGTTGGTACTGTGTTTTGCATATTGGCCTGAAGTAACACTGTTTCGTTTGGCTGTATTCATGGGTATTCATGTATGGTTGAATGATAATTAAATTCAAACTTGAATCTCACAGGGATTCTTCAAATTCCTTCTCCTTGGATCCAGCACCAATCTGATTTTCCCTACCTACCTGGATTTTGAAATTACCCATGCCCAAGATAATGAAATGTTTCTTTCTTTTTATATCTTTTTATTAATTTTAAACAAACATAAGAGAAACATAGATACAGAGAGTTTGAGAATACATAATTAATAAGTTAAGGTATAAATACAAATAGATGATAATCCATATATAATAACCTCCCAAACTCATAGTGATTACGAAAAAAGGAGTAAATAAGGAAAAAAAAACCCTTCCAAAAAAAAATCTAACCAACATGGGCCATTGCATTAAGTCAAATATGCACAGCAGCGTCAATAACTCCGTAACTCCATCCAAATAATTAAGGATAATAAAAGTAAGGCTTAGGAAAAGTCAGTTTAGTAATTGAAGGGTCAAAAACAACACTTCTAATTTTTTCTAAACTCAAACAAGAAATAGTTTGAAAAAACCACTGAAATATGGTTGGAGGATTAATTTCTTTCCAATTCAATAGGATAGATCTTCTAGCCATTAATGTAACAAATGCAATCATCTGCCGATCTGAGGGGGTTAAACAACTATTATCCACCATTGGTAAACCAAAAATTGCAGTAATAGGATGCGGTTGCAATTTAATATTCAGAACTTTTGAAATAATACCGAAAATATCTTTCCAATAATTTTGCAAGCAAGGGCAAGACCAAAACATGTGGGTCAATGAAGCGACTTCAGAATGACATCTGTCACAGGTTGGATTAACATTAGAATAAAATCGAGCAAGTTTATCCTTAGACATGTGAGCTCTGTGTACAACCTTAAATTGTATTAAGGCATGTTTAGCACAAATAGAAGAAGAATTGACTAATTGTAAAATTTTCTCCCACTGCTCAGTGGGTATAAAACAATGAAGTTCTTTTTCCCATTCCTTCTTAATTTTTCCTGATACTTCTGGCTGTATTTTCATGATCATATTATAAATAATGGCTACTAAACCCTTCTGGCAAGGATTCAGAGCTAAAAAAATTTCGAAATTTTTACATGTCTTTTCTCGCTCCCTCTGTAATTTGTACCCTACATCCTGACTGCTGTTCAGAGGCCTGTATTTATCTCCTATCCATGTATTTTTTCCCTTTGAAGTTTCTTAACTCTACTTGAGGATTCTACATTTTCTAAGCCTACGTCACCTTTTAGTCTCTCTGATGTAACATTACCATCCGCCCTGTTGAATATCATCTTTGGAAAACTTGCTTCTATGACTCTATCTACTCACCTGTGTCAGCATGTGAAAAGTTGCAGACCCAGAATTCCTTGCAGGACACTATTACTTACATCTTTGCAAGTTATCCTTATCCTCCGCCTCCTGCGAGTGACCTATTTGTTCATGCATTGACCCAATTATCAATGTCTTCCATTTTGTGAAATTGAACTTATGATGGATTTTATCAAATGCCTTCTATGTTCCAATAAACAATCTGATCTTTCATAAACTGCTACACTGAACCAAAGCATGCCGGTGTAGTTGTTCCAGAAAAAGCAGCCGACAATGTACTGACTGAGGTACTTATCCAGTCCAACATTCTACACTGTACCAAGTTTAGCGTTTTCATGTTAATAAGGAATATCTTTGCACTTACCTTTAAATACAATCCAGCAAATGAAGGCAATGAGACTGCAGACAAGAGACACAACGTTACAGATATTCAGGCACCACCCCCAGCGTTTGTCTCCTAGATTCCATGTGGAGAAATAAACAACATTAAAGCTATATGGAAACTGAAATAACAGATCGACACAAATGATTCAACACAGGATTAACAAACAAAGTGTTGCAGGTTATGGAAATGGACCTCAGTTGGTCAGGTTGATATCGAGCCTCCTCAATACAATGCAACCCAACCATCTCACAGATGGGTCAGACGTCAGGGCACGGGGATGAAGAAGCTACGGTGAGCTCAATGACATGGGCAGGTGTGGAGTCACTGGGAGAGATAAAACTAGCTTGTTGTTGCTTCTGGAAACACATTTGCTAACCTGGGGTTTTCCCTGTCTGCAGTCCAGTCTGTTGTGCATGCCACTACACTGATGTTTCTTCATGTGCCCATCCAGCAAATGAAATAAGAACCCATTGTCAATGATCAATTGATATGGTCTTGACAATAACCAATCCCAGCCTTGGGAGTGAAACTACATTGTTATTCTGTGAATACTGTTCAGAAGCTGAACATTGGAACATCACTACACTGGGATGCTCCCCGGCATTGTGATTCAAACTGAAACTTCCATATACGAGGAGCAGGCTGAAATGTAGAAATGGTTTGGCATTTAGAAGTACAGAGAGAGAGAGGGTTCCCAGGAAGTCCATTGATAACTGGTGAACCAGATCCAAAGAATTGATCACCACCAGATCCAAGAGATATCTCTCTTGGAAAGGAATGAACAATAAACGTTTCTGGCCGAGACCCTTCATGAAGACTGGAAAAAAGATGAGAAATCAGTGTGAAACACCCCGGTTTCCTAGGCTGCGTAAGTCTAAGAAAGACAACCTCCAGCCCCGCCGAACTCGTGAGATTGAGGCGTGCTTGATCCCACCCCAGACCTGTGTGTGTGCTGTGTCAATTACTACTCTGTTACAAATTAATGCCACAAAATAATAGACAGTACACTGCGTACGATTAAAGGAATTATATTTATGAATCTTAAATGAAGGGTTAGTAAAGAATAACAAAAAGAAAAAAGCCCATTCTAGTTAAACAGTCAAATGTGCACAAGTTGGAGCTCATCTTGAACTTCTCTGTCACTCACGGGCTGGGCCCTCGGTCAACATGAAAGGACACACACCTTCCGAACGTCGCTCGCAGTTCATCTTGAACAAACAGGTCTCTCACCAGATCGTATGTTACGGCTGGTTCTCCCCAGCATCTTCTCTCTTCATCTCCTCTCGAACAAAAAAACCCAAGCACAACCTTACTGACCCTCATCAAGAAAATCTCCTGGCACACTTTTCACATCATCCCTTATCTTCAACAATGACCTAACCAGGCTGAAAGCCGAGCTGCCGAATGAAATACCGACAACCCAACAGTAAAGGTGTGAACCAGGGCTTTACACCTGGAAGAGGTGGGGGGAGGGGAGGAAGAAGGACAAGGTGAGAGGGGGACGGAGTGAAGTTAAGAACTGGGAAGTTGATTAGTGAAAGAGATAAAGGGCTGGGGGAGGGGGAATTTGATACGAGAGGGCAGAAGACAATTGAATAGAAGGAATGAAGAGGTGTAGAGGCAGATGTGGCAATTGTTCTGCTTGCAAGGATTAGTACCAGGATGGAGATCATTGGGAAGGGACGAGTGGACAAGGGAGTTGCATAGGGAGTGATCCTTGCAGAAAACGGAAAGTGGGGTGCTGGGGGTGGGGTGGTGAAGATGTGCTTGATGCTGGAATGCTGTAGGAGATGGTGGAAGTTACGGACAATTATGTGCTGGATGCAGAGGCTAATGGGGAGTAGGTGAGGACAACAAGCCCTATCCCTGGTATTGTGGTGGGAGGATGGGGTGAGGGCAGATGTGCACAAAATGAAGGTGGTATGGGTGAGGGCAACATTGATGGTGGAGGAAGGAAAGCCCCTTTCTTTGAAGAAGGCTGACATCTCATTAGTTCTGAAATGAAAAGCCTCATCCTGAGAGCAGATGCTGTGGAGATGGAAGAACGGAGACAAGTGGACGACAATTTTTACCTGACGGAGTGGGAAGACCTATAGTGCAGGGAGCTGTGTGTATCAGTGAGATTATAGAACATAGAAATTTACAGCGCATTACAGGCCCTTCGGCCCACAATGTTGTGCCAACCACGTAACCTAGTCTAGAAATGGCCCAGAATTACCCTACCACATAGTCTATAGCCAATGAACTGGCTTCAACTGTTTCCTGTGGCAGAGAATTCCACAGATTCACCACTCTCTGTGTGAAGAAGTTTTTCCTCATCTCGGTCCTAAAAGGCTTCCCCTTTATCCTTAAACTGTGACCCCTCGTTCTGGACTTCCCCAACATCGGAAACAATCTTCCTACATCTAGCCTGTCCAATCCATTTAGAATTTTATACGTTTCAATAAGATCCCCCCTCAATCTTCTAAATTCTAGTGAGTATAAGCCTAGTCGATCTAGTCTTTCTTCATATGAAAGACCTGCCATCCCAGGAATCAATCTGGTGAACCTTCTTTGTACTCCCTCTATGGCAAGAATGTCTTTCCTCAGATTAGGGGACCAAAACTGCGCACAATACTCTAGGTGCGGTCTCACCAAGGCCTTGTACAACTGCAGTAGAACCTCCCTGCTCCTATACTCAAATCCTTTTGCTATGAATGCCAACATACCATTTGCCTTTTTCACCGCCTGCTGTACCTGCATGCCCACCTTCAATGACTGGTGTACAATGACACCCAGGTCTCGTTGCACCTCCCCTTTTCCTAATCAGCCACCATTCAGATAATAAGCTGTTTTCCTGTTCTTGCAACCAAAGTGGATAACCTCATATTTATCCACATTAAATTGCATCTGCCATGAATTTGCCCACACACCTAACCTATCCAAGTCACCCTGCATCCTCCTCACAACTAACACTGCCGCCCAGCTTCGTGTCATCCGCAAACTTGGAGATGCTGCATTTAGTTCCCTCGTCTAAATCGTTAATATATATATAGTAAACAACTGGGGTCCCAGCACTGAGCCTTGCGGTACCCCACTAGTCACTGCCTGCCATTCTGAAAAGGTCCCGTTTACTCCCATTCTTTGCTTCCTGTCTGCCAACCAATTCTCTATCCACATCAATACCATACCCCCAATACCGTGTGCTTTAAGTTTGCACACTAATCTCCTGTGTGGGACCTTGTCAAAAGCCTTTTGAAAATCCAAATATACCATATCCACTGGCTCTTCCCTATCCACTCTACTAGTTACATCTTCAAAAAATTCTATAAGATTTGTCAGACATGATTTTCCTTTCACAAATCCATGCTGACTTTGTCCGATGATTTCACCTCTTTCCAAATGTGCTGTTATCACATCTTTGATAACCGACTCTAACATTTTCCCCACCACCGATGTCAGGCTAATCGGCCTATAATTCCCAGGTTTTTCTCTCCCTCCTTTTTTAAAAAGTGGGGTTACATTAGCCACCCTCCAATCCTCAGGAACTAATCCAGAATCTAAGGAGTTTTGAAAAATTATCACTAATGCATCCACTATTTCTTGGGCTACTTCCTTAAGCACTCTGGGATGCAGACCATCTGGCCCTGGGGATTTATCTGCCCTTAATCCCTTCAATTAACCTAACACCACTTCCCTACTAACATGTATTTCCCTCAGTTCCTCCATCTCACTAGACCCTCGGTCCCTTACTATTGTATATGATAATTGTATATGCATTATCAAAAATTTTCACAATCTTGTGGAGACAGAGAAATATTGGGGACGGCCACTGCTGTAGTGAACTCTTCAACTCACTCAACTCAACTTACCGTAGATTCCGGACTACAGAGCGCACCTGATTAAAAGCCGCTGGCTCTAATTTTAGAAATAAAATCATTTTTTTAATTGTAAAGGCCGCATCGGATTTTAGGCCGCACCGGATTTTAGGCCGCACCGGATTTTCAGCCGCAGGTGTCCCACGTTGTAATATGAGATATTTACACAGAAAGATATTACACGTGAGGATTTTTTTAACTTTTAATTAAATCCATATGGTAACAAAAACAAATACATATTGCAAATGCTTTTTTTCGAACCGTGCCCATACGCGGCTACTTTTAAATATACGTTGCGTATACTTCTTTACTGAACAACATTCCAATATCTCCTAACGACTGGTAAAAAAATATATATATTGCAGCCTACCAGGAAAAGTTATTGATCACCTTTAACTTAAAAGCAGCGTTTTCGCTCAGATCCAAAGCCGCTCGCGTAATGCGCTCCCTCCCTCCGTCCCGTTTCATCGCAAACCGGCATTTTCCCACAAGACACCGCGAAACCGGGTGTGACGTCATAGCATCCCGCGATGTAGTACAGAAAACAAATATAGTTTAAACTAAGTAGGCAGCACAATGCTTCGAGTGTTTTCCATGTTGATGAGGGTGAGTACAAATGACTGATTTACAATAATTTAATTGTGAAAGTGCGCTTGATTTATCGTACAATTTCATTGGACCTCTGTGAACTACTCATCAATTTTATTGGTCTACTGTTATGAGGCAAAATGTTTACGAGGCGGCATGAAAAAAAACCTTGCATTAGCCGCTTCGTATTAAAGGCCGCAAAGTTCAAAGCTGTTCAAAATGTGGGAAAAAAGTAGCGGCTTAAAATCCGGAATCTACGGTACTCTCTCGCCGGTAGCTCACAGTACGTTGCATTGCTTTGCTGCAGAAATTTTCAGAAACGTCTCTGAACTGAATAGAAAAAGCCTACATTCGTTTTATATATGACCCACCCCCACACCTCCTCCAGGCACCCCTCAATGATGCCCTCCCACGCCCCATTCAGGCGCTCCTAAATGACGCTTACGGTTAATCAAAACAACATTGTCATCTAACAACTCCCTGCAAGAAGGGAAATTTTGATCTGTAAGAGCAAAGTTTTAGCTACAAAGTACAACATGTGAAACAATGCATATACAATTACCATATCTCACACTACCGATCAACATAACATATTGCAGGGGCATAAATATCAGATTCCATTCAATCCCAATATTTTCCAAGTAACTCAACACGTTCAAGAGGCAATACAAGATATTACGTACATTAATCATCTCACTTCATTATCAAAAGTACAGTGCAAGCTTAACACCTGGAAAGACAATCTGCAATTATATTATCTCTGCCTTTAATGCGAGTTATCGTGATATCATACTCTTGGAAAATCAAACTCCAATTCAACAACCTCCTATTTTTGTTTTTCATCTTACTCAAGAACACCAATGGATTATGATCTGTATATACAACAAGTGGTTTCTGAGCTGTACAGGTGTAAACATCAAAATGCTGCAAAGCCAAAACAAGTGACAATAATTCCTTCTCTATTGTGGAATAGTTTCTTTGATGTTTATTGAGTTTCTTTGAAAAGTATGCCACAGGATGGTCAATGTCATCATGATCATCTCTTTGTAATAACACTTCTCCTGCAGCCTCGTCACTGGCATCCACTGCTATGGAAAATGGCTTTTCAAAGTCAGGTGACCTGAGCACAGGTTGATGACACAAGATGGCCTTCAACTTGTCAAATGCCCTCTGACAAGGCTCTGTCCAAACAAATTTCTCACCCTTCTTCAGGATGTTAGTCAATGAAAGGGCAATATCAGCAAAGTTCTTACAGAGCTAGAGATAATACCTGAGCAGTCCTAGAAATCTTCTAAGAGCATTCTTACCAAATGGAATGGGAAACTCAGAGACAGCCTGAACCTTTGCCTGAACAGAAGCCAACCTGCCCTGACCTACAACGTAACCAAGATAGGTCACAGTGGCATGGCCAAATTCACTCTTATCTAAGTTAACTGTAAGGTTGGCCTTTGAGTGCCTTTCAAACAGCTTTTCTACTGCGGAGATATGGGCTTCCCATGTGTCATTTCCTGTGACCAAGTCATCAATATAGGCGGCTTCGTGTTCTAACCCTTGAGTTACAGAATTAATCATTCTCTGAAATGTTCCAGAAGCATTTTTCATTCCAAATGGCAGAACATTGTATTCATATAACACAGAAGGCATTCCAAATGCAGAAATTTCTCTACCTCTGTCTGTTAATGAAAAGCACCAATACCCTCTTAACAGATCGATTCTTGTAAGAAACTTAGTTTTTCCAACCTTGTCTACACAATCATCTACTCTAGGGATTGGATAAGCATCCATTTTCATTATAGCATTCACCTTTCTGTAATCAGTGCCAAACCTGATCCTACTATCTGGTTTAGGTAGCATGAGCTCAAATCTGAAGAAGAATGCCTAATAATACCATTTTCTAACATATACTCAATTTCTTGATCATCAAGTTTATACTTTTCAACATTCATGCGATAAGGATGCTGTTTTATAGGTTTAGCATCATCAACATCTACACCGTGTGAGGCCACTGTTGTTCTTTTTGGAACATCGGGGAACAGATCCTGAACTTTCATGATAACTGCTTCATTTGCTGTTGCTGATCTGGTTGTAAATGAGCCAGTTTTTCATCAAGGTTTTCTAAATAATGGAATTTGGCAATCTAGCCGGAACGATGTTTGGTTTAAAGTGGACCTCAGAAGGGTCATCCAGAAAATCTTCAGAGAGCCCAGATCCGTCCCGCTTCACAGCAGCCGCTACAACTCCAGTTGGCATTTCATAGTACGGCTTAAGCATGTTAATGTGACAGAGCTGTGTTGGCCTCCCTCTATCTGGAGTTCTGACAACATAATCGACTTCATTGACCTTGGACACAATTTCACAGGGACCATGGAATCTGGCCTGCAGAGGATTTGTTTGCACAGGGAAAAGAACGAGCGCCGCAGGGAACCGTACTCTCTCCGGTCCTGTTCACCCTGTACACATCAGACTTCCAATATAACTCGGAGTCCTGCCATGTGCAGAAGTTCGCTGATGACACGGCCATAGTGGGGTGTGTCAGGAATGGACAGGAGGAGGAGTATAGGAAACTGATACAGGACTTTGTGATATGGTGCAACTCAAACTACCTGCGTCTCAATATCACCAAGACCAAGAAGATGGTGGTGGAGTTCAGGAGATCTAGGCCTCATATGGAGCCAGTGATCATTAATGGAGAATGTGTGGAGCAGGTTAAGACCTACAAGTATCTGGGAGTACAGTTAGACGAGAAGCTAGACTGGACTGCCAACACAGATGCCTTGTGCAGGAAGGCACAGAGTCGACTGTACTTCCTTAGAAGGTTGGCGTCATTCAATGTCTGTAGTGAGATGCTGAAGATGTTCTATAGGTCAGTTGTGGAGAGTGCCCTCTTCTTTGTGGTGGCGTGTTGGGGAGGAAGCATTAAGAAGAGGGACGCCTCACGTCTTAATAAGCTGGTAAGGAAGGCGGGCTCTGTCGTGGGCAAAGTACTGGAGAGTTTAACATCGGTAGCTGAGCGAAGGGCGCTGAGTAGGCTACGGTCAATTATGGAAAACCCTGAACATCCTCTACATAGCACCATCCAGAGACAGAGAAGCAGTTTCAGCGACAGGTTACTATCGATGCAATGCTCCTCAGACAGGATGAAGAGGTCAATACTCCCCAATGCCATTAGGCTTTACAATTCAACCGCCAGGACTTAAGAACTTTTTAAAAGCTATTATTAATGCTTTTTGAGATAGTGATTTAGATGCATATCATATTTTTACTGAGTTAAATATTGTATGTAATTAGTTTTGCTACAACAAGTGTATGGGACATTGGAAAAAAGGTTGAATTTCCCCATGAGGATGAATAAAGTATCTATCTATCTATCTATCTATCTATCTATCTATCTATCTTATCTCCTGGCTTAAGTCTCCTAGCTCTGGCTCTCTTATCATACCAGGTCTTCATCTTACTCTGAGCAGATTTTAAATTCTCCCCAGCTAGGTTACAAGCTCTCTGCCATCTGCCCTTGAATTTTAAAACATAGTCCAACAAATTTATATGCAGGTCATTGCTGGCTGGTCCATTGCTTTCTTAACAATGCCAAAGGACCTCGAACCTGGTGCCCAAACACAAGCTCTAAGGGGCTAAATCCTAGGGACTCTTGCACAGAATCCCTTCCTGCAAATAGAAGCAAGTGAGCTCCCTCATCCCAATCCTTCTCATTTTCAAAACAGATGGTCCTAATCATGGTTTTGCGGGTAGAATGGAATCTTTCTCAGCCCCTTGGAATTCTGGATAGTGTGCAGAAAACATAATCTGTTTGGCTCCCAGTTCGTAAATTACCTGCTGGAATAACCCTGACATAAAATTACTTCCTTGATCAGACTGGATTTCTTTTGGCAAACCAAATAGGGTGGAAAATTTTATGAGAGCCTTCGACACAGTTGGAGCTTTGATATTCCTGAGAGGTAATGCTTCTGGAGATCTAGATGCTGTGCATATAATGGTTAGCAAATACTGATGGCCAGCTCTAGTCTTTGGCAATGGTCCAACAGAATCCACAATAACTTTAGAAAAGGGTTCACCAAATGCAGGAATAGGCTGTAGTGGAGCCTCTTAGGTGACCTGATTAGGTTTACCACAACCTGACAAGTGTGACAAGTTCAGCAAGAGAGTCTTTACTCATTGGGGATTGCCAAGGAGTTTAGAATCAGATCAAGGGCCTCAGTTCACTGTAAAAGTGATGCAAAATCTGATGAGACTGTTTGGGGTAAAGCAGAGGTTTCTTATCCCTTATCGACCCCAGTCAGTGGAATTGTTGAATGGATGAACAGAACTTTAAGGAGAATGTTAGCTAAAATGGCTAAGCAACACAGGGCCATATGGGTCAATGTCTAACCCCAAGTCCTTGTGGTAATCCGTACCACTCAAGCTTCTTTTTACACCTTTGAAGTTGAAGAGCGGGAGAGAAATGAGAGGGTTAGAATTCCTGGTTGGGCTAGAGTTATCGGAGCCTGAGTGTGATAGTATTGTAAAGGACAAGTGGGTGCAGCAATTCATCGACACTATAAAGGAAGCCCATTATGTTGCAGCCCATAACACGGGACGGACGAAACAGCAGAGTAAAGCTTATTTTGATGTGTGAACAAAACCGAGGGAGTTGGAGATGGGACAGAAGTTTATGATCTCAGTACATCAACCAGGCCCTTTTACAACTTCGACATTCGTGGGACCGTACGATGTCGTTGAGAGAGACAGTCCATCAGTTTATCAAATCCAGACTGCTGCAAATAAGTTAGGTTGGTGTCATATTAACCAGTGTAAATTGCTTGAAGATGGTCAATGTTCTGTAGTAGCTGAGGCCCATAAGGCAGATTGTCAATGGGATGCTCTGGGCGGAGATGATGATACTCGTAGATTTATTTTTCAGGCAATCGACGATGATGAGGGTGGAGGAGTTGCACCCTCAGTGAACGTTGGTGAGGGAGGAAGTGTAAGGGCAGGTGTAGCACTTGTTCCACTTGCAAGGATAAGTGCCAGGAGCACCATTCAGGACCCCAGACAGTCCTTCCAGGTGAGGCGACACTTCACCTGTGAGTCGGCTGGTGTGGTATACTGTGTCTGGTGCTCCCGGTGTGGCCTTTTATATATTGGTGAGACTCGACGCAGACTGGGAGACCGTTTCACTGAACACCTCCGCTCGGTCCGCCAGAAAAAGCAGGATCTCCCAGTGGCCACACATTTTAATTCCACATCCCATTCCTATTCTGATATGTCTATCCATGGCCTCCTCTACTGTCAAGATGAATCCTAACTCAGGTTGGAGGAACAACACCTTATATACCGGCTGGGTAGCCTCCAACCTGATGGCATGAACATTGACTTCTCTAACTTCCGTTAATGCCCCTCCTCCCCTTCTTACCCCATCCCTAGTTGTTTGCCTGTTCTCCATCTCCCTCTGGTGCTTCCCACCCCCCTTTCTTTCTCCCGAGGCCTCCCGTCCCGTGATCCTTTCCCTTCTCCAGCTCTGTCTCACTTTTGCCAATCACCTTTCCAGCTCTTAGCTTCATCCCACCCCCTCCGGTCTTCTCCTATCATTTCGCATTTCCCCCTCCCCCCACTACTTTCAAATCTCTTACTATCTTTCCTTTCGGTTAGTCCTGACGAAGGGTCTCGGCCCGAAACGTCGACAGTGCTTCTCCTATAGATGCTGCCTGGCCTGCTGTGTTCCACCAGCATTTTGTGTGTGTTGTTGTTTAACCCTTTGATGGTTAGTGTTTTAACCTGTGGGGAGTGTCAGGACAAAACCGGCATCAGGGGGATGTCCACTTTCCGCAATCTGCGGGCCCCGCACCGCAGTCTCAGTGGAATAGTGGAAATGCCCCGTGGCTGTGAGCTCCCACATCTCGGAGCGGACATTGTCAACGGGGATCTGTCAACACTAACTTCCTTGGGACAAGCGCACTGAAGACTCCCGATTGAAGACTGGCAGTGGGTCAACATCTCAGATCCACGACTGAAGAAATTCCTCCTCATCTCTGTTCTAAAAGGAGGTCCTTGTATTCTGAGGCTGTGTAGACTCCCCCACTACAGGAAACATTCTCTCCTCATCCACACTGTCCACGCCTTTCAACATTCCACACGTTTCAATGAGATCTCTCCTCATTCTTCCAAACTCCAGTGAGGACAGGCCCAGAGCCATCAAAATAAAACGTCTGCCCGAAATGTCAGCTCCTTATTCCTCTCCATAAATGCTGCCTGGCCTGCCGAGTTCCTCCAGCATTTTGTCTGCGTTACTCTGGATTTCCAGCATCTGCACAATCTCTTGTGTTTACCCTTGGCCCCGTCTACTATGATCCGGCATCGTTGGAAAAGGCTGAGACTCTGCAGTGCCCCTTGTTCCCGTCATTCACTGAATAGGTGCCGAGAGAACAGCTGACGGTGTCAGTGTGGGACAGACGTGCTCAGGTTTGTTGAAACTAAAACCATTTGTTACAACTCAGGCAATAGCTTTTCCCAAGAGTAAAATGTACGGGGCTTCGCAACTCCGCCTGTCGCTGAAAAATAGTTTCCATCAGCATGGACCCCACCGTACAGGCCGTGCTCTCTTCTCGCTGCTGCCATCAGGAGGGAGGTACAGGAGCCTCAGGTCCCAGATCACCAGGTTTAGGGACAGTTATTTCCCTCAACCATCAGGCTCTTGGACCAGTGATGATGACTTCACTCAACTTCACTCACCCCAACACTGATCCTGAAACCTGTGGACTCTTCAAATCATGTTCTCGATTTTATTGCTTATTTTTATTTTGGCTTTTTTTATTTTTCTATTTGAACAATTAATTTTGTCTTTTGCACATTGGTTGTTTGTCCCGCTTTGTTGTGAGCGACTTTTCATTGATTCCATCGTGTTTCTTGACATTTGCTGCGAATGATCGTAAGAAAATGAATCTCGGGATTGTTTACGGTGACATATATGTACTTTGATAATGAATTTACTTTGAACTTTGAATGTGAAGCTCCCATAAGTGGTGATCTCCGGGATGTTAGGGTTAATTCCCATCATGTGTGTGAGTTTGTTTAACATGGGGAGGCTGATGCAGAAGAACATAAGATATAGGAGCAGAAGTAGGCCATTCGGCCCATGGGGTCTGGTCTGCCATTCAATCAAGGGCTGAGCCAATTCTTTGTCATCCCCACTCCCCTGCCTTCTCCACCTACCCTTTGATGCCCTGGCTAATCAAGAACCTATCTATCTCTGTCTTAAATGCACCCAATGACTTAGCCTCCACAGCCACTTGGTAACAAATTTCACAGATTCCTCCACATCTCTGTTCTAAATGGACGTCACTCAATCCTGAAGTTGTGCCCTCTTGTCCTAGACTCCCCTACCAAGGGGAAATAACTTTGCCATATCTAATCTGTCAATACCTTTTAACATTCAGAATGTCTCTATGAGGTCCCCCCTCATTCTCCTGAACTCCAGGGAATACAGCTGAAGAGATTCCAGACTTGTGAATCTTCCCTGAACCCTCTCCAATGTTGGTATATGCTTTCTAAAATAAGGAGGCCAAAACTGCACACAATACTCCAAGTGTGGTCTCATGAGTGCATTATGGAGCCTCGACATCACATCCCTGCTCTTATACAGTATTCTATACCTGTAGAAATGAATGCCAACATTGCATATGCCTTCTTCACCACTGATTCAACCTGGAGATTAACTTTCAGAGTATCCTGCACAAGGATTCCCAAGTCTCTTTGCATCTCATCATTTTTAATTCTCTCCCCATCTAAATAATGATCTGCCTGTTTATTTCTTCCACCAAAGTGCATGAGCATACACTTTTCAACATTGTATTTCATTTGCCACTTTTTTGCCTATTCCCCTGAACTATCAAAGTCTCTCCGCAGGCTCCTTGCTTCCTCATACATCGTGAAAAGCAGTGGTCCCAACACTGATCCCTGTGGAACTCCACTGGTAACCGGCAGCCAGTCAGAATAGGATCCCTTTATTCCCACTCTCTGTTTTCTACCGATCAGCCAATGCTCCACCCATGCTGGTAAATCCCCTGTAATTCCATGGGCTCTTATCTTGCTAAGCAACCTCATGTGCAGCACCTTGTCAAGGGCATTCTAAAAATCCAAGTATACTACATCTACTGCATCTCCTTTGTCTACCCTGCTTGTAATTTCCTCAAAAAATTGCAGTAGGTTAGTCAGGCAAAATTTCCCTACAGGAAGCCATGCTGGCTTTGGGCTATCTTGTCATGTGCCTCCATGTATTCCATTATCTCAACCCTAACAATCAATTCCAACAACTTTCCAACCACTAATGTCAGGCTAACAGGTCTATAGTTTCTTTTCTGCTGCCTCCCACCCTGCTTAAATAGCAGAGTAACTTTTGCAATTTTCCAGTCATCCAGGACAACGTCAGAATCTATTGATTCTGGAAAAATAATTGTCACTGCCTCCACAGTCTCTCTAGCTAATTCCTTCAGAACCCGAGGGTGCATTCCATCACGTCTAGGAGATTTATCCACCCTCAGACCGTTAAACTTCCTGAGCACCTTCTCAGTCATAATTTTCACTGCACATACTTCACTTCGCTGACACTCTTGAATGTCTGATATACATCAGGTGTCTTCCACTGTGAAGACTGATGCAAAATATGCATTCAGTTCCTCTGCCATCTCTGCATCTCTCATTACAATATCTCCAGTGTCATTTTCTATTGGTCCTATATCTACCCTAAACTCTTTTTTACCCTTTATATACTTAATAAAGCTTTTAGTATATTAGTTGCCAGCTTCCTTTCATAATTCATGTTTTTATTTCTAATAACTTTCTTAGCTTCCTTCTGCAAGTTGTTAAAAGCTTCCCAATCCTCTATCTTCCCACTAGCTTTGGCTTCCTTGTATGCCTTCTCTTTTGCCTTTAATTTGGCTCTGACTTCACTTGTCAGCCATGGTAGTGTCCTCCTTCCATTCAAAAAATTCTTTTATTTGGAATATATCTTTCTTGCACTTCCCTCATTCTTCACAGAAACTCCAGCTATTCCTGCTCTGCTGTCCTTCGTGCTAGTGTCCCTTTCCAGTCAACTTTGGCCACTTCCTTTCTCATGCCATGGTAATTTCCTTTATTCCACTGAAGTACCGACACATTGGAATTTAGTTTCTCCTCACATTTCAAAGTGAACTTGATCATATTGTGATCACTGTTCCCTAAGGTTTCCTTAACCTTAAGCTCCTTTTTCAGCTCTCAATCATTGCACAACATCCAATCCAGCACAGCTGATCCCCCAGTGGCCTCAACAACAAGCTGTTCAAAAAAATCTATCCGTAAGACATTCTACAAATTCTCTCTGCTAAGGTCCAGTACCGGCCTGGTTTTCCCAATCTAATTTCATGTTAAAATCCCCAATGATAATCATGATATTGCCATTCTGACATGCCTTTTCTATCTCCTGCTCTAATTTGTAATCCACATCCCGGCTGCTGTTTGGAGGCCTGTATGAAACTGCCATTAGGGTCCTTTTACACTTGCCATTACTTAACACAACCCATAGAGACTCTACACCTTCCGATCCTACATGATCCCTTTCTAATGATTTAATATTATTTCTTATATACAGGGCCACACCATCCCCTCTGCCTACAGCCTATCTTTCTGATGCACTGTATATCCTTGGACATTCAACTCCCAATGGCAGCCATCCTTCAGTCAAGTTTCACAGAGGGCCACAACGTCATACTTGCCAATCTGTAGCTGAATTTCAAGATCGTCCATTTTATTTCTTATGCTGCCTGCATTTAAATACAACACTTTCAGTCCAGTATTTGTTGCTTTCTGTTTTAACTGCACCACGCCTCTATTGCCCTGTAACTCATGCCACTGGCTGTGATTGTGCCTCATCTCCTGCCTGTCCTTTCTATTATCTCTGTTGCACACTATCTTTGACTTATTTCTGTTTTCCCCTTCCTCAGCCCTATCAGTCCGGTTCCCATCCCCTGCCAGATTAGTTTAAATCCTCCCTAACAGCTCTATTAAACCTGCCTGCTGGATATTGGACCCCTTTGGGTTCAGATGCATGGGCAGCTACCACAGGTTCGTTGACAGATCAGGGTCAGGGCCCAGTGACTGGGACCCTTCACTGCTGCAGCTTTCACTGTCTTTGTGGAGTTTGATCTTCTGCCAGCTCCACCATTGAGGTCTTAGTTGGATCGTTCTTTATCTGGAACCTTCCCTTTGTCATCATCACTGTGGTGACCATACCAGGAGATAAATTCCAGACGGCATTGCTCCTGGGATCTCCATCACCAGCCTCTCCGTGACAAGGTGACGATCCTCGGAGAAGGATGTTGTACTAATGAACCGCTTGCCTCTCCCTCACACGTGGGACTGGCAAAGATCTCACGACCCTCTATGAACAAAGGAAGAGGTGCAAATTTCCCAGTGACTTGGCCTTCAACGCTCCTCAGAGTCCAACGAAATGGACTGCACTTCTACAGCACCTTCAACACTAAGAGGATGCCCTGTTTGTAACTTGTGGGTTATTATAAATGTTCAATGAGATATAGACCTCGTGATAAAAACTCTAAATATCAACTTTGCCTTTACACTCTGGGGGACAGGAGAAGGAATCTACTTGGTGCTCTCTTTTAAAATTTGGCTTTTAACAACTAAATTTCAAGCTGCAGACTGCACAGTTAGAAACAGCCGACAGTCAGGCGAATGACAGTAAACTGGGGTGAGCTGGAGCAGTGGGCGGATGGACTGGAATGATTCGAAAACGTTGAGTGTCCATTCCATTCCAGGAAAATGGCTAAATCCCTCCTTGTTACATGGACATGGGCCGGAATACAACGAGCTGTAGTTATAGTTTGACCTGTTAGACTTGTTGTTTTATTTTCCTGTGTCCCGCCAGGCAGGTATACAGATTTCTGTTCAAAGTGGCCTCAGTTCAGCCCCATGAGAATAATGTGAATATTTTCTGGGATATTTGTAATATGATGTTTAATTGGTCTCCGCAAATGAGGGCAATGTCCGGGGACTGGGATGATTAAACTCCAACAACCACACCCACCTCCCTTTGTGTAAAGTGTGGTTCCAGTCAGTGGGTTCAATTCACTTTGTTTCAACTGTAAATGAAAATCTTCCTCCTGACCACACTGCAGCCTCCCAGACTCGATATTCAACATCAGACAGCCTGTTGTCTCTAATTCTCTCAGAACCGTCAGTTCTGCTGCAGCTCATCCATTTGTAACATTGACTCAGTTTTTCTCTCTCCATTAACAGGCCTGCTGGACATTTCCTACAGCTCTGCATTTCACAACTTTTACATCCCTTTGTGTGTGCTCCTCTCCCTCACTGTAGAGTTTTATGTTCCTTTGTTCATGTTCCACCTCCCTAATAACTTCATTCATTACAAACCCAGTGACCTCATCTACAACGTACCCCACGAGAACTCTGACCCTTTGTTTTACCGACCCCTCCATCCTCCGTGTAATTTAAAACCAACCTGTTTTCAATCTTTCCCAGTTCTAACATCCTCAACCTGAAACATTAATTCTGTTTCTCTTACCACGTTTCTGCCTGAACTGCTGAGTGCTTCTAGCATTTTCTGTAGCATGGTAGCGTATTGGATCAAAAATAATGCTTTATGGTACCAGCAACCTGGGTTCAATTCCCACCACTGTCTGTAAGGAGTTCGTACACACTCCCTGTGACTGTGTGGGTTTCCTCGGATGCTCCACTGTCCTCCCACAGTCCAAAGGTGGGAGGTTAATTGGACATTGTAAATTATCCCATAATTAGGCTGATCCCATTAAAGAATTATCACCAACAGCAAAACAGAAGTGGTTTATTTAATCAACA
Source organism: Hemitrygon akajei (assembly GCF_048418815.1). Taxonomy (NCBI): domain Eukaryota; kingdom Metazoa; phylum Chordata; class Chondrichthyes; order Myliobatiformes; family Dasyatidae; genus Hemitrygon; species Hemitrygon akajei. The sequence continues at coordinate 179,134,913 of NC_133125.1, forward strand.
ATGATCATAAAGAGGCATCAGGCAACATGTTAAAAATACAAATGTACACATGTACATACAGTATAGGATTAAAATATCCTAAAATCACCCTCCAATACAACATTCAAACTCATAGAGTTTTATTGAAGTTTCACTGCTCACTGTACAGAAATGGGAGGGACTTTGTGAGGAAATGCTGTACCTGGTATTGGTACTGGGGAAAAACACAATCTTTATGGGATTTCTGATGACAGCATTAATGTAACAGCCAGAGCAGTTTTAATACTTGTACAAAATGGAAAGGATTTCTGGGCTTGGGTTCACTGGTTTAGTCTGATACAACAACACAAAGGTGGGGTGGAGTCTAAACACTGTTCTCAGTTTGACTGACAGCAGACAATCTGGGCAGGAAAATGACAAATTTGATGTAGATCCCACAATGATTGCAAATGGACCAGTGTGGATGGGTAACAAGGTCAGTATGGACTTGGTGGGCCGAAGGGCCTGTTTCTGTGCTGTGTGACTCTGTGACCCTTCTCAGGATGGCCCAGGAGTAATAGTTGGATGTTTGTCGATTGATGAAGAAAATGCTCATCACTGATGTGTCACTCCAAGTTGGATGATGTCGGCCTTATTATTATACTCAGGGTTAACGATCCGTGTATGAATGGGGATTATTGTCCTGAAACTGTAGCCGGGTGATTTCATTGCACAGATTCCAGTAAACAGGTGAACAGAGGAACTCCAGTTCCAACTGACTCCTGCGAGGGTACAAAGGGTAACTCCTGTAACACCGACGTGATGGAAGAGCAATGCCATGGCCGAGAGTGAAAATGGTGACATCGGGATGTTCAGTTTGATCTCTCTCAGCTGCCAGCACTTCACCTCTCTGCTACGACAGGGGAAGTCAGCCTCGATGGCACAAACAAATACAAGCAATAGGAAGTGCTGCTGCTTCACAAACAGATTGGAAATGATGGGAAAGGAGAGGGACTCAGAGAGACCTTGTCATTCTGGTGGGGAACATTAACCACAAGAGGTGCTTGTTGTACAAGGGGGCCTTGGTGACCCTCCAGGGCTCCAGCCAGGCAGCAGCAAGGAGTAAAGTGTGAGATGTGGTAGAGATCAGCAATGAATGATCCCGAGGCGAGGAATCTGAGAGGCAGTGACCTTGTCACAAAACAACAAATTTCATCTCATAACACAGTGACAATAAACCTGATTGTGGTTATCTTCATCAGGCAAAGCAGTTCAGCTGTGTGTGGGAGCCTGCGTTTGATGTCCCAGATTGCAGTCAGGACTGTCTTCTGAAGCACATATTATGTAGTTATTGCACCTTCCAGAGATCTAAATCAGAGACAAACCCATAAGGTCTTGTGGGCCGAGCCCCTCTGGGCTCCTCTTTCATGGTTCCTTAAAATGATTCCGGTGCCAGTGAGAACTTTGCCAGATGATCAAGGATTGAATTTCTCACCGGAAGCTGAGAGCTGAAATGAGTGCAGTGTTGTTCTCACTCAGGGTGAGACAAGTTACAGCTGCAGAGCACCATGTTCCCACTGTTGGAGGGAAGGATTTTCCAGGCTCCAGTCTACAGCAGGGACACAGAACCTGCCCTCACAGTCACCTCTGGAACTGAAGGCTGCCGTGTCCCTTCTAACTGACCGGATGATTTTCAGGTTCAGCTTCGTGACCTGGGCTGAGAGTTTGTAATTCCTGCATTTCTCCACGAACCTAAAATGGACAGAATGTGTTTGTTATACATGATGACAAATCTTCACTTTGTTCACTGAGATCAAGATGGGACAGAGTGACAGGCAGAGTGGGGGGAGGGGTGAGGGACAGGGCAGGGGAGGGGAGTGGGACGAGGGAGAGGCAGAGGTGACTAATTGGACATAACTGATGTTACATAGGTGTCAGACAGAGACAACCACTTTCTACAGAACCAGACACAGACTGGGAGAAATGGTAAATATCCATAATAGTGTCCAAACAAGAATGTAATGAAACACTAAGGGATCCTGTCCATTAAATTAAATTTAACCAGATATTATCGACAGTAACAGAGGTCATGATTCCCACTGACCCGTGTGTCAATAAATGAGAGAGAATGGCGTTATAAATACAGCAGGAAGATTCCAGTGAGTTTATACATGTGTGAATTGAGAGAGGGAGAAATAACAGTCAATTTACAATCTGTTTAAACACGAGAAAACTGCAGGAATTTGTATGAACAAAATACCTGTTCTATTTCAGCACGGCTGTTCTCATTAGTTCCTTCGTTTCTGTCTGTAATGAATGAAATAATCCTTTATAAATTCTACTGAATGATATACATTGTTGAAGATTATTTGTTGCTATTTTAACCGACCATTTATTCACAGCTGAGTCACAGATTTGTACAGCACAGAAACAGGCCCTTTGGCCCATCTCATCATGCTGTGTATTTTGCCCATCGACACCAATCCCATTTGTCCACGAGGTCCATACCCTTCTAAACCACATTTATTTAAATGCCTTTCTAAATCCTTCTTGTAATATTAAACATAATCTGTTCTCCTCTGTCAGTGTGTTCCAGATGTCAATCACTCTCTGTTTAAAAAACTAATCCCACAGATCTCCCTCAAAACTCCTTCCTCTCACCTTAAACTCAAAAGTTGTTTTTGATACCCCTGCCATACAATGGGAAATGATTTTCACTCTCTACCCTATCTATGCCTTTCACAACCTTGTATACTTATAAAGGTCACTCCTCAGCTGCCTTCACTCCAGGGAAACCAAGCCCAGCCGATGCAATCTCTCCCCAGAACCAAACTCCTCCAATCCAGCAACATCCTGGCGAATCTCCTCTGCACTCTCTCCAGTGCAACCACTTCCTTCCTTTAGTGTTGTGACCAGAACTACACACAGTACTCCCAGTGTGGCCTATCCAGTGTTTTGTAAAGTTGCAATGTAGAATCATAGAGAATACAGCACGGGTACAGGCCCTTCAGCCCAACCAGTCCATGCTGACCACATTGTTCTCCCAGCTCGTAACAATTTACTGTATTTGTCCCATATCCCTCCAAGCACTCTCCCTGAATGTACCGATCCAAGTATTTCCCACATGGAAAGATTGTACTTCCCACAACCACTTCCTCTGGCAGTTCGTTCCATCTACTCACCAACCTCTGTGTGAAAAAGTTGCTCTTCAGATCCCTGTTAAATCTTTCCCTTCTCACCCTAAATCTCTGCCCCATGATTTGGGCTCCCCTCCCTGGGGAAGGCTGATTCCATCCACCTTATCTATGTTTCTCATTATTTTAAACATTTCTACAAGGCCTCATTCCCCCATGTTCCAATCCATAAAGACTTAGCCTGACCAAACTCTCCCTATAATTCTCGTCTTGGCAATATCCTCGTAAATCCTTTCTGCACTCGTTTTAGTTTAATTACATCTTTCCTATAACAGGCTGAACAAAACTGTACACAGCACTCCGAGTGTGGCCTTACCAATGACTTATACAACTGCAGCATAATGTCTCAACTCCTCTACTCAATGTCCTGACTGAAGATGGTCAGCATGCTAAATGCCCTTTTCACCACCCTGTCCACCTGTGACACCACTTTCAATGAACGATGTACTTGTACTCTGAGGTCTCTCTGTTCCATTACACTCCCTGGTGTCCGACCATTCAGAATACCAGTCCCACACTGGCTTGACTTTCCAAAATGCATCCAATACCTTATATTTATCTGTATTGAAATCTATTTGCCACTTCTCAGCCACTTTCCCAAATGATCGACATCACTGTGTGATCTACGATAACCTTCTTCACTATTTTAAATCGCAGCAAGAGGCGGAGAGGGAAGAGGTAAAAGAAGCTCGGAGAGAAGCTGTTTTTTTAAACTGATCGAGGCAAAGAGGCTAGACTGCGCAGACGCGTGATGTAGTTCGCCAAAGGTTTAAAAAGAAAGACCGACATATATAGCGGCCATCGTTGGAGTGGACTGAGTGGACTGAGGCTTTAGCTCAATCAGACTTCGGCGAGAACATGCAGAGGCGAGGTTGAACGGGGCACAACTGTGCAAGCGCGTGGAAGTCGGCCCGTGAGGCAGCGGGAGAATTTAAATAGCGAGCAGAGGCTGAGTGCGAGCTTCACTCCAGGAGAGGTAAGTCCGGGTAAGCTCCCTTAAGTAATCTAATTAGATCAGGAGTAGGTAATGGAGGCAGCAGTTAGGGCAGTTGAGTGCTCCATTTGCAGTATGTGGGAAGTCAGGGCGAGCACAACTGTCCCTGATGACTACACCTGCAAAAGGTGCATCCAGCTGCAGCTCCTGACAAACCGTGTTAGGGAACTGGAGCTGGAGCTGGATGCACTTCGGATCAGTCGGGAGGCAGAGGGAGAAATAGACAGGAGTTTCAGGGAGACAGTCACCCCTAGGAGTCAGGAGACAGGTAGTTGGGTGTCTGTCAGGAGAGGGAAGGGGAATAGACAGGAAGAGCAGAGCACCCCTGTGGCCGTTCCCATCAATAATAAGTATACCATTTTGGATACTGTTGGTGGGGACGACCTACCAGGGACAAGTTGCAGTGGTTGTGTCTCTGGCACCGAGACTGGACCCTCAGCTCAGAAGGGAAGGAGTAGTGATAGGGGATTCATAGTTAGGGGGACAGATAGGAGGTTCTGTGGAGAGACTGAGAATCCCAGATGGTCTGTTGCCTCCCTGGTGCCAGGGTCCGCGATATCTCGGATCGAGTTCTCAGTATTCTCATGAGGGAGGGTGAGCAGCCAGATATCGTGGTCCATGTAGGGACCAATGACGTGGGTAGGAAGAGCGAGGAGGTCCTGAAAGGTGAGTTTAGGGAGCTAGGTGCCAAGTTAAAGGACAGGACCACCAGGATAGTAATCTCAGGATTGCTACCAGTGCCACGTGCAGGTGGGTTTAGAAATAGTAAGATAGCGCAGATCAACACATGGCTGAAGATACGGTGCAAGAGGGAGGGCTTCAGATTTATAGATAATTGGGCAGTTTTCCAGGGAAGGTGGGACCTGTTCCGGCAGGATGGTTTACATCTGAACTAGAGGGGGACAAATATTCTTGCAGGTAGGTTTGCTAGAGAGGCTCCAGTGGATTTAAACTAGATACGAGGGGGGAGAGGAACCAGAGTGTAGGAACAGATGTATGGGAGAAGGAAGAAAAAGACAGTAAAGTTCTTTGTACTGTTAGAGATAAACAGAGAGGAACAGGTGGAGAATTTCTTAAATGCATTTATTTTAATGCTAGGAGCATTGTAAGGAATGTGGATGAGCTTAGAGCATGAATTGATACCTGGAAATATGATGTTGTAGCTATTAGTGAAACATGGTTGCAGGAGGGGTGTGATTGGCAACTAAATATTCCTGGATTTCGTTGGCTCAGGTATGATAGAATTGGAGGGACAAGAGGGGGAGGTGTTGCGTTGCTTGTCAGAGAAAATATTACAGTGCTGCTCTGGCAGGATAGATTAGAGAGCTTGTCTAGGGAGGCTACTTGGGTGGAATTGAGGAATGGGAAAGGTGTAGTAACACTTATAGGGGTGTATTATAGACCACCTAATGGGGAGCGAGAATTGGAGGAGGAAATTTGCGAGGAGATAGCAGATATTTGTAGTAAGCACAAGGTTGTAATTGTGGGAGATTTTAATTTTCCACACATAGACTGGGAAGCCCATACTGTAAAAGGGATGGATGGTTTGGTGTTTGTAAAATGTGTGCACAATAGTTTTTTGCAGCAGTACATAGAGGTACCGACTAGAGAAGGGGCAGTGTTAGATCTTCTGTTAGGGAATGAAATAGGTCAGGTGACAGAGGTATGTGTTGGGGAGCACTTCGGGTCCAGTGATCACAATGCCATTAGTTTCAATATAATAATGTAGAAGGATAGGTCTGGACCCAGGGTTAAGATTTTTGATTGGAGAAAGGCTAACTTTGAGGCGATGCAAAAGGATTTAGAAGGAGTAGATTGGGACAACTTGTTTTATGGGAAGGATGTAATAGAGAAATGGTGATCATTTAAAGGTGAAATTTTGAGGGTACAAAATCTTTATGTTCCTGTTAGGTTGAAAGGAAAGATTAAAAGTTTGAGGGAGCCATGGTTTTCAAGGGATATTGGAAACTTGGTTAGGAAAAAGAGAGATATCTACAATAAATATAGGCAGCATTGAGTAAATGAGGTGCTCGAGGAATACAAAGAATGTAAGAAGAATCTTAAGAAAGAAATTAGAAAAGCTAAAAGAAGATACGAGGTTGCTTTGGCAAATAAGGTGAAAATAAATCCAAAGGGTTTCTACAGTTATATTAATAGCAAAAGGATAGTGAGAGATAAAATTGGTCCCTTAGAGACTCAGAGTGGACAGCTATGTGTGGAGCCGAAAGAGATGGGGGAGATTTTGAACAATTTCTTTTCTTCAGTATTCACTAAGGAGAAGGATATTGAATTGTGTAAGGTAAGGGAAACAAGTGGGGAAGTTATGGAAACTATGACGATTAAAGAGGAGGAAGTACTGGCGCTTTTAAGGAATATAAAAGTGGATAAATCTCCAGATCCTGACAGGATATCCCTAGGACCTTGAGGGAAGTTAGTGTAGAAATAGCAGGGGCTCTGACAGAAATATTTCAAATGTCATTAGAAACGGGGATGGTGCCGGAGGATTGGCGTATTGCTCATGTGGTTCCATTGTTTAAAAAGGGTTCTAAGAGTAAACCTAGCAATTATAGGCCTGTCAGTGCTGGGTAAATTAATGGAAAGTATTCTTTAGAGATGGTATATATAATTATCTGCATAGACAGGTTCTGATTAGGAACAGTCAACATGGATTTGTGAATGGAAGGTCATGTTTGACAAATCTTATTGAATTCTTTGAACAGGTTACGAGGAAAGTTGACGAGGGTAAAGCAGTGGATGTTGTCTATATGGACTTCAGTAAGGCCTTTGACAAGGTTCCGCACGGAAGGTTAGTTAGGAAGGTTCAATCGTTAGTTATTAATATTGAAGTAGTAAAATGGATTCAACAGTGGCTGGATGGGAGATGTCAGAGAGTAGTGGTGGATAACTGTTCGTCAGGTTGGAGGCCGGTGACTAGTGGTGTGCATCTTGGATCTGTACTGGGTCCAATGTTGTTTGCATTATACATTAATGATCTGGATGATGGGGTGTTAAATTGGATTAGTAAGTATGCAGATGATACTAAGGTAGGTGGCGTTGTGGATAATGAAGTAGGTTTTCAAAGTTTGCAGAGAGATTTAGGCTAGTTAGAAGAGTGGGCTGAGCAATGGCAGATGAAGTTTAATGCTGATAAGTGTGAGGTGCTACATTTTGGTAGGAATAATCCAAATAGGACATACATGGTAAATGGTAGGGCATTGAAGAATGCAGTAGAACATGGTGATCTAGGAATAATGGTGCATAGTTCCCTGAAGGTGGAATCTCATGTGGACAGGGTGCTGAAGAAAGCTTTTGGTATGTTGGCCTTTATAAATCAAAGCATTGAGTATAGGAGTTGGGATGTAATGTTAAAATTGTACAAGGCATTGGTAAGGCCGAATTTGGAGTATTGTGTACAGTTCTGGTCACCGAATTATAGAAAAGATGTCAACAAAATAGAGAGTGTACAGAGAAGATTTACTAGAATGTTACCTGGGGTTCAGCACCTAAGTTACAGAGAAAGGTTGAACAAGTTAGGTCTTCATTCTTTGGAGCGTAGAAGGTTGAGGGGGGACTTGATAGAGGTATTTAAAATTATGAGGGGGATAGATAGAGTTGACGTGGATAGGCTTTTTCCATTGAGAATAGGGGAGATTCAAACAAGAGGACATGAGTTGAGAGTTAGGGGGCAAAAGTTTAAGGGTAACATGAGGGGGAATTTCTTTACTCAGAGAGTGGTAGTTGTGTGGAATGAGCTTCCAGTAGAAGTGGTAGAGGTAGGTTCGGTATTGTCATTTAAAGTAAAATTGGATAGGTATATGGACAGGAAAAGAATGGAGGGTTATGGGCTGAGTGCGGGTCAGTGGGATTATGTGAGATTAAGCGTTCGGCATGGACTAGAAGGGCCGAGATGGCCTGTTTCTGTGCTGTAATTGTTACATCGTTATATGGTTACTATCATCAACATCTCTTCATTTTGTGTCATGTGCATATTTGCTGACCAAGCCTTGTGTGTTCACATCCAAATCATTCTATAAATAATGTGACAAGGGTCCCAACACTGACCCATAGAGCACACCACTGATCACTGACCTCCATTCCCAAAAACATCCTTTAAACACCCTCTGATTGCTACCTCTAAACCCATTTTGAATTCACCCAAATCACACTCCCTGGATTCCATGAGACCTAAACTTCCATGTAGGTTACCTTGAACACTTTGCAAAGGTCAAAGTAGACAACATCCACTGTCCTACTCTCATCTACATTTTAGCTACTTCTTCAAGTAATTCCCTGTCTTCTCCTTGTTACTCTTCTTAAACTTCCCAGTCTTTGAGAATTAAAAATGAAGCAAATATCTCTTCAACAGCCTCCACAATTTCTTCTCTCACCTCCCATACAGTCTGAAGATATACTCAGTCAAACCCTGAGAATTTATCCACATAAAAATGCACATAATCCAATTTAATCCCCTATTTGATCCTGCCTAATTCCCACAAAATTAGACCAGCTTAGCTTTAGACCCTAACTTGGGGACCTATGCTTGCTTTTCCATCACTATCTTAAAGCTACAAGAACTGTGATCACCAGAGCCAAAGTGCCCCCTGACTGCCACCTCAGTTACTTGCCCTGCCTCATTCTCCAAGAGGAGGTCCAGGATTGCACCCTCTGTCTAGGTGTCGCTGCTCAGGAAACTTTTCAAAGATGAGAGATTGCTCAATGTCATTTCGTATTCACAAGTGTAAGGAGAACAAAATGATTGTTACTCTGGATCCAATGCAGCACCAAAAAATACAGACGATTAAGAACACATTATTAATAACAAAAATCACAAAATAAATATAAATACAGAAGACAGCTTGTATACATAGATTGATTGTATGTCCATAAAGTGACACTGCGCTGTACATAATGTCAGTGATGGGAAATAATAAAGTAGTGGTGGAGTTAGCAGGTGGAGGTGTTGGTCAGTTTGGGGAAAGTAACTGTTTTTGAGTCTGGTGGTCCTGGCGTGGATGCTACGTAAACACGAGAGAGTCTACAGATTCTGAAAATTCAAAATGACACACACACACACAATGCTGGAGGAACTCAGCAGGTCAGGCAGCATCTTTGGAAATGAATAAACAGTCGATGTTTTGGGCTGAGAGCCTCCTTCAGGACTGAGAAAGAATGGGGAAGATGCCAGAATAAGAAGGTGGGGGGAGGGGAAGGTGGCAAGCTGGAAGTTGACAGGTGAAGCCAGGTGGGCAGGAAAGGTAAAGGGCTGGAGAAGAAGTAATCTGATAGGGAGGAGAATGGATCACAGGAGAAAGGGAAGGAGGAAGGGACCCAGGAGGAAGCGATAGGCAGGTGAGAAGATGTAAAAGGCCAGAGTGGGGAATAGATGAAGAAGGGAGGGCGAGGGAAATATTACCAGAAGAAGAAATTGATATTCATTCCGAAGTGCTGCACTTCATCTGTGAATCTACTGGGGTGATCTATTGGGTCCGGTGTTCTCAATGTGGCCTCTCGTACATTGGTGAGACCCGTTGTAAACTGGGGGATCCCTTCGTTAAGCACCTCTGCTCCATCCACCTAAAGCGGAAATTCCCAGCGGCCAAACATAATTCTCATTCCCATTTCCAATCCGACGTGTCAGACCATGGCCACCGGACACAATAAACAACCCCAGCAGATTGGCAGGTGTAGTGTTGCCTCACTGGAGGGAATGGAGGTGAGGGAGGAGGTGGATGGACAGGTGAAGTGTTGCCTCACTGGAAGGAATGGAGGTGAGGGAGGAGGTGAATGGGCAGGTGTAGTGTTGCCTCACTGGAAGGAATGGAGGTGAGGGAGGAGGTGAATGGGCAGGTGTAGTGTTGCCTCACTGGAAGGAATGAAGGTGAGGGAGGAGTGAATGGGCAGGTGTAGTGTTGCCTCACTGAAAGGAATGAAGGTGAGGGAGGAGTGAATGGGCAGGTGTAGTGTTGCCTCACTGGAAGGAATGGAGTTGAGGGAGGTGGTGAATGGACAGGTGTAGTGTTGCCTCACCGGGGGGAATGGAGGTGAGGGAGGAGGTGAATGGGCAGGTGTAGTGTTGCCTCACTGAAAGGAATGAAGGTGAGGGAGGAGTGAATGGGCAGATGTAGTGTTGCCTCACCGGAAGGAATGGAGGTGAGGGAGGAGGTGAATGGGCAGGTGTAGTGTTGCCTTACTGGAAGGAATGGAGGTAAGGGAGGAGGTGAATGGGCAGGTGTAGTGTTGCCTCACTGGAAGGAATGGAGGTGAGGGAGGAGGTGAATGGGGAGGTGTAGTGTTGCCTCACTGGAAGGAATGGAGGTGAGGGAGGAGGTGAATGGGCAGGTGTAGTGTTGCCTCACCGGAAGGAATGGAGATGAGGGAGGAGGTGAATGGGCAGGTGTAGTGTTGCCTCACCGGAAGGAATGGTGGTGAGGGAGGAGGTGAATGGGCAGGTGTAGTGTTGCCTCACTGGAAGGAATGGAGGTGAGGGAGGAGGTGAATGGGCAGGTGTAGTGTTGCCTCACTGGAAGGAATGGAGGTGAGGGAGGAGGTGAATGGGCAGGTGTAGTGTTGCCTCACTGGAAGGAATGAAGGTGAGGGAGGAGTGAATGGGCAGGTGTAGTGTTGCCTCACTGAAAGGAATGAAGGTGAGGGAGGAGTGAATGGGCAGGTGTAGTGTTGCCTCACTGGAAGGAATGGAGTTGAGGGAGGTGGTGAATGGACAGGTGTAGTGTTGCCTCACCGGGGGGAATGGAGGTGAGGGAGGAGGTGAATGGGCAGGTGTAGTGTTGCCTCACTGAAAGGAATGAAGGTGAGGGAGGAGTGAATGGGCAGATGTAGTGTTGCCTCACCGGAAGGAATGGAGGTGAGGGAGGAGGTGAATGGGCAGGTGTAGTGTTGCCTTACTGGAAGGAATGGAGGTAAGGGAGGAGGTGAATGGGCAGGTGTAGTGTTGCCTCACTGGAAGGAATGGAGGTGAGGGAGGAGGTGAATGGGGAGGTGTAGTGTTGCCTCACTGGAAGGAATGGAGGTGAGGGAGGAGGTGAATGGGCAGGTGTAGTGTTGCCTCACCGGAAGGAATGGAGATGAGGGAGGAGGTGAATGGGCAGGTGTAGTGTTGCCTCACCGGAAGGAATGGTGGTGAGGGAGGAGGTGAATGGGCAGGTGTAGTGTTGCCTCACTGGAAGGAATGGAGGTGAGGGAGGAGGTGAATGGGCAGGTGTAGTGTTGCCTCACTGGAAGGAATGGAGGTGAGGGAGGAGGTGAATGGACAGGTGTAGTGTTGCCTCACTGGAGGGAATAGAGGTGAGGGAGGAGGTGAATGGGCAGGTGTAGTGTTGCCTCACTGAAAGGAATGAAGGTGAGGGAGGAGTGAATGGGCAGGTGTAGTGTTGCCTCACTGAAAGGAATGAAGGTGAGGGAGGAGTGAATGGGCAGATGTAGTGTTGCCTCACCGGAAGGAATGGAGGTGAGGGAGGAGGTGAATGGGCAGGTGTAGTGTTGCCTTACTGGAAGGAATGGAGGTAAGGGAGGAGGTGAATGGGCAGGTGTAGTGTTGCCTCACTGGAAGGAATGGAGGTGAGGGAGGAGGTGAATGGGCAGGTGTAGTGTTGCCTCACTGGAAGGAATGAAGGTGAGGGAGGAGTGAATGGGCAGGTGTAGTGTTGCCTCACTGGAAGGAATGAAGGTGAGGGAGGAGTGAATGGGCAGGTGTAGTGTTGCCTCACTGGAAGGAATGGAGGTGAGGGAGGAGGTGAATGGGCAGGTGTAGTGTTGCCTCACCGGAAGGAATGGAGGTGAGGGAGGAGGTGAATGGGCAGGTGTAGTGTTGCCTCACCGGGGGGAATGGAGGTGAGGGAGGAGGTGGATGGACAGGTGTAGTGTTACCTCACTGGAAGGAATGGAGGTGAGGGAGGAGGTGAATGGGCAGGTGTAGTGTTGCCTCACAGGAAGGAATGGAGGTGAGGGAGGAGGTGAATGGGCAGGTGAAGTGTTGCCTCACTGGAAGGAATGGAGGTGAGGGAGGAGGTGAATGGGCAGGTGAAGTGTTGCCTCACAGGAAGGAATGGAGGTGAGGGAGGAGGTGAATGGGGAGGTGTAGTGTTGTCTCACTGGAAGGAATGGAGGTGAGGGAGGAGGTGAATGGGCAGGTGAAGTGTTGCCTCACTGGAAGGAATGGAGGTGAGGGAGGAGGTGAATGGGCAGGTGTAGTGTTGCCTCACTGGAAGGAATGGAGGTGAGGGAGGAGGTGAATGGGGAGGTGTAGTGTTGTCTCACTGGAAGGAATGGAGGTGAGGGAGGAGGTGAATGGGCAGGTGAAGTGTTGCCTCACTGGAAGGAATGGAGGTGAGGGAGGAGGTGAATGGGGAGGTGTAGTGTTGCCTCACTGGAAGGAATGGAGGTGAGGGAGGAGGTGAATGGGGAGGTGTAGTGTTACCTCACTGGAAGGAATGGAGGTGAGGGAGGAGGTGAATGGGGAGGTGTAGTGTTACCTCACTGGAAGGAATGGAGGTGAGGGAGGAGGTGAATGGGGAGGTGTAGTGTTGCCTCACTGGAAGGAATGCAGGTGAGGGGGGAGGTGAATGGGCAGGTGTAGTGTTGCCTCACTGGAAGGAATGGAGGTGAGGGAGGAGGTGAATGGACAGGTGTAGTGTTGCCTCACTGGAGGGAATGGAGCTGAGGGAGGGGGTGAATGGGCAGGTGTAGTGTTGTCTCACTGGAAGGAATGGAGGTGAGGGAGGAGGTGAATGGGCAGGTGTAGTGTTGCCTCACTGGAAGGAATGGAGGTGAGGGAGGAGGTGAATGGGCAGGTGTAGTGTTGCCTCACTGGAGGGAATGGAGGTGAGGGAGGAGTGAATGGGCAGGTGTAGTGTTGCCTCACTGGAAGGAATGGAGATGAGGGAGGAGGTGAATGGGCAGGTGTAGTGTTGCCTCACTGGAAGGAATGGAGATGAGGGAGGAGGTGAATGGGCAGGTGTAGTGTTGCCTCACTGGAGGGAATGGAGGTGAGGGAGGAGGTGAATGGGCAGGTGTAGTGTTGCCTCACTGGAGGGAATGGAGGTGAGGGAGGAGGTGAATGGGCAGGTGTAGTGTTGCCTCACTGGAAGGAATGGAGATGAGGGAGGAGGTGAATGGGCAGGTGTAGTACTTAGGCTGCTTGCAGGGTTAAGTGCTGGGAAGGGGATGGGTGGGGAGGGATTATTTTATATCTGGGTAGCCTCCAACCTTATGGCATAAATATCAATTTCCTCTTCTGGTAATTTTTTCCCTCCCCTCCCTTCTTCACTCTGGCCTTTTACCTTCTCACCTGCCGATCACTTCTCCCTGGGTCCCCTCCTCCTTCCCTTTCTCCTCTGGTCCACTTTCCTCTGCTATAAGATTCCTTCTTCTCTCATCCTTTATCATTCCCACCGACCCAGCTTCAATTATCAACTTCGAGCTGGCCTCCGTCCCCTCCTCCTCCCCCCACTTTGTTATTCTGGCATCTTCCCCCTTTCTTCTCAACCCAGAAGAAGGCTCTCAGCCCGAAACGTCGACTGTTCGTTCATTTCCATAGTTGCTGCCTGACCTGCTGAGTTCCTCCAGCATTTTGTGTGTTTTGCTGTGAATGTTAAGCAGCCTACTCTCTGATGGGAGTTGGACAAACAGTCCATGAGCAGGGTGTGTGAGATCCTTCATGATGTTACTGATCCTTTACTCACACCGTACTCTACAAACGATATGTCATTGATGGCAGGTAGGCTGGGGCCAGTGATGGGTTGGTCAGTTTTAACTCTCCATTGTGGAGCTTCCTGTTCACCGTAGTGCAGTTTCCGTACCAAGCAGTGATGCAGCTTGTTAGGCTGCCCTCTACTGTGCATCTGTGGAATGACGTGAGTATGGATGTGCAAAGTCCAGCTCTCTCAGACTCCTCGGAAAATGAGGCATTAGTGAGCTCTCCTGCCCGTGTAGGATGTGTTCTGGGACCATGAGTGGTTGTGTGTGATGTGCACTCCCAGGAGTTTGAAATGATGTTCTATCCATACGGCTTCACTGAACGAACCTCCAAGGATGTCATTTCTAATCACTGATGCTATGTCCTCCCTGATCAAAAGGCAACATCTCCTCCTCATTTATCTGTACCTCTGTCCATAAGACCAGAAAACATAGAAGCAGAATTAGGCCATCTGGCCCATCCAGTCTACTCCACCATTCAATCATGGCTGATCCTTTATTTTTCTCCTACTCAACCCCAGTTCCTGGCCTTCTCCCCATAACATTTGATGCCATGTCCAATCAAGAACCTATCAATCTCTGCCTTAAATACACCCAATGACCTGGCCCCACAGCTGCATGTGGCAACAAATTCCACAAATTCACCACCCTTTGGCTAAAGAAATTTTCCCGCATCTCTGTTTTGAAAGAGCGCCCCTCTATCCTGAGGCTGTGTCCTCATCCTAGACTCTCCCATCTTGGGGAACATCATTTCCACAAATACTCTGTCTGGGCCTTCCAACATTTGAAAGGTTTCAATGAGATCCCCCTCATCCTTCTGAATTCCAGTGAGTACAGACCTGGAGCCATCAAACATTCCTGTGTGATAACCCCTTTATTCCTGGAATCATCCTTCTGAACCTCCTCTGGACCCTCTCCAATGCCAGCACATCTTTTCTAAGATGGGGGAGCCAAAATTGCTCACAATACTCTAGGTGAGGCCTCAGCAGTTCCTTATAAAGCCTCAGCATCACATCCCTGCTCTTGTATTCTAGACCTCTTGAAATGAATACTAACATGGCATTTGCCTTCTTCACCACCAACTCGAACTGCAAGTTAACCTTTAGGGTGTTCTGCACAAGAACTCCCAAATTCCTTTGCATCCCAGATTTTGGGATTTTCTCCCCATTTAGAAAATAGTCCATACATTTATTTCTACTACCAAAGTGCATGACTGTGCATTTTCCAACATTGTATTTCATTTGTCACTTCCTTGCCCATTCTCCTAATTTGTCTAAGTCCTTCTGCATTTTGCCTGATTCCTCAAAACTACTTGCCTCTCCACCAGTCTTCGTATCATCTGCAAACTTGGCAACAAAGCCATCTATTCCATCATCTAAATCATTTATATACAGCATAAAAAGAAGTGGTCCCAACACCGACACCTGTGGAACACGACTAGTCACTGGCAGCCAACCAGAAAAGGATTTTTTATTCCCTCTCACTGCCTCCTACCAATCAGAGAATGCTCTAACCATGTTAGTATCTCTCCTGTAATACCACGGGCTCTTGGTAAGCAGCCTCATGTGTGGCACCTTGTCAAAGGCCTTCTGAAAGTCCAAATGTACAACTTCCACAGCATTCACTTTATCAATCCTACTTGTAAGCTCCTCAAAGAATTCCAACAGATTTGTCAGGCAGGGTTTTCCTTGAAGGAAACGATGCTGACTTTGTACTATGTTGTCCTGTGTAACCAAGTACTCCATCACCTCATCCTTAACAATTGAATCTAACATCTTCCCAACCACTGAGGTCAGGCTAACTGGTTTATCATTTCTTTCTGCTGCCTTCCTCCATTCTTAAAGAGTGGAGTAACATTTGCAATTTTCCAGTCCTCTGGCACCATGCCAGAGTCCAATGATTTTTGAAAGATCATTTCTAATGCCACCACAATCTCTAACGCTATCTCTTTCAGAACCCTAGGGTGCAGTTCATCTGGTCCGGGTGACTTATGTACTTTTAGGTCTCTCAGCTTTTTGAGCACCTTCTCTCTTGTAATAGTAACTGCACCCACTTCTCTTCCTTCACACACTACAACATCAGGCATACTGCTAGTGTCTTCCACAGTGAAGACTGATGCAAAATACTCATTTAGTTCATCAGCCATCTCCTTGTGCCCCGTTATTATTTCTCCTGCCTCATCTTCTAGTGGTCTTATGTCCAATCTTATCTCTCAATTATTTCTAACATACTTGAAAAAACTTTTACTATCCACTTTGATATTATTTGCTAGCTTTCTTTCATATTTCATCTTTTCTCTTCTAATTAATTGTTTTAGTTGCTCTCTCTAGGTTTTTAAAAGATTCCAAATCCTCTATCTACTGTCATGGCTGTAGCATCTGTATTCTGGAGCACTGAGCTGCCAATCCTGCCCTTCTCTCAGACATGTTTCTGTTATGGCTGTAACATCCCAGTCCACAGATTTCACTCATGTTACCTCTTCATCCTCATGCTGTTCATTAAATGAGTATTTTTTTCCTTCCCTTTATCCTGATATCCTGGCTATCCTGAATACAAAACTTGCTCTTGCAAATTACTGCTTTATCCTATGTGTTGTTCCTGCTCAGAGTTCCATCCCATCCCGAAATGTACTTGCGAGGTATTGGCCCCTTTCTGGTTCGAGTGTAACTTGTTCCTCTTGTACAGGTTGCTTCCATCCCCAGAAGAAATCCCAAGAACCTGAACCTCTCCCCCTGCTCCAGCACCTCAGCCATGAATTCATCCGGCCTATCTTTCCATTTCCGACCTTGCTTGGTGTCCCAGATTATAAAGATCAGCATGCCATGTATGTTCTTCGCCACACTGTCAAACAATGTTCCTTCTTAGAGATCTATGAACTTAGAACTCTGGTCCAAATTCCACCCTGCCTTTCAATTCACTTGGTCCATTTGTGACACATCTCTCTCTCTCTCCTTTCTTGATCTCTTTGTCTCCATGTCTGGGAATAAGCTGTCTATTGATATCTTTTGTAAACCTACCGAATCCCACAGATATCTTCACTGTACCTCTTCCCAACCTGTCTCCTATAAAAATGCCATGCTCTTAATCAGTTCCTTTGTTTCCATCGCATCTGTTTCCAGGGTGAGGCTTTCTTTTCTGGGAAATCAGAGAAGTCCGACTTCTTCAAGGAACTGGGTTTCCCTTCCTCCACAATTGACACTTCCCTCACTTGCATCTGCTCCACTTAGCAGGCATCTGCCCTTGACCCATCATCCTGGTGCCTTAATACTGACCGAGTTCCTCTTGTCTTCACCTACCACCCACGGGACACTGTATCCTTAACACTGACCGAGTTTCTCTTGTCTTCACCTCCCACCCACGGGACTCTGTATCCTTAACACCGACCGAGTTCCTCTTGTCTTCACCTCCCACCCACGGGACTCTGTATCCTTAACACTGACCGAGTTCCTCTTGTCCTCACCTCCCACCCACTGGACTCTGTATCCTTAACACTGACCGAGTTCCTCTTGTCTTCACCTACCACCCACGGGACTCTGTATCTTTAACACTGACTGAGTTCCTCTTGTCTTCACCTCCCACCCATGGGACTCTGTATCCTTAACACTGACCGAGTTCCTCTTGTCCTCACCTCCCACCCACGGGACTCTGTATCCTTAACACTGACCGAGTTCCTCTTGTCTTCAACTACCATCCATGGGACTCTGTATCCTTAACACTGACCCAGTTCCTCTTGTCTTCACCTACCACCCACGGGACTCTGTATCCTTAACACTGACCAAGTTCCTCTTGTCTTCACCTACCACCCATGGGACTCTGCATCCAGCACATCATTCTCTGCACCATCTGCCGTCCCAGTGACCAACCATTTCAATTCCAGTCTCCCTTCTGACTTGTCAGTCCATGGTCTCCTCTACTGCCATGATGAGGCAACTCCCAGGTTGGAGGAGCAACACCTCATATTCCATCCAGATAGCCTCCAACTGGATGGCATGAATATTGATTTCTCCAACTTCCAGTAATTTTTCTCCCTTCCCTTCTTCTTCTTCTTCTATTTGCCACTGTACCCACCTCTCCTCATCTGTCTATTACCCCTCCTCTCCCTTTCTGGAGATGGAGTTCAACTCAGATAAGTGTGAAGTGGTTCATTTTGGCAGGTCAAATATGATGGCAGAATGTAGTATTAATGGCAAGACTCTTGACAGTGTGGAGGATCAGAGGGATCCTGGGGTCCAAGTCCATAGGACACTCAAAGCTGCTGCACAGGTTGACTCTGTGGTTAAGAAGGCATACGGTGTATTGGCCTTCATCAATTGTGGAATTGAATTTAAGAGCCGAGGGGTAATGTTGCAGCTATATAGGACCCTGGTCAGACCCCACATGAAGTACTGTGCTCAATTCTGGGTGTCCCACTACAGGAAGGATGTGGAAACCATTGAAAGGGTGCAGAGGAGATTTACAAGGATGTTGCCTGGTTTGGGGAGCATGCCTTATGAGAATAGGTTGAGTGAACTCAGCCTTTTCTCCTTGGAGCAATGGAGGATGAGAGGTGACCTGATAGAGGTGTACAAGATAATGAGAGGCATTGATTGTGTGGATAGTCAGAGGCTTTTTCCCAGGGCTGAAATGGCTAGCACGAGAGTTCTAAGTTTCTTGGAAGTAGGTACAGAGGAGATGTCAGGGGTAAGTTTTTTCATGCAGAGAGTGGTGAGTGCGTGGAATGGGCTGCCAGCAGCGGTGGTGGAGGCAGAAACGATAGGGTCTTTTAAGAGATTCCTGGATGGGTACATGGAGCTTAGAAAAGTAGAGGGCTATGGGTAAGGCTAGGTAGTTCTAAGGTAAGGACGTTTTCAGCACAGCCTTGTGGGCTGAAGGGCCTGTATTGTGCTGTAGGTTTTCTATGTTTCTTCTACATTCCTATCCTATTCTCCTATCCTATTCCTTCTCCAGCCCTTTGCCTTTTCTACCTAGCACCTCCCAGCATTTTCCTTTATTCCCCCTCCTGCAACCACCTGTCTCCACATATCACCTTCGAGCTTGTTCTCCTTCCCCTTCCCCTCTTCCTTTTTCTGGCTTCTTCCCCCTTCCTTCCAGTCCTGATTAAAGGTCTCAGCCCGAGACATCGACTGTTTATTAATTTCCATAGTTGCTGCCTGACCTGCTGAGTTCCTCCAGATTTTGTGTGTCTTGCTATGAACTTGGAATCCTCAGTTTCTCTGTTCAACATTTCTACCCCATACTGCAGATGTCCAAGTCCTATTTCAACTCTGCAAAATGGATGACCTTGGACTTGTCAGAATTGAGTTCCATTTGCTAATGCTCTACCCTATTCCAGACATGGACAACCTTCCTCACCATCCATAACACCACCAATTCTCATTCATCCGTAAACTTACTGATCATACCTCCTACACTCACAACTAAGTCATTAATATATATCAAAAGTGCAGAAGTCCTGCAACCATTCACTACCGTACACAAGTAGGTGCAGACTTCAAATCAGAAAAAAACATTCTTCCGACACGACCTCTGCCTTCTGTCACCAAGCTGATTTTGGATCCCTTTAGCTGGATTACCTTGGATCCCAGGTGTGTTAGGCTTCTGGATCAGCCTCTCATGTGGGACCATGTCAAATGACTTACTAAAGTCCACATGGAGAACATCATTCACATTGCCTCCAGCAATCTTCTTTACCATCTCCTCAGATTAGAGAGATACGGTTTTACTGATTCTGTCCTTACTGACAATCCCTAATCAGATCCTGATCTCTCCAATTATACACAACTCCCATGATTTGAATTCTCTCCAATAATTTCCATGCAGGCACAGATGGAAATCACTCCAACTCAAATTGAAAGTTCTGGACTTCCACAATCCAGTAGGAGTCCCAAACCCCATCAGCTCACCTACGCAGAGATCCCAGCACCTCTGTGCAGAATCTCCAGCAAAATCTGAGCCAGAACTGTTCCCGACTGACAGCAGCCAGCTAGGACAGATTTGATAATGTGCTGGAGAATTCCCCTCAAGTGCTCCTTTTAAAAGCTTAAGTGATGGTGAGACCAGGGGAAAGTTTTCACAGTGATTGAGTTCTTTAGAAAATGCTTTGATTTTGATACTTACTGCAAACTGGAAAGAATCTGGATAACGCTGTCACAAATGTGACCCCTGATACAGTCAATATGATCCAGACTGGAATGTTGGTCTTGCAGCTTTGATCTGAAATGTACAGAAGTGAACCCACTGAGTAAATTCACACTGATTCTCCACACCCACTCCCAGTTTAAACGTACATTTAACATTGTCATATGCCCAATGGCATTTACGAAAAAAAGCAACAAATTAATCATATGACAAAGTAAATTTATTATCAAAATATATATATATATGTCACCATTTACTAACTTCAGATTCATTTTCTTGCAGGAATTCACAGTAGAATAGAGAAATACAATAGAAACAATGTATAACTGCACACAAATAAGGGTTACGTCCACACTAGACCGGATAAATCCGTAAACTAAGCTTTTTCTCTTTGTTTTTACCCTCGATCCACACTAAAATGGCATTTTCATCCCCCGAAAACGGAACTTTTCAGAAACGCTCTCCAGAGTGTGTACTTTTGAAAACGCCAGATTGGGCAGAGCAGTGTGGACGGGGTAACCGGAGAAATTTGAAAATGCTGTCATGACGTGCCGGAACAGAATGGCATTTCATTGTTTCCTTGAACGCAACCTAACAATTTCAGAACAGACAGCAACGAGACTGAAGCCAGAAGAGTTAGAAATGAAGTCACCAAATACTTTGACCCATTACTTACTGAATAAATAAGTATACACACTTCGCCCTGTTTTCTGTCCTTGCTTGTATGAAGGTGGTTTACCTATTTATGCAAGTACTTCTCTGACAATAGATGTGTAACAGCCTAATGTAACATTGTATGGAAATACAAGATAATACTGATGCAGACATGTTTTATACATTTAACAAGGGGCTTTATTAATGCAACAGAGTTCCTCAGTTTTTCAATGTTCGTCGTCAGCCTGGTCATGCTGTCCATGAACTCCCTGTCGGTTGCCTCCATACGCTCCAGTATTTGTATATTTTTACTTTTAAGTCCTCCTGCGTGAGAGCCAACAGCTGCCAATATTTAAATTTTTCTAGTCTGTAACTGAACAAACGCGCACCAAGTCTTTCACGGTGAGATCCGACACCAAACATGTCACATGTTTTCAGTAGATGTGTCCTGCACATGACCAGTAGGTGGAGATTTGCCGAAACATCCGTTTCAATGTGGACAGAGATATTTTTAAAAACGCCTAGTGTGGATGCCTATCGTTTTTAAGCGAAACAGGCTTTTTCAAAATTATCCAGTCTAGTGTGGACTTAGACAAAGTCTAGACAAACAATCAGATCAAAAGGACTGCTGAAGGGTCTCCCGGATGCTGCCTGACCTGCTGAGTTCCTCCAGCATTTTGTGTGTGTTGCTTGGATTTCCAGCATCTGCAGATTTTCTCTTGTTCATTTAAATGTATTTAATTTATTAAATGCAAACACAAAACTAATTCCCAGAAAGAGGTGAACATGTGAAACCTGTAAAATTCCCCACACACCAAGATCCAAGGTTATGCTGTCCATAACAGCTACACAGTCAGCACTAATTACACTGCAAAAGGCAAATAGTAACACTACCCTCTCTCTCCTTCTCCAACCCTGATAGTCCTTCTCTCTCCACTCACTCTCCATCAGTCAGATACTTTTTTCCATTCTCTACCCTCTCCATCTGTCCATCACACACACACACCACCCCGACTGGTTCCCCTCTCCCACTCCTCCATCTGTCCATCACACACACACACACCACCCCGACTGGTTCCCCTCTCCCATTCCTCCATCTGTCCATCACACACACACACACCACCCCGACTGGTTCCCCTCTCCCACTCCTCCATCTGTCCATCACACACACACACACACACCACCCCGACTGGTTCCCCTCTCCCACTCCTCCATCTGTCCATCACACACACAGACACACACACACCACCCCGACTGGTTCCCCTCTCCCACTCCTCCATCTGTCCATCACACACACACACACACACCACCCCGACTGGTTCCCCTCTCCCACTACTCCATCTGTCCATCACACACACACACACACCACCCCGACTGGTTCCCCTCTCCCACTCATCCATCTGTCCATCACACACACACACCTCCCCGACTGGTTCCCCTCTCCCACTCCTCCATCTGTCCATCAGACACACACACACACCACCCCGACTGGTTCCCCTCTCCCACTCCTCCATCTGTCCATCACACACACACACACACCACCCCGACTGGTTCCCCTCTCCCACTCCTCCATCTGTCCATCACACACACACACACACCACCCCGACTGGTTCCCCTCTCCCACTCATCCATCTGTCCATCACACACACACACCTCCCCGACTGGTTCCCCTCTCCCACTCCTCCATCTGTCCATCAGACACACACACACACCACCCCGACTGGTTCCCCTCTCCCACTCCTCCATCTGTCCATCACACACACACACACACCACCCCGACTGGTTCCCCTCTCCCACTCCTCCATCTGTCCATCACACACACACACACACACACACACCACCCCCACTGGTTCCCCTGTCCCACTCCTCCATCTGTCCATCACACACACACACACACCACCCCGACTGGTTCCACTCTCCCACTCCTCCATCTGTCATCACACACACACACACCACCCCGACTGGTTCCCCTCTCCCACTCCTCCATCTGTCCATCACACACACACACACCACCCTGACTGGTTCCCCTCTCCCACTCCTCCATCTGTCCATCACACACACAAACACACACACCACCCCGACTGGTTCCCCTCTCCCACTCCTCCATCTGTCCATCAGACACACACACACACCACCCCGACTGGTTCCCCTCTCCCACTCCTCCATCTGTCCATCAGACACACACACACACCACCCCGACTGGTTCCCCTCTCCCACTCCTCCATCTGTCCATCAGACACACACACACACCACCCCGACTGGTTCCCCTCTCCCACTCCTCCATCTGTCCATCACACACACACACACACCACCCCGACTGGTTCCCCTCTCCCACTCCTCCATCTGTCCATCAGACACACACACACACCACCCCGACTGGTTCCCCTCTCCCACTCCTCCATCTGTCCATCACACACACACACACACCACCCCGACTGGTTCCCCTCTCCCACTCCTCCATCTGTCATCACACACACACACACCACCCCGACTGGTTCCCCTCTCCCACTCCTCCATCTGTCCATCACACACACACACACACCACCCCGACTGGTTCCCCTCTCCCACTCCTCCATCTGTCCATCACACACACACACACACACACCACCCCGACTGGTTCCCCTCTCCCACTCCTCCATCTGTCCATCACACACACAAACACACCACCCCGACTGGTTCCCCTCTCCCACTCCTCCATCTGTCCATCACACACACACACACATCACCCCGACTGGTTCCCCTCTCCCACTCCTCCATTTGTCCATCACACACACCACCCCGTCTGGTTCCCCTCTCCCACTCCTCCATCTGTCCATCACACACACACACACACCACCCCGACTGGTTCCCCTCTCCCACTCCTCCATCTGTCCATCACACACACAAACACACACACCACCCCGACTGGTTCCCCTCTCCCACTCCTCCATCTGTCCATCACACACACACACACACCACCCCGACTGGTTCCCCTCTCCCACTCCTCCATCTGTCCATCACACACACAAACACACACACCACCCCGACTGGTTCCCCTCTCCCACTCCTCCATCTGTCCATCACACACACACACACACCACCCCGACTGGTTCCCCTCTCCCACTCCTCCATCTGTCCATCACACACACAAACACACACACCACCCCTACTGGTTCCCCTCTCCCACTCCTCCATCTGTCCATCACACACACACACACACACACCACCCCGACTGGTTCCCCTCTCCCACTCCTCCATCTGTCCATCACACACACCACCCCGTCTGGTTCCCCTCTCCCACTCCTCCATCTGTCCATCACACACACACACACACCACCCCGACTGGTTCCCCTCTCCCACTCCTCCATCTGTCCATCACACACACACACACACCACCCCGACTGGTTCCCCTCTCCCACTCCTCCATCTGTCCATCACACACACACACACACCACCCCGACTGGTTCCCCTCTCCCACTCCTCCATCTGTCCATCATACACACACACACACACCACCCCGACTGGTTCCCCTCTCCCACTCCTCCATCTGTCATCACACACACACACACACACACACACACACACACCACCCTGACTGGTTCCCCTCTCCCACTCCTCCATCTGTCCATCACACACACACACACCACCCCGACGGGTTCCCCTCTCCCACTCCTCCGTCTGTCCATCACACACACACACCACCCCGACTGGTTCCCCTCTCCCACTCCTCCATCTGTCCATCACACACACACACACACTACCCCGACTGGTTCCCCTCTCCCACTCCTCCATCTGTCCATCACACACACACACACACCCCGACTGGTTCCCCTCTCCCACTCCTCCATCTGTCCATCACACACACACACACACTACCCCGACTGGTCCCCCTCTCCCACTCCTCCATCTGTCATCACACACACACACACACCACCCCGACTGGTTCCCCTCTCCCACTCCTCCATCTGTCCATCACACACACACACACACACCACCCCGACTGGTTCCCCTCTCCCACTCCTCCATCTGTCCATCACACATACACACACCACCCCGACTGGTTCCCCTCTCCCACTCCTCCATCTGTCCATCACACACACACACCACCCCGACTGGTTCCCCTCTCCCACTCCTCCATCTGTCCATCACACACACACACACACACACACACACACACACACACACACACACACACCACCCCGACTGGTTCCCCTCTCCCACTCCTCCATCTGTCATCACACACACACACACACCACCCCGACTGGTTCCCCTCTCCCACTCCTCCATCTGTCATCACACACACACACACACCACCCCGACTGGTTCCCCTCTCCCACTCCTCCATCTGTCCATCACACACACACACCACCCCGACTGGTTCCCCTCTCCCACTCCTCCATCTGTCCATCACACACACACACACACACCACCCCCACTGGTTCCCCTCTCCCACTCCTCCATCTGTCCATCACACACACACACACACCACCCTGACTGGTTCCCCTCTCCCACTCCTCCATCTGTCCATCACACACACACACACACACCCCGACTGGTTCCTCTCTCCCACTCCTCCATCTGTCCATCACACACACACACCACCCCGACTGGTTCCCCTCTCCCACTCCTCCATCTGTCCATCACACACACACACACCACCCCGACTGGTTCCCCTCTCCCACTCCTCCATCTGTCCATCACACACACACACACCACCCCACTGGTTCCCCTCTCCCACTCCTCCATCTGTCATCACACACACACACACCACCCCGACTGGTTCCCCTCTCCCACTCCTCCATCTGTCCATCACACACACACACACCACCCTGACTGGTTCCCCTCTCCCACTCCTCCATCTGTCCATCACACACACACACACACACCACCCCGACTGGTTCCCCTCTCCCACTCCTCCATCTGTCCATCACACACACACACACACACACACACACACACACACACACACACACACACACACACACACACACACACACACCACCCAGACTGGTTCCCCTCTCCCACTCCTCCATCTGTCCATCAGACACACACCACC
Source organism: Hemitrygon akajei (assembly GCF_048418815.1). NCBI lineage: Eukaryota > Metazoa > Chordata > Chondrichthyes > Myliobatiformes > Dasyatidae > Hemitrygon > Hemitrygon akajei. The sequence continues at coordinate 179,160,597 of NC_133125.1, forward strand.
CCGACTGGTTCCCCTCTCCCACTCCTCCAACTGTCCATCACACACACACACACACACACCACCCCGACTGGTTCCCCTCTCCCACTCCTCCATCTTTCCATCACACACACACACACACCCCGACTGGTTCCCCTCTCCCACTCCTCCATCTGTCCATCACACACACACACACCACCCCGACTGGTTCCCCTCTCCCACTCCTCCATCTGTCAACACACACACACACACACCACCCCGACTGGTCCCCCTCTCCCACTCCTCCATCTGTCAACACACACACACACACACACACACACACACACACACACACACACACACACACACACACACACACACACACACACACACCACCCTGACTGGTTCCCCTCTCCCACTCCTCCATCTGTCCATCACACACACACACACACACCACCCCGACTGGTTCCCCTCTCCCACTCCTCCATCTGTCATCACACACACACACCACCCCGACTGGTTCCCCTCTCCCACTCCTCCATCTGTCCATCACACACACACACACACACACCACCCCGACTGGTTCCCCTCTCCCACTCCTCCATCTGTCATCACACACACACACACACACCACCCCGACTGGTTCCCCTCTCCCACTCCTCCATCTGTCATCACACACACACACACACCACCCCGACAGGTTCCCCTCTCCCACTCCTCCATCTGTCCATCACACACACACACACACCACCCCACTGGTTCCCCTCTCCCACTCCTCCATCTGTCATCACACACACACACACACACACCACCCCAACTGGTTCCCCTCTCCCACTCCTCCATCTGTCCATCACACACACACCACTCCTCCATCTGTCCATCACACACACACACACACACACCACCCCGACTGGTCCCCCTCTCCCACTCCTCCATCTGTCCATCACACACACACACCACCCCACTGGTTCCCCTCTCCCACTCCTCCATCTGTCCATCACACACACACACACACACTACCCCGACTGGTCCCCTCTCCCACTCCTCCATCTGTCCATCATACACACACACACACACACCACCCCGACTGGTTCCCCTCTCCCACTCCTCCATCTGTCCATCACACACACACACACACACACACACCACCCCGACTGGTTCCCCTGTCCCACTCCTCCATCTGTCCATCACACACACACACCACCCCGACTGGTTCCCCTGTCCCACTCCTCCATCTGTCCATCACACACACACACACACACACACACACACACACACACACACACACACACACACACACACACACACACACACACACACACCACCCCGACTGGTTCCCCTCTCCCACTCCTCCATCTGTCCATCACACACACACACACACACACACACACACACACACACACACACACACACACACACACACACACACACACACACACACACACACACACACACACACACACACACACACACCACCCCGACTGGTTCCCCTCTCCCACTGCTCTCCATCTGCCCTGCCCCACTCATTCCATTTATTCCATGTTCCACTTTTCCCTCCGATCAGATTCAATCACCTTCAGCCCTTTATCATCTCCACCCATCACCTTCCCATTCTGGTGTGAACCCCACTCTCCCCTCCTATATCTGACCATTATCCCTCCTCACCTGGATCCACCCATCACCTTCCCATTCTGGTGTGAACCCCACTCTCCCCTCCTATATCTGACCATTATCCCTCCTCACCTGGATCCACCCATCACCTTCCCGTTCTGGTGTGAACCCCACTCTCCCCTCCTATATCTGACCATTATCCCTCCTCACCTGGATCCACCCATCACCTTCCCGTTCTGGTGTGAACCCCACTCTCCCCTCCTATATCTGACCATTATCCCTCCTCACCTGGATCCACCCATCACCTGCCAGAGTTTGATCTGCACCTTCTGTCTCCACCCTCTTATACCGGCCATATTCTCTCGATCTGTCAGACCAGATCCACATCTGCTTGTCCTCAGATGGTGAGGGTGAGTCTCCCTCGGGAACCTCTGCTGTTCTCATGGTAACACTGGTATGGACTCCAGGATACTGACCCAGTGACAATAAACTGCCTCCCTGTCTTCACCTGATACCTGATATCATTACTATCTGGTCATTATTGAGCTGTAACCCAGTGACAGGCATTTACAAGTCACGGAGATGGTGATTGGTGAGATTGACTCTCCATTTACTGGTGATAGCTGGACAGCAAATTTGCACTGTCCTCCCTCAAAGACCAATACGTCCTTCCTGTGACGTGGGGCCCAGATCTGCAGACGTGGTTTCACCAGAGCTTTGATGTCTGTAGCACAACTCCTATTCCCCTGTACTCCGGTACTCTGGGTCTAAAGACCCACATTCCACTGGCTGCATTGCTGACACTGTGTACATGTCCATGACACGTTATTGTTTGATGAACACAGACCACACAGGGTTAATGGATCCCCATTTAGAAACTAATCTGTTCTGTCCTTTTTAAATGCAATAAAAGACTTTGTATTCACCTGCATTAAAATCCATTGACATAATTCTTCCCCATTTGCACCAACTTTCTGTGATTTATTGCTGCCCTGTTACAATATCATTGGAAACTTGTTTGTGACTGTTTAAAATCCCATCACCGGACCCAACCTGATGAAAAGTTGCAGTCACAACAGATTCACCACCATCAATTCTCCACTCTGGTCAGTCGTATGCTTTCAGTTCCATCAGGTTCACCTTTGGGAGTTTATCAAGTAGCTTCTGGAAGTCCTGACACACCCTGTATAACCTACAGTGTCTATATTGGGTCAAACCTCCAGCAGGTCTCCCAGTCCCCAGCTGTAGACTGTGGGGCTGAGGACTGCAGGTGCTGGTGTTCCATATAAAGCAGTTCACAATGTACTGACTGAGATACTCATTCCATTCCTGCACTGAGTAACACAGCAACCATTTTAATGTAATTTAAGAATATTTGTGCACATACCTTTAGACACAATCCAGCAAATGAAGGCAATGAGGATGAAGACAAGAGCCACAATGTTACAAATATTCAGGCACCACCACCACTGCTTGTCTTCTAGAGTCCACAGGGAGAAATGAACAACAACATTAGAACTGTTTCAAACTGTTTCAAAACTGATCAACACAAACAGTTCTACATATGTTTCAGTGGACAAGTGTTCCAGATAACAGACATGGACTGGGATTGGTCGGGTTGGCTGTGATAATGAATGTCCTAAACATGAGACAATCCCACCAGGTTGGAAAAGGACCAGGTGTCAGAGCAATGCAGTGAGGGAGGTTCAGAGAGTTCACTCCACTGTCAGTGTGTGGAGATCCCCGGAGAGACTAAAGACCTTGTCGTTAGTTCTGGAAATATATTGTAAAACCTGGGTATCCGTTATCCTCAGGCCGTGAAGATGGAAATGGCAGGAAGACTGCAGTCTCTCTGTGTACACACTGAGCCAATGAGACAAGACCCCACTGTAAATAAGCTCAGTCGTATTATCCCAGTGATCCAGTGCTGCAATTGACATGGTCTTGCCAGTCAGCCAATCAGGATGGTGGAATTGGGAGAAGGTTCTGGAGAAAGCTGGGCGGAGAGACATTTGTGATGGACACTGTGGCGTTCTTGGTCTTTTGGCGGGAGATGGAGAGAGGAGAGGATCGGGAGAGGCAGCCGCAGGATTCGATCCGACGGGAAGGTGTGATTCAAAGGAGTCCAGGATGGGAAGTTCTTCTGGAGATCGGTGATGAGGAGTTGGTGCCATGAGTAAGGGACACACCCAGATTTTGGAAGATATGATCTCCAACACTGTGCACATTTCATGGAGAGGACTGTTGGGACATGAACTTGCTTGAGGTACTGGTGTACAGGAATGATCTCATAGTGTTCGAGTCCACACTGGAGGAGCACAAGACGAGACTAATCAAGGTGTTAGACCACCTGAAAACTGAAGGGTTAAAACTGTCACTGGACAAATGCCAGTTCTGCACAATGTCAGTCAATTACGTCGGGCACATAGTGTCTCAGGATGGAATATCTATGTATCTGACCACATGGCCAAGGCCCAAGAATTTGAGAACTCTACTCTCATTCCATGGATTCTGTGGGTTCTACCAGAGATTTGTGAAGGATTACTCCAAAGTAAGCCACCCTTTGAATCAGCTTCTGTGTGGTTACCCTCCCTTGGGGAATAAAGGGAGAACAAAAGGAGAAGAAGGTAATGTTTATCTTAGTCCTTCAGAGTATTTCGGAGAAAGATGGGATGCCAAATGTGAAGAGTCTTTCAGCTGCTGAAAGAGCTGCTGACTAAAGCACCTGTGTTGAGCTTTGCAAACTCCCAGTTGCCGTACGTCCTGCACACCGACACCAGCTCCGAGGGTTTCATCAGCTGGAGTCTGTCACCCTCTGAACGAAACTACCCTACGCACAAATTGGTGGTTCTGGCATTGAAAATGGTTGTGGTGCATAGGTTAGGTGACTATCTATATGGTGCCAGGTTGGAGGTGAGGACAGACAACAATCCTGACCTTGGTGAGGTTGGGTGCCACAGGTCACCGTTGATCAGTAGCATTATCTGTTTATGATTTCAGCCTGAAATATCGGCTGGGGAATCAGAACACTGATGTGGATTCATTGTCCTGACGGTCACATGAGGTTCTGGAAATGGACGCAGAGTGGGAGAGTGTTCCTGCCTCTGGTGTTAAAGCAATGTGCCAGCTTTCTACCACAGGGAAATCAGCAGCAAGGCTGTGGCAGGATAGAGCTGTGGATCATTTTGGAGCTTCGGGTTGTGCCATTCCACAAGTTTATTGCAACTTGACAGCTCTGGATACAAAGCAGGTGCCTGCCTTGAGTCCTGTGGAATTGGCAGTAGCCCAGTGAGACAACCCTTGTATAGGTGCCATTTGGTCATCTGTTGCAGAAGGGGATATGACCCAAGCTGAAAAGATGAAACACCCTACCATACCCCTACTGATGAGGGAATGGGACAAACTGGAGTTGAGGAACCAGGTTTTATACAGGGTCACGTCTCCTCCACACAGGACTCAGCATTCCCAGTTGGTTTTGTCTGAGAAGCATCAGAAGATTGTGTTGAAGTCACTTCATGATGATTCTGGTTATTTGGGGTTTGACAAGACTGTTGGCCAGAAAGAATGACAATCTACAAATCAGTCAATTCAAATGAATCAAGGACAGTGGAAGTAGACAGACTATTTGTCTTTGTTCCTGCCGCATGCTTGGGGATGGAGGCTGCCATTTTGTGAAGACACTGTATTCTCCATCTTGTGAGCTTGACATGCTGGGCTTGATCAATGTTTTAAAGAAGCCACAATGATACTTCAGGTAATCTGCTGGACTGGTGATCATTTCCAATAAGAAGTTATTTGTGAGATGTTGTTTGGTTGGATATAACATGCAGGTTTGTGAATGTGGGGGTTGATGCCTGCCTGAAGTGATTCGAGCTCGTTGCTGATTGAGAACATAAATTATCGACTGTCACTTGATGAGAAGAGGGCAATAAATTCATTCTGGCTTGGAGCAGAGCCAATAACAATGTGTTTAAGTCAGACACATGACCTGTGGTCAATGACACTGGAATGTGATATTTGAATTGATAAGGAATGGATATAAAAGTGGATGCTTTGTGTGTGCTGGTAGTGGTAACTTTGAAGAATAACCATCACAGATACAAGCGTGAGGAACCCTGTGTGAAACACGTGGTGAGTGAATCGGAGCAACGAGGAACACCTGGCCAGCGTAAACTCCTTTGCCCGGGTAATACCTTGGCTATTCTTTCACTGTTCAGGACAGTCAGGGATACTTAGCAGGGGTGAACACGAGTTATTTAGTGTATGAATTCATGTACTTGGTAGTTTAAACCATAATGGAACTTGTCAGTAAATACAGATCATTCTTATAAATCGTACATTTTTTACAACAAGACCTACAGATTGGTCCGAGATCGGTTCTATTGGCCCCGAATGAAGCCTGAGGTTTGAGAGCACTGTAAGTCCTGCATTTGATCTATTTGGAGGAAGCAGAAGTTGGCTGATAACTAGGTGTCTACGCCTTACATAGCGGACAGCCAGATGTCAAATGCGCCACTTTTCCGGGTGAAGCCAGAAGCCAGGAATGGCCCTGTCAAAATTCTCCACTGGAATCACCTTTTACCCCGAGGGCAGGAGGTACGTGTGGACTGAGAGCCTGACACGGACCCTACACCTAGTAGGAGAAGAGCAGAGAGGCAATCAGCGGAAAGAGCTGAAAAGGACCAAACCACTGAATGTTGTACGGACTCAGAGGATGAGGAAATGGGCGTGTGGTACACGTTACCGTATGCAAACTCTGAAACTTTGTTTAGAGGAACAAAGTTGCAGAGAGATCATTGACTTTTGCAAAGTAGGTGGTTTTAAATCTCCACACATTGACAGAAACTCCCATAGTGTAAAAGGACTAGATGGGATAGAGTTTGTCATTTGTGTTTAGGGAAGTTTCCTTAGTCAGTACGTAGAAGTATGAGAGAATGTGCGATACATAATCTGCTTTTAGGGAATGAAACAGGGCAGGTGACAGAAGTTTGTGTAGGTGAACACTTTGCATCTCGTGATCACAATGCCATTCGATTCAAAGCAAATTTGCAAAAAGATGGGACTGGTCCACAAGTTGTAATTGTAACTTTTTTAAAAGGCCAATTTTGAAAGTATCAGAAAGGATCTGGCAAGTATGGACTGGACAGGCTGTTTTCTGGCAAAACCATACTTGGTAAGTGGGAGACCTTCAAAAATGAAACTTTGAAAGTAAACTTAGTGTCCACCCCCCAACCCCACAGAAAAACCTCCAGACCAACCAAAACAAAATGTAGAAAATATAAATCAAAACATTCACACCCTCAAAACTGTAGATATAATTGAAAACAGAAGGAAAAACTTAATTAGAAGGAAAATTATGAAAATACTCAATAAAAGGTCCCCAGACCTTATGAAATTTTATATCTGAATTATGAGTTGAATAATGAATTTTTTCAAGGGCTAAACTGGACATGATATCTTTAAGCCATTGAGCATGCGTGGGTGGGGCAGCATCTCTCCATCTAAGAAGAATTAGACATCTAGCCGGGAGAGAAGCAAAAGATAATAGATAGATAGATAGATAGATAGATAGATAGATAGATAGATAGATAGATAGATAGATAGATAGATAGATAGATAGATAGATAGATAGATAGATAGATAGATAGATAGATAGATAGATAGATAGATAGATAGATAGATAGATAGATAGATAGATAGATAGATAGATAGATAGATAGATAGATAGATAGATACTTTATTCATCCCCATGGGGAAATTCAACTTTTTTCCAATGTCCCATACACTTGTTGTAGCAAAACTAATTACATACAATACTTAACTCAGTAAAAAATATGATATGCATCTAAATCACCATCTCAAAAAGCATTAATAATAGCTTTTAAAAAGTTCTTAAGTCCTGGCGGTAGAATTGTAAAGCCTAATGGCATTGGGGAGTATTGACCTCTTCATCCTGTCTGAGGAGCATTGCATCGATAGTAACCTGTCACTGAAACTGCTTCTCTGTCTCTGGATGGTGCTATGTAGAGGATGTTCAGAGTTATCCATAATTGGCCGTAGCCTACTCAGCGCCCTTCGCTCAGCTACCGATGTTAAACTCTCCAGTACTTTGCCCATGACAGAGCCCGCCTTCCTTACCAGCTTATTAAGACGTGAGGCGTCCCTCTTCTTAATGCTTCCTCCCCAACACGCCACCACAAAGAAGAGGGCGCTCTCCACAACTGACCTATAGAACATCTTCAGCATCTCACTACAGACATTGAATGACGCCAACCTTCTTAGGAAGTACATTCGACTCTGTGCCTTCCTGCACAAGGCATCTGTGTTGGCAGTCCAGTCAAGCTTCTCGTCTAACTGTACTCCCAGATACTTGTATTCGACATTGGGTCGAACTCAAGCGTATATCTGTCTCATCCAAGAAACCAAACAGAGCAATTAAAGGGTTAGGTTCTAAGTGGTGATTCAGAATACAGGATAAGGTTATAAAAACATCTCTCCAAAATTTCTTCAGACTAGGACTGGTCCAATACATATGAATAAGAGAAGCCTCGCCACTTTTGCATTTATCACAGAGAGGACTAATATTAGGATAGAATCGAGATAGTTTAGATTTGGACATATGGGCCCTATGAACAATTTTAAACTGTAAAAGACAGTGGCGAGCACAAAGAGAAGATGAATTAACCGATTTGAGAATCGAGTCCCAAACCTCATCAGATAAAGGGATATTTAAATCATGCTCCCAAGCCATTCTAATTTTACCCACAGGGGCACGCCGTAAGGATACTAATTTATCACGAATAAAATATATTAAGCCTTTACCCAATGGATTAATAGAGAGAAATAAGTCCACAGCATTTTTCTCGGGCCTTTCAGGGAAATTGGGAAGTAAGGGATTGATAAAATGTCTAATTTGGAGATATCTAAAGAAATGGGCATCAGGTAGATTGAACTTAGCAGAGAGCTGTTGAAAGGATGCGAAGCGATTATCGATAAAAAGATCTTCAAAATATCTAATGCCCTTTCTATACCAATCATAAAATGTGGAATCATACATAGTAGGTAGAAAAAGATGATTATGTAAAATAGGACTAGAAAGGGAAAAACCATAAAAACCATAAAATTTCCTAAACTGGGCCCATATTCGCAGAGTATGTCTAACAAGAGGATTAACAATTAATCTAGACAAACTACTAGGGAGTGCAGAGCCAAGAAGTGCAGAAACAGATAAATCTTTAGTGGAATTCAGTTCCATTGCTACCCAATTAGGGTAATCAGATTGGCTATGAAAAAAAGACCAGAAGGTAAGACTACGAATGTTAGCTGCCCAGTAGTATAGACAAAAATTAGGTAAGGCCATGCCACCCTCTTTTTTAGATTTTTGAAGATAAACTTTATTAATTCTAGAGCGCTTATTCTTCCACAAATAGGACAAAATAATAGAGTCTAAGGAATCAAAAAAGGTTTTAGAAATGAAAATTGGAATAGATTGAAATAAATATAAAAATTTAGGGAGAACATACATTTTAATGACATTAATACCAAGGACATAGATAGAGGTGACCATTGTGACAAACTCTGTTTTGTAGAGTACAAAAGATTAGCAAAATTTTCACGAAAAAGGTCTTTAAACATCCTTGTAACTATAATACCAAGGTAGGTAAATTGATTATCAACTACTTTAAAAGGGAGGTTGCGAAATGCTAATACTTGTGCTTCTTTATTAATTGGGAAAAGTTCACTCTTGTGTAAATTAAGTTTATAGCCAGAGAACTGGCTAAATTGATCAAGAAGTGAAAACATTGGAGGTAAGGATGTGGACGGATTTGAAAGAAAAAGTAATAGATCGTCAGCGTAAACAGAAACTTTATGCTCAACACCCCCCCTCCAAATCCCGGTCAATTCAGGACAGCTTCGGAATGCAATCGCCAGAGGCTCTATAGCCAAATCAAAAAGAAAGGGACTTAAGGGGCATCCTTGACGGGTGCCACGTTTGAGGTTACATAACTGGGATTGCTGGGAATTAGTCAAAATAGAGGCGGTAGGACATAAATATAGCAATTTAATCCAAGAAATAAAACTTTGACCTTGGTCAAATTTTTCTAAAACCGCAAAGAGGTAGTTCCACTCTATGTGATCAAATGCTTTCTCCGCATCGAGAGAGATAACGCATTCGGGAGTCCCAGTTGAAGGTGAATATAAAATATTGAATAGATGCCATATATTAAAAAAAGGAAGACGATTTTTAATAAAACCAGTTTAATCACCGGAAATAATGGAAGGTATAATAGTTTCTAATCTATGAGCCAAAACTTTGGCCAAAATTTTAACATCAACATTGAGCAAAGAAATCGGCCTGTACGAGGAACACTCTGTTGGATCTTTGCCCTTTTTTAATAAAAGAATAATAGATGCCTCATTAAATGAGGGTGGCAATTTACCATAGTTAAACGAGTCAGATAGTACTGAGAGTAACTGAGGTGAAAGAAGTGAAGAGAATGATTTATAAAATTCTATGGGGAACCCATCAGGTCCAGGAAATTTGCCTGAAGACAGTGCAAAGGTTGCAAAAGATAGTTCTTCTAATGATATAGGCTCATTAAGTTTAGCTTTAGAATCAGATGAAAGCGAAGGGATATTCAAGCTATTTAAAAAAAGATCAACAGAAATATTCTCATTCAAAGATTCAGAGGAATAAAGCCAAGAATAAAAATTTTTAAATGCGTCATTGATTTCTGAGTGATTCGATGTAATATCCCCATTCTCCTTCCAGATCTTTGTAATATGTTGTTTAGCTTTAGAACGTCTCAACTGATTAACTAGAAATTTACCAGATTTGTCACCGTGAATATAAAAGCGACTCTTACTTTCAAGAAGTTGATGTTCAACTGGCTGAGTAGAGAGAAGGTCAAATTTAGTTTGAAGTTCTACACGCTTCTTATATAATTTGGGGTTTTTAGTCTGAGCATATAATTGATCTAATTCTTTGATCTGATTAACTAAGTCTAATCACTCTATATGGGACTTTCTGTTAAGATTCGCTGTATATGAAATTATTTGACCCCTCAAATATGCTTTCAAAGCATCCCAGAGAAACTGGGATGAAATTTCAGATGATGTATTAGTGTTTAAGAAAAAAGTTATCTGATCCTTAATAAATTTTAGAAAATCATCATCTGATAATAAAGTTGGGTTAAAATGCCAGTGTTTATTCCTCTGAGGGAGACCAGGAAAATTTAGAGACAAAGTAACTGGGGCATGATCGGAGATCAGTATACTCTGATAGTCACAAGAATGAACAAATGAAATAAATTGATTATCAATTAAAAAATAATCAATTCTAGTAAAGGTATGGTGAACATGGGAAAAAAAGGAATAATCTCTCTCAGTAGAATGAAGGAAACACCATATATCAGAAATACCATAGTTAGAAAGAAAAGAGTGAATAGCTAAAGCAGATTTAGTAAGTGATCTAGTAACAGGGGACGATCGATCCAAATTTGGGTCTAACCAACAGTTAAAGTCGCCACCCAATATAAGAGAATATAAGTTCAGATCTGGTAATGAGGAAAAGAAACGTTCAAAAAAGTTAACATCGTCAGAGTTGGGAGCATACAGGCTAGCTAATACAACTTTAGTATTATATAATTTACCAGAAACAATAATAAAATGGCCATTGGTATCAGATATCTTACTATGGAGTTCAAAAGGAATAATTGAGTTAATAAGAATGGAAACCCCCCCCCCCCCAGCTTTGGCCGGGAAGGATGAATGGAAATGCTGACCCACTCACTTTGACATAAGCCGAGAATTATCAAAACTACGAATATGGATTTCTTGAAGGAAAGCAATATCAGCTTTAAGTTGCTTAATATGGGAGAAGACCTTCCTTCTTTTAACAGGATGATTCAATCCCTTTACATTCCAGCTCACAAATTTCAATGTATTAACCATTATCGGTTGTTAATACGTAAAAGGTAGTAGGCATATATAAGATCAGACATTGCAGTAACAGTTTGGGAGCAAAAATATAAACATAAATCAATAAGATCAGGACACAAACATGTCCTGAATAACAAGGAAAAACAGAAAAAACAATAAATAGTGTTGAGACTGGAGAACCCACCCCACCCTTGCAACCCAAAACTAGATGGCTACCCAAAAAAGCAGCTAGCTCTACAAAAAAATATGATACCCCAAAAACAACTTCCAGTTCCGTAACATTGACATAAGCTCCGTACCAAATAATATAGCAAATACTTACTAATTTATGCACTAGTAAACAAAATTACAGATAGGAACAACTTCATCAGAAAAAATATAAAACTTAATACAAAAAAAATCAAGAACTAACCTACCCACGAGAAACTATGAAAAATTGAAAGAGAAAGATAAAGGGGGGAGAAAAAAAGGGGAAATTTTATATTTACAGAGAGTAAATATCAGCTGTTTTAAAAAAAAGAGGCAAGTCTTATACCGTAAATAGACAGGGAGACCTTCAATAAGAAACTCCAAGCCTCCGAAACAAATTAAGATCAATTGTAGTTCTCTATAGATAAAGTTATTCAAAAGTAGAGTAAATTACACAAGTAAAATCTAAGTCCACAGGGAAACATTAAATTTAAATCATCTATTTAAGAAAGTCGCACCAAGTCCAGGGAGAAACTAACTAGAACCCTTAGAATCTCAGAAGTTAATGTCAAAGTTATTCAAGTAGAGTCTGAGTTCTCAAAGAAAACTTTAATTCAAGAAAATATTTATCAGCCATTTTAGAAAGTCAAACCGGGTCCGAAGAAGTCAAGATGGCTGGAAGATTTCCAACAAACAACTCAGCCTCCTTAACTCATTTGAACCACTTATATTCTCTGGCAGTAAGAGTAATTCGAAGATCGGCAGGATTACAAAGAGAGGGTTTGAATCCATGATTAAAGAGCTCTTTCATAACACCTTTGAACTCGGCACGCATCTTCAGAACCTGGGAGGCATAATCTTCCACAATACGAATGGTATTATTACGGAAGGTTAGAGTACCTCTTCAGCGTGCCTCCATAATCAAACGGTTTTTCACCTGATATCGATGGAAACATAGAATAATTGGCCATGGTCTAGAACCCAAAACAGCTCGAAGAACATAAACCCTGTGAGCTCTTTCTAGCTCAGGTTAAGTTGGGAGAAATTCTTTCCCGAAAATATCACAGAGAAAAGAAGAAAAAAATTCAATGGAAGATCCCGTTTAGGTGGCCTCCGGCCAGATTGCTCCAATTTTCGAGATCCGCCATTTTGGAAGTAAGTTTGCTGTTTTGCTCCGTTAAGTTGGAGCGGAAAGTTTCCAGATGCTGAACACGGTGTTTTAAATCTTCAGAGGTTAGGTCGATGAGAGATAAATGTTCGGCTTAGTCATCCACTCTGACGTTAATCTGATCCAGTTTTGACTCTAACTGACTGATAGAGGCTCTGAATTCAGTCTTAATATCAGTTAGAACGTCTTGTCGATTCTGTTCCAGGATAGAGAGAATCTCGGCCGACAGAGACGTGCAAGTTTCTTTTTTCCCGGGTTTAGTATTTTTTGTAGTCATTATAAGATAGACGTATTCGCAGGCAGATAAAAAAAACAAATAAAATAACGAACTAAGGTTTAAAAAGGGAGACACATAGTGCGAAGATAAGAAATATAACAGAGCAAAAGTTTGAAGCGACTAAACAATCGCCATCTTACCGGAAGTCCACCGTATGCAAACTCTGAAACTTTGTTTAGAGGAACAAAGTTTTAGAGAGATCGCTGATTTTTGCAAGGAAGGTGGTTTTAACTTTCCACACGTTGACAGAGACTCCCGTAGTGTAAAAGGACTAGATGGGATAGAGTTTGTCATCTGTGTTCAGGGAAGTTTCCTTCGTCAGTACGTAGAAGTCCCAATGTGGGAATGTGTGATACTTAATCTGTTCTTAGGGAATGAGACAGGGCAGGTGACAGAAGTTTGTGTAGGTGAACACTTTGCATCCAGTGATCACACTGCCATTAGATTCAAAGCAAATTTGCCAAAAGATGGGAGTGATCTGTGGGCTGTGATTCTAAATTGGAGAAAGTCTGATTTTGATGGTATCAGAAAAATCTGATAAGTATGGATTGGAACAGGCTGTTTTCTGGCAAAAGCATACTTGGTAAGTGGGAGACCTTCAAAAATGAAATTTTGAAAGTGCTAACAGGTGTAGGGAACCTTGGTTTTCCACAGATATTGAGGCCTGATTATGCAAAAAAAAGGTTAATTGCAGGCACAAACAAGAGAGAAGCTGCAGATGCTGGAAGTCCGAGCAACACACAAAATGCTGGAGGAACTCAGCAGGACAGGCAGCATCTATGGAATAAAGTACAGTCGGTGTTTCATGCCGAGACCCTTCGGCAGGGCTGGAGAAAAAAAGATGAGGAGTAGATTTAAAAGGTGTGGAGGAGGGAGAGAGAAACACAAGGTGATAGGTGAAACCGGGAGGGGGAGAGATGACGTAGAGAGCTGGGAAGTTGTTTGGTGAAAGAGATACAGGGCTGGAGAAGGGGGAGTCTGATAGGAGAGAACAGAAGGCCAGGGAAGAAAGAAAAGGGGGGAGGAGCACCGGAGGGAGGTGAGGGTCAGTCAGGGAGATAAGGTGAGAGAGGGAAAAGGGGATGGGGAATGGTGAAGGAGAGTGGAGGACATTACTGTAAGTTTGAGAAATCGATGTTCATGACATCAGGTTGGAGGCTATCAGACGGAATATAAGGTGTTGTTCCTCCAACCTGAGTGTGGCCTCAGCGTGACTAGAGGAGGCCATGGATTGACATATCAGAATGGGAATGGGAAGTGGAATTAAATGGGTGGCCACTGGGAGATCCCGCTTCTTCTGGCAGATGGAGCGTAGATGCTCGGTGAAACGGGCTCCCTCCCAATCCACGTCAGGTCTCACCGATATAAAGGAGGCCACACCGGGAGCACCGGATACAGTATATAACCCCAACAGACTCACAGGTGAAGTGTCACCTCACCCGAAAAGACTGTTTGCGGCCCTAAATAGTAGTGAGGGAGGAGGGGTAGGGGCAGGTGAAGCACTTGTTCCACTTGCAAGGATAAGTGTCAAGAGGGAGATCAGTGGGGAGGGATGAACGGACAAGGGAGTTGCATAGGGACCGATCCCTGTGGAAAGCAGAAAATGGGTTGGGGGGTGGGGGGGAGGGAAAGATGTACTTGGTAGTGGGATCCCGTTGGATATGGCAGAAGTTCCAGAGAATTATGCGCTGGATGCGATGTCTGGCGGGGTGATAGGTGAGGACAAGAGGGACCCTATCCCTGACAGGGTGGCATGAGGAAGGGGTAAGATGGGCTGAAAAATGGCAGATGGAATTTGATGCAGACAAGTGGAGTCACAGGCAGATAGAGTCATAAAGACAGTTTTTGGCACTTTGGCCTTCACAAGTCAAAGTGCTGAGTACTGGAGATGGGGTGCTATGTTGAAGTTGTACAAGACGTTGGTGAGGACTAATTTGGAGTATTGTGTGCAGTTTTGGTCACCTACCTACAGAAAAGATGTAAACAAGGTTGAGAGAGTGCAGAGGAAATTTACACTCTGAGAGACCCGAGTGATATGGAAAGATTGATCAGGTTAGGATTATATTCCCTGGAATGTAGAATATTGAGAGGAGATTTGACAGAGGCACACACAATTATCAGGGGTACAGACAGGGTAAATTCCACTGATGTTGGGTGGGACTACAATCAAGAGTTCACAGGTTAAGAGTGAAAGGTGAAAAGTTTAAGGGGAACATGAAAGTCGTGAGAACATGGAAGAAGCTGTCAGCACAAGTGGAGCTTGCAAGCTCGATTTCAACATTGAAGAGAAGTTTGGATCGGTACATGGACAGTAGGGGTATGGAGGACTATGGTGCTGGTTCAGGTCAATGGGAGTTTAAATGGTTTGGCACAGACTAGATGGGTTGACAGGCCTGTTTCTGTGTTGTATTTTTCTATGACACTCCCTCCTGAGGGTCACTCCTCCCAAAACCCCCTCTGCAGTCGGGTCAGAGTTGACTCCAGAACAACTCCAGATATTCTGTGTCACCACTTCATATCTCAACCTGTCAATCATGTAGGACAATTGCATTCTGGGTACCACAGGAATCCAGAGACTCTGTGGGGATGGGGGGGGGGGGGGTGTGGGAGGAGTTCATTTTGTCAACATGAGTCACTTGGTATTTCTGCTGAAATGCAAATTAGACAATAACAGATACCTGGGTATTCTTTCCTTGACCAGCACATGAATATAATAGCATATGCTGTAGAAAACACCAGTCCCACCATCGATGTAACGGCAACTCCTACATCCTCTGGTCTGAGGCCTGCAATGAAAAACAGTTGAATAACTGTATCTGAAACCAAATCAAGGTGATAAGAGGAGAGAATGCTGCCTCTTGAACAGAAGGCTGATGCCCACATGAACTGAAAAACTCAGCTAATTTCCTGTGAAGAGGGACAGCAGTGACCTTCTCCAATTTCACACACCTTTCATCACACTCTGTTCAAGAGCAGATCTCTGCCAATGATCTCGTGCAGTCAGTGTGGGAGGGGATGTGGAACGTGGTTTATACTGAGCAAGGCTGAACAAAAAGCAGTGTGACAGAAACCGACAAGCTGATGAGTGATGCTGGTTTCATATTTCCTCATGATACAGAGGGACGTCACTGACACTTTGTCAGTTCTCAGAGCAAATCTCATCAACCCCATTCCCAACCACCCCCCTATTTCCCTGCAACCTATTTCTTGTCCGTGCTTCACCTGCTACTTGCTGAGGATTCCCAGCAGATTCAGTTTTTAATTCCAGGAGCAGGTGATTTAGTCCCTCGAACTGTTCATGGCTGACAAATGACCCAGCTCCACACGGCCAGTGTTACGGAGGCTTTGTGGGGACGGGGATTGAGACCAGAACCCCCGGGATCCAGATACAGACCTGGGAAATCTACACCACACTCACTCAAATGGCCAAACTAAAACAGAGAATCAGCAGAGTCACAGGAAGGAATGGAGGGAGGGGGAAAGAAAATCAGCACCAGCAGAGTAAATGGTTGTTGTCGGGGTGTTTGGGAGCCCTGAGGGATGAAGGTCAGTAATTAATAGCTGCAGGTGTCCCAGTTCTGAGCTGCCATAGTGAAACCAATAGTTACAGGGGTGGCCAGAAACACATGATGCAGTTACCCTGTGGTCCCACTAGAGGGGAGTGTTGCACAGGGAATGACTTCACGTGCCCCTGACATGGAAATGATGGGGCATAAGGGTGACCGGCACCCACAGTGCCCGGTTACATTTGTACAGTGTGTGTTACTCCTTCTTAAGATATAGGAGCAGAATTAAGCATTTTGTCCATCGAGTCTGCTCTGCCATTTCATCATGGCTGATCCAATTTTCCCCTCAGCCCCAATTTCTGTCTTCTCCCTGTTTCCCTTCATGGCCTGACCAATCAAGAATCTATCAACCTCTTCCTTAAATATGCCATACACAAAGACTTGGCCTCCACAGCTGCATGTGGCAAAGAATTCCACAGATTTACCACTCTCTGGCTCAAGAAATTCCTCCTCATCTCTATTCAGAATCAGAATCCGGTTTATTATCACCGACATGTGACATGAAATTTGTTTATTTATTATGTTTTAATTTTTTTCTCTCTGCGAGATTACGTATTGTGTTGAACTGCTGCTGCTAAGTTAACAAATTCACGTCACATGCCGGTGATAATAAACCTGATTCTGATTCTATACTAGTCCTCTTGAAATAAATGCTAACATTGCATTTGCCTTCCTCATCACAGACTCAACCTGCAAATTAACCTTCAGGGAATCCTGCACAAGGACTCTCAAGCCCCACTGCACCTCATTGTTTTGTATTTTCTCTCCATTTAGAAAATAGTCAACCCTTTCCCTTCTTCCAGCAAAGTGCATGACGATACAGTTCCCGACTCTGTATTCCATCTGTCATTTCTTTGCCCATTCTCCTAATATGTCTAAGACCCTCTGTATCCTCTCAACTTCCTCAAAACGACCTGCCAATCCATCTGTCTTCATATCATCTGCAAACTTTGCAACAAAGCCATCAATTCCATCATCCAAATTATTGACATATAACATAAAAGGAATCGGTCCCAACACAGATCCCTGTGGGACAACTCTGGTCACCATTATCATCCTTTCGTACAATACTTCTTGCATTGAAATATATGAAGCTCAGGACACTAGTCACACCATGCTCAATCTTTTGATTTCTATCTTTATCTGTGGTTGTACAAACATCTGCCAACACAACCTCTCCACTGACTGTTCTGGCACTCTGGTTCCCATCTCCCTGCAACTCCAGTTTAAATCCCACCATGAAGCATTAACAAACCTTCCCTCTCCAGGTCAAGTACAAATCGTCCCTTCTGTACTGGTCTCAAAGTGATATACCTGTTGTTGAAGAGGATGGCCACAGGGGTACTCTGCACTGGTTCCTTAACCTCTTTCCACTTCCTGACAGTCACCCAGTTTCCTGTGAATGATCTGGAGTTCAGCCATTTCCAGCTCCAATTCCTTAACACTGTTTGTTAGAAGCTGCAGCTGGATGCACTTCTCCCAGTTGTAGTCGTCAGAGACACTGGAGGTCTCCCTGCCTTCCCACATCACACAAGAGGAGCATTTCACTATCCTGCCTGGCATCTCTACTATTCTAACTGGGCATATATAAAGAAGAGAAGGGAAAAAAAAACTTAAGTTTTTCTTTTCATTGCTTTCTCTGAGTGAAGTCTCTCTTTGAAGAGCTAAAGTCTTGGAGCTAAAGTCTCAAGATCAACACTCTTGACAATGGACACTGAGACGCTGGACTCTGTGCTTGTCCCTGCCTTCCTTTAACTTGCTCTTACTAATCAATCCCAAACACCGATTGGTGACTGATCACTAAACCGTGACCCATTCCTGCCTTTTATCCTTGAGAAATAAATCTGATTTATCCCCCCTCTTCTCCAAACTTCTGATGCCTGGATTGGCTCCTTGTCAAAGCTCTTTTTCTTGTAAAATTTGTCTTCTTGTAAAATTTAACTACTTCACCCTTTAACTGTCTCAGATCCATTCAGCACAGCCCTAGTTTCTGCAGATTCTGCTCAGTAAATGTACACCAGAATCCTCAAAGATCAATTCCTCCTTCCTGTGATTTGGGACACAAAATTCCTCTCTGTCTCCAAGACCTATTAAAGACTTGTCAGAATCCTGATGCCCAGATGAATTTGTCTGGCTGTGGAGTGGCATTTATCCCTGGTTTTGCTCATTCCCATCTATTAATCTCTGTTGACCACAGAGCTGCTACCACTTCTTACTTCATTGGGAAATATGGTCATGTAACCTGTCACCCATCCGTCAATCTGAGACAAGTTGTAATCCAAACACAAATCCTTGCAGGACACCATTAGTCACATTCTCCCAACATGGGCCATGTAATCTCCTGCAAATTATCCCCACACTCTGCCTTGTCCCATTGAGGCAACTGTCTGCTCAGGTCAACATTTTGCCTTCAGTTCCATGAGCATCAGTGAAATGCCATTAAAGTCTAAACCTCCAGCAGATCCCCCTGTGGGAAAGGACTTCAGCTGTGGGACTGAGGACTTCAGGTGCTGGTGGTCCTGGTAAAGCAGTTCACAACATCCTGACTGAGATACTCACTTCATTCCAACCAAACCCCAGAGAACAGAGTTCATCATTTACATGAAAATACAGAATAATATTTCAGCACATACCTTTAAATGCCATCCAGGAAATTGTAGTAAGGATGATAACAATGAGAAAACCAACATTATAGACAGGTATCCATCTTTGAAATCTATCATTGTCTTTGGATAAATGAAAAATAATCAGTTTGTAAGCCATAGTAACAGATCTATACAAATTATTTCACATAAGCATCGATTTACAATGTGTTCTTGGTAATGAAGATGGACCCTGAGTCAGTCAGGCTTCTTAAACACAGAGAAACCCAACCAGTTCAGAAATGGAGCAGAAATCAGAACACCGGACTGAAGAAAGTCCAGGGATCTCTCTCACACTGGCAGCAAGTAGAGAATCCAGGAAACAACAGATAAACACAAACAAACACATATTTGATAACTTCTGTAATCCCTTATCGAATGTCTACACATGCAGAATTGGCAGATACACTGCAGTCTCCCTGTGTATATATCCAGCAGATGAGGTAACAATCCACTGTAAATCAGCTTTGCATTATTCTAGAGATGGTGAAGGTTTCAGTTGATGTGGTCCTGCCTGTGGTGACAATACCCAGCCCCAGCTACAGCACTGAAGTTCCACTGTGAAGCCTGTTCTGTTGTTGAGGACTGAACCATCACCACACCCAGATGCTCAAGGCTTCAAACAGTGTTCTGGTCCAAGAAAAAACAGAACTCATTGTGAGTGCAGACTAAACTGTCCAGATGCTGGGACATTTAACATGGATAAGGATAGTGGTTGTCCAGGAAGTCCATCGGTAACCAGTGATACATGTCTGAGGGATTGTCCACCATAAGATCCAAGGGACACTTTTCCTTCACCCAGATTTTTAATTCATTCAGACTGATGGGTTCAGTAATTATTGTTTAGAAGGCTACAAGACCATAAGCCATAGGAGCAGAATTTTAGGCCATTTGGCCCATCGAGTCTGCTCTGCCATTCAATTATGGCTAATTCTTTTTTACCCCTCCTCAGTCCCACTCCCTGGCCTTCTCCCCATAACCTTTAATGCCGTGGCCAATCAACAACCTATCAATTTCCACTTCAACTACAACCAACAACCTGGCCTCCACAGCTGCTTGTGTTAACAAATTCCACAAATTTCCCATCTTCTGGCCAAAGAAATTTCTCCGCATCTCTGTTTCAAATGGATGTCCCTCTACCCTAGGGTTGTGCCCTCTTATTCTAGACTTCCCCACCATGGGAAACATCCTTTCCACATCTACTCTGTCTAGGCCTTTCAAAATTCAAAATCCTTCTAAATTCCAGTGATTACAGGCCCAGAGCCATCAAACGTTCCTCATATGATAACCCTTTCATTCCCAGAATCATCCTTGTGAACCTCCTCTGAACCCTCTCAAATGCCAGCATGTCTTTTCTTAGATGAGGAGCCCAAAACTGTTCACAATACTCAAGGTGAGGCCTCACCAGTGCCTTATAAAGCCTCAGCATCACATCCCTGCTCTTGTATTTTAGACCTCCTGAAATGAATGCCAACATGGCATTTGCCTTCCTCACCACTGACTCAACCTGCAAGTTAACCTTTAGAGTGTTCTGCACAAGGACTCCCAAGTCCCTTTGCATCTCATTTTTTTGGATTTCCTCCCTGTTTAGAAAATATTCTGCACAGTTATTTCTACTACCAAACTGCATGACCATGCATTTTCCAACATTGTATTTCATTTGCCTCTCTCTTGCCCATTCTCCTCATCTGTCTAAGTCCTTCTGCAGCCTTCCTTTTTCCTCAACTTTACCAGCCCCTCCAGCAATCTTTGTATCATCTGCAAACTTGGCAGCAAAGCCATCTATTCCAGGCTTTCTCAACCGAGGTTCCATGAGAGTTTGTGATTGAAAGGATAAACTTTGATTTTTTGAACTCCATGCAACGTGTGATGCTAGCACTGACAGTGGTTGGCAGTGACCGAGCAGACCCATTAGCAATCTCATTAGAGGTCTCTCAGCCCAGTATGGCAGTGCAGAGTAGGGCCGTGTTTATTTGGCCATTGACAGTTGTTGAGAACTGTATTGCATGGAGGGGAGGACAGTAGGCTGATAATTGATGGACTGGTGATCCAAGTTGTCCTATTCCATTGAGCCCAGTCTGTGACAAACAACTTACTGCGTCCTTCCTGCGTCTCCTCTTCTCTTCAGCAGTCGCTCTTCTGGATTCCTGAAAATTCCTGTCTACACCGTGGATCAGTGTTCTCCAGCGGTCTCTGTCACAAGCCAGCGGCTGCCACTCATTCACCTCGATATCTGTCTGAGAGAGCTGCTACTTAAGTTGGTCTTTGTGCCTCTTGTGCAGGACATGGTGATCTCTCTTTCCCTGAGAGAGTTCTCTGTAGAGTACAGCTTTCAGTAACCTGGAGTTGTCCATGTGAGACGTGTCCTGGCCAGCAGAGCAGCCTGAGCAGCAAAATGGCTTCAATGCTTGGACATTGAGCTTCTCGGGGACCTCACTGTTGGAGACACGATCCGGTCAGCTGATACCCACGATGGAGCAGAGGCAGCACTGATGGAAGTACTTGAGCAACTGGATTTGCTTGCGGTACAAGACCCAGGCTTCAGAGCCATATAGCAGTGTTGTGATGACGGCAGCCCTGTACACCTGGGTTTTTGTGGACAGACTCAGCTGGTGTTCTTCCACATGTTTCTGGAGGCATCTGAAGGCACTGCTACCTCTGGCAAGTGGATCGTCAACGTCCCTTACTACCGTTGCGTCATTGGATCTAACATTGCTCAGGTAGGTGAACTGCTCAAACGTGGTGAGAGGGTGGTCATCAATGATGATCTGAGATGGATTGTAAACTCCACCAGGGGGTTTCTGATGGAGGATCATTGTTTTCTTCAGACTGACCGTTAACCCCAAAGCCCTCGCAGCCTTGGTGAACTGAGTGACTGCAGCCTGTAGCATGTCCTCTGTGTGCGTGAGACGAGCACAGTTGTCCATAAATAGTAGCTCGAGAATGGGCTCCAACATGGATTTTGTTCGGGTGAGAAGTCGGCCACCCTCAAACAGTTCGATAAGTCGATGTGTTGATAACCAGTCACATGATGCTGAAAAGGTTTTGTGTGACAAACTGAAAAACAACAGCTTCTCCATCCCGGGTGATGAGTCAACAGATTTGACCAATAACTGTCATGTTGTAGCACTTGTAAAATTTGCAAATGATGGTGAAATTCAAGAAAACTTTCTGCTGCAAAGAGCTGCCCAAAACAAGCAAAGGCCAAGATATATTTAATGTTTTGTCTTCATATCTGGGAACAAAAGGTCTGTCTTGCAGGAACCATGTTGGCATCTGTACTGATGGTGCCCCTCAATGGCTCCATGAGAGGTTTCATTTCTCTTGTCAAAAAGAAAATCCTGATGTTGTCACAACACACTGCTTTCTTCACAGAGAGGTGCTAAGGTCAAAAACTCTTGGAGATGAAATGAAAAAGTTCTGGATGATGCTTCAGAAATGGTTGACTTTATTAAACAAAGGCCAATTCACTTGAGAATGTTTTAAAAAGTGTGAAAACCTGGACAAGGAGCACACCGATCTCCTCCACATACAGAAATCTGGGGGCTGAGCAGAGGAAGATTTCTCAACACGATGTCTGAGCTGGAAGGTGAATTGCAGGAGTACTTGCAAGAAAATAGTAGGCCAGGTTTTACTGAGTGCTTTGACGATGAAGAACGTCTGCAGAAACTAGCCTACTTAGCAGACACTTTTCATCATATGAACCAGCTGAACAAGTCTCTGCAAGGTGTTGGAGAAAATGTTTTGACTTAAACTGACAAAAATCTTGGATTTAAAAGGAACTGAATCTTTGGAAAAATCATGTTGCAAAAGGAAATCTTGAAATGTTTCCAATGCTGCTTGGGCTTGAGAGTGAGCAAGGATCAGAAAGTCTCGAGTCTTATTGAAAACCCCCTGGAATAACTGCAGAACTAAATTAAACAGTATTTTCCTCCCTTTCAACACAAGTGTATGACCGGGTGAGGGACCCGTTCTCAGAATTTTTTGCTCAGCCTGAGAACTTGACTTTGAGAGAAGAGGAGGAACTTTGTGAGATGCAGTCTGATCGTGCACTCAAGATGGGATTTACTGACCTGCCCCTGGACAAGTTCTGGATTTCTGTGAAAGAAGAGTATCCTGCCATTCATTGGAAAGCAATGAATATTTTGCTGCAGTTTTCAACTTCTTACATGTGTGAGCAAGCTTTCTGTTGTTTAACAAGCAACACAAGCAAGAATAGAGATAACCTCATTTCAGTTGAATGTGAAATCTGTGTGTGGTTATCTCAAGTTTGACCCAGAATTGAGTATTTGTGCAGCAAAAGACAAGCTCAGGTTTCATGTGCTAGGCCTATATTTGAGCCTGATCATGTCACTTAATAAGAAAATGTTTTTTCAAAGTCTTGTGTAAAAGTGTGTCTTAGGCTCTACTTTTATTTATATAACATTGGCTTACAGTTTTCAGTAACTTTACTTTCCAATGTAGACAATAAATTTTCATGTTGTAAATAGCATTAATTAAAATCAATTTACAACTTTTATTTCAATTAAATTTACCAAGCCTTAAACCAGTTTCCTTTTGCCAATCAACTTTCTGGCTCTCAGTTTCATCCCACCCCCTCCAATCTTCTCCTATAATTTTGCATTTTCCCCTCCCCTTCCTACTTTCAAATCTCGTACTATCTTTCCTTTCGGTTAGTCCTGACGAAGGGTCTCGGCCCGAAACGTCGACAGTGCTTCTCCCTATAGATGCTGCCTGGCCTGCTGTGTTCCACCAGCATGAACATTATAAGCCAATGTAGACAACTTGTCTACTTGTCAACTTGTCTATGCAGGATTTAGCTCGACTCTAGAAGGAAAGTTGGATTCTGGCTGGAGAGATGATGTCCAGAAAGTGTAAGATTTCAGTGGATCTCAGCTGGCATTGAACAAGTGACTGTTGGTGTAAAGGAGGACGGTAGTAACCACAAGTTAAAGTCAATTCTAGACAAGCTCGACATTGGGGTAGTGAAGAACAACAAGCCCAGCTAAGAGCTTTACTGGCTAAGTACCTGGATATCTTTGCAGTTGAAGATGAAGACCTTGGGTACACTGACAAGGTCAAGCATGAAATTCAGTTAATTCTTGACCAGCCTATTTCACATCCACACCGTCGTGTTCCGCCCAATCAGTACAGTGAAGTGAAAGAGCACATCTCAAAGTTGTTGAAGAAGGGTGAGATTCAGGAGAGCAATAGTGTGTATGCCTCACCTGTTGTGTTGGTACAGAAGGAGCAATAGTGTGTATGCCTCACCTGTAGTGTTGGTACAGAAGGAGCAATAGTGTGTATGCCTCACCTGTAGTGTTGGTACAGAAGGAGCAATAGTGTGTATGCCTCACCTGTAGTGTTGGTACAGAAGGAGCAATAGTGTGTATGCCTCACCTGTAGTGTTGGTACAGAAGGAGCAATAGTGTGTATGTCTCACCTGTAGTGTTGGTACAGAAGGAGCAATAGTGTGTATGCCTCACCTGTAGTGTTGGTACAGAAGGAGTAATAGTGTGCATGCCTCACCTGTAGTGTTGGTACAGAAGGAGCAATAGTGTGTATGCCTCACCTGTAGTGTTGGTACAGAAGGAGCAATAGTGTGTATGCCTCACCTGTAGTGTTGGTACAGAAGGAGCAATAGTGTGTATGTCTCACCTGTAGTGTTGGTACAGAAGGAGCAATAGTGTGTATGTCTCACCTGTAGTGTTGGTACAGAAGGAGCAATAGTGTGTATGTCTCACCTGTAGTGTTGGTACAGAAGGAGCAATAGTGTGTATGCCTCACCTGTAGTGTTGGTACAGAAGGAGCAATAGTGTGTATGCCTCACCTGTAGTGTTGGTACAGAAGGAGCAATAGTGTGTATGCCTCACCTGTAGTGTTGGTACAGAAGGAGCAATAGTGTGTATGTCTCACCTGTAGTGTTGGTACAGAAGGAGCAATAGTGTGTATGCCTCACCTGTAGTGTTGGTACAGAAGGAGCAATAGTGTGTATGCCTCACCTGTAGTGTTGGTACAGAAGGAGCAATAGTGTGTATGCCTCACCTGTAGTGTTGGTACAGAAGGAGCAATAGTGCATATGCCTCACCTGTAGTGTTGGTACAGAAGGAGCAATAGTGTGTATGCCTCACCTGTAGTGTTGGTACAGAAGGAGCAATAGTGTGTATGCCTCACCTGTAGTGTTGGTACAGAAGGAGCAATAGTGTGTATGCCTCACCTGTAGTGTTGGTACAGAAGGAGCAATAGTGTGTATGCCTCACCTGTAGTGTTGGTACAGAAGGAGCAATAGTGTGTATGACTCACCTGTAGTGTTGGTACAGAAGGAGCAATAGTGTGTATGCCTCACCTGTAGTGTTGGTACAGAAGGAGCAATAGTGTGTATGCCTCACCTGTAGTGTTGGTACAGAAGGAGCAATAGTGTGTATGCCTCACCTGTAGTGTTGGTACAGAAGGAGCAATAGTGTGTATGTCTCACCTGTAGTGTTGGTACAGAAGGAGTAATAGTGCGTATGCCTCACCTGTAGTGTTGGTACAGAAGGAGTAATAGTGCGTATGCCTCACCTGTAGTGTTGGTACAGAAGGCTGATGGTAGCATAAGACTGTGTGTAGATTATCGGAGACTGAATTTCAAGACCAAATAGGACACGTCCCCCGTCCCCGTCCCACATATTGATGAGAGTCTTGATGCTCTGTGGAGAGCGCAATCTTTCTCAACAATAGACTTCACGAGTGGTTACCACCAAGTAGTGGTAGAGGAGTGTGATAGGCATCAGACTGCTTTTCATCCCCGTTTGTTCTATATGAATATTTTCACATGCCATTTGGGTCTGCAATGGACCGATGACTTTTCAAAGACTCGTGCAGGCAACCATGAATGACTTAGTCTTCCAAATTATGCTTGAGTACCTGGATGATATTCTGATGCATTCACAGACTTTCCAGGGACACTTGGAGAGGCTTGACACTGAGCTTCAGCGAATCAGGGAAACTGGTCTGAAGGTGAAATTGGAAAAATGTCATGATGTAGTGAATTTGTGTTTTAATGCAGGGAGTCCGAGTAAAACAAACCAGCTGTTAAAACCGTCTTGGACAGAAGAATGTCAAACTGCCTTTGACTTGCTCAAAGAAAAAACAGCCATTTCACCCATCCTCAGCTTTGCCGATTTCACACACCCGTTCATAGTGGAGACTGATGGCAGCATAAGACTGTGTAGATTATCGGAGACTGAATCTTAAGACCAATAATGATGCATTCCCACTCCCGTGTACTGATGAGAGTTCCCACTCCCACGTATTGATCAGGGAGTGTAAGGAGTTACTGTATCGTGTATTTGAGGATGAGAAGCACGGGGAGTGTTATCAGCTTCTGCTACCTACCAGCTTGAGGAGTAAAGTGTTTGGGTATGTACATGACTCTATGGGGCATCAAGGCACAGAGCCTACTCCACACTTGTTGAGAAGCAGATGTTTTTGGGTGGACATGCACGAGAATGTGGCATGGTGGATCAAAAATTGTCTACATTGTGTGCTAACTAAGATCCCTCACCTTAAGATCCGTCCCCTCCATGAAATCATTTCTTGCTTGTGGGCCGCTCAAAGTTGTTGTTGTAGATTTCACTGTGTTTGAACCGACAGCTGATGGCGTGAGAATGTCTGAGTAGTCACAGACCTTTTTACTAAGTTCACCCAAGCGTTCCCAACTCGGGATCAAAAGGCGAATACCACAGCAAAGGTGCTCTTGAGCGAATGGTTTATGAATTACGGTGTTCCTGAGAGGTTGCATTCTGACCAGGACCGTGACTTCGAAAGTGAGGTCATAGCTGAGCTCTGAAAAATGTACGGGGTAAAGAAAAGTTGTTAGGTCCAGGATGCTTGGAAATCAACTGTCTACAGGCTGGTGGAGGTGCTAGACAACACATACTCTGTGGAACCTTTGGAGGGAGGGCCTATCAGGAGGGTGAACAGGGTAGACATCAGGCCCTGTGAGAACCTTCCCACCCCAGCTCCTCAAAGGAGACTATAAATTCATGTTCCTGGGACATGAATCAGATTCTGAGGATTTAGAGAATGAGGTGATATTGGTAGATGTGTCAGAACAGGGTGTACAGAATCTTGACTCCAGGCTTGACAGCATATCTTCTGGAACTGTAAGAATGTCTGGAACTGAGACTGTAGCGCCTGTGACTGATGATACAGGGTCAGATGTTGATGGTCCTCCTGTTGTAGTACCCCACAGGAGTAAAAGAGTAAATGCTGGACAGCACTCTAACCCACATCACGAACCAAGGTCAGTCCGAGATGTGGCCTCCATAAGTCCTGCAGCAGTGTCACAGATACTGGCCGGTCGAGGTTCAGTTCCATTCAGAGAAGCAGTTAAAGAGGTTAAAAATACCTTTGCACTGAGCGAGTAATCGAGGATGTTTAACTGTACAGGGGAGAACGTAACCAGGTGACTGTTGAATATTAGTTTTTATTGTTAATAGTGAACTTGGGCATTCACCCTGGAGTTGGGATGTAATGTTAAAACTGTACAAGGCATTGGTGAGGCCAAACTTGGAGTATCGTGTACAGTTCTGGTCACCAAATTATAGGAAAGATGTCAACAAAATAGAGAGAGTACAGAGAAGATTTACCAGAATGTTACCTGGGTTTCAGCACCTAAGTTACAGAGAAAGGTTGAACAAGTTAGGTTTTTATTCTTTGGAGCGCAGAAGGTTGAGGGGGGACTTGATAGAGGTATTTAAAATAATGAGGGGGATAGATAGAGTTGACGTGGATAGGCTTTTTCCATTGAGAGTAGGGGAGATTCAAACAAGAGGACGTGAGTTAAGAGTTAGGGGGCAAAAGTTTAGGGGTAACATGAGGGGGAAGTGTCGGGGTCCGGTTTGGTCCGGAGCCCACGATCTGGGTCTTGATCCGGTCCGCAGACTCTGGACTCCGGGTCTTGCAACTGTCCCTGCAGTAACCCTTGAGCCAGTTAGGATCCTCCTGGTTTAAGGAGACACACCCGTGGCCAATTCAGCTGCAGGTGTTTATAAGGGGCCTTGGGACTGAGACCAGGCGGGTGGTCATTTTGTTCCGTTGCCTGCTCTCTGCCAGCTCCGCACCCTGTTTACCCTGACTGGGTTCTGACCTGCTCTGTATTTGTTCTGTCCAGGTTGATCTTGTTCCCCTGCTTTTTCTCGCATGCGCTGGTCCCGCTGCTCCGCCCGTTTTGCCTTGCTCGCACTGTCGCGCTGTCTGTCTGCGTCTCCCGAGTTACCTGGGATCATGGTGGTCGTGCTGGTCATCCTGGCCCTAGTCCATGTTCTACCCCTTTGCCTCCATTGGGCAGGTCAGGCCGGACTGCTGCTGCCCGGCAGGGCATTCTGCCCTTTCCTACCTGTTGCCTCCGTTGGGCGGGCTGGGCTAGCCTGCTGCTCTCCTCCAGCCAAGCCATGTACCCCAAGACCTGCCTTCTGCCCAAACTCTGGGATCCTCCTGCCTCACCTGACTCTGGAATCCTGCTCTGCCTGCCCGACTAAGACTCTCTGTCTGCCTGAAGCCCAGCATTACCTCTCACATGCCATGGCATCCCCCTCCTGTCCTACCCCTAGTACTTCAGTGCCTGCGTCCTGCACTTGGGTCCATTCCTGTCCCCGCTCCTGACAGGAACTTCTTTACTCAGAGTGGTAGCTGTGTGGAATGAGCTTCCAGTAGAAGTGGTAGAGGCAGGTTTGATTTTGTCATTTAAAAAAAAAATTGGGTGGGTATGTGGACAGGAAAGGAATGGAGGGTAATGGGCTGAGTGCAGGTCAGTGGGACTAGGTGAGAGTAAGCGTTCGGCACAGACTAGAAGAGCCGAGATGGCCTGTTTCCGTGCTGTAATTGGTATATGATTATATGGATAACTCTAAAATAGCTGCCTGTGCCTTTAAGAGAAAACAGTGACGTCATTATGCACACGTGGAGTCGAAAGAAGAGTTACAATGTTCTGCAAAGACAAACATCGAATGCCGGGAGCTGCTTTTCCCAGATATTCGCGAGTAAGGTATCGGCACAGAATGGCGTGGTTGTGTGAAGTTCCGTATCGGCTGAGTAGCGTGAGCGAGGAGAATTCGTTTCAGGGTCCAACCTGTACGTGTTTGAATCGGGGTTTCATTTTAAGAAGCTGGTCTGATGAGATGACTTAATTATGTAAAGAGTTTTAGCGCATTTTGCGTGTTGGTTTGGGAGTTCAATAAAATGTGATACAGGTTTCATTAAACATAAAATGCCTCACTTCATTTTATTTGTGAAAACCTACATTAATCCCTCATCTGAGTGTCTGCTGTGGTGGAGCCTCCATCTGCACTCCCTCAAATGAGAGATGCAAGTGTGGGTGTGTCCTCAGTGAAAAATGGCTTTAAACGCCCATCGTCAGATCTGGCTGCACCCTATTCAGCATCATCAGGTCCTGCTCTCCTTCACCAATTGTTTATTCAAAGACTATGCAGAAATGCAAAGAGAACCCCTAATTCACCACAGTTTCCACAATTCACCATGCTGAAATATTCTAACAATGTGCACTGAACCCATGAATGGCTGGGATTCAGACTGTGTACCTGCCCCTGTAGTTTCCCCACTTCCCTTTGCCACTGGACCAACCCTCCCAAATGTCCCTCGATGTCCTGGTGTTGAAATTGCATTGAGTCTGGATTCTATCCATTTCTCTTTCATGCTCAACCCTCCTTCTGTTAGATCCTGTTCATCACCAACCTCCTCTCCTGGTTCCAATGTTAATGCCATTGCTAATAGTTCCCTCTCCTCAGGTATTGTTCCTCACCCTTTCACATCTCCCATCACCAGCTCTGTGCACAAAACAAAAGGCAAGACCCCACTTTCCTTACCACATGGAAGGAGGCCATTCAGCCCATCTATACCGATTCACTCAGCTGTCCATTCCTGATTACTTCCCCTTGAAACCATTTCTCTCCACATCCACATCAAGTCTACCACACTTATGCTACTGTGATTGACAGGAACCAGGTAACCTAGCGACCCATCTTTCTGGGATCCGTGCCCGTGAACATTGAGAGTTGTCAGTTCCTCTCCATGCCTTAGTCTTCTGTTTACTGTTTGTTCCTTTTCCTAGTTTGCCCTCTCCAAAAGCACTGCTGTAAACATTTCCAGACTGAATTCCATTTCCTCGTTTGTGTATCCAAGGAGACCGATGATATCTTCCTGTGACCCAGACCTTTCTTCTTCACTGTCAACCAAACTGCTGATATTGTGATCAACAGGAAACTTCCTGATCGTGTTCCTCAATTCAAGTTCAAATCATTGACATGAACCTTAAACAACAAGGGACCTGTTACTGAGCCCTGCTTAACTCACCACACATGGCCCTCCAGACACTGAAACTCCCATTGATCCTCACTGTTTGCTTCCTCCCTCTCAACCAATTTTTATTCCAACACCATCTTTTCTTGGATCCCATGGACATTTAGTTTCTTGAGTACGCCATGAGGAACTTTAACAAAACTTTGCTAAAATCCATGTCATGAGGAGGGGCTTTACCATTCTCTCACCTCCCATTCATCAGGATTAATGAGCAACTTTCAAGTTATTGTCATTCAACCGTATACATGTATACCATCAAATGAGACCACTTTCCTCTGGATTAATGTTCACAACACAGTACATGTAACTCACATGCATAACACAGAGTAATATCACCACAAATAAATTAACCAATAACAAGGTGCATATATAATACAACTGAAAAGTAAACAGTATAACACTACTGGTGCTCCGTACATGATGAGACCTGGGTGGTGACACGAAGTTCAATAGTTTTACAGTCTGGAGGGAAGAAACTGTTTCTCATCCTAACAGTTCCGGTCCTAATGCTACAGTATCTCCTGCCTGATGGTAGGGGATCACAAAGATTACTGGATGGATGGGAGGGATCACTGACAATGCTAAGTGCCCCGTGTATGTAACACTCCTGATAAATATATCTACTGGGTGAGAGAGACCCCAGTGATCCTCTCAGCAACACTTGTGATCCTTTGTTGGGTTTGTGGTCAGATGCCTTGCAATTCCCATACCAGACAGAGATGCAGCCGGTCAGGACACTCTCGATTGGGGTCCTGTGAAAACTGGTTGTCATGGGGGATGGGGGTGGGGGTTAGACACAATCTTCTCAAGGAATGGAGATGCTGCTCTGCTTTCTTATCCAAAGAGGTGGTGATGAGGGACCAGGTGAGATCATCTGTTATGTGACTCTCAGAAACTTGGTGCATTTAACTCTCTCCATGGAGGAGCCACGTGTGTGCAGTGAGGAGTGGTCCCTCACTCCTCACCTCTACATCACAAGTCACAGCACCTTTGACAACATAATGTGTGTAACACAATTGAGTTGAGACATTTTACCCTCAAGTACCATCTCTGACGCCAGGTCAGAGGTGACTCTGGAATCGTTCCAGCAATGGTGTCACTGTGAAACACCACTCCACAACTGGGCAAAAATACAGGGGAATTTCATCCCTCATGTCTCAGGGACCCAGAGTGGAGGGGGTGATTTTTTTCTTAAAATTAAATTTCAGTCATCTCTCCAAGGAAATTGCAGTTAAATACAAGTATATATCATAACACTTACCTTCACACAGAAATATTTTCCAGTAAAGAATCAGGAATGACATAAAAGTCACTGGAAGCAACACCACCATTGTGATTAAAGCAGCAAATGTAACAGTGTCCTCGCTGGAAAAACCTGCAATTACAAATACATTCAAATCAGCAAACATGCAACAATACACCAGAAAAATGAGCAGGAGAGCTGCCAGTTGTTGTCACAACCAATTTATTCCCCTTATCTCCTGCATCTCCCCTACATCCTTTGATGATGGCTAAACCACCGTATACCTTCTTAACCACAGAGTCTACCTGCACAGCTGCTTTGAGTGTCCTATGGACTCGGACCCCAAGATCCCTCTGATCCTCCACACTGCCATTAATACTATATTCTGTCATCATATCTGACCTACCAAAATGAACCACTTCACACTTATCTGGGTTGAACTCAATCTGCCACTTCTCAGCCCAGTTTTGCATCCTATCAATGTCCCGCTGTAACCTCTGACAGCCCTCCATACTATCCACAACACCCCCAACCTTTGTGTCATCAGCAAACTTACTAACCCATCCCTCCACTTCCTCATCCAGGTCATTTATAAAAATTACAAAGAGTAAGGGTCTCAGAACAAATCCCTGAGGCACACCACTGGTGACCGTCCTCCATGCAGAATATGACCTGTCTACAACCACACTTTGCCTTCTGTGGGCAAGCCAGTTCTGAATCGACAAAGCAATGTCCCCTTGGATCCCATGCCTCCTTACTTTCTCAACAAGCTTTGCATGAGGTACCTTATCAAATGCCTTGCTGAAATCCATATGCACTACATCTACTGCTCTTCCTTCATCAATGTGTTTAGTCACATCCTGAAAAAATTCAATCAGGCTTGTAAGGCACGACCTACCCTTGACAAAGCAATGCTGACTACTCCTAATCATATTATATCTCTCCAAATGTTCATAAATCCTGCCTCTCAGGATCTTCTCCATCAACTTACCAACCACTGAGTTAAGACTCACTGGTCTATAATTTCCTGGGCTATCTCTACTTCCTTTCTTGAATAAAGGAGCAAGATCTACAACCCTCTAATCATCTGGAACCTCTTTCGTCCCCATTGATGATGCAAAGATCATCGCCAGAGGCTCAGCAACCTCCTCCCTCATCTCCCACAGTAGCCTGGGGTACATCTCATCCAGTTCTGGTGACTTATCCAACTTGATGCTTTCCAAAAGCTCCAGCACATCCTCTTTCTTAATATCTACATGCTCAAGCTTTTCAGTCTGCTGAAAGTCATCACTACTATCACCTAGATCCTTTTCCATAGTGAATATTGAAGTATTCATTAAGTACCTTTGCTATTTCCATCAGTTCCATACACACTTTCCCACTGTCATACTTGATAGGTCCTATTCTTTCATGTCATATCCTCTTGCTCTTCACATACCTGCAGAATGCCTTGGGGTTTTCATTAATCCTGGCCACAATGGCCTTCTCATGGACCCTTCTGGCTCTCCTAACTTCCTTTTAAGCTCCTTCCTATGTTATGTGTGCTGAACTAACCAGATGGAAATGGGGTCCAGAGCTACCCCCCCCCCCCAGGAATGGGAGAGAGGGAGAGAGGGAGAGAGGGAGAGAGGGAGAGAGGGAGAGAGGGAGAGAGGGAGAGAGAGAGAGAGAGAGAGAGAGAGAGAGATGAAGAACAGAGGTAAAGGCATCTGCTACAGATAAGAGAGAGAGAGATGACTGATTTATGTATTATAGCTTCTTCACTGATTATTTACCTTTTGCTACATGGACACTTCTTTGCTCGTTAACATTCTTGCTGAGACAGCAGGAAGTGGACTAGTTTGATGGACATGGTCATGTTGAGTTGATGGATAGCTGATACCCCATCGATGGGGATAAAAGACAGATCTGGGGAGACACCCTCAGACACACCAGTGGACACTGAAAGAGTGTTATGCACCCACAGGAAGGTGGGGGCCTGGATGATCGGTTCAGGAGAATCGGTCTGGAGCACGGTGGATGAAGGCAGACCGGTGGGGACTTGTGTGTGTCAGCCCTTGCCTGGGTGATGAGTCCATCACTGAAGAACGGTCTAGCCTGGAGCGGAGGGGTCATAACTGATGACCCCAATGGTACAACGGAACAAGAAGACGACGGAAGGTTTGCCTGCTGCAGCTGCTCAGCTCTCGCTCGCTCTCTCTCTCCAACATTGCAACACCACAAAAACTACCTCAGCACCAACTGAACTGAACTCTATATTCTCTTATGACAATTCATTTACCCCTAGACTTTGATAGAGCTTGTTTTTTACTGTTGATTATTATTACTACACTTCTGTTTTTATTATTGCTAACCTGTTTTATATGTATATTTGCATTTTTGATACTGTATTGTTTAATTTATTAATAAACACCTTTAGTTACAGTATCACCAGACTCCAACGTATCATTCCATTTCTGCTGGTCTGTTAACCCAGTTACGATGTACTAACAAATTGGGGGCTCGTCAGGGATTTCATTCCCTTATTGGTGGGCCAGTGGATCGGGGTAGAATTCCCTTAATCTGATCTGGTTGTGTGAGAAACCAGAAAGGTAGACAGCAGAAATGGATGTTGACAAGTTTCTATTAAGTCCGGACCCTGTGGGTTTAAAGAAGTCTGAGTTTAAAGTCTGAGTTGTGGGAAATGGTGGAGACCTTGGAATTCAAGGAGGTTAAGAAAGGGATGACGAAGGCTGCGATACAATGTAAGATTGCTGAAAATTATGTCACGATGCAGATATTCAAGCCGGAGGTGTTAGAACACTTTTCTGTAGGGAAAGGGGAGGTCCAGTTACATCTAGAAGAGATGCGGCTGGAGAGAATTAAGTTGGAGGCGGAGGAGGCAGAAAAACAATGACAGTTCGAGAGGGAGAAATGGCAACATGTGGATAGCGGGGCAGACCGTGGGGAAAATTTAATGCTAGTCAGGAGTTTAGGTTGGTACCTCCATTCGAGGAGACGGACATTGATCGGTACTTCTTGCATTTTGAAAAAGTGGCTGTGAACCAGAAGTGGCCTAGAGATAAGTGGGTGGTGTTGTTACAAAGTGTACTTAAAGGGAGGGCTCAATGAGCATATGCAGCATTGTCTGCAGAGGTTGCAGAGGATTATGAGGAAGCAAAACAGGCTATCCTTCAGGCCTATGAGCTGGTACCCGAAGCGTATAGACAAAAGTTCAGGGACTTAAGGAAGCAGAGGAATCAGATGTTCACAGAGTTTGCATATGAGAAGTGTGTGTACTTTGACCGCTGGTGCACTGCGGAGGGTGGAGGAGGATTTCTATCGTCTAAGAGAGTTGATCCTGATCGAAGAATTTAAAGGTAAATCAAACTCCAACATATCATTCCATTTCTGCTGGTCTGTTAATCCAGTTACGGGGTACGTAATGCCTGTTAGCCTTATAATCTTCTAGATCTCCAACATTACCTAACATTGAAGGCTTTTCTACTTGACTAGATTTATTACAGCTGTTGTACACCACAGTTCCTGTACTCTACCACAACTTCCCTGTCTCATTGGAACGTACCTATTCATAACTCCACACAAATAACCCCTGAATATTTCCCACATTTCTTCCGTACATTTCCTTGAGAACATCTGTTTCCAATTTAAGCCTCCAATTTCCTGCCTGATAGCCTCATAATTCCGATTACTCCAATTAAATGCTTTTCTAACTTTTCTGTTCCTATCTCTCTCCAATGCTATTGTAAAGGAGACAGAATTATGATCACTATCTCCAAAATGCTCTCCCAGGTTCATTTCCCAATCCCAAATGAAGTACAGCCTCTCCTTTTGTAGGCTTATCTACATATTGTATCAAGAAACCTTCCTGAACACACCTAAGAAACTCCATCCCATCTAAACCCGTCGCGCTAGGGAGATGCCAATCGATATTTGGGAAATTAAAATCTCCCATCACAACAACTCTGTTATTATTACACCTTTTCAGGATCTGTTTCAATAGACAATAGACAGTAGGTGCAGGAGCAGGCCATTCAGCACTTCTAGCCAGCACTGCCATTCACTGTGATCATGGCTGATCATACACAATCAATACCCCATTCCTGCCCTCTCCCCATATCCCTTGACCCCGCTATCTATAAGAGCTCTATTTAACTCTCTCTTGAAAGCATCCAGAGACTTGGCCTCCACTGCCTTCTGGGGCAGAGCATTCCACATATCCACCACTCTCTGGGTGAAAAAGTTTTTTTGCATCTCTGTTCTAAATGGCCTACCCCTTATTCTTAAACTGTGGCCTCTAGTTCTGGACTCATCCATCAGCGGGAACATGCTTCCTGCCTCCAGCGTGTCCAATCCCTTAAATAATCTTATGTTTCAATCAGATCCCGTCTCATCCTTCTGAATTCCAGTGTATACAAGCCCAGTCGCTCCAATCTTTCAACATATGACAGTCCCGCCATTCCGGGAATTAACCTTGTGAACCTACGCTGCACTCCCTCAATAGCAAGAATGTCCTTCCTCAAATTTGGAGACCAAAACTGCACACAATACTCCAGGTGGGGTCTCACCAGGGCCCTGTACAGCTGCAGAAGGACCTCCTTACTCCTATACTCAATTCCTCTTGTTATAAAGGCCAGCATGCCATTAGCTTTCTTCACTGCCTTCTGTATCTGCATGCTTGCTTTCATTGACTGATGAACAAGAACACCTAGATCTCGTTGTACTTCTCCTTTTCCTAACTTGACTCCATTTAGATAGTAATCTGCCTTCCTGTTCTTGCCACCAAAGTGGATAACCTCACATTTATCCACATTAAACTGCATCTGCCATACATTTGCCCACTCACCTAGCCTTCCAAGTCACCCTGCATTCTCATAACATCATCCTGACATTTCACACTGCCACCCAGCTTTGTGTCATCAGCAAATTTGCTAATGTTACTTTTAATCCCTTCATCTAAATCATTAATGTATATTGTAAACAGCAGCGGTCCCAGCACCGAACCTTGCGGTACCCCACTGGTCACAGCCTGCCATTCTGAAAGGGACCTGTTAATCACTACTCTTTGTTTCCTGTCAGCCAGCCAATTTTCAATCCATGTCAGTACTCTGCCCCCAATACCATGTGCCCTAATTTTGCCCACTAATCTCCTACATGGGACTTTATCAAAAGCTTTCTGAAAGTCCAGGTACACTACATCCACTGGCTCTCCCTTGTCCATTTTCATAGTTACATCCTCAAAAACTCCAGAAGATTAGTCAAGCATGATTTTCCCTTCGTAAACCCATGCTGACTCGGACTGATCCTTCTATTGCTATCCAAATGTGTCGTAATTTCCTCTTTTATAATTGACTCCAGCATCTTTCCCACCACTGACGTCAGGCTAACCGGTCTATAATCCCCTGTTTTCTCTCTCCCTCCTTTCTTGAAAAAGTGGGACAACATTAGCCACCCTCCAATCCGCAGGAACTGATCCTGAATCTATAGAACATTGGAAAATAATTACCAATGCATCCACGATTTCTAGAGTCACTTCCTTAAGTACCCTGGGATGCAAACCATCAGGTCCTGGGGACTTATCAGCCTTCAGACTCAACAGTCTATCCAACACCGTTTCTTGCCTAATATAAATTTCCTTCAGTTCATCCATTACCCTAGTTCCTTTGGCCACTATTACATCTGGGAGAATGTTTGTGTCTTCCCTAGTGAAGACAAATCCAAAGTACCTCTTCAGCTCGTCTGCCATTTCCTTGTTCCCCATAATAAATTCACCCGTTTCTGTCGTCAATGGTCCAATTTTGGTCTTAACTATTTTTTTGCTTTTCACATACCTAAAGAAGCTTTTACTATCCTCCTTTATATTCTTCGCTAGTTTACCTTCATACCTCATTTTTTCTCTGTGTATTGCCTTTTTTATAATCTTCTGTTGCTCTTTACAAGCTTCCCAGTCCTCTGGCTTCCCGTTCATCTTTGCTATGTTATACTTCTCTTTTATTTTTATACTGTCCTTTACTTCCCTTGTCAGCCACGGCCACCCCTTACTCCCCTTAGGATCTTCCTTCCTCTTTGGAATGAACCGATCCTGCACCTTCTGCATTATTCCCAGAAATACCTGCCATTGTTGTTCCACTGTCTTCCCTGCTAGGGTATTGTTCCATTGAACTTTGGCCAGCTCCTCCCTCATAGCTCCATAGTTCCCTTTGTTCAACTGTAATACTGACATATCTGATTTTCCCTTCTTCTCAAATTGTAGGTTAAAACATATCATATTATGGTCACTACCTCCTAATGGCTCCTTTACGTCGAGGTCCCTGATCAAATCCGGTTCATTGCACAACACTAAATCTAGAATTGCCTTCTCCCTGGTAGGCTCCAGTACAAGCTGTTCTAAGAATCCATCTTGGAGGCACTCCACAAACTCCCTTTCTTGGGGTCCAGTACCATCCTGATTCTCCCAGTCTACCTGCATGTTGAAATCCCCCATGACAACCTTTG
This sequence comes from Hemitrygon akajei, assembly GCF_048418815.1. Classification (NCBI taxonomy): domain Eukaryota; kingdom Metazoa; phylum Chordata; class Chondrichthyes; order Myliobatiformes; family Dasyatidae; genus Hemitrygon; species Hemitrygon akajei. The sequence goes on from NC_133125.1 coordinate 179,199,046, forward strand.
CGACATGCCAATTTTAACTCTTCATTCAACTTACACCCTACATCCAGACTACTGTTTGGGGGCCTGTAGATAACTTCCATTAGGGTCTTTCTACCCTTAGAATTTCTCAGTTCTATCCATACTGAATCTACATCCCCAGATTCTATGTCCCCCCTCGCAAGGGACTGAATTTCATTCCTCACCAACAGAGCCACCCCACCCCCTCTGCCAGTCAGTCTGTCCTTTCAATAAGATGTATATCCTTGAATATTCATTTCCCAGGCCCTGTCCGCTTGAAGCCATGTCTCAGTTATTCCCACAACATCGTACTTGCCAATTTCCAGCTGAGCCTCAAGCTCATCTACTTTATTCCTCATACTTTGTGTATTCATATATAATACTTTTAATTCGTTACTCCCCTCTCCTTTCATATCAATTCCTATTTCACTTGGCCATACTGTATGATCTCTTCTTGAGCTTTCTACTCCATTGATTCTGTTGTCCTTTTTAACTTTTATTTTCACTTTCCCTTTAACTCCATCCTTATATTTCCAGTTCATCCCCTCCCCCCCACTACTTAGTATAAACACATCCGTGTTGCAGTGGCAAACCTGTCTGTCAGAATGCTGGTCCCCCGCCTATTAAGGTGCAACCCGTCCCTTTTGTACAATTCATCCCTACCCCAAAACAGATCCCATTGTTCCTAGAATGTAAATCCTTGCTTCCTGCACCAGTTCCTCAGCCACACATTCAGATCCATGATCTCCCTGTTCCTGCCCTCTCCAGCACGAAGGAACTGGATGCAAACCAGAGATAACCACCCTGGAGGTCCTGCTTTTCAGCCTTCTTCTGAGTTCTCTGAAGTCCCACTGCAGAATGTCCTTCCTCTTCTTCCCGATGTCATTTGTGCCGACATGCACTACCGCTTCCGGCTGTTCACCCTCACCCTTGAGGATTCCCTGCAATCAGTCCATGATGTTCTGGATCCTAGCACCAGGGGGGCAACACACCATCCTTAAATCTCGCCTGTTTCCGCAGAAATCCCTTTCCGTACCTCTTCCAATGGAGTCCCCTACTACTATGGCTCTTCCTGATGTCTGACTCCTCGGCTTTGCTTCTGCACCAATTTTCAGCTCGCAGACCTGTCCGCCTCTCGGACTGGCAGTATCTTCTGTCCTGACAGCTTCCAAGAGGGTGAACCTGTTTACGAGAGGTACATCCCCCGGGGGTTCCTGTACTTCAAACATCCTTTCCTTCCTCATCGTCACCCCCCTTCTCTCTTCCGGTATCCTCGGTGTAACAACCTCACTGTAGGTCCTGTCCAGAAAACTCTCGTTTTCACGGATGAACCTGAGGTCATCTAGTTCTTTCTTCAGTGCTGCAATATGCTCCTTCAGAAGCTGAATCTGGACACACTTTCCACAGCTGTAGCAGCCAGGGGCACCATCAGTGTCCCTGACCTCCCACATCATGCACGTAGCACACTGAATCAACTTAGCGGTCATGTCATACTCTCGAGCCAAAGACAGGCACTTCTCACACCAGGCACTTCCCTCAACCAGGCCACTTCCTGACAGGCCACTCTGCTAGAGCTCTCTCTCCTTTTATTTGCTTGAGCTTTGCAAGCTGCTTGGTCACCTGACCTCGAATGCCCAATCAGCTGTTTTCTGCTGAGTGTGAGCTATTCAAATCTTGATTGCCAATCAACTGCTAATCAATTGTCAAGGGGTACAGCCTCAGGGGTACTCTCCAGTACCTGACTCTTTCCCTTCTCCCTCCTGACTGTGACCCACTTGTCTGTCTCCCGTGGCCCTGGTGTGACCACCTGCCTATAACTGCTCTCTATCACCTCCTTGTTCTCCCTGACCAGGCGAAGGTCATCGAGCTGCATCTCCTGTTCCCTAACTTGGTCCCTCAGGAGCTGCAGCTCGACACACCGGGCGCAGATATGGCTGTCCGGGAGGCTGGGAGACTCCAGGACCCTCCACATCTGACACCGAGCACAGAAAACTGGCCTCATACTCATACTACCTCCTTTCCGCAATTAACACAATTAAACCTACCTCACCTTTTCCCATTACCGCGTAAGCCTGTTGAGCCGAAGTGCTACCCCTCTGCTGCCTCTCACTCCGTTGCCCGCTCCGACGCTGCCTGCTGGATAAGGTAGTGTTCTTTTTAAACCTCTCACGCGCTACTGGTTGACATCACGTACCTGCGCAGTCTCGCCTCTCTTTTACCCAAGTAGTAAAAAACTCCCTTCGCTCCGAAAAATCAGCCGATCACTCACAGCCTTCTTGCTCCAAATCAAAAACCATTGAAGATTCTTTGCCTTTCTAAACCTTTCGCATGCTACTGGCTGACATCACGCACCAGCCAGTAGTTTAGGTAGATAGATAGATAGATAGATAGATAGATACTTTATTCATCCCCATGGGGAAATTCAACTTTTTTTTTCCAATGTCCCATACACTTGTTGTAGCAAAACTAATTACATACAATACTTAACTCAGTAAAAAATATGATATGCATCTAAATCACTATCTCAAAAAGCATTAATAATAGCTTTTAAAAAGTTCTTAAGTCCTGGCGGTTGAATTGTAAAGCCTAATGGCATTGGGGAGTATTGACCTCTTCATCCTGTCTGAGGAGCATTGCATCGATAGTAACCTGTCGCTGAAACTGCTTCTCTGTCTCTGGATGGTGCTATGTAGAGGATGTTCAGAGTTTTCCATAATTGACCGTAGCCTACTCAGCGCCCTTCGCTCAGCTACCGATATTAAACTCTCCAGTACTTTGCCCACGACAGAGCCCGCCTTCCTTACCAGCTTATTAAGACGTGAGGCGTCCCTCTTCTTAATGCTTCCTCCCCAACACGCCACCACAAAGAAGAGGGCGCTCTCCACAACTGACCTATAGAACATCTTCAGCATCTCACTACAGACATTGAATGACGCCAACCTTCTAAGGAAGTACAGTCGACTCTGTGCCTTCCTGCACAAGGCATCTGTGTTGGCAGTCCAGTCTAGCTTCTCGTCTAACTGTACTCCCAGATACTTGTAGGTCTTAACCTGCTCCACACATTCTCCATTAATGATCACTGGCTCCATATGAGGCCTAGATCTCCTAAAGTCCACCACCATCTCCTTGGTCTTGGTGACATTGAGACGCAGGTAGTTTGAGTTGCACCATATCACAAAGTCCTGTATCAGTTTCCTATACTCCTCCTCCTGTCCATTCCTGACACACCCCACTATGGCCGTGTCATCAGCGAACTTCTGCACATGGCAGGACTCCGAGATATATTGGAAGTCTGATGTGTACAGGGTGAACAGGACCGGAGAGAGCACGGTCCCCTGCGGCGCTCCTGTGCTGCTGACCACCGTGTCAGACCTACAGTCTCCCAACCGCACATACTGAGGTCTATCTGTCAAGTAGTCCACTATCCAATCCACCATGTGAGAGTCTACTCCCATCTCCATTAGTTTGTGCCTTAAGATCTTGGGCTGGATGGTGTTAAAGGCACTAGAGAAGTCCAGGAATGTAATCCTCACAGCACCACTGACCCCATCTAGGTGAGAGAGGGATTTGTGCAGCAAATACGTGATAGCATCCTCCACTCCCACCTTCACCTTATACGCAAACTGAAGAGGATCCCGGGCGTGCCTGGTTTGTGGCCTCAGATTCTGTATTATCAGCCTCTCCATGGTCTTCATCACGTGCGACGTCAAGGCAACAGGTCTGAAGTCATTCAACTCCTTTGGTTGTGGTTTCTTCGGTACCGGGACAATACAGGATGTTTTCCACTGTCTGGAAAACAATCTTTTTCCAATGCCAATCTTGCCTTCTTCACTGCCTTTTTCACCAAACTCAGCTTGGGAGGGCTGATGTTAAATAGATGATGTGGGGCTGAGATTGGTGGGATGTCAGCTGGGACAAGTATCGATTCATCAATACTATGCAAAAATAAGCAAAAAGATAGGTCTGGCCTGCAGGTTAAGATTCTAAATTGGAAAAAGGTCAATTTTGATGGTATAGGACAAGATCTAGTAAGTGTGGATTCGAACAGGATGTTTTCTGGCAAATGTGCACTTGGTAAGTGGGAGGCCTTCAAAAATGAAATTTTGAGAATACAAAGCCTGTCTGAATAAAAGGTAAAGATAACAGGTGTGGGGAACTTTGGTTCTCAAGAGATATTGTGGCCTTGTTTAAGAAAAAGAAAGAGGAACATTGCAGGTACAGGCAGGTAAGAACAAATGAGGGGCTGATGGAGTATAAGAAATGAGAGAAGAGTTAAGAAAGAAATCAGGAGGGTGAAAAGAAGGCTTGAGGTTGCTTTAGCAGACAAGGTGAAGGATAATCCTGAGGGACTCTACGGGAATGTTCAGAGCAAAAGGATTTCAAGTGACAAAATTGCTCCTCTGGAAGATCAGAATGGTAATACATGTGTGGAGCCAAAAGTGATCGAGGAGATCTTAAATGCATATTTTACATCTGTATTTACTCAGCAGACAGACACAGAGGCTATAGAAGCAAGGCAAAATGGCATCAACTTCATGGACTCTATACAGACTACAGGTAGTAGATCGTTGCCTGTCTAACTGGAAGCCTGTGACCAGTGGAGGGCCGAAGGATTGGTGTTGGGTCCGTTGCTTGTCATCTATATCAACTATCTGGATGATAATGTGGTTAACTGGATCAGCAAATTTGTGGATGACAGTAATATTGGGGGTGTAGTGACAATCATGGCTTGCAGTGGGATCGGGACCAGCTGGACAAATGGGCTGAAAAATGGCAGATGGAATTTAATGCAGACAAGTGTGAGGTATTGCACTTTGGTAGAACTAACACAGTGAATAGTCGGACACTGAGGAGTTTGGTAGAAGAAAGAGATCCAGGAATACAAGTCCATAATTCATTGAAAGTGGTATCACAGATTGATAGGGTCATCAAGAAAGCTTTTGGCACATTGGCCTTTATAAATCAGAGTGTTGAGTGCAGAAGATGGAATGTTATGTTGACGTTGTACAAGACACTGGGAGGCATAATTTGGAGTACAGTGTGCAGTTTTTGTTTCTCTTGCCTACAAGATAGTTGTAAATAAGGTTGAGAGAGTACAGAGAAATTTTATAAGGATGTTGCTTGGTCTGGAGGTCCTTGGTTAAATGGAAAGACTGAAAAAATTTGGACTTTATTGCTTGGAGCCTAGAAGAAGGAGATTTTATATCCTGCAGATATACAAAGTTATGAAGGGTATATTTCAGGTAAATTTCAGGCTTTTTTCACTGAGTTTGGATAGAATTTCAACTAGAGATTATGGGTTAATGGTGAAAGGAGTAAGGAGAACATGAGGGGAAACTTCTTCATTCAAAGGGTCGCGAGAGTGTGGAACAAGCTGCCAGAGCAAGTGACGCATGCAACCGTGATTTCGGCCTTTAGGAGAAGTTTGGAGAGGTACATGGACGGTGGGGGTACTGAGGTCTATGGACCCAGTGCAGCTCGATTGAACTAGGTTGCTTAAATTGCTCAGCATTAAATAGATGGGCCAAAGAGTCTGTTTCTGTGCTGTACCTCTCTATAACTCTATAACAGAGACGATGGGGCGGGGATGGGTGGATCAAAGGGAATATTTCTGATAAGCTGAGTTATTGTTGCAATTAGAAGCGCATAAAGCTTCTTTGTCAGGGTCACACATCACAAATAACAGGGTTGTACGAAATGCCTTGTTAAAAAACATGAGGCAATGTCAGATGGATGACTGGCAGAAATGGCTGGTTCTGACAAAGATAAACAGAGAAAGCAAGTTACCTAATCTTACTGAATTCAATACCGAGTCCAGGAAGAAATGACATGCCCTGAGATTATGTTCAGAAATACAATCTGACTTTGCATAATTTGTCTATAATTGTCTGAAATTTTGTCTGGCCAGCTATTCTGAACAGAGATTTGAACTAAAATGGACATTCAGATATTTTAAACCTCCAGCAGGCTTCCCAGTCCTCAGCTGTGGGGCCAAGGACTGTCTGTGTTTGTGGTCCAGATGAAGCAGCTCACAATGTTCTGACAGAGACACTTCATTCTATCCCTCTGCTCAGTACCAAGTACATCATCTCATGTAAACACAGAATTATGTTTGAGCACTTACCTGGAATCACAGTGATGACAGAAATGCCAAGTAATAATATCAAGTTAAATGTACCAGTCTGGAAGAACACCAAGTCTGAAAAAAAAGAAATTAAACCATTTGAATTTCTCATAACTAAAATTCAGACTTGAGTTTATTATCACTGACATATGTCATGAAATTTGTTGTTTTGTGGCAACAGTACAGAGCAATAAATGAAATAGACTATAAATTACAATGAGATATATAGTTGTGAAAAAGAGAGCAAAATAGTGAGGTTGTCTTCATGGGTTCACGGACCGTTCAGAAATCTGATGACAGAGGGGATGAAGCTGTTCCTAAATCATTGAATGTGTGTCTTCAGGCTCCTGTGCCTCCTCCCTGATGGTAGTAATCCCCCTGAGTTACAATCTACACAACTTATTCAAAACTTGCATCAATGAAGTGCTGCAGTGAACAGAAATGAACCCGGGCTTGGTCAGGTTCATTGTGATATTCAGTGTCCTAACATGAGGCAATCAACCAGCTCGGAACTGGACCAGACATTCAAGCATTGGACTGAAGGAGCTTCAGAGAGCTCTCACACACTGGCAACAAGTGGAGAGACCAGGGAGGGACCAAAAGCATCTTCTGGTTCCCTCTGGAAACACCACATTTGATAACTTACTGACCCACAGGCATCACATGTGGAAATGACAGGTACTCTGTAGTTTGTCCGTGTTTACATCCAGTGGATGGGATATCAGGCCACTGTAAATCAGTTCTGCTGAATTATCCCAGTGACCTGGAGGACTGCAATTAAACATTTTGCCAGTACTGAGTTCCATGTCTGACAGTACAGCCTGTTCTGATGCAGAGAATCACAACATCACTGTTTCCAGCTGTTCAATGGCATCGGACAGTGTTCTGGTTCAAATTGAAAACTGAACTCCACGAGGGTGCAGGCTGAACAGTCCACATGCTGGAACATTTTATGTAGACGTGGGCAGAGGATGCCGGGGAGATTCACTGTTAATTGGTGATTTAGATCCTCGGGATTCCTCTCCTTCATCCAGTGTCTCCTTTAATTCATTTTCCACTGTTCACTTACTTTTGTAACTCAGAGCAATTTTTATGTCTTGTCCTGTACTGCTGCCACAAATCGACAAATTTCACTCGATATGTCAGTGATAATAATCCTAATAGTGATTCATTCAGGTTTGCTGCTGGGTCCAGTATTTATTGTTCATGATCAGTTGCTCTTGAGAAAGTGGTGCTGAACTGACCTCTTGTTCTGTTCCCTACCCCATATTCCCACCTCTTCAAATTTCTCTCACCCAAGTCATTCCCCATTCACACATCTTCCAGCTCCATTCACTCAAGTTTGAGAGATCTAGTTCTGCCTAAAAAATTGGCTGAACCAACAGCAGATCTGGCTGTTTCCTATTGAACCTCACCCCAGGTTCTAATCTTGATCAATTTGTCTTTTGAAAGATTATCCTGAATATAAAAATAATGCCTTAGTTCCATCCTTTAACTTTTGCAGCAACTTATCAGGATGCCATGATGGTTGTGATCGAGATCATACATCTGTCTCTGCTCCTTCAATCTGCCCACAGGATCAACCCTTCGAAATGTTACACATCACTCCAGTACTGAAAACTGTATCTGCCTCTAGATTCATCTGTCTCTATATTCTACCTCATCTTTGGCATCCACAGATGCTTCCACACATCACCCTCACCCATTTTCTCCTGCCATTTCTTGGTATCTTTGTATAAAGCAATCACACAGAAACATAGAAAACCTACAGCTCCAAAACCTACAACTTTTTGGCCCACAAAGTTGTGCCGAACATGTCCCACCTTAGAAATTACTAGGGTTACACATAGCCCTCTATTTTTCTAAGCTCCATGTACCTATCCAAATGTCTCTTAAAAGACCCTATCATATCCGTCTCCACCACCGTTGCCGGCAGCCCATTCCACAGGCTCACCACTCTGCGTAAAAAACTAACCCCTGACATCTTCTCTGTACCTACTCCCAAGCACCTTAAACCTGTGCCCTCTTGTGGCAGCCATTTCAGCCCTGGGAAAAAGCCTCTGACTATCCACACGATAAATACCTCTCATCATCTTATACACCACTATCAGGTCACCTCTCATCCTCCTTCGCTCCAAGGAGAAAAGGCTGAGTTCACTCAACCTATTCTCATAAGGCATGCTCCCCAATCCAGGCAACATCCCTGTAAATCTCCTCTGCACGCTTTCTATGGTTTCCACATCCTTCCTGTAGTGAGGCGATCAGAACTGAGCACAGTACTCCAAGTGGGGTCTGACCAGGGTCCTATAGAGCTGCAACATTACCTCTCAACACACCCAACCTTTGTGTCATCAGCAAATTTACTAACCCATCCCTCCATTTCCTCAACCATATCATTTATAAAAATCACAAAGAGTAGGGGTCCCAGAACAGATTCCTGAGGCACTCCACTGGTCACCAGCCTCCATGCAGAATATGACACATCAACAACCACTGTTGCTTTCTCTGGGCAACCCAGTTCTGGATGCACAAAGCAATGTCCCCTTGGATCCCATGCCTGCTTACTTTCTCAATAAGCCAGCAATCACGTTTGCTATTGCCCAGTTTACTAGAAACTTTTCAGAACAGGGAGAACATTTAAATTGCTGCATGAAGTATGTCATCAGCTGCCTCTTTCAGACCCCAGGATGAGGTCCATCTGGATGTCCAACTTGTCAGATGGCAGCTCCAACTACTGACTCAGTATTTCTTCCCTGGTGATTGTCATTTTCTCCGATTTGTTGCCCGACACTGGTTCTCACTCAGATTACAGCTCAATGCTCATCAATACTTTCAGAAACCTCTTTGACTTTACAACTCACTTCCCCCTTCCTCTCTGCAGTCTATAAACTTTTATATTTCTGTTCTAATCCCCTCCTTCTCAGCAAGCTTGATCTTTGTGCTTTCAGCAAATTGTTCTTACCTCTGAATTTACCCCACTAAAGCTCACCACATTTCCTTAATTCTTCAAGCTTTTCTTTGATACCCCACTGTCTGACCAAGCCTGGGGTCATCTGCCCTCATCTTGCTTTACTTGGCTTGGTGACAGACTTCATTTGGTAATTTGCCTGTGAAACAGCCGGGGGCATTTACTGTACAAACATTGATTCTATTCTTGGACAACTTTCGTCTGTATGGTGAAGTGGATCTCAAAGTGAACTTAGCCAGGACTCGCTTGAATTAGGCCATGAGGAAGGAATGTCAATATTTTGAACCCTGGATAGTTTACAACTAGGAGAGGAAGAGGGGGAATGTGCTCCTTTGTGCTAACTAACTGGAAGGTGCCGTTGAAAACAAAACTATTTCAAATATCCAGGAAAGGATATTTCCTGAGATGCTTCCCAATACTGAATTCTATCGAGGGTCAGAGGGATACCTATCATGCAAACACCTCACCATCACTGGGATAAAGGGGATTCTGTCCCTCATTCCTCAGTGATTTCATTTTGAAGTTGAACAACACCACGTGTCAAACACCAGACAGCTGAGATAACTTCCTCTCAACCCGACGTCTTCTGAAGATCCCTCTGGAGTCAGGTAAGAGATGGTATCACTGTGACCAACACTTCACAACTGGGTGAAAATGATGCAGTTTCATCCCACAGGTCACAGTCTGTCGGGGGGGGGGGGGGGCGTCTGTGGGGGAAGGGGGATGATTATTCAAGTTTTTCATTTCATTAATGTCTGTGTTAAAATTAGTCACAAATTACTTGGAGAGATGTCTGGAGTTTATACCACAGGCAAATCACACAAAGTCACAAACCTTTTTGAGGTTTCTTCAAGATTAAGTACAACACACGTATAGCACTTATGATTGGCAACATCAGGACAACTTTGCCCAAGGCTGCATTTAAAGTGTCCTTGATGGGATCACCTGCAAGTGAAAATAAATTCAAATAAGAAAACATGTAACAATTCACCAGAGAAATGACCATAACAGCAGCACAATGTTGCAAACAATCAAACTGTTCCACTTTCATCCTGCAGGGACGGGCATGTGCCAACCTCTGCCCAGTCTTACTGACTCTAAATCGATTGACTGCATGTCCTCTAAGGTGGGAAAACAAGATGCTTAACTGTTGTTCCAACCTGGAACAGACAATTCACAATCCTGATTAGTTGTCTAATCTTTCCAGGTCACCTCCTGCCAATATTCTGCACCAGCTACTCCTTCTGGTGTTGCAATTGCCACTCCTTTGGGAGTGCACTACCCTGTGACCAGAACCCACATGATCCAGGATTTGATTCTCCCAGTGTCCACAACAATTGTTTATGGAATTGTCCCCACAATTTCAGTGGAAAGTCACTGAAACTTTCAACCTCAATCACATCAGCTTCTGTCTCATTTACCAATGATAATTGGGGTCAGATGTTAATCCATCGAGGAGAGAAAGCCTCCTTGTGAAGGGCAGGTTGATGCTCAGGCAACTGACTGACACCTGCACATCAGACTTATTGTCACCAGCTACTTTATTTCAGATATCAGGGTCTGATGTTGCATCGTGCCAGGAACAGGAGTGTGTCTGACAGCTCTTTACATTCTTCATATTGTTTCAATGACGTCACACAGGAACTGAAAAATTCAGCCAACTCCTGTGAGCGGGGGCAGAGTGAACTTCTCCACGTGAGAAACAGAACCTGTAATCTCACAGCATCTTTTACCAGTCTCTGGTCCAGACAGTGAAGTACTTTAAGTGCAGACACTGTTGGAGGGAATGAGACTCAGTTTGTACTGAGTAAGGCTGAACAAACAGTCATGTAAAAGAGACTAGACAAGCTGAATTTATGATGTTGGTTTGCAGAATTATTTTTTCCAATACTGTGGAGAAACTCTTTGCCATTTTGGAAATAACATGGTAGGATCAATTACACCTTCCCGAAGAAGGCAGATGGGACTCTGGCTTAATGTCTCATCCAAAAGTGGAAATCTCTCAACGTGCAACACTTCCTCAACACTGGTTCTGAGAATGTGGGTGATGCTGGTAAAGCCACAGATACGCCCTGTCTGTTTACCATGACAGGGGGATGGTGAGCCTCCCACTGGAACCTCATGGTGATGCTGAGTCAGGATTCCAAGATACTAACCAAGTGACAATAAACTTGGCATATCCATGAGCAGACACTGTGATGTCTCTGTGTATGGACCATTATAATATTGTAATTAAATGATGGACTCTGAGAGTTACAGTTGTCACTCTGTTACTGGGGCTACAATTACCAGCTGTGCTTTGACCAGCACCCAAAAATTCTCTTGTTTCTCATTGTTACCATCAGGAAGGAGGTACAGAAGCCTGAAGCACGCACTCAGTGATTCAGGAACAGTTTCTTCTCCTCTGCCATCCGATTCCTAAATGGACGATGAACCCATGAACTCTACCTCAATTCTAATATATATTATTTCTGTTTTCTGCCCAATTTTTAATCTATTCAATATATGTATACTGTAATTTATTTACTTATTTATTTTTCCTTCTTCTATATTATGCATTCCATTGAACTGCTGCGAAGTTAGCAAATTTTATGTCACATGCTGGTGATAATAAACCTGATTCTGATTCTGATATCACACACTTTCCTCTTGTTCCCTTGGTTCTTCTCACCTTCCTCCAAGTCTAACTAAAGCTTGTCAATTAGAAACACCAACCCTGCCCAGATGCTGCCTGACCTGCAGAACATTCCCAGCTCAGTCAGTTTTAATTACAGCGATGCAGAACATTGGCACGGGAGTTGGCATTTAGCTCCTCAGGACATTCAATGGGACATGTCTAACCCATGGTTGAGCTCCATGTGCCCGATCGTACTGGTGGAGATTGGGACCAGTACATCCCAGGGTCCACGTACAAGTCTGGGAAATCTACAGCAAACTCACTTAAATGACAAAACTAAAACAGAGGATCAGTAGGTTCAACAGAGGGTGTGAAGGGAGAGGGGGAGGAAAAATCAGCACCAACAGAATCAATGGTTGCTGTTGGGGCAGCTGAGATCCCTGAAAGATGAGGGTCAGTAATCGTTTGCGGTGCTTTCCAAGTTCAGAGCTTTGACAGTAAAACCCAATGTTTCTGGGACTGACCCAAAATCAGGAACTTCTAGAACTACATGGCCATAATACCTCTGAAGTTCCTCTACAGGACTGACCAAATGCATCTTTGAACTTTGTAGGAGGTTAAAAAACAAGGCCCTTGTGAAGATATTTATTTCATCATTAGCCAGCAGTGAAGTTCCCAAAGACTGGAAGGAGGCTAGTGTCGGTCTAGTGTTTAAGAAGGGAAGCAAAGACAAGCCAGGGAACTACATCCTGGTCAGCCTGACATCAGAGATGGGGAGGTTACTAGAGGGAAGTCTGAGGGATAGGAATATCAGTATTTGATTCGCCAAAATCTGAATAGGACAAGGCAGCACATCTTTATGTATGGGGAATCATGTTTGATCAATCTTTCAGAGATTTTTTTTGAAGAGGTAACCAGAAGTGTAGACAGTGCAATGAATGTGAACTATTTTGACATGATCCTGCATAGGAGGGTGGTCTGGAAGGATAGGTGCCATGGAATCCATGGGCAGCTGAGTTCAGGGAAATTCAACATTAGCTCAAAGGTAGAAAGCAGAGGGTGGTGGTTGAAAATTGTTTCTCATAATAGAAGCTGGTGACAGTCATCGGTGTAGGGACATTTAATATTTGATATTTTTATCAGTGATTTGGATGCAAATGCACAATGTTTGATCACTAAGTTTGCAGATGACAGCAAATTAGACCCTAAGACTTTAAGATATAGCAGCAGAAGGCCATTTGGCCCATTGAGTCTGCTCCACCATTCAATCATAGGCTGATCCAATTCTTCCAGTCATCCCCACTCCCCTGCCTCCTCCCCATACCCTTTGATGCCCTGGCTAATCAAGTACCTATCTACCTCTGCCTTAAATACACCCAATTACTTGGCCTCCATAGTTACTTGTGGCAACAAATTCCACAGATTAGTCATCTGACTAAAGTAATTTCTCTGCATTTCAGTTCTAAAAGGACATTCTCCAATCCTGAAGTTGTGCCCTCTTGTCCAAGAATCCCCTACCATGGGAAATAACTTTACCATATCCAAACTGTTCAGGCCTTTTAGCATTTTGAATGCTTCTGTGAGATCCCCCTTCATTCTCCTAAACTCCAGGGAATACAGCCCAAGAGCTGCCATACAGTAACCCTTTCATTCCTGGAATCATTCTCGTGAATCTTCTCTGAACCCGCTCCAATGTCGGTATATCCTTTCTAAAATAAGGAGCCCAATACTGCACACAATACTCCAAGTATGGTCTCACGAGTGCCTTATAGAGCCTCAGCATCACATCCCTGCTGTTATATCCTATCCCTCTAGAAATGAATGCCAACATTGCATTCATCTTCTTCACAACCAACTCAACCTGGAGGTTATCATTTTGGGTATCTTGCACAAGGAATCCCAAGTCCCTTTGCATCTCTGCATTCTGAATTCTCTCCCCATCTAAATAATAGTCTGCCTATTTATTTCTTCTGCCAAAGTACATGACCATATACTTTCCAACATTGTATTTCATTTGCCACTTCTTTGCCCATTCCCTTAAACTATCTAAGTCTCTCTGCAGGCTCTCCATTTCCTCAACACTACACGCACCACCACCTATCTTTATATCATTGGCAAATTTAGCCACAAATGCACTATTAAATCGTCCAAATCATTGACATACATTGTAAAAAGCAGTGGTCCCAACGCCGACCCCTGTGGAACTCCACTTGTAACTGGCAGCCAGCCAGAATAGGATCCCTTTATTCCCACTCTCTGTTTTCTGTTGACCAGCCAATGCTCCACCCATGCTAGTAACTTCTCTGTAATTCCATGGGCCCTTATCTTGCTAAGCAGCCTCATGTGTGGCACCTCGTCAAAGGCCTTCTGAAGATCCAAGTACACCACATCTACTACATCTGCTTTGTCTACCCTGCTTGTAATTTCCTCAAAGAATTGCAGTAGGTTTGTTTCCTTTCAGGAAACCATGCTGGCTTTGGCCTATCTTGTCGTGAGTCTCCAGGTACTCTGTAATCTCATCCCTAACAATTGATTCCAACAACTTCTCAGCCACTGAGGCCAGGCTAACAGGACTATAGTTTCCTTTCTTCTGCCTCCCACCCTTCTTAAATAATAGGGTAACTTTGTAATTTTCCAGTTATCCGGTACAATGGCAAAATCTGTCGGTTCTTGAAAGATCATAATGCTTCCACAATCTCTCCAGCTAGTTCCTTCAGAACCCGAGGGTGCATTCCATCAGGTCCAGGAGATTTCTCCAACCTCAGACCATTAAGCTTCCTAAGCACCTCTCAGTCATAATTTTCATGCACAAACTTCACTTCCCTGGCACCCTTGAATGTCTGGTATACTGCAGATGTCTTCCACTGGGAAGACTGATGCAAAATACACATTCAGTTCCTCTGCCAACTCTGCATCTCTCATTACAATATCTTAGGTGCTTTTGTTGATAGTGAAGAAGGTTATTGTGGGATGCAGAGGGATTTTGACCATTTAGGGAAAAGGGCTGAGAAGTGGCAAATGAATTTTGAATCTTACGAAACTTTCTCCTAATCAAGAAAACTTGAGAAAATTAATACTGATCATAAACTATATCTCTAGCTCATTCTATTAGACCCCAGGATGAAGTCCATCTTGACCTGGAACTTGGCAGATGGAAACTCTGACAATGTGCTCAGTACCTCTTCTCGGGTGATTTTAAATGTATCCATTTTACTGTCCCACATGGTTCTCCCTCAGACAATGGCTCAATATTAAAATGCTGATCTGTTCTTTAAGAACCCTCTGACTTTACATTTCACCTCCCCATCCCTCTGCAGTTTCTAAGCTTTCTTGCAAAAGGATTGCAAGAGACAAAATGTAGTCCTCTGGAAGACCAGAATAGTAATCCACGTGTAGAACCAAAAAAGATTGGGGAGATCTAGAATAGATTTTTTGCATTTGTATTTACTTGGGAGACAGACACAGAATCTGTAGAAGTGAGAAAAATCAGCAGATAGGTCATGGATAACAGGCGAGGAGGTGTTTGCTGTCCTGAGGCAAATTAGAATGGAATAATCCCCAGGGCCTGATAAGGCATTCCCCCTGACCCTGTGGCAGACTACAGCAGAAATCCCTGGGGCACTAGCAGAAATATTTACATCATCCTTAGCGACAGGTGAGGTAGCAGAGGTTTGGATGATCTCTAATGTTGTAACACTGTTTAAGAAAGGCTATAAAAATAAACCAAGAAGTTATAGTTCAGTGATCCTGACATCAGTAGTGGGAATATTATGGGAGATAATCTAAAGGACTGGGTACATTATATTTAGAAAGACAAGGACTGATTAGGGACAATCAACATGGCTTTGTGTATGGTAGATCATGCCTAACAAATCTTATGGAGTTTTCCAAGGAAGTTACCAGGAAAGTTGATGAAGGCAAGATAGTGGATGTTGTCAACATGAACTTTAGCAAGAGACTTGAAAAGGTCCCACATGGGAGATTGGTCAGGAAATTTTAGTTGCCTGGCTTTTAAGATGAGGTGGTAAATTGGATTAGACATTGGCTTGGTGGGAGAAGTCAGAGAGTGGTAGTAAATGCTTGCCTCTCTGACTGGAGGCCTGTGACTGGTGGACTGCCACAGCAATCTGCTGGGTCCATTGTTGTTTGTCATCTATATCAACGATCTGGATGATCATGTAGTTAACTGGACCAGCAAATTTGTAAACGACACCAAGACTATGGGTGTAGATAAAGTGAGAAAAATAATTACAGCTTGCAGTAGGGTCTGGACCATTCAGAAAAATGGAATGAAAAATGAAAGATGAAATTTATTGTAGACAAGTATGAGGTGTTGTACTTTGGAGGACCAACCAGGGTGAGGTCGCACAGTGAATGGTAGGGCACTGAGGAGTATCGTAGAAGAAAGGGATCCAGGAATACAGGTCAAACATTCATTGAAAGTGGTGTCACATGTAGACAGAGTTGTAAAGAAAGCATTTGGCACATTGGCCTTCATAAATCAAAATGTTGAGTGTAGGAGACCGCATGTTACTTTGATGTTGTACAAGATGTTAGTGAGTCATTGTGTGCATTTTTGTTCACCTCCCTACAGGAAAGATATAAATAATGTTGAAAGAGAACAGAGAAAATTTACAAGGATGTTGCCCGGACTGGAGGACTTGAGTTATAAGGAAACATTGAATAGCTTAGGACTTGCCACACAGAGAGTGGTGGGTGCATGGAATGTACTGCCAGCGACGGTGGGAGATGTGGATACAATAGGGACTTTTAACAGACTCTTAGATAGGTACATGGAGCTTAGAAAACTAGAGGGCTATTCGGTAGTATAATTCTAGGCAGTTTATAGAGTACGTTACATGGGCAACACAACACTGTGAGCTGAAGGGCCAGTAATGTGCTGTAATTTCTATGTTCTATGTTTATTCCTTGGAATGTAGAAGATTAAGAGGAGATTAAATAGAGGTATACAAAATTATGAGGGGTATACATGGAGTAAAAGCAGGCTTTTTCCACTGTGTTGGGTAGAACTACAACTAGCGGTCATGGGTTAAGGGTGAAAGGTGAAATGTTTAAGTGGAATATCAGGAGCAATTTCTTCACTCAGATGGTCACTAGAGTGTGGAAAACACTGTCTGTGCAAATGGTGCATGCAAGCACGATTGCAACATTCAAGTGAAGTTTGGAAAAGTACACGGATGGGAGTGGTACGGAGGGCTATGGTCCAGGTGCAGGTCAACGGGACGAGACAGTTTAAATGTTCCCACGTAGATTAGATGGGCCAAAGAGCCTGTTTCTTTGCTGTACTTTGCATGATTCTATGACTGTATTTTTGTATCCCTTCAATGACACAGGAAGGAAAAACAGAGGTCCTGAAATGAGAATTCAGAGAGCTAGGCAGAAAGTCATGATGCAGGACCTCTAGTGTAGTAATTTCTGGATAGCTACCTGTGCCATATACCGGTGAGGGTAGAGAAAGGATGATTTGCAAACGAATGTGTGGCTGAGAAACTGCTGCATAGGACAGGGCTTCAGATTCTTGGATCATTGGGATCTGTTGGGGGAGCTACAGTATGACCTGCACAAAAGGAACAGGCTGCACCCGAAACCAAGGGGGACCAATATCCTCGCAGGCAGGTTTGTTACAGCTGTTGGGGAGGGTTTAAACTACTTGGGCAGGGGGACAAGAACCAGAGTGAAGGGACTCAGTATAGGACAGATGGTAAAAAAGCAAAGATAGCGTCCAGTCAGACTGTTTAGGAAGGGCAGGCAGATGATAGTACAAAATTACAGCCAGCAGGGTGAGTATCAGTGGATTCCTAAGGGTTGCAAATACAGTACTCAAAGTGTTATATCTCAATGCACAGAATATAAGAAATAAAGTGGATGATCTTGTTGCATTTTGACAGATTGTCGGGTAATGTTGTATCGTAAGGACAGAAAAGTAGGCAGAGGGGGTGGCGTGGCTTTGCTGGTAAAAAAACATTCTCAAATCCTTAGAAAGATGTAAGACAAGGATCAGAAGATGTGGAATCCTTGTGGGTTGAGTTAAGAAACTGCGAGGATAAAATGACCCTGATGACAGTTATATCCAGGCATCCAAACAGTAGCTGGGATGTGGACAAGGGGAACAAGGGAAATTCTGTAGGTGCTGGAAATCCAAGCAACACACACAAAATGCTGGAGGAACTCAGCAGGCCAGGCAGCATCGATGCAAAAGAGTAGAGTCGACATTTCAGGCCGAGACCCTTCATCAGGACTGGGAAAAAGAGATGAGAAGTCAGAGTATGAAAGTGGATGTAGGGGAGGAAGAAACTCAAGGTGACAGGGGAAACGAGGAAAAGGAGAGGGATGAAGTAAATAGCTAGGAAGTGGAGAAGGGGGAATCTGATACAAGAGCACAGAAGGCCGTGGAAACATAGAAACATCAAAAATATACAGTGCAATGCAGGCCCTTCAGCCCACAAAGCTGTGTTGAAATTGTCCCTGTCTTAGAACTACCCAGGCTTTACCCATAGCCCTCTACTCTTCTAAGCTTCATGTAGCCATCCAGGAGTCTCTTAAAACACCCTATCATTTCCGCCTCCATCACCACCGCTGGCAGCATATTCCACGTACTCACCATACTCTGCATAAAAAAAAACTTACCACTGACAAGAAGATCTCTGTACCTACTTCCAAGCACCTTAAAACTATGACCTCTCGTGCTAACCATTTCAGCCCCGGGGAAAAGCCTCTGACTATCCACATGATCAAAGCCTTTCATTATCTTGTACACCTCTATCAAGTCACCTCTCATCCTCCGACGCTTCAAGGAGAAAAAGGCCGAGTTCACTCAACCTATTCTCATTAGGGAACCTATTCTATAAGGCATGCTCCCCAATCCAGGCAACATCCTTGTAGAACTCCTCTGCACCCTTTCTATGGTTTCCACGTCCTTCCTATAGTGAGGCGACCAGACTTCACTATAGGAAGGATGTGCACAGTACTCCAAGTGGGGTCTGACCGGGGTCCTATATAGCTGCAACATTACCTCTCAGCCCTTACACTCAATCCCACGATTGATAAAGGCCAGTGCACTGTATGCCTTCTTAACCACAGAGTCAACCTGTGTAGCTGCTTTGAGTGTCCTATGGACTTGGAAATCACAATCCCTCTGATCCTCCACACTGCCGACAGTCTTACCATTAATTTTAGTCTTACCTATATTCTGCCAGCATAATTGACCTACCAAAATGAACCACCTCACACTTATCTGGGCCACTTCTCAGCCCAGTTTTGCATCCTATTAATGTCCCGTTGTAATCTCTGACAGCCCTCCACACTATCCACAACACACCCAACCTTTGAGTCATCAGCAAACTTACTAACCCATCCCTCCACTTCCTCATCCAGGTCACTTATAAAAATCACAAAGAGTAGGGGTCCCACAACAGATCCCTGAGGCACACTACAGGTCACCAACCTCCATGTAGAATAAGACACGTCTACAACCACTCTTTGCTTTCTGTGGGCAAGCCAGTTCTGGATGCACAAAGCAATGTCCCCTTGGATCCCATGCCTCCTTACTTTCTCAATAAGTATTGCATAGGCTACCTTATCAAATGCTTTGTTAGAATCCATACACACTACATCTATGGCTCTACATTCATTAATGTGCTTAGTCACATCCTCAAAAAATTCAATCAGGCTCGTAAGGCACGACTTGCTTTTGACAAAGCCATGCTGACTATTCCTAACATTATTATGCCTCTCCAAATGTTCATAAATCCTGCCTCTCAGGATCTTCTCCCTCAACTTACCAACCACTGAAGTAAGACTCACTGGCCTATAATTTCCTGGCTATCCCTAATCCCTTTCTTGAATAAGGGAACAACAGCCACAACCCTCTAATCCTCTGGAACCTCTCTTGTCCTCATTGATTATGCAAAGTTCATCGCCAGAAGCTCAGCAATCTCCTCCCTCGCTTCCCACAGTAGCCTGGGGTACATCGCATCCGGTCCCAGTGACTTATCCAACTTGATGCTTTCCAAAAGCTCCAGCACATCCTCTTTCTTAATATCTACATTCTCAAGCATTTCAGTCCACTGCAAGTCATCTGTAAAATCACCAACCTCCTTTTCCATAGTGAATACTGAAGCAAAGTATTCATTAAGTACCTCTGCTCTTTCCTCTGGTTCCATACACAGTTTCCCACTATCACACTTGATTGGTCCCATTCTCTCACATCTTATCCTCCTGCTCTTCAAGAGGAGGAAAGAAAGGGGGAGGAGCACCGGAGGGAAATAGAAAAGTCATGTCAAAAGAGCAACATTATGATAGTCATGGGAGATTTGAACATGCATGTATATTGGGTATACTAGTAATGGATCTGAAAATAGTGAATTTTTTGAACACCTATGACATGACTTTTTAGAGCAGATTGTCATTAAGCCCACTAAGGGTTCAGCTGTACTAGACTGGGTGTTTTGTAATGAGCTGGAGGTGATTAGGGAGCTAAAGGTAAAGGAACTCTTAGGAGGCAGTGATCACAATATGATTGAGTTAAACTTGAAATTTGATAGGGAGAAAAGGAAAGTCTGATGTAGCAGTATTTTAGAGGACTAAAACAAATACCGTAGATTTCGCACTACAGAGCGCACCTGATTAAAAGCCGCTGGCTCTAATTTTAGAAAGAAAATCAATTTTGTACTTGTACAAGCCGCACCGGATTTTAGGCCGCACCGGATTTTCGGCCGCAGGTGTCCCACGTTGTAATATGAGATATTTACACAGAAAGATATTACACATGAGGATTTTTTAACTTTTAATTAAATCCATATGGTAACATAAACAAATACATATTGCAAATGCTTTTTTTCGAACCGTGCCTGTAACGCGGCTACTTTTAAATATACGTTGCGTATACTTTTTTACTGAACAACATTCCAATATCTCCTAACGACTGGTAAAAAATATATATACTGCAGCCTACCAGGAAAAGTTATTGATCGCCTTTAACTTAAAAGCAGCGTTCGCTCAGATCTAATGCCGCTCGCTTAATGCGCTCGCCCCCTCCTTCCCGTTTATCGCAAACCGGTATTTCCCACAAGACGCGGCGAAACCGGGTGTGACGTCATAGCATCCCGCGATGTAGTACAGAAAACAAATATAGTTAAAACACTTCTAACTTTAACTAGAAAATGAATTACTAAGCGAAAATATTATAAACTAAATAACTGCCATAAAGGCAGCACAATGCTTTTCTTCGAGTGTTTTCCATGTTGATGAGGGTGAGTACAAATGACTGATTTACAATAATTTAATTGTGAAAGTGCGCTTGATTTATCGTACAATTTCATTGGACCTCTGTGAACTACTCATCAATTTTAGTGGTCTACTGTTACGAGGCAAAATGTTTTTGGCGGCATGAAAAAAAATCATGCATTAGCCGCACCTTAGTAAAGGCCTCAGTGTTCAAAGCTGTTCAAAATGTGGGAAAAAAGTAGCGGCTTATAATCCGACATCTACGGTATAAGTGGTATGAGTAAATTGGAAGGAGATGCTGGCAGGAATGAGAGCAAAGCAGTAATGGCTTATGTTTGTGGGAGAACAGTCTAATTCTGCTCCTATGCCTTATGCTCTCATCCTGCTATCAGAGACAACCTGATCTTAATCACTTCGTGCTTTCAGCAAACTTGTTCCTTATCTTGAATTTACCCCTACTAAAGCTATCTATTCCTCCCTAATCGATTAAGCTTTTCTTTAATACACAACTCTCTGAGAAAACCTGGGGTCATCTGTCTTTTTTCCTTATTTCTGTCTCTCAGAGACAGACTTCATAATTTACCAGTGAATCAGCAGAGAACATTTACACTGCAAACACCAGTAGTTACTGGTACTGTTCTTGTGAAATATTCTCACTATTCTCGCAAGTCCAGGGAAGACAATCTCCGACCCCGGGAAACGTGTGAGATTGAGGAGCGAGCCCACCCCCAAAACCCCGTTTGTGTGGATGCTGCCTGATTCATTACCCTGTTACAAATCAGTACCACGAAATAACAAACAATACACACATACAACTAAATAATTTAGGTTTATAATACTTAATTTGACTAAAGGGATGGTAAAGAAAAAGCAAACAAAGAAAAGGGCCCATTTTGATGAACCAGTCTAACGTGAGCAAGTTGGAGCTCACGGTTTCCCTTCACCGATCCTCTCTCGATCTCCCCGGCTGGCGTCGAATCATGGCCCCACTCTGGGTCGAGTCCTACAACCTCTTCTCTCTGGTGTCTTCTCCTTTCATTTCCCGCCAAACAAAAGGCCCCCCTCACACCGGTGTCCGGCACACAACATGAGGAACACACTCCCTTCATTGGACAGCTCACATTCCAAAGCACCTGTTACCTCTGACCATAACCCGAACACAGCTTCTACAGAAAGACCATTACAATAGCAGTGATCCATTTCCCATGGGGTTACACTCTCCCCCCACCAAAATTAGTCATGTGCTCATGACATTGAGATAATTTGCCACCCCTTCGTAGAAAGCACAAAGTCCAACCCGGGTGTAAATGTCAGGGACGTGGCTGACTAAGGCGATAGGTGCCACAGTCTGTTCCCCCGGTGCCCCGGTGCTACATAGGCCAGCCTATCTGGGGGAGGGGTCTCCTGATGCTTTGAGATCTCCTTACCCCATCATCTACTCTTCAGGTTCAGACACTCCTTGGGATACTTCTGGTCTACCTGGCGAGGCCTCCCCCGGTCTATCACTCATGCCCTCTTCCAACTCGGACCCTTCAGCCACGCGGAGCCCGCTTCATCCCCGTTGAAACCCAGTCTGTCCACAGGTACTCCCCCGATTTCACCTGACTCAGCGTGAGAAGGGCTGGGAATCTCTTCCTCAATCAGTGGGGAGTTAGCAAAAGGCAGCATATACCACACCCCCATTTCCTCATCCTCCAAATCAGTATCCCACTCAGGGGCGGGGGTCGGTCTAATCTCTCCTGTTGTTGGTCCTTCAGTCACCCTGCAATGCAGCAGAGTCCTCTTACAAAGTGTATGGTCCAGATCGGGCTCTGGGTCAACCCGCACCTCATGTCCAAGAGGTAGAAGGTGATTCTCATATCCCACCTGGCTCCAAAAGGCTCTGAAGGGCTAAAATACTCTTTACCCTCCTCTCCTTTTGTCATCCTCCCTTTCTTCCCCAAGGGAGGGTAACCACACAGAAGATGATTTAAAGGGTGACTCACTTTCGTGTAGCCCTTCACGAACCTCCAATAGTAACCACAGAACCCGAGGAATGAGCGCAAATCGCTCACAGTCTGGGGCCTGGGCCATGTGGTCATCGCCTCTATCTTAGACAGATCTATAACTACTCCATCCCATGAGACTACGTGCCCCACAAAGCTGACAGACGTCTTGCAGAACTGACACTTGTCCAGGGAAAGTCTTAACCCTTCAGCTTCCAAGCGGCCCAGCACCTTCAGCAGCCTCGCTTAATGCTCCTGCAAACACTATGAGGTCATCCAGACACACAAAAGCCTCAAGCAAGTTGATATCCCCCACAGTCTTCTCCATGATAATCTGCAAGTTCACAGGGGCTCTTGATATGCCCTGGGGCATCTTTTCAAACTGGAAGAATCCCAGTGGACATTTAAGTGCTCTCTTTGTCAGCTCAGCAAACTGGAGTGTGCGTCTTACGAGACAGGTGGAGACCCCAAGCGATCAGGTTCTGGGATTGGGTGCCTTTCAATATTTGGTCCATTGTCAACTGATCCACCTCAGCTGTCTGAATGGCCCCTCTATGCTGCAAGCAATTTAGCTGCCTCTCCAGCTGAAAAATGTAAGCAGAAAGCCTCTCCCCCTCTTCCTGACACATTCTGAAACCCCGTCATGAGCTCCATTGGGCTTCCCTCGCACCAAACACCTTTTCTCGTGCTTCCATGTAGGCTGCAGAAGTGGCAAGGAGGTTCTCACAATGTCAGCAGCCCGCCCACTCAAACTTTCAACCAATCACTGTCATCTTATGTCATCAGAGCACTGCCACTCATCCAGCAACTGAGAGGTCTGCTCCGCCCAAGTCTCATACTCCTTGTCCCTTTTAGGGGTGGGCTATCTGTGGTCCCTTCAATGCAGGGGACTGTACCCTGATGACAGAGGCGTCCTGCGCCTCCGACACATTCTCTTCCTCTTGTCCTTCTCTGATCAGCTCAACAGTACTTAAAATTCGAATTCACAATTCATCCGAATTCACTCCCATCATTGGACGGTTCACATTCCAAAGCACCCTTTATCTCTAACCATAACCCAAACACTGCTTCTACAGAAAGACCATTACGTTAGCAGTGAAACCTTTCCCAGGGTGTAACACTTGGATAACTATATTCTGTGTGGTTACGTTATTCTCAAGCAACACACACAAAATGCTGGAAGAACTCAGCAGGCCAGGCAACATAGATGGAAAAAAGCACAGTTGACATTTCGGCCCTTGCATTAATTGATTGGAAGGTGTTGTCGAAATTGATATAAATATCCAAGCAAGATTAGTGACAGCCTGAAGGAGAGGCCTTCCCACACCCAACTGTATCAAGGTTGAGAAAGTTCCCAAACACTCACTCACTCACCTCACCATCATTGGGATCCTTTACACCAACCTGATATGATGCTGAAATTTGACAACACCATGATCAAACACCAGTGAGCTGAGACACGTTCCTCTCCAGACTACTTTTCCTAAAGACCCTCTGGAGTCAGATCAGAGGTGACTCCAGAATCATTCCAGCTGTGGTGACACTGTAAATCAGAATTTCATAACTGGGAAAAATGTCAGACAATTTCATCCCACAGGTCACAGGAATCTAGAGGTGTCGGTGGGGATGTGGATAATTCTTTTTAGCTTTCCATCTTGTTTTTATTAAAATAAGTCTAAAATTACTTGTAGGTGTGACTGGAGTTGATACACAAACATGAAAATACAATGACAGATACCTTTGTCAAATTTCTTCTTTATCACCCAACATATCAGAAGTAAACTGAACACAAATGGCAGCAGGATTGCCAAGACAAGAATGAGAATTCCCGTGCTGGCAAAATCTGCAAGTGAAAAAAAAATTCAAGTAAGTAAACATGTAACAATTCATCAGATAAATGACCATAACAGCTGCCTGTTGCTATAAATAACCAAACTATTCCACTTATATTCACAGGGCAGGAAATGTACCAACCTCTGCCCAGTCTTGCTAACTTTGTCTACATGACTGAACCAACTGACTCTGCATGGTCTCCGATGTGGGATAACAACACGCTGACCTGTTATTCCAGACATGAATTATTCCCTGCAGTCTAGTCTATCCTGGTCACTTGCTGTCATTATTCTGCACTGGCTGCATCTTCTGGTGTTCCAATGGCCACACCTTGAGGAGTGCACGACACAGCAGCCAGACATCCCACATGGTCCATGGTTTGACTCTCCTGACATCCACAACAATTGGTTATGGAGCTGTCCCAAAATTTCACTGGAAACTCACTGAATCACCCAACTTCAATCTCATCTGTCTTAGCCTCATCTACCACTGATAAGCGGGGCCAGACATTAACTCTTCCGGGGTGAGTGAGCGTAATTGGTTACTGGCTGGCTCCATTCCACACTTTGCTTAGTAATTTTTCCCATTACTTTTGCAAGAGGGAGTTTTGGCTGATATCAGTGACGTGGTTGGGGTACATTCGAGGAGACAATGCTGTTTCTTGGAGAGAACATCAATGTTCTTGAGGCTATCTGATGCATACATAATGCTCATTGTCACCAGCTATTTTTTGGCTGATATCAGGGACTCATGTTTCAAATTGCTGGGAACAGGATTGTGTTTTAGGCTGTTTCTCTTGTTCTCAATATCTGGCCAATGAAACCCTACAAACATTTTTTTAAATCAGCCATTTTCTGTGGGGGAGGTGGGCATAGTGATTTTTTCCAACTCGAAAAAGAACCTCCAAAATCACTGCACCTCTCACCAGTCTCTGGTCCAGGAGCAAATGGTGTTAGTGGGAATGAGGTATCCATTCTGCACTGAGAAAAACTGAACAGTGTGGGATAGAAACCAGACAGGCTGTTTTCATGATGCTAGTTTACAGAATTATTCCTCCCAAAACTGACTGGGACTCTTTTACTCTTATGGAAAAACACAAAGAAAAAACATAAATTGACCCTTGGCTTAATATCTAATCCTGTACATTGAATTTTAAGAAAGCATCTAACAAGGTGCCACACATGAAGCTGCTTAACAGGTTACAAGCCCGTGGTATTACTGGAAAGATTCTAGCATGGATAAAGCAGTGGCTGATTGGCAGGAGGCAAAGAGAGGGTACAAAGGGAATCCTTTACTGGTTGGGCTGCAGTGTAGTTGTGTTCCACAGGGGTCTGTGTTTGGCCCGATTCTTTTTAAATTGTAAGTCATTTAATTTCATTTTTCAATCTTTTTATTGATTACCAAATAAAGAATATACAAATCGGAAGAGGACAAGTAGACAACATAAAAGACATATAAACAGCAATAGTAAAAACAAAAAGTATATAATATTAAAATCAAATAAGTAAAATATTATGCTGTTATATATACAATAGTAAAAAAAAACTACAACTCCTCATAACAATCATAAGAAAAAAAAGATTGGAAATTTTATTGATAAGGATAAAAACCCCCACTAACTAAACTAGAACAAAAAACAAAAAAAAGAAAGAGACAAAAAAAAGAAAAGAAAAAGAAAGATTGGGCAGTCCAATTGAGGATAAA
The DNA here is from genome assembly GCF_048418815.1 of Hemitrygon akajei. NCBI lineage: Eukaryota > Metazoa > Chordata > Chondrichthyes > Myliobatiformes > Dasyatidae > Hemitrygon > Hemitrygon akajei. Next base: position 179,225,520 of record NC_133125.1, read on the forward strand.
ATTAGAAAAAAAAACAGAGAAAGAGAAAAAAAAAACCACATCCTTCCAGTCATCTACGAACCTTCATGGAAAAGGATTTTCCCCAAAGAGAATTTTAAATAAATAAATAAAAATTAAATCATGTGAAAATATTGAATAATAGCTCGCCAAACTTGTTCAAAATTAAAGGATGTTTCAAATGTTCGGCTTCTAATTTTCTCCAAGCTTAGACATGACATAATGGAGGAGAGCCAATAGAAAACAGTAGGTGGGTTAGATTCTTTCCAGTGTAACAAACTAGCTCTCCTAGCCAGTAAAGTTGAAAAAGCTATTACATGTTGGGCGGAAGCAAACACTTTGCTTGCTTCCTCTGGAATAATCCCAAAAATTGCTGTAAGTGGATTAGGTTGAACATCCATATCTATAACTTTAGATAATATTCCAAACACCTCCCTCCAAAAATTATTTAAACTTACACATGACCAAAACATATGAGTTAAAGTAGCCATTTCTGTGTTACATCTGTCACAAATAGGACTTATATTTGGAAAAATATGCGCCAATTTATCTTTGAACATATGGGCCCTAGGTACTATCTTAAACCGAATTAAGATATGGCGTGCACAAATAGATGAATGATTGACTAAGTAATAAATTTTTCTCCATTGATTATCTGAAAGTGAATGTTGAAGTTCTACTTCCCAGGTACGTTGAACCCTATCATTAGGCGACATGCGAGCATTCATTAACTGTTTATAAATGATAGCTATTAATCATTTTTGAAAAGATTTAAACTGAAAAATAACATAAGCCAAATTTGAAGAGCAAGCCAAGGGGTAATTCGGTAAAAAATTACGTAAGAAATTCCTAACCTGTAAATACCTGAAAAAATTTGTATTAGAGATATCATATTTATCCATTAACTGTGAAAAAGACATTAAACAGTCTTGGAAAAACAAATCTAAAAAAGTTTTAATTCCCTTAATTTTCCATGTTAAAAAAGCCTTATCCAAAGTTGATGGTTTAAAAAAGAAATTAGAATAAATATTACTAGAATGTAAAAAATCATTTAATTCAAAAAACCTACAAAATTAAAACCAAATTTTTAAAGTATGTTTAACAATAGGGTTAAGAGCTTGTCTACCTATTCTGGAGAGCGAAAACGGAAGAGGAGCTCCTAATAAAGAAGCTAATGAAAACCCCATTACTGAATTTTCCTCCAACTGTAACCATGAAGGGTGATCTTGGTCGTCTATATCATAAATCCAAAAAGTATAACGAATATTAATTGCCCAATAATAAAATCTAAAGTTTGGTAAAGCCAGCCCTCCATCTTTTTTTGATTTTTGCAATAAAAGTTTATTCACTCTAGAGCTTTTATTATTCCAAACATAAGATAAAATCAAAGAATCTATTTTATCAAAAAATGTTTTTGGAACAAAAGAGGGAACTGCTTGAAATATATATAAAAATTTCGGTAGGATAACCATTTTTATAGCATTTATTCGACCTATCAATGACATTGACATAGGTGACCATTTAGAAAGCTCCTGTTGAGTATATTCAACTAAAGGGAAAAAATTATATCTATATAGATCTTTAAAAAATTTTTTAATTTTGATACCAAGGTAAATAAAATGGTTTTTGGCAATATCAAAAGGTATTTGATCATAATAATCAGAATAATTATTAATAGGAAATAATTCACTTTTATGTAAATTAAGTTTATATCCAGAAAAAGTACCAAATTCCATAAATATAGATAACATAGAAGGAATAGATTTCTTAGGATTTGAAATGTAAACTAATAAATCATCCGCGTATCACGAAACCTTATGTAATTTTTCCCCTCTCCTAATACCCTGCACAGAATTAGAATCCCTAACAGCAATAGCAAGTGGTTCTAAAGCCAAATTAAATAATAAAGGACTAAGGGGGCAACCCTGACGGGTACCTCTATATAATCTAAAGTAAGGAGAGTTTTGATTATTAGTTAAAACTGCAGCTACCGGGGCATAATAAATCAATTTAATCCAGGAAATAAATCCTGGACCAAAATTAAACCTCTTCAAAACCTGGAATAGATAAGGCCACTCCACCCTATCAAAGGCTTTCTCTGCATCCAGAGGTACAATACATTCAGATTCTTTGGCTGAGGGAGAATAAATGGTTTTTAATTATCTTCAAATATTAAAATGTGAATACCTATTTTTAATAAATCCTGTTTGATCGTTTGAGATAACATTAGGCAAGATAGTCTCAAGCCTATTTGCTAGAATCTTAGAGAGAATTTTAAAATCTACATTCAGTAAAGAAATAGGTCTATAGGATACACATTCCAGTGGGTCTTTTCCTTTCTTTGGAATCAATGAAATTAGTGCTTCATAAAAAGTTTTAGGAAGGTTCCCAGAGGATGTAGAGTCGGTAAACGTTTGATGAAGATGTGGTATGAGCATTTCATGAAAGGTCTTATAAAATTCTACCGTATAACCATCAGGTCCCGGAGCTTTACCTAATTGCATAGCCTTGGCTATCTCCTCTTGTTTAATAGGTGCATCTAACATATCGGCATCTTGAATCAAAATTTGGGGTATTTTTAACCTTTGCAAAAATTTATTCATAGTCATAGTACTATCAGAGAATTCAGATTTATAAAGATTAGAATAAAAGTCCATAAGTATCTTATTAATTTTATCAGGATCTAAAGTTTCTGTTCCATCTGGTCGGCGAATTTTTAAAATCTGTCTTCTGACCATCCCAGCCTTTAACTGACACGCTAAAAGTTTAGCAGAATTTTCCCCATGTATATGAAATAAACTTAAAAATTTGTTGTTCAATGGGAAAGGTCAGAAGTAAATCATACTGTGATTGAAGTTCGACTCTTTCTTTATATAGGTCTTCAGAAGGTTTAACTGAATATGCTTTATCTATCTGTTTAATTTTATTAATAAGCACTGACAATTCTGCTTTAGTTTTCTTTCTCAAGGCTGCTGAATATGAGATTATCTGTCCCCTAAGAAAAGATTTTAAGGTGTCCCATATAACTAGATTTGACATTCCTTCAGTTGTATTAAGTTCAAAAAATATAGAAATTTGCTCCTTATTAAAATTAACAAAAGCTGGATCCTGTAACAATACGGGGTTCAGTCTCCACTGTGAGATTTTCAAAAATCTATCGGAAAGCTTAAAGGTTAACTTTAAAGGCGCGTGATCTGAAAGTGCAATAATGTCATACGCACATTCAACAACGGAATTTAACAGACGTGTATCTAAAAAAAGTAATCAATTCGAGAATATTTATGATGGACGTGTGAAAAAAAGAGAAATCTTTACCATTGGGGTGTTTATATCTCCAAATATCGACAAGGCCATATTCTAATAAAAAAGCATTAATAGAAGTTGCCACTTTATTAGGATGCGATGGATTGGTTGATGACCTGTCAATCGCCGGATTTAAACAACAATGAAAGTCACCACCCATGATCAGCTTATATTCATTGAGATTCAGTAACTCTGAAAAAAGTTTCTTAAAAAAGTCAGAATTATCTATATTAGGTGCGTATACACACACCAGAGCTACCTTTTGCTCGCATAATAAACCAGTAACAATTAAATATCTTCCAATCAAATCTGTAGTAGTATTAAGGTGTACAAAAGGGATTTTGGGACTAAGAAATATAGAAACGCCTCTTATTTTACTATCCGACAGCGAGTGAAATAAGGGCCCTTTCCAAAAGCAAAAAAACCTGTCCTCATCCTGTTTTCGTATATGATTTTCTTGCACAAAAATAATATCAGCATTAAGTGTTTTTAATTTCTTAAAAATCTTTTTACGCTTAATGGAATGATTGACACCATTCCAATTCCAAGATATTATATTGATTTTATTAACATCCATGTTTAAAATTGAGTTTAATATTGTATAGAAGAAATGCTACGCAAGTACATATTAAACTAAAAGGCATGGGTACAACCAGGCGTGGCGCATTTACGAAAGAGAAATCCATCAAAAGAATTGCCCAATCAAGAAAAGAACCTACTCTAATAGACCCCTCCCCCCTCCCGCCACCCAATAGAATGAAACAAGGGAACCAATAGGCTGGTCCCATGCTAACTAATAACCTTTGACCCTGTTCTCCATCTTGCAGCTCCGTATAATAAAAAAAAAGCAAGAATCCCACAGAAAATAGCCATAATAAAAGGCACAAACAGAATTCAACTACTATAATGTTATGTCTAACATTAATAAAAACATAATCAACAATGGCCATCTTAGAATCAGCTAAAGTAGCTTAAACATATATTCAAAAGAAGGAATAAATCCGGGCGACTAGTGTTATAAACAATATTCTTTCTCTCGAAAAAGAAAAGTAAATGAGTAAATATGTAAAACAGACCTAAAACTATAAGTATTGAAGCAAATAAAAGAAATAAGGTTAATACACAACAGGTCCTACACGGACCACTAAAGTACAATACTATAAAGGTTCCCTACAAGACAGTTATATATGTACTAGTTATTAATAAAATAAAGAAAAAAATTAAATCGACCACATCCCATACCAGAGAATGAAAAGGTATAACATGTACTTAACTCAAAAGCTCCATAAACAACTCATACAGCAGATACTTTAAAATTGCCTTTTGAATAATCGGTGTAACTTTAATATTTTATTCAGTAGGCTTAACTTTAAGGTTTTTAACATACTCCCATCCTTCCTGAGGAGAGTAGATTCTCAATGATTGAGATTTTTCAGGAGAAATTATCAGCTTTGCTGGAAAGCGAAGGGAGGGATTTAAATTTAATTTATACATTTCACTCATAACTTCTCGATATTTCTTCCTTTCGGCAAAGATCTCAGGTGAATAATCTTCAACTATACGAATTTGTGTTGAATTGAAGAATAATTTCCGTTTCTTTCTGGCTTCTCGAATAATAGCTTCTTTAGTCGTATAATAATGCAAAGAAAGTACAACTGCTCGAGGACGTAATTCGGCAGAACGCCAAGAGAATGGAATTCTGTGAGCTCTGTCAATTAAGGGTCTAGCTTTGAGGGTCTCATTGAAAAGTGACTACAGCATATCTGAAAAGAATTTTAACAGATCGCCAGCTTCAGTATTTTCCGGCAGTCCCAGAATACGCAGATTCCTCCGACGCCCTCTACTATCTAAATCAACCATTCTTTTATTCGTTTTAGATAATTCTGAAGTAATTTCATTGATTTTCTTTTCCACTGAAGATATCTTCATTCCTTGATTGTTAATAGTTTGCTTGAATAGATCATGCTCAGTCTCGATTCGGGTTGTAGTCTGCTGAAGTGTTTGAAGTTGAGAGTCCAAGTTTTCCAGAGAGTCTTGAATCGTAGAAATAGCTTTTTGGAGCTTCGCGTTTGAACTGGCCAGCTTATCAATTTTAATATTAAGCGATCCGAATTCTGACTTCATGTCTTGTATTGAAGAAAATATTCCCGCTAGCGTAACAGGTTCCTCCGTTTCCTTGGTTTGTACCGTTTGCTCCATTTCAGGGAAAGTTTTGCTGCTACACAATTCAATACTAGAACGACTTTTTCCGGCCATTGTAATTAAGTCGTGAATCCTTCAGTAAAAATAATAAATCTTTCAGTAGAAGTAGTTCCCTCCTCGACTAGGAAGGGGAGGAGGGAAGAGAAGAGAGCGGTAGTGATAGGGGATTCTATAGTCAGGGGGTAAGATAGGAGATTTTGTGGGGAATATCGGGAGTCTCGGATGGTATGTTGCTTCCCTGGTACCGGGGTCCGAGACATCTCAGATCGAGTGCAGGTTATTCACGAGAGGGATGGCAAGAACCCAGATGTTGTGGTCCATGTAGGGACCAATGACGTGGGTAGAATGAGTGAGGGGGTCCTGCGTAGTGAGTTCCGGGAGTTAGGTGCGAAGCTGAAGGGCAGGACCTCCAGGGTAACAATCTCAGGATTGCTACCTGTGCCACGTGTGAGTGAGGCAAGGAACAGAAGGATTATACAGATTAATACGTGGCTGAGAGGATGGTGCAGGAGGGAGGGCTTCAGATTTTTAGATAATTGGGCTTTGTTCCAGGGAAGGTGGGATCTGTTCCGACGGGACAGTTCACACCTGAACTGGAGCGGTACTAACATTCTTGCAGGAAAGTTTGCTAGTGCTTCTCGGGGGAGTTTAAACTAAATTTGCAGGGGGCAGGGATCCAGAATGCGAGAGAGGATAGCGAGATGAAGAATAAAGGACAGGTGGGGATTACACGGTTCCGGAATATTAAGTGTGTAGTAGAGAAAGGTGAAGCGGAACAAGTGATAAGGAGGACACATGTACAGAGGGATGCTCTGACGGAACATGAAGTTAAATGTGCAGAAAGAATAAGTAAATTTAGGAAGGACAACAAAATTCAAGGGGCGTATAGCCCGATGGGAGTTTGGGGAGCTGGGTTAAGCACAATAGGCAGCGATTCAAACAGAGAGAGGAGAAATGGGCTAAAAATTCTATATCTGAATGCACGAAGTGTCAGAAATAAGGCGGATGAGCTTGAAGCTCAGGTGCGAATGGGTAACTATGATGTTGTTGGGATAACGGAGACATGGCTGCAGGGAGATCAGACCTGGGAAATGAATGTACAAGGGTATACGCGCTATCGTAGGGACAGAAATGTGGGCAGGGGGGTGGGGTGGGAGGAATGAGATTCAGTCCTTTGCAAGGGGGGACATAGGGTCAGGAGAAGTAGAGTCTGTGTGGATAGAACTGAGGAACAGTAAGGGCAAAAAGACCCTAATGGGTGTTGTCTACAGGCCACCAAACAGTAGCATGGATATTGGGTGCAAGTTGAATAGGGAGTTAACATTGGCATGTGGCAAAGGTAATGTCGCAGTAGTTATGGGGGATTTCAACATGCAGGTGAACTGGGAGAATCAGGTTGGTGCTGGACCACAGGATAGGGAGTTTGTAGAGTGCCTACGGGATGCATTCCTGGAACAGCTTGTACGAGAGCCGACCAGGGACAAGGCTATTCTGGATTTAGTGTTGTGTAATGAACAGGATTTGATAAGCGATCTTGAAGTAAAGGAGCCATTAGGAGGTAGTGACCATAATATGGTAAGATTTTATCTGCAATTTGAGAAGGATAAGGGCAGATCAGAGGTGTCAGTGTTGCAGTTGAACAGGGGAAACTATGGAGCCATGAGGGAGGAGCTGGCCAAAGTTGACTGGACGGATAGCCTAGCAGAAAAGACAGTGGAACAGCAATGGCAGGTATTCTTGGGAATAATGCACAAGGTGCAAAATCAGTTCATCCCCCGGAGAAGGAAGGATTCAAAGGGGGGAAAGGGGCCACAGTGGTTGACAAAGGAAGTCAGAGATTGCATAGCATTAAAAAAAAGGAAATATGACAGAGCTAAGGTGAGTGGGAGGACAGATGATTGGGAAATTTTTAAGGAACAACAGAATTTAACTAAAAAGGCAATACAGGGAGAAAAAATGAGGTACGAACGCAAGCTAGCCAGGAATATAAAGGAGGATAGCAAAAGCTTTTATAGGTATGTGAAGAGAAAGAAGATAGTTAAGAACAATGTTGGGCCCTTGAAGAATGAATTGGGTGAAATTGTTATGGGAAACAGAGAAATGGCAGAAGAATTTAATAAGTACTTTAGATCTGTCTTCACTAGGGAAGACACAAGCAATCTCAAAGATGTATGGATGGGCCAAGGACATAGGGTAACAGAGGAAATGAAACAGATTGACATTAGGAAGGAAATGGTGATGAGTAGACTGATGGGACTGAAGGCTGACAAATCCCCAGGTCCAGATGGTCTGCATCCTAGTGTACTAAAGGAGGTGACCCTGGAAATTGTTGATGCATTGGTAATCATTTTCCAATATTCCTTAGATTCAGGATCAGTTCCTGAGGATTGGAGAATGGCTAATGTTATCCCACTTTTTAAGAAAGGAGGGAGGGAGAAAACAGAGAATTATCATCCTGTCAGCCTAACATCAGTAGTGGGGAAGATGCTAGGGTCCATTATTAAAGATGAAATAGTGGCATATCTAGACAGCAGTGATAGGATTGGGCCGAGCCAGCATGGATTTACCAAGGGCAAACCATGCTTGACTAATCTATTGGAGTTTTTCGAGGATGTAACCAGGAAGTTAGACAAGGGAGATCCAGTGGATGTAGTGTACCTCGATTTTCAGAAGGCATTTGATAAGGTCCCACATAGGAGATTGGTGGGTAAAATCAGAGCTCATGGCATTGGGGGGAAGATATTGACATGGATAGAAAACTGGTTGGCAGATAGAAAGCAAAGGGTAACGGTTAATGGGTGTTTCTCAGAATGGCAGGTGGTGACTAGTGGGGTGCCTCAGGGCTTGGTATTGGGACCACAGCTGTTTATGATTTACATCAACGATTTAGATGAAGGCTTTGAGAATAACATCAGCAAGTTTGCTGATGATACTAAGCTGGGTGGCAGTGTGACATGTGATGAGGATGTTAGGAGAATTCAGGGTGACTTGGATAGGCTGAGTGAGTGGGCAGATACTTGGCAGATGACGTTTAATGTGAATAAGCGTGAGGTTATCCACTTTGGGATTAAGAACAGGAAGGCAGATTATTATCTGAACGGTGTAGAGTTAGGTAAGGGAGAAATACAAAGAGATCTAGGAGTCCTTGTTCATCAGTCACTGAAGGTGAATGAGCAAGTGCAGCAGGCAGTGAAGAAGGCTAATGGAATGTTGGCCTTTATTACAAAGGGAATTGAGTACAAGAGCAAGGAAATCCTTTTGCATTTGTACAGGGCCCTGGTGAGACCACACCTGGAGTATTGTGTACAGTTTTGGTCTCCAGGATTAAGGAAGGACATCCTGGCTATAGAGGAAGTGCAGCGTAGATTCACGAGGTTAATTCCTGGGATGTCTGGACTGTCTTACGCAGAGAGGTTAGAGAGACTGGGCTTGTACACGCTGGAATTAAGGAGATTGAGAGGGGATCTGATTGCAACATATAAGATTATTAAGGGATTGGACAAGATAGAGGCAGGAAATATGTTCCAGATGCTGGGAGAGTCCAGTACCAGAGGGCATGGTTTGAGAATAAGGGGTAGGTCATTTAGGACAGAGTTAAGGAAAAACTTCTTCTCCAGAGAGTTGTGGGGGTCTGGAATGCACTGCCTCAGAAGGCAGTGGAGGCCAATTCTCTGGATGCTTTCAAGAAGGAGCTAGATAGGTATCTTATGGATAGGGGAATCAAGGGATATGGGGACAAGGCAGGAACCGGGTATTGATAGTAGATGATCAGCCATGATCTCAGAATGGCGGTGCAGGCTCGAGGGGCCGAATGGTCTACTTCTGCACCTATGGTCTATCATTAAAACTAGAAGGGATCTGTTAGTGGGATATAAAATATATTAAAAAAGAGAGAGCCGCTAGAAACGCGACCTGCTCCATGTGGAGAATCCGCAAGTTACAAATGATGGAATTGATGGTTTTGTATCAAAGTTTTCAGACAATACGAACACAGGTGGAGGGGCAAGTAGTTATGAGGAAATAAAGAGGCTACAGAAGGACAGACAGATGAGCATAATGGGCAAAGAAGTAGCAGGTGGAACACAGTGTCGGGAAGTGTATGGTCATGCTCTGTGGATGAACAGATGAAAGGGTTGACTATTTTCTAAATAGAGAGAAAATACAAAAAAATTGAGGTGCAAAGGGATTTGGGAGTTCTCAAAGGATTCCCTAAAGGTTAATTTGCAGGTTGAGTCTGTGGTGAGGAAGACTGATGTTATGTTAACACTCACTTCAAGAAAACCAGAATATAAAAGCAAGGATGTAATGGTAAGGCTTTATAAAGCACCAGTGAGGCCTCATTTGGAGTATTGTGAGTAGGTTTGGGCCCCTTTTCTTTGAAAGGATGAGCTGAAACTGGAAAGGGTTCAAAGGAAGTTCACAAAGATTATTCCAGGATTGAATGGCTTGCATAGGAAGAGGGTTTGCCAGCCCTGGGCCTGTATTCACTAGAATTCAGAAGAATGAGTGGTAACCTCATCGAAACCTATCAAATGGTGGAAGTCCTTGATAGAGTGGATGTGGAGATGATGTTTCCCATGGTGAGGAAGTCTAAGACAAGACGACACAGCTTCAGAATAGAGCGATGTCCTTTTAGAACGGAGATGAGGAGCAATTTCTTTAGACAGGGTGGAGAATCTGTGGAATTCTTTCCCAGAGACAGTTGTGGAGTCCAAGTCTTTATGTATTTTAAAGGCAGAGGTTGATAGATTCTTGGTCAGGACGTGAAGGGATACCTGGAGAAGGCAGGGGATTGGGCCTCTGAGGAAAATTGGATCAGCCACGATGAAATGGTGGAGCAGACACAATGGGCCAAATGGCCTAATTCTGCTCCTATATCTTATGGTCTTATCCAAAGATGGAGGTCTCTGAGAGTGAGCATTCAGAGTTGCTCAGCACTAAAGACACAGTTATTCCTCATCTGTCTGCCCTCACAGGGTGATGGTGAGCCTCTCACTGAAACCCCTCCTATTCTCATGATGATGCTGGGTTGGGACTTGACGATGTGAACCCAGAAACAATAAACTTCTGCCTCATACGTCAGCTGACACTGTGATGTCATTGTGATGTCAATGTATGTGAGTCATTATAACACTGTCATTAAATGACGGACATTGAGACTCACAGAGATCACTGTGTTACTGGGGCTACAGTAATCAGCCAGGCTTAGACAAACTTCCAAATGTCCCCTTGATCTCTCAACTATCACACACTGTCCTTTGCTCTGCTCCACTCACCTTTCTCTGCACAGAAGTGATTTACACATTTTAAAATTTCCCAGTCTGATTGAAGCTCATCGATGTAAAACAGTTACTCTCTTTCTCCCCAGATGCTGCCTGACCTGCTGAGCTTTCTCAGCTTATTCAAATTTTACTGAAGACACTCAGAGCACTGGAACTGGAGTTGACAATTTACCCCCTCCAGCTCTTCAATGGGATCCTGTCCCAACTCTACACTCCAAACTTAATGGGGTTTTGTGGGGGTTGGACCCAGATCCTCCAGGATCCAGACACACATCTGGGAAATCTGCATCCCACTCACTCAAATAGTCAAACTGAAAGAGAAGGCATCAGCAAAGTCAATGAGGAGTCTGGGAGGTTGGAGGGGAGAGGAAACAGAAATCAGCACCATGAGAATCTACAGTTGCTGTCAGAGTCTTTGGGAGCCTTGAAGATGAAGATCGGTAATTAACAGCTGCAGGAACAGTGATGGTAAACCCACTGGTTCCGGGAATGCCCAGTGCGGTATAATTACCATGCAGTTCCCCTATAGGAGGGTATGACACAGAATAATTCTGTTGCCCACCTCTGACATGGAAATCTTGTCCAAGTACCAGGGTGATCAGTGTTCACAGCACCGAGTCCAATTTCCTCAGTGAACATGACAGTTTTTCCAAGTTTAAGTTCAAGTTTATTGTCATTCAACCAGGTACATGTATACCAGCAAACAAAACAATGTTCCTCTGGACCAAGCAGCACAACACACTCAACACAGAAAGTGGTATTATCACAACTACATTAACAAATAATAACGTGCATTTCCTTCCAGGAAAAACAATTCCCAACAGTCAAATAAAATACCAGTCTGAAACTGAATATGGTATAAATTAGGGTGTGTGTGGTTGAGAGGAAACAGTATAGCAGGGCAGTAAGTGGAGGGATTGAGGGGAAGATAGATGTTATGATGAGCAAGTCTATGCAAAGGGACAGACATGGCCAGGTTGATGAACAGAAGTTTGTCTTATGACTCCAGAAGAAAAACTTAGAGCCTGGATCACTACACAGAATTATGATGTTGTGTGTGTTACATGGCTTGATTGTAAGAGGGACAGACAATAGACAGTAGGTGCAGCAGTAGGCCATTCGGCCCTTCAAGCGAGCACTGCCATTCAATGTGATCATGGCTGATCATACACATCAGTACCCCGTTCCTGCCTTCTCCCCATATCCCTTGACTCTGCTATCTTTAAGAGCTCTATCTAACTCTTTCTTGAAAGCATCCAGAGAATTGAGCTCCACTGCCTTCTGAGGCAGAGCATCTCATAGATCCACAACTCTCTGGGTGAAAAAGTTTTTCCTGAACTCCATTCTAAATGGCCTACCCCTTATTCTTAAACTGTGGCCTCTGGTTCTGGAATCCCCCAACATCGGGAACATGTTTCCTGCTTCTAGCGTGTCCAATCCCTTAATAATCTTACATGTTTCAATCAGATCCCCTCTCATCTTTCTAAATTCCAGTGTATACAAGCCCAGTCACTCCAATCTTTGGAGACAGGACTGGAAGCTCAACATTCCTGAGTTTGGATGTTTTAGATGAGATATGGAGGAATGTAAAAGGGTGGAGGGTTTGCTTTCATACTCAGGGAGAGGGTCACAGCTGCACTCAGAGAGGACATTAGAGGGCTTATCCACTGAGGTAATATGGGTGGAGCTCTATCACTCAGATGGGGTTCAAAGTTCAAAGTACATCTATTATCAAAGTGTGTTTACTGTGGACAACCTTGAGATATGTCTTCTTACAGGCAGCCACAAAACAAAGAAACACAATGGAACCCATTGGAAAAAACCCACACAACAGAGAAATGTGTGATAAAAATAAACAAGTTATTCAAACAATAAAAGTCAGCAACACAGAACGTGAACTGCAGAGCCTCTGAAAGTGCATCCACAGCCACGGAGCCAGTTCAGGGAAATTACAGGCTGGTGATTGTCATCCAGAAAAAGTGTCATCAATAGAATAGTTAGTAGTCTTGTTTGCTGCCTGTAAAGTGTTGCTGTGTCTCACCAGCGCCATCTTTACTTATACTATGGGCCCAATAGACACTGGGAGATAGAAGAATGGATACGTAGACAGATTATCAAAAGGTATAAAAGCAACAGGGCTGTCTGAGTGAGTGACTTCAACTTCCACAACACTGACTAAATTTCCTTCACGTAAGAGTTCTAAACGGGGCAGAATTTCTTCAGTATGTTCAGGAGAGTTTCTTGAAAAAGCACGTGACTTGTCCCTGGAGAGGATGGATCATCCTGAAACTTGTTTTGGGAGATGAGTCCGTACAGCTGACTGACATTTTATGGGAGACCATTTTGGCATACGTGATCACATCTACTTATAAAGTTGTGAATTATACATTATTTATAGCTTATAAGTTATAAATAATTATAAGTCTGGACCTTGTGGGAAAGTATGAACTTGGGTAAAGGCAATTCATGACATTATCAGAGAGGAGCTAGGGGAAATTAATTGTGAGCAGCTGTTATTGGACAAGTCCATATCTGACGTGGGAGTTGTTTAAAGACCAGATGATCAGAGCTCAGGACTGGCATGTACCAGTCAGGAGAAAGGACAAGAATGGCAGGGTAATAGGACCTTGTAAGACAGAATGTTATGAGTTCATTCAAAAAGAAAATAAGCTAATTTACGATTTCAAAAGTTCAAAGTGCAAAGTACATTTATTATCAAAGTATGTATACTATAAAGAACTTTGAGATCGTCTCCTTACAGACGGCCACAGAACAAAGAAACCCAGTGGAACCTATTGAAAACAAAAAGACCATCAAACACCAAATGTGTAGAATAAGCAACAAATTTCCTGTCTGAACAGTTACAATTTAGGAAGCAAAGATCAGACCGTACCCTTGAGGATGGAGGTAGCAGGAGAGAACCTAGCAGGAGATAAGGTTGGCAAAAAGAGGCCGTGAAATGTCCTTGGCAAGTGGGAATAAAGAGAAACCTAACACATTTAATACATATGTTGAAAGAAAGAGGAAAACTAGGGAGGGTGTAGGACCACTAAAGATCAAAGGAGTGTATCTATGCTTGGAGTCAGTGGATGTGGCTGAGGTACAGGATGAGTACTTGGCATTGTATTCACCAGGGAGGAGGCCATGGAGCACAGTGAGAGCAGTTTGGGCATGCCAATGTACAGGGCATCTTGAGATCAGGAAGGAGGGGTGATGGATCTTTTGAAGAGCATCAAGGTGGATAAGTCATCAGGGACTGACAGGATACTGTATATCCCAGGTTACTGAAGAAGGCAAGGGAGGAGATGACTGGTGCCTTGACAAGGATATTTTTGTTGCCCACACTAACAACAGATAATATTCTGGATCTCTGGGGATTAGCTGATAATGTCCCTTTGTTCAGGTGGGAAGTAGAAATAATCCCAGAAATGATTGGTTCATGAGCCTTGCATCAATGGTAGAGGATTCTCAGGCATGGGATTTGGGCACGTTTGGAAAAACATGGCCTGACTAGCAACAGACCGCACGGCAAGTCATGTATTCCAAACTCAGCTGAGTTTTTTTTGTGGAGGTGACAATAGTGTTGATGAGGGTAGTGCAGTGAACGTTGTCTAAATGGATTTTACTGAGGCATTTGACAAGGCTCCTCATTGTCTGGCGATCCAGAAGGTTAAGATACATGGGATCCATGGTGATTTGGTGGTTTAGATTCAGAATTGGCTTGTCCACAGAAGGCAGAGGGTCGTGGTGGAAGGATGTTATTCTGGCTGGAGATCCATGACCAGTGATCCATGCTGTGTTTTTAAATGCAGTTGAATGTGTTTGGAATGTGCTGCTGGGAGAGAAGTGGAAGCAGATACAATAGTAACGTTTAAGAGGCTGTCAGACACATGAATATACATGATAGAGGGATATGATAATGTACAAACAGAGAGAATTAGTTTAATTTGACATTCTGTTTAGTATGGACACTGTGGGCTGAAGGGCCTGTTCCTGTGTTGTACTGTTCTATGACGTCTGCTTCCTTGTCCCGGGCTCAACCTGCAAAATAGTTTCTGTCTAACCTGTCACTCAGCACTAATATCTTCAAAGCTCCAATCATATCTCACCATAGCTGTCTAATCTCCAAGGAACAAACCCCTGTTTCCATGAAAGCTCCAGCCTCAACACAGATCCTTGTGGATACAATTGTTCACCTCCTGCTAATTCCAGTACCCACAAATTGTCCCCATCCCTTCCCTTCCTTGATATTTTATATCAGGGATCGATATGGTATGAAATGCCAGGGATTTTATGAAATGTTTTCTGGAAGTTCCATCACTCAGTCCGGTTTACCTATGTGCCCTCCAGAGATTTATCTGACCTGTATGTGTTCAACTGACCTGTGCTGTGTTTCTGGTGGTTCTGAACTGTTGATGTTTGGCCATTGCTGTCTGAACCTCCAGCAGGTTTCCCTGCACCCAGTTGTAGGGCTGAGGACTGCAGATGCTGGTGGTCCTGATAAAGCATCTGACAATGTACTGACTGAGATACTCAATGCATTCCAACCACCCTGCAGAGAACTGAGTTCATCATTTTCATACAAGTTTATTTGACCACATACCTGAAATCGTAATGCTGACAATCCAGGCAATGAAGAAACAATCCCTGAGTGTAAGATCATAGACGAATTTACACTTCATCCAAATTCCGAATGTGTGTGAACCTTTTCAAAAATAAAAAGATATTTACAACATTTGATAACCACACAATATAAATGATGTAACACATGCATCAATGGACAAATGTCCCGGTAACAGAGCTTGACTCAGGTTGTTTCGATTGGTGATGATATTGCATGTCCTAAACATCAAGCAACCCAAACAACTCTGAAATGGATCAGATGTCAGAGCTTTGGATTGAAGGAGGTTCAGGAGTTCACTCACCACTGCAGCAAATGGGGAGCTCAGAGAGACACAAAACACAGTTTGTGGCTGCTACCAGGATTTGTTTTACATTTGATAACTTAGATAAACCCTCAGCCAGTGACTGTGCATGTGGAAACAGATAGACTGCAGCTTCCCTCTGGACATGTCCAGCAGATAAGGCAACAGCCACTGTCGATATTCTCTGCTGTATTCCCTCATGATCTCAGGGGCTGAGACTGACATCAAGTTGCCAGTGTTAACTAAAACCAACCCCAGCTGTAACACTGAGGTTCCACTGTTTGACTGTGAATCCTGTTCTGATGCCGAGGACTGGAACAGCTGCTCACAGCATCAGGCAGTGGCTTATTCCAACATTGAAACTAAACAGCTCAAGGGTACAGGCTGAACTGTCCAAATGCTGAGATATTTAATACAGATAAGGGGAGAGGTTGTCCAGGACATCCAGTGGTGAGCAGTGCACACGATCCAAGGACACCTCTCTTGTAGTGGTTTTTGTTCATTTCCAATTGCTCTCAAGAAAGGGGGATGGAAGAGCTGGTTTCTTATATTGCACCCACCACCTAAATTCCCACCCTTTTCAGACCCCACATTATTGAAAAAGAATTTCTCTCAATTTCCTCACAAATGCTCTTTCACACTCCCAAGCTTATTGTCCACATCACAGGAGTTACTGAGGTGTTGAATCAAACCCTCTTCATATCACCAAATCCCCTTTCCCCATTATAACTATAACTCATTCACCTGAGACTCTGCCCTTTCACACAACTTCCATCAGTATTCACTCAAGATTAACAGGCCTGAACACTTGTCTGTAAACTGGTTTAACTAATCTCCAAAATATTCAGCTATTGCCCAGTGAACAGTTTGAAGATGAACTGGAATCCAAAGTTATCCCCCAGGTCATCACCCTGATGTTTTTCAACGATATGAACCAAACCGTGAATGTTTGTGTAAAAATAAAACAAGCTGCATCAGGTCTCAACCTGAAATGTTCACAACCCCTTTACCTCAGACAAGAGAAAATCTGCAGATGCTGGAAATCCGAGGAATACACACAAAATGCTGGAGGAACTCGGAGGCCAGGCAGAACAAAGCAGAGTCGATGTTTTGGGCCGAAACCCTTCGGCAGGACCATTTTGTGTGTGCAACCCCTTTACCTTCACAGATGCTGCTGACCCACCGAGTTCCTCCAGCAACTTGTTTTCTGTTCCTGATCCCAGTGTCATCAGTCTCCTGTCTCCATGGAGACTTGTGGGTCAGACTATTCATCAGCCTCTCTCCTTTCTTTGTCCTTGTTGCCCATCATGGAATTTTATCTCAGTCTAGATTTCATCCCACTACCTCCCCACCAGTGCCGGATTAACATAGTACAAAAGTAGAATATGCTATGGGCCACGCATTTTCGAAGGCTCCGCCCGCACTAAATGCTTGCAAGCTGCAGTCTGGTGAAATCGGCATCTCACCGTATTCTCACAACGATCTGGCAACACTGTTGTTTCAATGTCAGGGGAACTGCATGCTGCATGGTATGTGTATGCAGGCATGTGTTGGCTCCTTGCTGTGTTGTGGTGACCTTTGTGCTATCTCCCACACTCCCAAGCCGCTGCAACATGGGCTGTTATGCCGCTGGAGGGTGAGCAGTCGCGGTGAGCCTGCGACAAGGGATGTGCAACTCAACAGTTTTAGGTGACCCAGTTCCTGATTCCTCATTTTTTTCCTGAGTTTGGGTAGTCCGAACCAGCCCAGGAACATACAAGATTAGATTAGGTTGTGAGTTTCAACCTGTGTTTCCCAATTGAGATGAGTTTCATTAAGCAACTAAACAGATAATTTTCAGAACACAGCCACAACAGTCACATAAATGTTTTATTGTTCACTAGTCTTTGTTGATACCACTACTTAGCTTTTGTAACATAAACTATTTATTTTTAAATGCATATTTCATTAATTTTTTTCCATTGCAGATAGCCATGAGCAATAGATTCAGAGATATTGGATGTCATTATGCTTCTGGATGTGCAAAAGGTAAAGCGAAGAAAGAAAAAGAAAGAAGAGACCAACTTGTGATATCAAAATCACGTAAGTTGACAGAATATTTTGATGTTCATGGAGATAGTGATGGTGCTATAATGGCTGAAGCTGGAAATATAGGAACAACTAGTACTAGTGCAGCAGAAGGCATGATACAGCAACAGCCAGCATCCATTGAATGCGAAAGAACAGGTGAAAAGAACAAGTACTCTAATGATATTGGTGAATGGCCAAACAATCTAGATGATTGTGATCGTGAATATTGGATAGCCAAGGGAAGTAATGAATGTCAACATGACTTCTCTCATCCATGCGACTGTATGACAATGAAAGGAAACCTTGGCACTGTCAGAAGTCTTATTTTACTTATGTTCATAAGCCTACAAACAAGCAACATGCAAGAAATTGGTTATGCTATTCAGAAAGCAAAGGAAGCCTATTCTGTTTCCCATGCAAGGTTATGACTTCAGGATGTTCATCAAAGTTCAGTGAAGAGGGTTTAATGACTGGAAAAATGCAAACTATCTATTACATTGACATGGAGAAAGTTCCTCACATAGACAAGCTTTAATTTCACTGTCAATGCGTAAAAATAAAGCAAAATGTGTCGATTCCCACCCTGTGAAAGAAAAGGAGACAGAACAAATGTATTGGCACACACTTCTAGAGCGAATAATTGAAGTTGTAAAGTTTCTAGCAGAATGAGGCCTTTCATTTCCTGATAGTGAGGAAACTGGTGGCTCTCCTCATAATGGAAATTACTTGGGGTTGTTAGAATTACTGGCCAAGTTTGACCCTTTTCTGGCAGAGATAAATGCTCATGCAAACAAAGGAAGGGGACATAAATCAAACAACATGTGAGGAAATCATCAATCTGATTGGATCCAGCATACTGGATCACATTATTGGTGAAGTGAAGAAATACAAGTATCATTCTGTTCCATTGGATTCTACTCCAGATATATCTAATGTGGACCAGCTGACTTTGACTGTGCACAATATCTTGCTGTCTGGACCAGTTGAAAGATTTGTGAAGCTTTTGGATATGGAAGGTCATAGTGCTGCACAGCTCGCTCAAAGTTTACTTGACTTAAAGGAAAATGACATTGATATAAAAGACTGCCGTGGTCAAAGTTATGACAATGCCAGCAACATGAGTGTCAAGTACAGTGGTTTACAAGCACGAATTAAAGAGCTGAATGAGTTGTGGATTACATTCCATGTTTTGCACATTCACTAAATTTGGTTGGAGAATGTGCTGCTGAATGTTGTCAAGAAGCATTAATTTTTTTTCAATTTGTAGAAAGCCTGTACACATTTTATCTGCTTCTACTTATTGGTGGGATCTCCTTTCTGCTGCATTATCTGATGGTGGTGCTCATTTGCCCATTGTGAAAAGAACGTCAGATACCAGGTGGTCAGCTCGTGCAGATGCAACAAAAGCACTTTTACACAGCTTTTCTGCAATAAAACAAGTCTTGGATGACACCTCAAATAACAATGATCAGAAGGCAGAGTGTCGACAACAGGCTCGTGGACTGCTTTCAACCATGATGAAGTTGGAAACAGGAATAATGGTCATATTGTGGGATTAAGTATTACAGCGTTTTCAAATGACCAGTGCTTCTTTGCAATCTTCTGGCCAAGACTTGAACACAGATTGTGCACCCTATGAATGCTTGCATGGATATATTCAAGCTATGTGGTCTACTTTTTCAGACATTGAGCAAAAAGCCAAGGGTCTGACTAAGTGTGAAGATTATCAACAGCAAACTTGAAGAAAACACAAGCACAATCGCATGTATGATGATTTCAGCGCTCTTGATCCACTTGTTAAATCTCAAACGCCTTCTCAGAAGTTTAAAAGCCGAACATTTCTTGCCATTATTGACAGCTTGCTTTCTGCCCTGTCAAAAAGGCAGAAAGCTTATCTAAAGGTGAATGGTGTTTTTGGATTCCTTAATCAGTTACAGTCCTTTACACCTGAAGAGATTGTAAAGAGGTCATCAAATCTTATTAAATCATATCTGGAAGATCTGCAAGAAAATCTTGATGAAGAATTTGTGCAGTTTACTGAACTGTTGAAAACTGATCTTGCTTCTCATATTGGCACCAAACAAGACCTTGTAGAGTTACAGTTGTACCGTTTGACAATTCTTTGGAGTCATGTTTTCCAAATGTAGAAAATGCCTTGTGAATCTATTTGTCACTCATGGTTACCAACTGCAGTGGAGAACGCTCATTTTCAAAACTGAAAAGAATTAAAAATGAACTAAGGAGCACCATGGGTCAGAACAGATTGAACAATCTCACTCTAATGAGCATTGAACATAAACTTCTGCGTAAAATAGACATTTCCAGTATCATTGACAAATATGCTCATGTTAAATCTAAAAAATGTAACTTTTAAATTGTAGTTTTGTTACTTTTGATATCTGAAATTGATACCTACATGTAAGTAATACTGAAGTGTCAGACATTTGTCATATAATCTGGCTGTATAGCAAATTAAAAAACTCAATTACTTGACTATGCAAGTAAATAATTTATGTTTTAATACTTACATGCATTTTTTTAAATTTAGGGCCTCTTTGTGACATATGCTACAGGCCCCACACTAGCTTAATTCGGCCCTGCACCCCACATTAAACTTATCCATGAAGCATACCTTCCATTCATTACCAATTTCCCTTCCAGCACTGAATGTTAACAAATTTGACAGGACTGATCTTCCACCTATTAAACCTCCAACATTACCCCTCTCATAGACCAACCACTAACCACCCCCCACCCCACATCAAGATTCCCACTGTCATTGTAATTGAGTTTCTCCATCACCAGCCTACCTTTCCTCGTTACAAATCCTTGTTGCCATCTCCTAAGTCAGTGGGAAATTTGATGTTTGAATGTCTGGGTTCCCAGTCCTGTTACAGTAGTGAAGCAGTTTTGGTCACCCTCCTACAGGAGAGATGCCATCAGCTGGAAAGTGTGCACAGGAGACTTGTGTAAGGATGTTGCCAGGACCTATAGAGTCATGGAAAAGTACAGCACAGAAACAGGCCCTTTGGCCCATCTAGTCTATGTTGAACCATTTAAACTGCCTACTCCCTCTGACCTGCACCTGGACCATAGCCCTCATACCCTCCCATCCATGTACCTATCCAAACTTCCCTCAAACATTGAAATTGACCTCTCATGCACCACTTGTGCTGGCACTTCAATGTCGACTCTCACGACCCTCTGAATGAACAAGTTTCCTCTTAAACTTTCACCTTTCACCTTTCCAGTTTAAGATGGCACTACCAAAGGCATGAGACAGCTTACTGCTAGTTCAAAAGCAAAGGAATTTGATTAAAACCATTATTAATAACAGTTTATTTTACATAAATTGTGGTAAACTACCACCACAAGCAATGAAGAAGGAGCGAAGGCAAAGCGAATTCACGGGATGTGCCTGCTGGTGCACTGCAAAATCAACACACTTTCAACCACTGAGGTTTGGAGGTTCAAAAGTATTTTTGTGGGTTCATTTGTTCTTTTACTTTCTTATGGACATGTGTGTTTTTATTCTTTGCACATTGGCAGTTAGGCAGTCTTTTTTTAATATCTATGGGGTCAGTGTTTGTGTTTCTTTGTTTCATGGCTGCCTGTTAGGAGATGAATCTCAAGGTTCTATAATGTTTACACACTTTGATAATAAAATGTACTTTGAACTTTGAATTTAAACACCGGCTCAGATAGTCTGGGGGTTTCTCTCTCCATGACGCTAAGGCTGTGAGACTGCCCCTGGTTGCTGTGCTTCGTGTCTGTGAACTTTGCAGCTGTTTACCCCGTTACACTGATGAAGTGAATACCGAGGCTTTGGGCCTACTCCAGGCTGCTCCAGGGATTTGGATCTAAAGACTCAGTTTGGTTGGGAATGCTGTTGTTGTTGCTCGCTTCTATTGTTTATATGATTTGTTTTGGTGTTTCTGTTTCTCTTTCTCTCTGGGCACTGGGGAGTTGGTCTCATTTTCTTCAATTGGGTTCTTTCGAGTTCCTTGCTTTGTGACTGCCTGTAAGCAAACAAATCTCAACCTTGTATTATTTCTACATTCTTTGATAATAAATGCACTTTGAAACTTTGATCTTTGAAACTTAACCCATGACCTCTATTTGTCGATCCACACAGCCTCAGTGGAAAAATCCTGCTTGCACTTACCCTATCTGTACCCTTCAAAATCTCTGTCAAATCTCCCCCCAAACCTCTACTTTCCAAGGAATAAAGTCCTAACTTATTCAATCTTTCCTTATAACTCAGGTCCTCCAACATCCTTGCAAATTTTCTCTGCACTCTTTCAACTTTACTTACATCTTTCCTGTTGGTAGGTGACCAAAACTGCACACAGTGCTCCAAACTGGGCCTTACCAAAGTTTTAGACAACTTCAACCTAAGCATCTCCTGTACTCAATACTTTGATTTATGAAGGCCAATGTGCCAAAAGCTGTCTTTATGACCCTATCTACACATAACACCACTTTCAATGAATTATGGATCCCTTTGTTCTACCACACTCCTCAGTGCCCTACCATGCACCCCTAATCCTGGTGTCATCTGCATATTTACTGATCCAGTTAACCACATTATCATCCTGATCAGTGATATTGTTGAGAAACAACAGACCCAGTGTTGATCCTGTGACACTCCACTAGTCACAGGCCTCCAGTCAGAGAGGCAACCACTGTCTGGCTTCTCCCACAAAGCCAATGTCTAATCAGTTTACTATCTCATCCTGAAAGCCAAGTGTCTGAACCTTTCTGACGAACCTCCCATGTGGGACCATGTCAAATGTCTTGCTAAATTCCATGTAGACAACATCCACTGCCTTGCCTTCATCAGCTTTCCTGGGAACTTCCTCAAGAAACTCTCAAATATTGGTTAGACACATACTATCACGCACAAAGTCAAGCTGACTATCCCCAATGATAAAGCATCTTCTGATCAGAGAAATTCAGTGATAAGCTTGCAAAGATTGTCATTAATGAAAATCTAACACCAGAACAAGTTTACAATGCTGATTGTTTTATACCTTAAAATAAAAAAAAATACAAATACAGTGTGCTGTAATGTTTTTATGAAAACACGACGTTGTAACTGGAGACTGAAATCCTGCCGTTGTTTGTTGTTCAGCAGCTGATTCAGGTATTCTCTGATGCTGCTGTACTGATTTGTTACCCTGCATACATTATATTTTCATTATATTAGTGTTGTGCAATAATTTTTACTGTGATGTACAGATGTGTGATGAACAAGTGTAAGACAAAGTCTGCTTACCGGTAGCACATAAATTCAGAGTTGGAAATGATGGCGATACTAAACTATCTCATTATATATTCCAAAATCTGAAACACTTCTGGCCCCAAGCATTTCAGAGAAGGGTTACTCAACCTGTATATTGTGTTTGAGGCAGGAACATTAACAACACTTAAAAGGTCCCGGACCAGTCAGGTGTGGGGCCTTTAAGGCTCATCGCCATGTCTGAAAGTGAGGCCGGAGAGGGGAATCCAAGCCAGGCTGAAACACAGGGGGATGAGGCCTCCTCTACCCGGCATCCTGTTGGCAAATGTGCCGTCACTGCAGAACAAAATCACGGATCTGAGGGCAAGACTGCTGCATCAGAGGCAGCTGAGAGTCGGCTCAATTGTATGCTTTATGGAAACGTGGCTTTCTCCAGACACGCCGGATGCAGCAGACAGACCAGAGGGATTCACGATTCACAGAATGGACCCAACTGCTGACTCGGGGAAGGCAAAAGGAGAAGGTGTGTGTTTTATGGTTAACTCTCTGACATGAGTGGTTTGAGTGGTGGGTGATCTGGGAAGGGTCCAATGTAGCTGGAAGGTGGGATTTCATACGATCCATTACCAGCTGCTCAAAGCACTTCATGATTGTTGAGGTCAGTGCCACTGAGTGGTAATCAATTCGGCCAATTACTGTCTCTCTCGGACACTGAAATGATGGTGGCTGCCTGGAAACCTGCAGGGACAGTGAACTGTTTCAGAGAGATGTTAAAGATGTCTGTAAAGACCTGTGTTAGCTGGGTTGGACAATCCCTCTGCATCCCACCAGGTCTGTTGTCTGGCCCTGCACCTTTGCATGGGTAATGAGAAACCACATTTGGTCAGATTACAGATTGATGAGCATCTGCAACCAGTCTGAGTTGGCATCGGGGACCAGGGTCGACCACGGGAAGAGTGAGGCCACGCTCTTCAGCATGGTTGTTATTCTGGGTGGGGGTCTGTGACTCGTGGTGTTTTGTAGGTATCTGTGCTGGGACCTCTGTTGTTTGTAATGCAGAAGTGACTTGGATGGAAATTTAGATGGTAACTTTTTTGATGACAATAAAGAATATTGGCAGGGTTGCTGACATTGTACAGATATTGTGTGCAGTTTTGTTTGCCCAGTTGTAAGAAGGATGTGGAAGCTTTGTAGCCACTCTCGTGCCTTCTTTGTAATTGTATGAAGATGTTGGGCCAGGATAGATCCTCAGAGATGTTGACACCCAGCAACTTGAAACTGCTCCCCCTCAGCAAGCTGTTTACTGTTTACCTGTGCTGCACACTACATGCACTCTGGATTATGTTTTATTAATGTATTTGTGGTAATATTTTGTTTTCTGCACTGTGAGTGATCTGTGTTTTGTGGGTGCACCATGGTCTGGAGGAATATTTGTTTCATTTGGTTGTATTATGTACAGTCAGATGACAATAAACTTGAACTTGTGTCCTATTTAACTGAAGATAATTTTAACTCTTGTATAATCAGTTCACTCTACAATAAATGTGACATTCTGTTACCTTCTCTGATTACTTGCTGAAGCTGAAATTGTCCCAGTTGCTAATGATGCCCAGTGAACCCAGCTCCCTCTGCATCTGCAGCCTCTCCCCATTTCAATAATACACTCCTTCGTTTTCCCTGACAAAATGAACAATTCCACATTCTGCCACCTTACACTCCATTTGTCAGATGATTTGCCCATTCTCATCACTTTGGACCCTCCATATGTCCTTATCACAATTTACTTTCCTCCTCATGCTGGTGTCAAATTTAACCACCATATCATTGGTACCTTCATCTCCCACAGCAAGAACATTACAGAAAATTATGAAAATCTCTGTTCCCAGAACCAAGCACAGCGGCATCCACTTTTACAGATCTACTTGACAGATAGACCTCAGTATGTGCGGTTGGGAGATTGTAAGTCTGACACGGTGCTCAGCAGCACAGGAGCACCGCAGGGAACCGTACTCTCTCCGGTCCTGTTCACCCTGTACACATCAGACTTCCAATATAACTCGGAGTCCTGCCATGTGCAGAAGTTCGCTGATGACACGGCCATGGTGGGGTGTGTCAGGAATGGACAGGAGGAGGAGTATAGGAAACTGATACAGGACTTTGTGATATGGTGCAACTCAAACTACCTGCGTCTCAATATCACCAAGACCAAGGAGATGGTGGTGGACTTTAGGAGATCTAGGCCTCATATGGAGCCAGTGATCATTAATGGAGAATGTGTGGAGCAGGTTAAGACCTACAAGTATCTGGGAGTACAGTTAGACGAGAAGCTAGACTGGACTGCCAACACAGATGCCTTGTGCAGGAAGGCACAGAGTCGACTGTACTTCCTTAGAAGGTTGGCGTCATTCAATGTCTGTAGTGAGATGCTGAAGATGTTCTATAGGTCAGTTGTGGAGAGCGCCCTCTTCTTTGTGGTGGCGTGTTGGGGAGGAAGCATTAAGAAGAGGGACGCCTCACGTCTTAATAAGCTGGTAAGGAAGGCGGGCTCTGTCGTGGGCAAAGTACTGGAGAGTTTAACATCGGTAGCTGAGCGAAGGGCGCTGAGTAGGTTACGGTCAATTATGGAAAACTCTGAACATCCTCTACATAGCACCATCCAGAGACAGAGAAGCAGTTTCAGTGACAGGTTACTGTCGATGCAATGCTCCTCAGACAGGATGAAGAGGTCAATACTCCCCAATGCCATTAGGCTTTACAATTCAACCACCAGGACTTAAGAACTTTTTAAAAGCTATTATTAATGCTTTTTGAGAGAGTGATTTAGATGCATATCATATTTTTACTGAGTTAAGTATTGTATTTAATTAGTTTTGCTACAACAAGTGTATGGGACATTGGAAAAAAGGTTGAATTTCCCCATGGGGATGAATAAAGTATCTATCTATCTATCTATCTACATCCTGACAACCAGAAAAGACCCATTTATGCCAACTGTCTTCTTCCTGTTTCACATTCTCCACAATAACCTTTGATATGACACCATAGTAAATGTTCACTGGAAATCTAAACACAGCAGATCCACCTTTACCCACAGCACGTTATCACTGTAAAAAGAGGCCAGTAAATAGATCAAACATGATATCCCTCTCACAAAACCATGTTGATGTTTACTGATTCAGGGATGTTTGTTTTAGGTGTCCTGTTATTATGCCTAATGCTTAAAATCTCATCTGTGCTCTCAGAACCTGCTGAATCTGTATACCTCACATTCCCTGACCCAGTTCCACAACAGTTTAGTCCAGATGCATTTGAAATTTCTTCACTTCTCTAACTCTCTTCTCCTGTGAACTCCTGATATTCATCTCTCCACCACTGGTGTGAGTGCTTTGATTTACCACAAAGACCAAACTCTGAATTTCCCTGTCTGAAACTCTGCACTTGTGCTCCTCCTTTCAAACCGAACTCTATGTTCAGTCCAGGGTCCCCGGCATCATTATTGTTCCCTGTGACTTGCTGACGTATTATTTTGCAATTTGCCTCTGAAGCTTCACGGTACTTTTCATTATATTAATGCCAGAAGCTGGAGGTTTTGTTACTGATCTTGAACTATAATCTGTGTTGTAAGTTTATTTGTGAAGTGGACTTGGCCAGGAAGTTCCTGAATGAGGACAAGAGGAAGGAATAACAATATTTTGAAGTTTGTTTTATAAGTTTTAAAGGAACTTAGGGGTAAAAGACACAGAGCTGAAAGCTGCTGTTGAATGAAAATGTTGTTGTAAGTATCCAAGAGAGACACAACGGAGACAGTCCTACTCCTTCCCAAACTCGTCACAATCAGGATCATAGGGGGAACCTTTCCCTCGTTCCTCAGCTCCAAACGGATTGTGTTACATTGAAATTCAACACAATGTGAAACACAAACGTATTGAGTCAGCCCCTCTCAGAGCCTCTTCTATTAAAGACCCACTGGAGTCAGTTCAGAGACAATTCTGAACTATTTCCAGGCATTCTCTGTTACTGCAAAACATCACCTCATAACTGAAATGAACAGGACAACTTTACCCAAAGCAATACACACAAAATGCTGGTGGAACGTAGCAGGCCAGGCAGCATCTATAAGGAGAAGCACTGTCAAAGTTTCGGGCTGAGACCCCTCGTCAGGACTAACTGAAAGGAAAGTTAGTAGGAGATCTGAAAGTAGGAGGGGGAGGGGAAAATGCGAAATGATAGGAGAAGACCAGAAGGGGTGGGGTGAAGCTGAGAGCTGGAAAGGTGATTGGCAAAAGGGATACTGAGCTGGAGAAGGGAAAGGATCATGGGATGGGAAGCCTAGGGAGAAAGAAAGGGGTGGGGGGAGCACCAGAGGAAGAAGGAGAACAGGCAGAGTGATGGGCAGAAAGAGAGAAAAAAAAGGAGGGGGAGAAAACTAAATATATCAGGGATGGGGTAAGAAGGGGAGGAGGGGCATTAACGGAAGTTAGAGAAGTCAATGTTCATGCCATCAGGTTGGAGGCTACCCAGCCGGTATATAAGCTGTTTTTCCTCCAACCTGAGTGTGGCTTCATCTTGACAGTAGAGGAGGCCGTGGATAGACATATCAGAATGGGAATGGGACGTGGAATTAAAATGTGTGGCCACTGGGAGATCCTGCTTTCTCTGGCGGACAGAGCGTAGATGTTCAGCGAAACAGTCTTCCAGTCTGTGTCGGGTCTCACCAATATATAAAAGGCCACACAGGGAACACCGGACGCAGTATACCACACCAGCCGACTCACAGGTGAAGTGTCGCCTCACCTGGAAGGACTGTCTGGGGCCCTGAATGGTGGTGAGGGAGGAAGTGTAAGGGCAGGTGTAGCACTTGTTCCGTTTACAAGGATAAGTGCCAGGAGGGAGATCGGTGAGAATGGATGGGGGGGACAAATGGACAAGGGAGTCGCGTAGGGAGCGATCCCTGCAGAAAGCAGAAAGGGGGTGTGGGAGGGAAAGATGTGCTTGGTAGTGGGATCTCGTTGGAGGTAGCAGAAGTTACGGAGAATTATACGTTGGACCTGGAGGCTGGTGGGGAGGTAGGTAAGGACAAGGGGAACCCTATCCCGAGTGGGGTGGTGGGTGGATGGGGTAAGGGCAGGTGTGTGGGAAATGGGAGAGATGCATTTGAGAGCAGAGATGATGGTGGACGAAGGGAAGCCCCTTTGATTAAAAAAGGAAGACATCCTCGAATGAAAAGCCTCATCCTGAGAGCAGATGCGGCAGAGATGGAGGAATTGCGAGAAGGGGATAGCATTTTTGCAAGAGACAGGGTGGGAAGAGGAATAGTCCAGGTAGCTGTGAGAGTCTGTAGGCTTATAGTGGATATCAGTAGATAAGCTGTCTCCAGAGATGGAGACAGAAAGATCAAGAAAGGGGAGGGAGGTGTCAGAAATAGATCAAGAAAGGGGAGGGAGGTGTCTGGAAGAGTAATTCAGATGAGATTTAATTTGATATCTTTTTCTTTTTGAAAATATGTCACATTTCCCTTGCTTGCAAATTTATATGCAAGTGTGTATTAAACAATTACAGATACCTTTCAGTGCTTTATTGGTCTTCATTACATACGGAAGTTTATTGATATAAAATGAGGAAAGCTGCAATCCCATGATCATCACACTAATCACTACAAAGTCCAACGGTGAAATACCTGCAATTAAAAAAAAATCAAATAAGCAAACATGTAACAAAGCTCCAGAGAAATGTCAATGAAAACTTCCAGTGGTTGCAACAACCAAACTCTTACACTGATGTCCCAGTGAAGGGAACATGCCAATTCCCACCCAGTGTGCCAACCTGTGACCCAGACCTGCACCAGCAGACCCTGTAGTAGATTAACAAGACACTGAACTGCAGTGCCAGGCAAGAATGAATAATTCATGGTGCCCACTCTATTTTCCACGTGGGTCTCCAGCCCAGTCTTTACATGTCACCTGCTGTCAATTTCTGCACTGGCTGCTCCTTCTGGTTCCAATGGCCAGACCTTAAGGAGTTCATTACGGTCCATAGTTTCTTTCTCACAACATCCACAGAAGTTGATTATGGGAAAACTCAAAATATTTCACAGAAAGTTGCTGAAATTTTCATTCCAATTCTGACCAGTTTCTGTAGCATCTGCTGCTCATAACTGGAGCTCGATGCCAATTCTTCATTGGTGGAAATTCCTCACTGGCTACATTCAATGTGATTGCAACCTAATTTCCCTCATTTCCTGATGTGGTCAACAGTCCATCAGAGAAGAGAAAGCTGTACATGGCATTCATCGAACACTCAGACATGTCAGTCACTGTCACCAGCTCCATTTCTCCAGATGTTTGTGTTGGAATGTCAGATGGTGAACAGAGGAAGGAAACAGGAGTGTTTCTGACAGCTGCTTTGACTCTGCATATCTATTCACTGATGTACGTAGATTGAACAATTCAGACAAATTCTGTGAATGGGAGCCACAGTGAAAATCTACTTTAACTCTGCCCACCATCTTGGTGAATCTTTTCTGCACTCTTTCTAGTCTAATCACATTCTGACAGGCTGCCTCACTGTCTGGTATGGGGGGGGGGTTGGCTACTGCACAGAACCGAAAGAAGCTGCAGAGGGTTGTAAATTTAGTCGTCTCCATCCCTACAAAGTACCCAGGACATCTTCAAGGAGCAGTGGCTCAGAAAGGCAGTGTCCATTATTAAGGACCCCCAGCACCCAGTCCACACTCTTTTCTCACTGTTACCATCAGGCAGGAGTTATAGAAGCCTGAAGGCAGACCCTCAGCGATTCAGGAACAGCTTCTTCCCGTCTGCCATCTGATTCCTAAATGGACAGTAAGCCCTTGAACACAACCACACTTTTTTAATATGTTTCTGTTTTTTCTACACGATTTTTAATCTATTCAATGTACATATGTGATTGATATAGTTATTATTTATTATTACTTTTTTTTCTCCTATATTATGTATTCCATTGAACTGCTGCTGCTAAGTTAACAATTTTCATGAGATGTGCTGGTGCTAATAAACCTCACTCTGATTATGTAATATTCATTTATGATTACATTTATGTAATATTTATTTATGTCTGCAAGATTGGAACAGAACACACCAGGTGTGGCCTGACTAAAGATTGTACAGTTGTAACGTAACGTCCCAACCTTGTACTCGATGCCCTACCGATGAAGGCAAGCACACCATGCACCTTCTTTACAATCCTGTCTGTCTGTGTCACCACTTCCAGGGAACTATGTACTTGTCCTAAGTTAATTACCATCTGCCATTCCTGTGCCCACTGACACAGATGATCTTGGTCTTGTTGTACACTGAGACAACTTTCTTCACTGTCCACTATCACACCAATTTTGCTGCTGTCCATGGATTTACTGATCATGTCCAAATTTTTGGACATTTTTGTCCAAATCGTTAACATCAATGACAAACAACAGGGGACCGAGCACCAATCACTGCAGTACACTATTTGTCATCCATTACCACCTCTGCCTCTGGCAACTAAGCTAAATCTGCTTTAGTGATGCTGGTTGGGAGAATTATTTTCTTGGATACTGATGAGAACTTTGTTTCTCTTTAGGAAATAGCACCAAGTGATCCGTTACATTCTCCCAGGGAACATAAATGGTTCCTTGGTTTCATGTCTCATCCAAAGGCAGAGGTGTACTGGAGTGTTAAATTATCAGAGATTACACAGACCAGGACTGCATTCCCTGTCGTTTACTCAGGTGTAATTGGAGTTTTCGAGATATTAATGGTAGGTGGAAGCTATTTCCACACGTTGGGACTGAGAAACGTTACCACAGAAATTCCCTTACAAAGCACCATTTTGATTCAGTGTTTTACAGTTGGGATTTACTTTTTCCAGAGTGGAAATGCCCTCCACAGAAATTCAATAGTGTGCTGTGTACAGTGGTCATCCTCACACCCTAATGGGGTTTCCACATCCGGAACACTGGTGATGTCATTTCCTGTGCAACATCCTCCTGTCGGGAAACTGCAGTGTCATTAGACTGGAACTTGGAGATGCTCCTGACTACCTGCCATGGTCTCCTCTCAGTGAGTAAATGTAGCCTCAGTAACACCGTCTGAAGTCCCCATCACTTGTTTAAATGGCCAAGACCAGACTTCTGAAAATGCAACACTTCCCTCGCACTGGTTTGGGGGATGTGGGTCCTGTAGTTACTCCCCTCAGCTTGTCCTGAGAGGCTGATATTGAGCATCCCACTGGAATCTCTCATGATGGGAACTGGGTAGAGACTCCAGGAAACTAACCCAGAGACAATAAACTACTGGTCTCTGTGTGCTGACACTGTGATATCATTGTATGAACACAATTAAACCTCAATCAAATCCGGCACATCAGCAGCCCCTCAGGATTAGGGTTGATCTGTTTCCACCTCAATACCATGGGTTCTGAAGTGAATATTATTATTTAAATATTATTATTTAGCTGCATCATTCCAGAATAATAATTATTTTGTTCTCCTTATCATTTGTGTACAAGGAAACTATGTTAAACAATTTTGAATTAAACAATTGTGAATGATAAGAGGATTGGTCACATACCTCCAACCACAAACCAATACACTAACACAATGTACACGGCGGTAAGTGACAAAGTATTACAGATCCACAGGCTTAGAAAATAAAATCTGTATCCCAGACGTCCTGTGGAGAAATAAAAAAAGCATATGAAAGCCGTTAACAATCTATGCAGACTGATTATGATACTGGAGGCCATTCTGGACATCAATCAATGCTAGCTCCTCAGGGAGCAATCACAATCCCACCCTTGACCCCACTTTAACTGTTACTCTCTCACCCCAGTGGTTACCAATGGTAAACCCTCCATCTCATCTCCTCCAAATGTAAAAGATATAACAGTAAATGTCCTTGGTGAGAACTGTTTTAAACCATCAGATCCAGCTGCACCTGATTCAGCATCATCGGTCTTCCTCCCCATCACTAAATTATTTGTTCAAAGATTAACCTGAAGTGCAAGAATAATCCCTGATTTGCTCGTCTCTGTAATTTTGCTCCAACAACATGTTCGATGCCCATCGATGGGTGTGACTGAGACTGTCCACCTGTCTCTGTGGTTCCCTCCCATCCCTTTGCCCCCTGGATCAATGTTCCCAAATGTTCCTGTTGCCCTGGTGTTGAAATTGCATCTCTCTCACTGGATTCTATCCCATCTCAGTTCTAATTTCAGTTTCTCTACAAAGCCACCATGTGTCTGTGTCAGGCTTCATGTCTGTGGACTCACTTTCATCAACTTCAGTTCTGAATGTTATCTGTTTAATTTTATTGTTAGCATTTTTTCTACACATCAGGTGTTTGACGATCTTCTTTTTAATGGGTTCTATTGTGTGTCTTTGTTTTGTGGCTGCCTGTAAGGAGACGGATCTCAATGTTGTATATCGTACACATACTTTGATAATAAATGTACTTTGAACTCTGATGTACCATTCCCATTCTAATCCTGCCCCTTCTTGTTCAATTGATCCTCTTCACTGCCAACTCCTCTTCCAGGGCAAATGTTAACTGACATTGTTAATGGTTCCTTCTCCTCAGATATTGATCCTCCTACTTTGAAATCTCCCATCGTCACCTCCTTGCATTTAAATAAAAGCAAAATCCTGCCCCTCAGCCATGGCAACATCACTGTCTGGTCATTCAAATCCATCCGGTTGCCTGGTGACTGGAGCTGAACACAATGTGTCCAAAACAATATAGTGACTGGAAAACCCCACGTGTTGAGAATCTGAAATACACTCAGTGGCCACTTTATTAGGTACACCTGTACACCTGCTCGTTAATGTGAATATCTAATCAGCCAATCATGTGGCAGCAACTCAATGCATAATAACATTCAATCCTGAGAAATACAAGAGAAAGAAAAACAATGGAGTACGATACACTGCAGTTGCTGGAAATTTGGAATAAAAAAGAATTCCGGATTTCCATTTCTGCATCTGTGGAGAGTGGAAAACAGAGTTTTGGTCACACACTCTGATCTTGTATCAGAAGTGGTCAGTTCTAACATAAACTGGAATGGCTGGTTATCTGAAATTGATGAATTCATTATTGCAGCTCCTGGGACTCAATGTGGAATAAGGGATGCTGCTCCTCAATGGGCTTTGCTGGAACTGGGGAAGAGGGTAAAGATGGGAAATCAGAGAGAAAACTAAAGTGATCGGCAACTGGAAGCTCACTGTGACCCTCGGTGTTCTGCAAAGTGGTCACACAACCTGTAATGGCTTCTCCAATGTGCAGGAAACTGCTGTGAGGACACAGAATTGGGAGTACAAGTCACTCACTGCTTTACCTGGAGGGGTTATATGTGTGCCAGGAATGGGGAAAGGGAAGAGGTAATAAAGCAGGTGTTGCATCTTCTTTGGTTTGGGGAGACAGAGGTGTCCCATGTGGAAAACTGCATTGGAAAGAGAGGTTCTTTCAAAATTAACTTCTGCAAACACACAAGAGAAATTGCCACCGAGTCTGAAAGAAAGAGCCACATGTACTGTATGCTCACCAGCAGGTCTGAGAGACAATTGCTCAACCCCCTGACACTAGATGTGGAGTAGAACTCCCTTCACAACTCTGCCCTCTGTGTGAATGAGGCCCCTGTTTCCAAAGGCACAGACACCATCAGGATGAAAGGGCATCTTTCCCTCAGTCCCACCTCTAAACAGACTTGGTGACACAGTGAGATGAGACAACACAATGCAGCAAACACGAGTGAATGAAGACGGCTCCTCTCATGGCCACTTCTCCCAAATATCTTCTGCAGTTTGGTCAGAGGAGACTCCAGGACTGTTTCAGGTATTCCGTGTCACTGCAAAGCACCTCAAAACTGGGAAAAATGGGCAATTGCATCCCACAGATCACAGGGTCAGAGGGGAAGTGGGGGTTGGGGGTTGGTGGTGAATTGATTTCCCACATTTTACCTTGTTTATGTGAAAGTTCATTCAGGTTTACTGGGTGGTGTCTGAAAGTTCATGCAAGAGCAAATTAAGCAATGACAGATACCTCCAAGGCTTTTCCACCTCCACTGGTCCGGTAACATGGCTGAATGAAGAGATGTTGCAGAAATCACCTGTCCAGCAGGCAATACAGCAATCAGTATAACATCCTTGAGGGAAAGCCCTGAAATTAAAATTAAATTCAAATCATTAAACATCTCACGGGCAGCGGATGACAAATGATGCAACAACCTTAATGTTCCATCATTTCTTGCCGAGAAGGGAATGTTCCAACCCCCGTCTAATCTCACCGATCTGTGACCCAGGCTGATACCAACTGACTCTTCTCTGAGAATCATTCATCACAATGCATCGTTATACCCGTCAAGAATGGATTATTCAGATTCATTTATTTATCAGATGTACATCACAACATACAATGAAATGTATTGTTTGCATTGACAACCAACACAAGCTGAGGATGTGCTGAGGGCAGGGCAGCCTGCAAGTGTCACCACACACTCTGGTGCTACTTTCCACCTGATGTCAGGGGCTGCTACACAAATGCACATGTGGGCAGTTTGTTCTCATTGATCGGTGAAGTGCATTATCTGCCGATTGATCCATCCCAAGAGTAGGAAGAATGAGAAGAGCATACAAACTCAAGGAGCCGATTCTAAAAGGGTTACACCAACAAGACATTTGTTGAAAGGGTTAAGAAAGTAGTTTAACAGAGTTAGGATCTTTGCCTTCATGAATAGAGGCATAAAGTGGAAGATCATAGTCAAACTTTCTAAAACCAGTCGTGAGTGGGAATGAAGGTGATTGGGAGAAGAACAGAAAATATCTTGGGGATTTTTTTTATGCACAGTAGTGGACAGGGTCTAGAATTCATAGTCAGGAACATTGAAGGAATATTCAACTGTAATTTCCTATGAGGGCTGGATAATTATCTGAAAGAAAGAATTTACAGAGCTGTGGGGAGAGGACAGAACAATAGGATTCAGTTGTTTGCTCAGTGATAGAACCAATCCATTCTTAAAGGGCTGAATGGCTTTCTTCTCTGCAATAACTGTTCTGGGATTCTGTGAACCCAATTAATTCAGCTTTTGCCTCTCTCTGCTGCAACACTGATTTGCATCGGCTGCATTCAATAGCCCACCAATATGGTCTAAATGTTAACTGCAAAATGTCATTCATAAATGAAGCTCACCTCGCAACATTAAGGTGTAGTTTGTCTGGATGGAGCTGACAGGATTGGTTGTGATGCAGGTGTACACTCCACAGTCTTCAGATGAAGCGCCTGGGATAACCAGTTTTCTGTTTTCATCTGTTAGTTGGTGATGCTGGGAGATTTCCCCTCCATTCTTTTGCCACTGATACACATTCGAATCTCCAAAGACATCACAGGTGAGCTCGACCGTGAAACCCAGTGATTCGATGTTGGTAAATATGGAAGCTTCTGACAGCTCATCTAAAGGAGAGAATATGAAACCATGATATTCCTATCTTGATGTAGAATGCAATCTTACCATGTGACATTGCGCCAGATATGTACAAAGGAACGAAAGCACAGTTGGTTCTACACACCAAATATATACACAACAATGGAAATAAAAGCCATTTAACCCTCGATTCTGCTCTGCCATTGCACAAGATCACAGCCAACCTGATGGTAGATATTCCCAACTCCCACGATAACAGTTCACATCTCTGCTTATCCAGGATCTATCTACCTCTGCCTCAAAAATATTCAAAGATTCCGAACAATCTTCTTCAGAACTGTGGAAGCAAAAACTGTTTCATCTCTCTTCAGGTTGTTCATTTGCAAGTTAATAGACGTGACATACTAGAATGTTACCTGGGTTTCAGCACCTAAGTTACAGGGAAAAATTGAACAAGTTAGGTCTTTATTCTTTGGAGCGTAGAAGGTTGAGGGGGAGGGGCTTGATAGAGGTATTTTAAATTATGAGGGGGTAGATAGAGTTGACATGGATAGGCTTTTTCCATTGAGAGTAGGGGAGATTCAAACAAGAGGACATGAGATAAGAGTTAGGGGGCAAAAGTTTAAGGGTAACATGAGCGGGAATTTCTTTACTCAGAGAGTGGTAGCTGTGTGGAACGAGCTTCCAGTAAAAGTGGTAGAGACAGGTTCGGTATTGTCATTTAAAGTAAAATTGGATAGGTATATGGTCAGGCAAGGAATGGAGGGTTATGGGCTGAGTGCAGGTCGGTAGAGCTAGGTGAGAGTAAGTGTTCAGCATGGACGAGAAGGGCCGAGATGACCTGTTTCCATTCTGTAATTGTTATATGGTTATATGGACAGTCAGAGCAGGAATAGGATGATGATAAAAATGAATGAATGGCTCAGTCTGGTGATATGATGTGTAAGAATGTGATTGGAGAGAGTTCTGAGCATGCACAGGAATAATAGAAAGATCGAGAAACATGCTATTGTAAAAATGTGGTGGTTGTTTTTAAATAAACGTTTTATTTCTTTCAGAAGATGTTCCTTTATTAGTAATTTACAGTATGTACGAATATAAAGAACACAACAAGGTGTCAGAAGTCGGTCTGGAAGAATAATACATTTCCTAACATGGGAGAATCGAAGATAATTTTCTGAAAAAAGAGTTTGAACTGTTTAGGTGTTTGCTAACAGTTTTACAAATGGAAGTTTTGCAGCCTCACCGACACTACAATTGTCTGGGAACATAGCTGAGAACGGGAGAAAATTTAAGCAACATTTTGAATTGTATTTATTGGCGATCGAAGTGGATGAAAAACCAGAAAAAACAAAAGCTGCGCTTCTACTCCACGTGATAGGTGATGACGCAATTGAGGTATATTATCATTTTATTTTTGAAAATGGAGATAATTTAAAGTTAAAATTGATAATGGACAAATTTGAAGCATTTTGTATACTTTCGTATATTTGATATACGAGCGGCAGAGATTGTTTACATGTACGCAGAGAGCTGGTGAAACTATTGATCAGTATGTTACTGAGTTGAGACACCAGAGTAAAACGTGAGAGTTTGGAGAACTGACAGAGTCTTTCATTAAAGACAGATTTGTTTGTGGCATTCTGGATAATGGTCTGAGAAAAAGACTGTTAAGAGAACAAAACATAGACTTGGAAAAAGCTTTGATGCTCTGCAAAGCTTCGTAAACCATGATGTCACAGGCTAAAGAACTTTTCAATGAGAATTGCAATGTAGATGCTGTGAAGAAGTGCAAATATATTAGAAGAAATAATAAAATAACAACAAAACCGACAGAGAGTAAGACGTCATCTGAGAGATAAAAGCTATGTGATCACTGTGGGTGGCAGCATTGGCCAAAACAGTGTCTAGCGTATGGAAAAATGTGCAACAACTGCAGTAAAAGTAATCAATTTTCACACTGTTGCAGAAGTAGAAAGAAAATAAAACAAGTAAATGCAATGCTTGAAAATGAACGTGAGGAGTTTTATATAGATGTGCTTTGTGAAAACAAACAAAGTAAGAATGACTGGACTATTCCATTGCAAGTGAACCAAAAAAATATTCTGTTTAAACTGGATACTGGAGCACAAGTAAATGTTCTTGCAAAATCTGAGTTTTATGCATGAAAGCCAAGAGCAAAGTTACATCAGACAAATATAAAAGTGACTGGGTATTCAGGTGCAGACATTCCAGTTAAAGGAACATGTGTGGCAAAAGTACCACACAAAAACATTGTGCACACGCTTTCATTTGTGGTGTTGCCAAGGAATATACAGTCAATACTGGGTTTATCTGCCTGTGAGAGATTGAATTTGGTGAAAAGAGTATTAGTCCTGGACATCGACAGAGTCAAAATACAGTGACTTGATGAAAGAGTATGAGGACTTGTTCAAAAACACGATTAAAATTGACAACACAGTTGCACCCATAGTACATCCATGTAGAAAAGTGCCTTTTACATTATGTCATCAACTGAAAACAGAACTTGACAGAATGGAACAGCTAGCAGTCATTAAAAAAATGATGAACCGACTGAATGGGTCAATTCGTTTGTCATTGTTGATAAGAAAAATGGAAAACTGAGGATTTGCTTAGATCCAAGAGACTTGAATCAAGCCATTAAAAGGGAGCATTTCAAATTGCCTACTTGTGAAGAAATTATGTCACAGTTTGCTGATGCAAAGTACTTTAGTAAATTAGATATATCCTCTGGATTCTGGCAACTTAAACTAGATAAACCAAGTTCAAAGTTATGTACTTTTAACACTCCTTTTGCCAGATCCTCTTTTCTTTGGCTTCCATTTGGAATTGCATCAGCTCCTGAAGTGTACCATTAAACTATTCACAAGCTATATGAGCACATTGAGGGTGTGGATACCACCATGGACGATATTATCGTTTGGGGATGATCTAAACAAGAGCACAACGCCAGACTTAGACAAGTCTTTGAGGCAACATGCAAGGAAAACCTGAAGTTGAATGAAGACAAATGTCAGCTAGGAGTGACTGAACTTAGCTTTGTAGGTGATATCATCAGCAAAGAGGGTATGCATCCTGATCCATTGAAGGCTTCTGCTATTGAGAACATGACAAGATCACAATGTAAAAAGGATGTTCAAAGGTTCATGGGAATGGTCAACTACATGGGAAAATTCATACCCAATCTTTTGGTACAGCTTGCTCCATTGAGGCAGCTAACAGAAAAGAAAAACGAATGGAGCTGGAATCATGAACAGGAGAAGGCATGGCAAAATCTCAAGAAAGTGCTCACTAAAGAACATGTGTTGAAATTCTATGATGCTGAGAGACCCATCAAAATCTCATGTGATGCATCTCAAACAGGCTTAGGGGCAGTATTACTCCAGAAACATGATAAGGAATGGCTACCAGTCGCATATGCATCTCGTACATTATCTGATCCAAAAACCAGGTATGCCCAAATTGAAAAAGAATTGCTCAGCATTATGTTTGCTTGCGAGATATTTCATCAGTTTGCATCAGGGCAATCTATTGATGTTGAAACTGATCATAAGCCTCTGATTGCATTGTTTTACAAACCTTTAAGCGATTGTCCTTTGCGAATTCAGCGAATGATGATCAAATTGCAAAGATATGCATTGAATGTGTCATACACACCTGGAAAATTCATGTACACGTGGGTCCAACAACAAAAGACAGACACAGGGACACTGTTGATGTTCAGGCTTTTGTTGATATGATCATAGAGACTGTACCTGTTTCTCCTAAAAAGTTTGAACTGCTAGGTCTTGAGACAGAGATGGATAAAATTCTCAGTCAGGTAATACAAGTAATGATGGATGGATGGCCAGATAATAAGCATGACTGTACCTCAGAAGTACAAGAATATCAGAACCACAGATCAGAACTTTCTGTTGTGGATGGGATATTGTACAAAGGTAGCAGAATTGTGATTCCTAAAAGTCTGTGAAAAGAAATGCTTGGTAAAATTCATGAAGGCCACCTAGGTATTGAAAAATGTAAGAGAAGGGCATGGGAAGTGATGTTTTGGCCCAGGATAAATCAAGAAATTGCAGAATTGGTGTCTTCTTGTCAAATATGCCTTAAATACCAACCTAGCAAGCCTAAGGAAGCACAACATCAAAATTCTAGTCTTCAGAGACCTTATCAGAAGGTAGGCATTGATCTTTTTGTAACTGACAACAAAGATTATCCATTAATAACAGATTACTACTTATTGTATCCTGAAGTGTGTGGTCTGAGCAGAACAACTGCAGAGAATGTAATTACATGCATGAAATCAGTTTTTCCCAGACATGGTGTACCTGATGAAGTTTTCACAGACAATGGTCCACAATTCAATGGTGAATGTATGAGACATTTTGCTCATGAATGGGGCTTTGTTCATACAACATCTAGTCCATTTTTCCCTCAGTCCAATGGATTAGTTGAGAAGTCGGTAGGAATTACCAAGAAACTGATGCACAAAGCAAAAGATAGTGGAGGTGATTTTTATAAAGCTTTGTTAGCCTAGTGCCGTACTCCACCTCAATGTGGACTTTCACCTGCTCAGCTCTTGATGGGATGCCGTTTGAGATCCAATCTGCCAATAGATGACAGCCTTCTGAGAGGGAGGTGAACAAGTGAAAAGATGGAAAGATGAACACAAAGCAAAGCAGAAAATATACCTTGGCAAATGTTCTCATCCATTACCTGAACTGCACCAAGGAGATGAAGAAAGGATACAAGGCAAAATGAACACACGGACGCAGAAAGCTACAGTACTTGAAGAAGTACAACCCAGATCATACATGGTCCAAACAGAAGAAGGAGCAGTTAAGAAGAAATCGCAAAGACTTCAAGAAAGAGCCAACTTCAGAGTATTAGTTACCTGATGCAGACCAGACAAAACATGGAAATAACAATGAAACACAAGAACTGTGTGAACCACTTAGAAGGTCTGCTCGTGTTCATAAAACCCCAGAGAGACTGATTGAGACATGTTAAATTATGCATTTGCTCTGGTCAATGTTGCTAATTGCTTTTCTTTTTAAGGAAAGGAAGATGTGGTAATATGACATGTAGAACATGATTGGAGAGAGTTCTGAGCATGCGCAGGAAGGTTAGAAAGATAGAGAAACATGCTATTGTAAAAATGTGGTTGTTCTTGTTAAATAAAAGTTCTATTTCTTCCAGAATATGTTTCTTTATTAGTAACCTAAAGTATGTATCAATATAAAGAACACAACGCTCAGGAAGTGATGTTTGAACCTTTCCCCGTTTAGATAATAGTCCGCACTATTGTTCCTTTTACCAAAATACATTATTGTACATTTCACAACACTGTATTCCATCTGCCACTTTTTTGCCGATTATTCCAATTTGTCAAAGTCCTGCTGCAATCACATTGCTTCTTCAGCACTAACTACCCCTCCAACTATCTTTGTATCATCTGTAAACTTTGTCACAAAGCCATCAATTCCATTATCTAAATTACTGACAAACAATGTGAAAAGTATCAGTCCCAATACCGACCCCCCCCCCCCCCCCAGGAACACCACTCATCACTGGCAGCCAACCAGAAAGGGCCCTTTTTATTCCCACTTATTGTCTCTTGCCTGCCAGCCATTCTGCTATCCATTGCTGAATCTTTCCAGTAACACCACAGGATTTTATCTTATTAAACAGCCTTATTTGTGGTTACTTATCAAATGCCTTCTGAAAATCCAAGCAAACGACATCCACTGCCTCTCTTTGTCCCCATTGCTTGTTACTTCCTCGAAGAACTCTAACAAAATTGTCAGGGAAGATTTCCCTTCACAGAAACCATGCTGACTTTCACATTTTACCATTAGTTTCCAAATAACTTGAAACCTCATCCTTAATAATAGACACCAACACGTCCCCAACCACTGGGGTTCGGCAAACTAGACTACAATATCCTTCCTTTTGCCTTCTTCCTCCCTTCTTAAGGGGAACTGGCCAAAGTTGACTGGAAAGGGACACTAGCACGAAGGACAGCAGAGCAGCAATGGTTAGAGTTTCTGTGAAAATGAGGGAAGTGCAAGACAGATATATTCCAAATAAGAAGAAATTTTTGAATGGAAGAAGGACACTATTGTAACTGACAAGTGAAGTCAGATCCGAAGTAAAAACAAAAGAGAGGGCAGACAAGGAAGCCAAAGCTACTGGGAAGATAGAGGAATGGGAAGTTTTAAAAACCTGCAGAAGGAAACTAAGAAGCTCACTAGGAAGGAAAAGACGAATTATGAAAGAAAGCTGGTGACTAATATCAAATAAGATATTAAAAGATTTTTAAATATATAAAGGATAAAAGAGAATTGAGGGTAGATATAGGACCAAATCAAAATAACGCTGAAGGTATTGTAATGAGAGACACAGAGTTGGCAGAGGAGCGGAATGCATATTTTGCATCGGTCTTCACAGTGGAATATGTCTGCAGTATACCAGACATTCAAGAGTGTCAGGGAAGTGTAGTATATGCAGTGAAAATTACAACTGAGAAGGTGTTCAGGAAGCTTAATGGTCTGAAGGTGAATAAATCTCCTGGACCTGGTGGAATGCATCCTCAGGTTCTGAAGGAAGTTGCTAAAGAGATTGCAGAGGCATTAACAATGATCTTTCAAGAATCAATAGATTCTGGCATTGTACCGGATGACTGGGAAATTGCAAATGTTACTCCGTTATTTAAGAAGGGTGGCATGCAGCAGAATGGAAACTAAAGACCTGTTAGTCTGACATCAGTGGTTGGGAAATTGTTGGAATCGATTGTTAGGTATGAGATTACAGAGTACTTGGAACCACATGACAAGATAGACCAAAGGAAGCATGGTTTTCTGAAAGGAAAATTCTGCCTGACTAACCTACTGCAATTTTTGAGGAAATTACAAGTAGAGTAGACAAAGCAGATGAAGTGGAGGTGGTGTACTTGGATTTTCAGAAGGCCTTTGACAAGGTGCTGCACATGAGGCTGCTGAGCAAGATAAGAGCCCATGAAATTATAGGGAAGTTACTAGTGTGGGTGGAGCTTTGGCAGAAAACAGAGAGTGGGAATAAAGGGATAGTAGTCTGGCTGGCTGCCGGTTGCCAGTGGAGTTCCACGAGGGTTGGAGTTGAGACCGCTGCTTTTTACAATGTATGTCAAGGATTTGGACTATGGGATTAATGGATTTGTGGTTAAATTTGCTGATGTTACAAAGATAGGTGGAAGATGAGTACTGTTGAGGAAACAGAGAGCCTGCAGAGAAACTTATATAGTTTAGGGGAATGGGCAAATGAAATACAATGTTGGAAAGTGTATGATCATCAATTTTGGTGGAAGATATAAATGGGCAGACTATTATTTAGATTGGGAGTGTTACGTATTCAGGCAA
The DNA here is from genome assembly GCF_048418815.1 of Hemitrygon akajei. Lineage (NCBI taxonomy): Eukaryota > Metazoa > Chordata > Chondrichthyes > Myliobatiformes > Dasyatidae > Hemitrygon > Hemitrygon akajei. The sequence goes on from NC_133125.1 coordinate 179,268,385, forward strand.
CAATAAGTATATGTGAGTTAAGCAAGGGTTTTTATAACAAATAACACGTTTATTAAACACTGAAAACAAACCCCCCAAAAGTAAACAAACACTAACGTAACCGGAAAACAGCTGCTGTGCGGCAACTTCACAGTTCTTAAAGCGATGTTGCAAAAACAGTTGTTTAAAGCGATATTGCCAAAAGTTCAAAATGCTCAGTCCATTTAAAAGGAGAGACTTTTTAAGGTGATTTAAATTCTCGTCCACGTAGTTTTCCTTCGATCCCCGGCGTCGAACTCTTCCCACGAAGAATTTTATGAAAACGTAACGGTTTAAAGGCACTGACCTTTTCTTCCACTCTCTGTCCTCAATCTCCTGCTATCCTGCAGAGATTAACACGAGAACAGTCAACGAAGTCCTTCCGAATGAGGATCACACAAGGTCGAACTTTCCACCGTCGAAATTCGATTCTCCTTGATCTTTAATTCCCGAACTTTTATCTTCACTCTCCACAGTAAAGAAACTGCTGGCAATGACCTTTTAAACTTTAGGCATTAGATAAAACTTCATCTTTCAACTAAACTGCGTCATCACATTAAATCACGCAGTGGCATGAAGTCAACTTGGCAAATCCAGCCATGAACTGCCCCTCCCCACAGGGTGGGGCCCTCCTCTTATACCCTGTAAAAAAACCTGTCACATGACCTCTACTGGCGGGAAAATGACGTCACTCCACCATCACAAGACCATTACCTCAAGTCCAGTATAGCTGAGGGGGGACATCACGTGATGACGTAGGATCGAGACGCAGGGACCCAGCTCTCCCGTAAAAAGTTAATAAATTAATGTCTAAATGAAGAAAAGTTAGTCAATACTTTCTAAAAGTTACTTATAAACGACTCCGGACTGTGTCAAGCTATGCCTCAAGGAAGGAAGATGAAGAAAACTAATACCGGGAAGACTATGCAAGTTGGAACAAGAACAAGGCCCATGTCTACCGAGGAACCGCGGTCTCAGGTACATTATATCACCGGCGATACGGAACAGGAGATTGTGGCAACACTGGCCACTTCCAAAGGAAAAAACCATCGTGAACTGCGCAAACGCGAAGGATGGAGCATGCGCAAACGGGAGCAACAAGAACTACAAAGCCCAGCTACCACTGCAACTGAAAGTGATAGCGAATCGGAGGGAGAGTCAAATCTCTCGGAAGGATCAGCTGAAGAAGGAGGTAAAAGTCCTTCTAGAAATATAGAAAAGACTTTGAGGCAAATAATGCGTAAATTAGACACATTAAAAGTAATTAAAAATAATCAAAAAATACTCGAAAAAAAATGACCAATATGGAGATTATGCTTGATAAAATGACAAAGAGACAGGAAAAAATGGAAAAAAGAATTACGGACTTGGAAACTACAACGGAAGACATGGTTGAAAGAATGGACAAAATGGAAAAGGAAAATACTGCTTGGACATCAGAAAGAAAACAATTTATGGAAAAAATTGATAAGCTTGAAAATCTCAGTAGACGAAATAATTGTTGGACTTAAAGAAGATATAGAAGGAGAAGATCCAATAAATTTTTTACAAAAATGGATTCCTGAAAAATTGGAAATGGAAAGAGAAACTCCAATTGAGATTGAAAGGGTGCATAGATCTTTAAGGTCAAGACCTCGAACTGATCAAAACCCACGATCAATTTTGATAAAATGCTTACGATACCAAGACAAAGAAAAGATCCTGAAGGCCGCTGCCCAAAGTGCCAAAAATAGAAACGGGCCACTGATGATAGCAGGGAAACCAGTTCTTTTTTATCCTGATATAAGTTATAACCTGTTGAAGAGAAAGAAGGAATTTAACCCAGCGAAAAAAGCCTTATGGGAAAAGGGTTATAAATTTACAATGCGTCATCCAGCAACACTGATAATTTTTTTGAAGGACGGAAAAATTTTTTTTTCCGATTATCGAAAAGCGGAGGAGTTTGTACAAGAACTTCCATCTATTCGCTAATTACACATAGAGGCTTCCAAACGTAATGGATTAAAGATGAAGATGGACCCAAGGAACAGAAGTGATGGACATTTATGGATATTATAGAAGAGAAAAGCAAAATTTTAGAAATACTAAATGAGAATAGTATTTTTTTTTCTCTTCTTATACATATACTTTTTTATGTTGCGGGGGGGCTGGGAGGCTGTGGACTGGTTACTGCGGGATTCACGTGTGTAATCATGGCGGTTGCCATGACCCGTGCAGCAGAGGGGGGTAATGTTGTGTCTTTTTTCCACAACATTAGTAGGGGGGTATTTTTTTTTCCTTTATATTTTAATTTTTTTTCTATCTTTTTGCCTGGATGATTGGTGGGGACACACATAGCAACATGGAGATTTTTATAAAGATTTCCCAGGATACCACGAAAGTGGAAAGATTAGGTATTATTATAGATTGGAGTAATATAATAAAAAAAAAATGACTAATCTACTAAATTTTTTAAGTTTTAATGTTAATGGGCTTAATGGGCCAGTAAAAAGAAAAAGAATTTTAACATATATTAAAAAAAATGAGAACTCCGTGGAGCATGTGGGGATCTTCCAACATCCAGGCATTCCCTTTTTTTTCCTTTCTTATTTTTTTAATAGGGATGTTAGGGGGGAGGGGTTAAGGGGAGGGGGGCTGGGTAACACTTTTTTTTTCATGCACATTTATTCTGTAACTATTTGAAAACAATAAAAAAAGTTTTAAAAAAAAAGTCCAGTATAGCTTCAACCCCAGTCACGTGACAAGGGTACCACTGTCACGTGTCATGAGTACGTAACAGGAGAGAATTCAAAATGCAGAAATGCAAAGGGACTTGGGAGTCCTTGTGCAGGATACCCTAAAGGTTAACCTCCAGGTTTAACCAATTTCGATGGTAAAGAAAGCAAATGCAATGCTGGCATTCATTTCTATATAATATAAGAGCAGGGATGTGATGTTGAGGCTTAGAAAGGCACTCATGAAGTGACATTTGAAGTACTGTGTGCATTTTTAGGCTCCTTATCTTAGAAAGGTTATATTGACATTGGAGAAGGTTCAGAGAAGATTCACAAGAATGATTCCAGGAATGAAAGGGTTACTGTATGAGAAACGTCTAGCAGTTCTTGAGCTGTATTCCCTGGCGTTCAGGAGAATGAAGGGGGATCTCGTAGAAGCTTTTCAAATGTTAAAAGGCCTGAACAGATTAGATATGGGAAAGTTAATTCCCAAAGTAAGGGAGTCTAGGACAAATGGCACAACTTCACGATTGAAGGACTTCCTTTTAGAACAGAGATGCAGAGAAATTTCTTTAGTCAGAGGGTGGTAAATCTGTGAAATTTGTTACCACGAGCGGCTGTGGAGGCCAAGTTATTGGGTGCATTTAAGGAAGAGAGAGATAGGCTCTTTATTAGGCAGGGCATCAAAGGGTATGGGGAGAAGACGGGAAGTGAGGATGACTGGAAGAATTGGATCCGTTCATGACTGAATGGTGGAGCAGACTCGATGGGCCGAATGGCCTACTTCTGCTCCTATATTTTATGGTCTTAGAGAGTGGAGTGACATTTGCAATCTTCTAGTCCTCCAGGACCATGGCAGAATCAAGTGATTCTTGAAAGATCATGACTAATGTATCCGATATCTCTTCAGCAACCTCTCTCAGGGCTCTGGGAGATCTGTCCCAGGTGACTTATCCACCTTAAGACCTTTCACTTTGCCGCACACTTTTTCCTTTGTAATAGCAGTGACACTCAGACCTCTGGCACACTGCTAGTGTCTTCCACAGTGAAGACAGATACAAAGTACCGATTAAGTTCATCTGCCATTTCCTTGTCTCCCATTACGACTTCACCAGCATCACTTTCCAGTGGACCAATATCAACTCTCACCTCCCTTTTACTCTTTATATGAAAAAGCTTTTGGTATCCTGCTTTATATCATCAGGTTGTCTGCCCTCATATTTCATCTTTTCCCTTCTTAGTTGCCTTTTGCTGGATTTTAAAAGCTTCCCAATCATCCATCTTCCCACTCACTCCACTTTGATTCAGGTGTCTGATGGCTGAGTGGTAAAACCTGTTTCTGAATGTGGTGGTGTGCATCCTGATGCACCATCAATAACTCACTGTGAGACGTAAAAGCGAGGTATCGGCTTTTATTGACTGGAAGAAGGATCAAGCAGAGAGTGAGCACCATACTACATCCTGGAGACTGAGAGGCCGGGCTCAGACCTCCATCACCTTTATACAGAGGTCTGTGGGAGGAGCCACAGCAGCAGTCATCAGGGGGCATGTCCAGACAGGTATATGTAGTTCACCACACATCCTAAGGCTTCCATACCTTCATCCTGATAGCAGCAATGAGAAGAGAGCGTAACCTGGGTGGTGGGGTCCCTGATGATGGAGGCTGCAACAACTCTCCATGTAGATGTGCTCAATGGTGGGGAGGGCTTTACCCGTGATGGACTGGGCCGTATCCACTACTCCTTGTAGGATTTTCTGTTGAAGGGCATTGGTGGTTCCAATGATGCAGCCAGTCAATATACTCTCCACCACACATCTACAGAAGTCTGTCAGATTTTCAGGTGTCACGCCGAATCTCCACAAATTTCGAAGGGAGTAGAGGCACTGCTGCGCTTTCTTCATTTGCTCTTAACTGCTGCGCCCAGCACAATTCCTCTGTAATGATACACCAAGGAATTTAAAGTTGCCGACCCTCTCCGACTCTGATCCTCTGATGGGAATGGCTCATGGACCTCTGGTTTCCTCCTGAAGTCAGTAATCAGGTCCTTGGTCTTGCTGACACTGAGGAAGAGGTTATTGCTGTGGCACCACTCAGACAGATATTCAGTCTCCCTCCTATATGTTGATTCATCACCACCTTTCATCCCAGAATCACCACCAGCTCCAAGAACTCTTGCTGTTTTCCCAGTGGGACAGAGCAGCCTCACACATGGAAATGCTTTCCTGACTTTTGTCATGAGGAACAGACATTGAAATCAATGAAACAGGCCCTGCCGTGGAAACCATCAGACACAGCACCTCAGGAGGAAGGGGAAGGTGTACATTTAATAGTCTGTGGAATTACCCCTCCCTCACACTCCATTAATGCATTTTGACCCACCAGTGACCCATCTGCACAGGGAACATCAATACCCTGACATCTCAGCCTTTTCAATAAGATTCTGGTCTTGTTGTTTCAGGGAACATTCTCAGGTTTGTTGCCTTTTTATCAGCCAGGCTCGAAATATTTCTTATTGATTACCTTCTCCATGGTTTGAATGATTATGTCAGAAGCAGGGTTTAAACAAAAAGATTAAGGTGATCATTGTGGAGATTGTATGGATTTCAAAAACATAAACAGAGACACCAATCTTAATTCTTTTTATATCCTCCATCTTCCTTCCTGGTCAGTTTCCCAAAATTCTAGTCCTTATCTCAGTACCTGGAATTACCAAACAGAATCAAAAAGTTTATTACAATATATTGCTGACTTCACAGTGCAGAGTGTGGTGAACTAGATATACCTGTCTGACTGCTCCTGTTGGCTCCTCCCACAGACCCCTGTATAAAGGTGACTGTGGGCTGCTGCTCTCCCTCTTTTCCCCGGGATGTAGTGTTGTTTATTCTTCCAGTCAATAAAAGCCGATATCCCGCTTCCTAAGTCTCAGCATGAGTTATTGATGGTGCATCAATTTTATTGACTGGAAGAATAAAAAACACTACATCTGGCACCTGTGCCATCACCACCTCCGGCACCTGTGCAATTGCAGCCGGAGCTACGTAGATCGCAGCGGACGATTCGACCACCTGATAGACTTAACCTGTAAGTATACTTGGGGACTCTTTTAAAACAAAGGGGGGGTGAATGTGGTGAACTAGATATACCTGTCTGACTGCTCCTGTGGCTCCTCCCACAGACCCTGCTGACTGCTCCTGTTGGCTCCTCCCACAGACCCCTGTATAAAGGCGACTGTGGGCTGCTGCTCTCCCTCTTTTCCCCAGGATGTAGTGTTGTTTATTCTTCCAGTCAATAAAAGCCGATATCTCGCTTCCTAAGTCTCAGCGTGAGTTATTGATGGTGCATCACAGAGAATGGCTTCATCCCACATAAATACACCAATAAGAATTTGGTGGGGTGGAATTTGGAAGCTGCAGGAGCTTTCTGTATTTTTTAAAATTTATATTAATCTTGTCTTCCCTGTTTTTAAAACTCTTAATGTTCTGTGACCAGAGTACATCACAGAATCACTTTCCTTTCATAATCCTGCTCAGGCTCTCAGGTTTTCTGCCACCGGTCTCTTAAATTTAAAAAAAATCTCTCTCAGAAGAAAATAGGCAGGTCAGCTTTTCTGAACTATGCTCCTAAACAGAGAAATTCAATACCTCCAAAACTATAAGGGATTCAGACTGAGTTGACATTTTTAAATGAGAGCTTAAAATCTATTTATTTAACCTTGCTTTCAACAAACATTGTTTTGCCTTTTATTTGCATTTTTTTTGTAATTTATTTTTTATTGAAGTTCATCATCAAACATTTCCATAAGATGTATTTCAGATATTGTACATATATATCATATAGTCATATATGCCACAAATCTCCACATAATATTTATCTGAGGTATACACTAATAGAAAAGAGAGGAAAGAAAGAACAAGCAAAAGGGGAAAACTATGTACAAGTAGGGAGTGATCTTTTTTACAACATATTCATTGATTTGTGAGAATAAAATCAGGCCTATGAGGCATTATGTAGTTAAACCATTTTTCCCACCATGAATCAAATTGTTCCAACTTATGATTAACGGATGCTGTTATCTTCTCCATTTTGTAAATGTCCATTGTAATTTCTATCCATGCACTTAAGGTTGGGCTCTCCTGTGATAACCATTTCCTAGTAAAAGTATTTTTACCACACACCAACAGTATATTCATTAAATATTTATCTCTTTTTAATCATTCTTGAGGCATATACCCAAAATATATGGTCTTACTCTCTAAATGTATTTCACATTTAAAGATGTCTTATAGGGCATTGTGTATCCCACTCCAATAGTTCTTGATAATGGGGCATTCCCAGAAAATACAATAATGGTTTGCATTTTGATTTCCACAATTTCTCCAGGCAACAGGGAGGTTACTATCATAATGGGATTTCTGAGAGGGCGTAATGAAATATCTTATCAAGTTTTTCCATCCAAACTCCCTCCATTTCTGTGAACTGGTACACTTCCATTGATACCTCCATATTATTGTCCATTCTTCCTCAGATATAATTATCCCTCCTTCCTTCTCCCATTTTGTTTTAATGTATGAAGTTGAATATGTTTTAAGATTTGCCCAAATCCTTATACACGCTTGAAATGATTCTACTACCGTTATCTGAATTATATACTTTTCTAAATAGCTCTATCAAACATGTTCTTGCCTTGGTTACATTTTTAACCATCCTATTAACATATTGTCTCATCTGTAAATACTGATAAAAGTCTTGTTTTCCTAATAAATGGTTCTTTTTAAGCATTTCAAAACTGAACAGTGTTCCTTCTTTCATTATATTGCAAAGAACTGTTCTTCCTTTAGCTGTCCATTCCTTAAATCCAGATCCAGTTTATTTGGTGTAATATCCGAATCATATGCACACCATTTAAGAAGTGCAATATCTCCCTCTAGTTTATATTCTTTTATAATAGATTTCCATATTTTAAGAGTCAATTTCACCCATGGGTTGTCAATAGTATTTATGTACCTTTGTAGGTTGTTATCAGCCAAAATTGCCTGTATGTGGATGGGAATTATCCTCTCCTCAATGTTTTCCCAATGAGCATCATATGAAGGGTTGCACCAACATATCACAGCTCTCAACTGTGCTGAAAAAGTATAACCTCTAAGAGAAGGTAGGCCCCATCCGCTCTTTTCCTTGGCTAATTACAAAGTTTTGAGATGAACTCTAGGCCTTTTACCTTGCCAAATATAACTTGATAACATTTTGTTCCATTCATTGAATTGATTTTGATTAATCTTTATTGGCAGGGTCTGAAAGCGATATAACAGTCTGGGCAGTATATTCATTTTAATAGACTCAATCCTTGAACTGAGACTGAAAAAAGGAATCAGGTTCCATCTTGCCATATATTCCTTATTTTTTTTATATATAAAGGCTGATAATTGCATTCTGATAATTTTAACAAATCTTTTGGCATAATGATGCCCAAATATTTGAAAGACTCTGTGTGCCATGCCCAGGGGTATCAACTTTCAATTTCTTTTGCTGGAATATAGTTATATGAAAGTAATTGGGTTTTATCTATGTTGATCTTGTATCCTGATAATTAACCATATTGTTCAAAGGATTGCATCAATTTAGGTAAAGAGTATGTTGGTTGCCTTAGATCAGGGGTGTCAAACTCATTTTAGGTCACGGGCCGGATTAAGCAAAATGCAGTTTCATGCGGGCGAGATCAGTCGGACACGTGCGAACGCAGCTTTCGTTGCCTCCGTTTTTTCAGCCTGCTCTCATGTGTCTCAGTCTCTGCTATAACTACAAAGTGTTTCACTTTACAAATTCTGTTTCTTATGAAGAAGACTGCCGAATAAACACTAAAAACCCTGAAAACCTGGTACCTGAATAAACTCAGCATTAGCCATATCATACGCCACAGGCGCTTCGATTACTGGGGCCAGCTTTAATAGTAATTAGATATTATCTCGCGGGCCAAAGATAATTCCACCATGGGCCGGATTTGGCCCGCGGGCCTTGAGTTTGACATATATGCCTTAGATAGATCAAAATGTCATCCGCGTAACAGGTCAATTTATGCTCTGTTCCTTTAATAGTAATTCCCCTGATATCTTCACTTTGTCTGATGTGTTGAGCTAGTGGTTCCAGATATAATGCGAAGAGTAGTGGTGACCATGCACAACCCCTCTAGGGTCTCGTGCCCATTTCTAGGGTAAGGCTATTTGATAAATATCCATTGATTTTAATCCTAGCAGTAGGATTGTCATATAGTGTCTGTATAGTTTTAATAATTGTGTCATGGAAACCAAATCTATGTAAAATTCCAATTAACTGAATCAAATGCCTTTTCAGCATCCACGCTTATTACTATTGCTTCGATTTTATTTTTTTGTATATGATCCAGAATGTGAAGTGTCCTTCGTATATTGTCTTGTGTTTGGCATTGTTGTATAAAACCTGTCTGATCATTATGTATCAGTTTGAGTAGAAACTCTTCTAATCATTTGGCCATGATGGAGGCAAATAATCTATAATCTACATTAAGAACGGATATTGGTCTAAATGACCCACATTCCATTTTATCCTTGCCTCCTTTCGGTATAACTGAGATTATCGCTTCCTTCCAACTGGGTGGCATTTGTGCCTTTTTTAGAGCCCAGTTCAGTGTGGGGAGTAAAACAGGAATTAACTCATTTTTAAATTCTTTGTACTATTCTGCCATATACCCATCTGATCCTGGTGACTTGCTTAATTTAAGCCTACTAATTGCAGTTTTTAGTCAGCTTCAGTTACGTCAGCAGTCATCATTCGATTTTGTTCTTCGCTTAAAGTGGGTAACTCTAGAGAATTCAGGAAGGTGTCAATCTGGGTTATGCTTCCCCCTGGAACTTTGCAATAGAGAGTTTTGTAAAACACTTCAAAAGCTTCTTGAATTTAACTTAGCTTATTTTTTTAAATCATTTTTGTTCTTGGATCCCTAATTCTATGAATTGTATTTTCTGCTATCTTTTTTTTTCAGTTTCCACGCCAGTATTTTAATAGACTTAGATCCACTTTCATAGTGTCTCTGTTTCAGAGACATTAAATTTTTCCTGATGTCTTGCGCAACCAAACTATTAATTTCATTCCTATTTTTTTTCATTTCCTCTAATGTATCCTGTGCAAATTCAAATTGTGATTTTTTTTTTAGTTCTTTCAGCCTATTTGGTAATTCCTCCATGTTTTATTCCTTATTTTTTTTCTTATATGAAGATATTGCTATAATCTTACCTCTTAAAACAGCCTTCAGAGTATCCCATAGAATGGGAGGTGAAACCTCTCCATTATCATTGAATTCTAAGTAAAGACCAATTTCTTCATAATTTGTTCCTTAAAGTAGGGGTCATTGAATAGACTTGAATTTAGTTTTCAAATAGTACTCTTTGGCTGTAGGTCAAAATCAACAGATAAATATATAGGTGCATGGTCACTTACATCTATTGTCCCAATTCCACTGGTGCTTATTTTGTCTTTATCTTTTCCAAATGTTATGAAGTAGTCTATTCTTGTATATACAGAATGTGGAGCAGAATAATGAGTGTAATCCCTTCTGTCAGGGAAAAGGTCCCTCCATATATCAATTAAACCAACATCCTCAATAAGTGTATTAACTTTCTTATGTAAGGATTTTGTTTCATAGGTTTTTCTATTGGAAGAGTCTAACTTTGTTTGTAATTGTAAATTTAAGTCTCTCCCACATATCAGGAGACCTTCTATTTCCGTTACCATAATATTAGTAATTTTCTGAAAGAAACTAATATCAATTCCTGGGGGTGCGTATATATTCAATAGAGTAACTGAATTTCCGCATATATTCCCCCTTATCAGAATATATCTGCCCTCCTTATCTCCCATTTCGAATACTTTTTCAAAATTTATCTTGCTTGAGTTAAGAATAGCAACTTCTCTCCTATGTCCTGATTTATATGAGGAGAAAAACAAATTAGTGAAGCCAATTCTCTTTAGTTTTCCTTGCTTATTATCACTTAAGTGAGTTTCCTGTAAATATACTACATGGGCTTCTTCCTTAATCATTTTGGATAGAATTTGACTATGCTTGATTAGATTTAACAGCCCATTGACATTAAAAGAAATGAATTTTACTTTGTCCTTATGCATGTTTATTTTTTTTTTAATTTTGTTTCATATTTGTACTTTTATCCCATTGCAAAGCACTTTGAACTTCATCAGCTGTGTGAAACGTGCTCAATAAATAAAGTTCTTCATCTACTGATTATCATTGCTGTTGAAATCTCTTCCATCATGATGTCATGCATGATGTCATGACCCCATTTCCCACACTAATCTGATGCATTTTGTATCTCCCTCCCCTCCCATCCCTTCTCTTGCTACTTTTTCCATTTCTCCACCTTTTCCATCCATCCACACTTTCACTTCACAACCATTTCCTTCTGTCCTCTCCAACAGAAAACCCAAGCCTCAGGTTTGACAAACAGTTCTTCTCTCATCCCACCAGTGCAGCAATGAGTGTTGGATCAAATCCCGAACAGGCTCCTCCTTGGGATGAGAGGTACATCACAGAGATGGGGTTTGAATGACAGCTGCATTCAATATCTGACACCTCAGTGTTTATTCTATCAGGTGAGGTGCCCAACTTAACCACAAATGGAAAATACAACCACAAAAACTATAGTGAACTCCTGTACCAAATCACATTTTGAATAAACACACGGATGAAAGAAAAATGGATGACTATGTGGGAGGGAAGGGTTAGATTTATCTTGGAATAGGTTAAAAGGTCAGCATAACATTGTGGGCCAAATGGCCTGAACTGTGTTGTACTGTTCTACGTTCTATGAAACATAAAGCTACCTACCAACAAGGCGTAGTTGTATTTTTCTCAGCTCTTGTCCATCCACCATGAAGGTGTAATTTCCTTGGTCACCATGTTCTGCTCCATTCACAGTCAGAGCACCATTAGAAGTATTAAAGTACAGACGAAACTTGAACTGGTCACTCAGTTCCACTAAGCTGTGACCTGGGACATGATGCAAAATGCTCCTGTTGATGAAGGTCCAAACTATTTCACTCTTGCTGGGATCAACTTTGAGTTCAGGATCCAGTAAAACTGATGAGCCAAGGAGACCAACCTCTTCTTTAACTTTATCTGTTAATAAAAATATTTGTACTCATTTAAAATGTGGTGGCTGTGAAACACTTAAACAGAGAACTTTGTGAAACTACAGCAAATGAGAACATCCTACTGAATAGATATTGTGCCACTCTTTACTGGGGTTACAGGAACTTGTCTTTCGGACAAGAATGTTGTGGAAATTCTTTCTGGCCCAGCTTCCCACCTCAAACCCCTCATCAACTTTGGCTGATCCGACACTCTCACACTATACCTGTTCAAGACAGGCTTCTGGTCTACACTGGCTCCAAAATTGGCAATTCACTGGCTTCAAATCTCTCTATTCTCCATCTCCTAGAAAGTTGAATTGTCTAAACTTCAAGTCAACTGAGGTCACTTTTATTGTCATTTCAACCATAACTGCTATGTACAGTACATAGTAAAATGAGACGTTTTTCAGGACCGTGGTGTTACATGACACAGTACAAAAACTAGACTGAACTACGTAAAAAACACAAAAAAAAACTACACTAGACTACAGACCTAACCAGGACTGCATAAAGTGCACAAAACAGTGCAGGCATTACAATAAATAATAAACAGGACAATAGGGCAAGGTGTCAGTCCAGGCTTCGGGTATTGAGGAGTCTGATAGTTTGGGGGAAGACACTGTTACATAGTCTGGTCGTGAGAGCCTGAATACTTCAGTGCCTTTTGAGATGGCAGGAGGGAGAAGAGTTTGTATGAGGGGTGCGTGGGGTCCTTCATAATGCTGTTTGCTTTGCGGATGCAGCGTGTGGTGTAAATGTCCGTGATGGCTGGAAGAGAGACCCAAATGATCTTCTCAGCTGACCTCACTATCCGCTGCAGGGTCTTGCGATCCGAGATGGTGTAATTTCCGAACCAGGCAGTGATACAGCTGCTCAGGATGCTCTCAATACAACCCCTGTAGAATGTGATGAGGATGGGGGGTGGGAGATGGACTTTCCTCAGCCTTCGCAGAAAGTAGAGATGCTGTTGGGCTTTCTTTGCTATGGAGCTGGTGTTGAGGGACCAGATGAGATTCTCCGTCAGGTGAACACCAAGAAATTTGGTGCTCTTAACGATCTCTACCGAGGAGCCATCGATGTTCAGCGGGGAGTGGTTGCTCCGTGCCCTCCTGAAGTCAACAACCATCTCTTTTGTTTTCACATTCAGAGACAGGTTGTTGGCTCTGCACCAGTCCGTTAGCCGCTGCACCTCCTCTCTGTAAGCTGACTCGTCATTCTTGCTGATGAGACCAACCATGGTTGTGTCATCGGCGAACTTGATGATATGGTTCGAGCTGTGTGTTGAAGCACAGTCATGGGTCAGCAGAGTGAACAGCAGTGGACTGGGCACACAACCCTGGGGAGCCCCTGTGCTCAGTATGATGGTGTTGGAGATGCTGCTCCCGATCCGGACTGACTGAGGTCTCCCAGTCAGGAAATCTAGGATCCAGTTGCAGAGGGAGATGTTCAGATCCAGGAGGCTCAGCTTTCCGATCAGTTTCTGAGGGGTGATTGTGTTGAATGCTGAACTGAAGTCTATGAACAGCATCCGAACGTATGTGTCTTTTTTGTCCAGGTGGGTTAGGACCAGGTGGAGGGTGATGGCAATGGCGTCATCTGTTGAGCGGTTGGGACAGTACACAAACCGCAGGGGGTCCAGTGAGGGGGGCAGCAGGGTCTTGATATGCCTCATGACGAGCCTCTTGAAACACTTCATGATGATGGATGTGAGTGCAACGGGATGGTAGTCATTGAGACAGGACACTGAACACTCGGCACGGGGACGATGGTGGCGGCCTTGAAGCACGTTGGAACGGTGGCGCTGCTCAGGTAGATGTTGAAGATGTCAGTGAGAACATCTGCTAGCTGGTCTGCACATCCTCTGAGCACTCTACCAGGGATGTTGTCTGGTCCAGCAGCCTTCCGTGGGTTGACCCTGCACAGGGTTCTTCTCACATCGACCACAGTGAGACACATCACCTGGTCATTTGTAGGAAGGGTGGACTTCCTCGCCGCCACGTCATTTTCTGCCTCAAACCAGGCGTAGAAGTTATTCAGCGCATCTGGGAGGGAGGCATCATCAGCACAGTCAGGTGATGTTGTCTTGTAATTGGTGATGTCCTGGATGCCCTTCCACATGCGCCGCGTGTCGCGCTGTCCTGGAAGTGACTGTGGATTAGCTGGGCATGTGCACGCTTTGCCCCTCTGATGGCTCCAGACAGTTTGGCCCTTGCTGTTGTTAAAGCTGCCTTGTCGCCTGCTCTGAAGGCGGAGTCGCGGGACCTCAGCAGCACACGCAGCTCTGCGGTCATCCATGGCTTCTGGTTGGCAAGTATAGTGATGGTCTTGGACAGAGTAACATCATCAATGCACTTGCTGACGTACCTGGTCACTGATGCTGTGTACTCCTCTAAGTTGGTAGAGTCGCCATCGGTTGCAGCCTCCCTGAACATGTGCCAGTCAGTGTTCTCAAAGCAGTCTTGAAGAGCAGAGATGGCTCCTGCTGGCCAGGTTTTCACCTGCTTCTGAACTGGTCTGGAGCGCCTGACGAGCAGTCTGTATGCTGGGATTAGCCTAACTGAGATGTGGTCTGAGTACCCGAGGTGGGGGCGGGGCTCTGCCCAGTACATGTAGGGAATGTTTGTGTAAACCAGGTCCAACACGTTCTCCCCCCTCGTTGCGAAGTCCACATACTGATGGAATTTGGGGAGCACTGACTTAAGGTTCGCGTGGTTAAAATCACCGGCGACAATAAACAGACCATCAGAGTGTGTGTTCTGCAGTTCGCTAATAGCCCCGTACAGTTCACAGAAAGTCTCCTTAGCATTAGCGCTGGGGGGAATGTAGACACCGAATATAATTTCCCGTGGCAAATAAAATGGTCTGCATCGAACTGCCACAAACTCCACTAATGATGAGCAGTGTCTGGAAACCAGCACAGAGTTCTTACTCCATGCCGTGTTGATGTAAATACACACACTACCACCGCGAGTCTTACCGGAGAGAGCTATGTCCCTCTCTGCTCGAAACAAGGCGAGACAGTCTAACTGAATGGCAGCATCCGAAATCCCATCAGTGAGCCACGTCTCTGTAAAGACAAACGCGGAGCAAACTCTGTACTCCCACCGAGTATTACGTTGTAGTTAGATGTCATCCAATTGATTGTCCAGGGAGCGGACATTGGAGAGCAGAATGTACGGGAGAGCCGGCCAGCTAGGGTTTGCTTTTAGCCTGACACGGACCCCTGCACGCTTGCCTCGCTTCCGCTTCCTCACACATCGCTTCCGACGTCTCCATCTCTGGCTACCCGCATCAGGTGACTCAGAGGATTGTAGGCCCGTTCCCCTCAGCAAGCTGAGGTCACATAATTTAACCAGCAGATCTTTGTGAAGGTTTGTTTTTGGGTGAGCTCTGTATTGTAGTAGTATCTGGCGATGGTAGATAGTCGCTCTGTTATCCGTGTGCCCTAGTCAAAAGTTGTGTAATCAAACTAAATTAGAAAATTATATTAAAGTAACACCAGGTCTGAAAGGCCACTGCTGCTGTGCCATGCCACCACAGAAAGAGATTTCTCTGGGGTTCATTCATCCCCTTTTCAGAAACATCTCTCAGTTTCAACACCTTGACAACACAGGGGACAGGCAGAACCTCAGCATGTAGTGGTACCTGGTGCCCATGTATTTAGGTTCCACACACAGCCTGACGCAGACACACATGAAGTTCATCATCAGGGTGAGGGTGACACTGGGTACATTAATTGCGCCCGTTATACAGGGATTTGTGCGTTGTGATCTGTGCCTCACCCACTCCATCTCGGACCCCCAGATGAACCTGAAAACAGCTCGGGTGATTCTCAAGCTGGAGGAGCGGGGCATGGGCAACACTTGCACCAAGTACAGCCGCCTGAGAGAACCTCACACTTGTTGACCAGGTTCTTCCCAGATATCGATAGGGAGCATCCTCCCCACAGTCCCAATTTCAGTTTTATCCTCTCAGTCCAGTCCAGGCAATTATTCAAAGTTCAAAATACAAAGTAAATTTATTATCAAAGTACATATATGTAACCATATACAACAATAAGATTTATTCTCTTGCAGGCATTCACAGTAACTACAAAAAACACAAATGACCACAACCATCCATATAACCATAGAACAATTACAGCACGGAAACAGGCCATCTCGGCCCTTCTAGTCCGTGCCGAATGCTTACTCTCAGCTAGTCCCACTGACCCGTACTCAGCCCATAACTCTCCATTCCTTTCCTGTCCATATACCTATCCAATTTTACTTTAAATGACAATACCGAACCTGTCTCTACCACTTCTACTGGAAGCTCGTTCCACACAGCTACCACTCTCTGAGTAAAGAAATTCCCCCTCGTGCTACCCTTAAACTTATGCCCCTTAACTCTCAAATCATGTCCTCTTGTTTGAATCTCCCCTACTCTCAATGGAAAAAGCCTATCCACGTCAACTAGATCTATCCCCCTCATTATTTTAAATACCTCTATCAAGTCCCCTCTCAACCTTCTACGCTCCAAAGAGTAAAGACCTAACTTGTTCATCCATTCCCTGTAACTTAGGTGCTGAAACCCAGGTAACATTCTAGTAAATCTTCTCTGTACTCTCTCTATTTTGTTGACGTCTTTCCTATAATTCGCTGATCAGAACTGTACACAATACTCCAAATTTGGCCTTACCAATGCCTTGTACAATTTTAACATTACATCCCAACTCCTATTCTCAATGCTCTGATTTATAAAGGCCAGCATACCAAAAGCTTTCTTCACCACCCTATCCACATGAGTTTCCACCTTCAGGGAACTAGATAGATAGATAGATAGATAGATACTTTATTCATCCCCTTCTTCAATGCCCTACCATTTACCATGTATGTCCTATTTGGATTATTCCTACCAAAATGTAGCACCTGACACTTATCAGCATTAAACTCCATCTGCCATCGTTCAGCCCACTCTTCTAACTGGCCTAAATCTCTCTGCAAGCTTTGAAAATCTACTTCATTATCCACAACGCCACCTAACTTAGTATCATCTGCATACTTACTAATCCAATTTACCACCCTATCATCCTGATCATTAATGTATATGACAAACAACATTGGACCCAATACAGATCCCTGAGGCACACCACTAGTCACCGGCCTCCAACCTGACAAACAGTTATCCACCACTACTCTCTGGCATCTCCCATCCAGCCACTGTTGAATCCATTTTACTACTTCAATATTAACACCTAAAGATTGAACTTTCCTAACTAGCCTTCTGTGTGGAACCTTGTCAAACGCCTTACTGAAGTTTATATAGACAACATCCACTGCTTTACCCTCGTCAACTTTCCTCGTAACCTCTTCAAAAAATTCAATAAGATTTGTCAAACATGACCTTCCACGCACAAATCCATGCTGACTATTCCTAATCAGACCCTGTCTATCCAGATAATTATATATACCATCTCTAAGAATACATCCAATGTGCAAAAGACAGCAAACCATGCAAATACAAAAAAAATAGTAATAAATAGCAATAAATATCAAGAACATGAGAAGACCAGTCTCTTGAAAGTGAGTCTATTGGTTATGGGAACATTTCAGTGATGGGGCAAGTGAAGTTATCCCCTTTGGGTCAAGAGCCTGATGATGGTTGAGGGGTAATAACTGTTCCTGAACCTGGTGGTGTGAGTCCTGAGGCTCCTGTAATTCCTCCTGATGGCAGCAGTGAGAAGAGGGCACAACCTGGGTGGTGGGCGTCCCTGATGATGAATGCTGCTTTGCTGCTACATTACTCTGTGTAGATGTGCTCAGTGGTTGGGAGGGCTTTCCTTGATGATGGACTGGACCATATCCGATACTTTTTGGAGGATTTACCAATCAAAGGCATTGGTGTTTCCAGACCAGGCTGTGACACAACCAGTCAATACACCCTCCACCATACATCTATAGAGGTTTGTCAGAGTTTTAGATGTCATGCTGAATCTTTGCAAACTCCACACTTCCAGTCCCACGTAGCCGAGTACAACTCAGTCAGTGAACCATCACCATCCTTCTGAAGGGGTGCTGAAGGCATTGTGCAGCTTGTCTATTTTAACTGTTTCCATCAGGAATCTAGAGGTGCTGTCCAGCCTGTTGTCGGCACTACCGGCTGCATCGATGATGTCACCAACCAGAATGACCAGCTGTGATGTCACCGGCAGTGGTGGGAGCGGCTCGAGGATGGCCAGCCGCTCGCTCCGCACGGGTGAGGTGTACGTGTTCATTAACCAGAGCAGAGTGTTTCAGTACGTCATGTATGCCACAAGGAGCCACACCCCAACCACCTCTCTGACTTGGGTGACTGAGAAGTTGTCACCCTGTAGCAGAATTCCCAGCCAGAAGGATGACAATCGTTGCCCCCAACCACACAGATGGACCATGGGGTCACCATCACTACCAACTCTGGTAGTTGCAGAGTGTGTTTGATCACACTCCTGTAAAAAACTCACATCAGCCTTGACCTTGGCCAGTTATTGTAAGGCGTTGACACATCACACCGTTCTCTTTACATTGATCACATTCAAAGATGCCAATTTTGAGTCTATGATTAGTTCTTGTGTTACATTTCTTGTCCAGGTCACTCAGCCTCAGCCAACATGGACATCCCTCTCTTTTGAGGCTGTGCCCTCCGGTCCTCAATTTGCCCACGAAAGCAAACATCCTCATCACATTGACTCCATTTTGGACTTCCAACTTTCAAAAGGTTTCAATGAGATCATCCTCATTCTTCTAAATTCCTCTGAGTTCAGGCCCAGAAACTTCAATCACTACTCATATGATAACTCTTTCATTCCAGCAATCATCCCTGTGAACCTCCTCTGAACCCTCTCCAATGTCAGCACATCCTTTCTTAAATAAGGGGCCCAAAACTAATCACAATACTCCAAGTGAGGCCTCACCAGTCATTTATACAGCATCAGCATTACATCCTTGTGTGTATGTTCTAGTCCTCTTGAAATGAATGTGAACATCTCATTCACTTTCCTCACCACCAATTCAACCTACAAATTAACCTTTCAGGAATCCTCGAGGACTCCCAAATCCCTCTGCACTTCAGATTTTTGATTTTTTTCCCCCCGTTTAGAACACCATCTATGTTTTTAATCCTTCTACCAAAGTGCATGACCATACAATTCCTGACACTATATTCCATCTGACACCTCTCCAAATCTGTCAAAGTCCTTCCGCAGCCTCTCTGCTTCCTCAACACGACCGGCCCCTCCACCTTCAACTGACAGTTTAAGGCAACTGAAACTAATCATTGAATCAGAATCAGAATCAGGTTTAATATCACCAACAACGGTCATGAAATTTGTTCTTTTACAGCAGCAGTACATTGTAACACATAATAATAAAAAGCAATGAATTACAATAAGTGTATATTAAAAAATAAATTAAATAAATAGTGCAAAAAGAGAGCAAAAAAAGGTCAGGTATACTTCATGGGTTCATTGTCCATTGAGAAATGTAATGGCAGAGGGGAAGAAACAGTTCCTGAAATGCTGTGTGTGTGTCTTTAGCCTCCTGTACCTTCTCCTTGATGGTAAATTGAGAAGAGGGCACATCCTGGGTGATGGGACTCCTTAATGATGGATACCATCTTTTTGAAGCATCACCTTTTGAAGGTGCCCTTGATACTAGGTTAGTGCCCATGATGGAGCTGGCTGAGTTTCCAACTTTCTGCTGCTTTTTCTGATCCTGAGCAGTGGCCCCTCCATACCAGACAGTGATGCAACCAGTTAGAATGCTCTCCACGTACATTTGTAGAAACTTGCGTGAGTCTTTGATGAGATACCAAGACTCCACAAACTCATAATGAAACATAGCCGATGTTGTGCCTTCTTTGAAATTGCATCAATATGTAGGGCCAGGACAGATCTTCAGTGGTGTTGACATCAAGGAACTTGAAACTGCTCACCCTTTCCACGGCCGATCCTTTGATGAGGGCTGGGGAGTGTTCTCTCGACTTTGCCTTCCTGAAGTCCACAATCAATTCTTTGGCTCTACTTCCATTAAGTTTAAGTTTGTTGTTGTTGACACACCATTTAGCCAGCTGATCTATCTTGCAAACATGAGGAAATCTGCAGATGCTGGAAATTCAAGCTACACAAAAAATATGCTGGTGGAACGCAGCAGGCCAGGCAGCATCTGTAGGATGAAGTCCTGACGAAGGGTCTCAGCCCGAAATGTCAACTGTACTTCTTCCTATAGATGCTGCCTGGCCTGCTGTGTTCCACCAGCATTTTGTGTGTGTTGATCTATCGCATTCTTGTACGCCTCCTTGTCACCAACAGTGGGCGAAGCATTCATCCTAGATGTGTTCCAGTGTTGATTGTCAGCAAGGTGGAGATGTTATTTCAGATCCGCTCTGACTGGTCTCCCAGTGAGGAAGTCAAGAAGGGAGGTACAGAGGCCCAGGTTTTGAAGCTTTTGGGACATTCTGATTCGGTCCAAGGGGAAGACAATACATGAATGTTCATGTTGATTGGTGGTCATTTAAATCCTCGGGGTGTGATCAGGGAAGTCGTTAAGTGGCCATTGTCTGTATTAGCATAATGTCAAAGTGTATCCCTGTCACAATGCATCATTCAGGACGGGTTTGTTTTGTCAGAATCAGAATCAGGCTTATTATCAACTGCATTTGACGTGAAATTTGTTACCTTAGCAGCGGCAGTTTAATGCAATATATAGTTAATATTCTGGCCAGTTCTGTATTCAGAGAGCCATCCTTCAGCACTTTAACAAAAGAGATGTATTTTGGGTGTTTGGAGTTTGTGCTCTGAAGCTTTCAAAAGGATTCTACTAGCTGGGATGTATGACTATTGTAAATATGTAATTCTGCAAATTCTACAAATATTCAAAATGTTAGAGGTGGTTAGGTAATTATAGCAATTGAAATTGTGTTTTTTCATTTATCACTTTATTTGTGTTTAAAAAATGTAAGACCGTGTGTGATGAGAGGAGAATCAGATTCTCTGCAGAAATTCTGCTGTTTTTATATCACCAGCTTCAATGTCTCTCCGATGACTCAGTTGATGAGTCACAGCAGAGGTTATCCTGCTTAGACTTTGATGGAAATAAAAATCACAGATCATAGTTTCTACGGCAGATTCTGCCATTAATAAATCACACACTACATCACAAATATCTGAAACTTCTTACCAATGACAAGCAACTCCATTATTTTCAACTCTTTCCCATCAACAGTGAAGGTGTAATCTCCTTGGTCACTGGCATTTAATCTGCTTATCGTCAGTGCACCACTCAAAGCGTTGAATTGTAAACGGTCCTTGAACTGTTCACTTGGTTCCAATGTGGCGACACCTGGGATGTGATCCAAAATAACATCATGGATTTTGTCGCTGGCTTTGAAAGTCCAAAGGATTTCATTCTTGCTGGAATCAACGGTGATTTCAGGATCCAGTAAAACTGATGAACCAAGGACACCAACCACTTCTTCCCTTTCAGCTGATTAGAATAAAAGGAAAATATAATCATTTAAACTGTCAAGCAGGTGAAAGTGAGACAACTACAGCACAGGAGTAATATTACATGAACAGATGTTATTGGACATTTTACTGCAGTTTCAGGACCAAGCTGTGTAGGACGACTTGATCTGTAGCCTTGGTCACCTGGACAATACTAATACTTACGTCAGGATGTTGTTTATTGGCCTCAGCTCAGTGTTTAATACAATCATTCCCACGGTTCTGACTGGAAACATTACAACCTTGCTTTTATATTCTAGTCCTCTCAAAACGAATGTTAACATCACATTTGCCTTCCTCACCACAGACTCAACCTGCAAATTAAACTTCAGGGAATCCTGCACAAGGTCTCTCAAATCCCTGTGGTGCCTCAGAATTTTGCATTTTCTCTTCATTTAAAAAAATGTCAACCCTTTTATTTCTTCGACTGAAGTGCATGACCATACACTTCCCAACACCACATTCCATCTGCCATTTCTTTCCCCATTTTCCGAACCTGTCTAAGTCCTTCTGTAACCTCCCTATTTCCTCAAAACTACGTGCCCTCCACATCTACAGATGCAATGGGCTGTCCGTACCACTCACTCCAACGACCCAGTCAGGATGCTCTCAATTGTGCCCCTGTAGAAAGTCCTTATGTTTTGGAGATCCATACCAAATTTCTTCAACCATGGATTGAAGGAAGATGAGGAGGAATTTCTTTACCCAGAGAGTGGTGAACCCATGGAATTCTTTGCCACAGGACACAGATGGTAGTTTGCCTCCCAGGTGCCAGGGTCTGGGATGTTTCTGATCGCATCCACGATATCCTGAAGTGGGATGGTGAACAGCCAGAGGTCGTGGTACATATTGGTACCAATGATATAGGTAGGAAAAGGGAGGAGGTCCTGAAAACAGACTACAGGGAGTTAAGAAAGAAGCTGAGAAGCAGGACCACAAGGGTAGTGATCTCAGGATTACTGCCTGTGTCACACGACAGTGAGAATAGGAATAAAATGAGGTGGAGGATAAATGCGTGGCTCAGGGATTGGAGCAGGGTACAGGGATTCAGATTTCTGGATCATTGGGACCTCTTTTGGGGCAGGTGTGACCTGTACGAAAAGGATGGGTTGCACTTGAATCCCAGGGGGACCAATATCCTGGCGGGAGGCTTGCTAAGGCTATTGGGGAAGAGTTTAAACTGGAATTGCTGGGGGGTGGGAACTGAACTGAAGAGAGGGAGGAACTGGCAGTGGCTTAGAAATAGAGAAAGCTTGTAGTCAGTGTGAGAGAGAGGATAGGCAGGTGATAGAGAAGGGATGCACTCAGACTGATGGTTTGAGATGTGTCTATTTTAATGCTAAGAGTATCGTGAACAAAGTGGATGAGCTTAGAGCATGGATTAGTACTTGGAGCTATGATGTTGTGGCCATTACAGAGACTTAGATGGCTCAGGGGAAGGAATGGCTACTTAGAGTGACAGGCATTAGACAGAAACATAGAAACATAGAAAACCTTCAGCACAATACAGGCCCTTCGGCCCACAATGTTGTGCCAAACATGTCCCTACCTCAGAAATTACTAGGCTTTCACATAGGCCTCTATTTTTCTAAGCTCCATGTACCAGGTGTTTCAGAAAGAACAGGGAGGGTTGCTGAAGAGGTGGGGGCATTGCATTGCTTACCAGAGGTAGTGTTATGGCTGCAGAAAAGGAGGAAGTCATGGGTGGAATTTAGAAACAGGAAGGGGTCAATAATCTACTGGGTGTTATTTATCGACCACCCAATAGTAACAGTGACATCGAAGAGCTGATAGGGAGACAGATACTGGAATGATCCAGAAATAACAGTTCCGAATATTAAAAGGCCTGAAGAGACTAGATATAGCAAAGTGATTTCCCATGGTAGGGGAGTCCAGGACACAACTTCAGGATTGAAGGACGTCCATTTAGAACAAAGATTCGGAGAAATTACTTTAGTCAGATGGTGGTAAATCTGAAATTTGTTGCCACGAGTGGCTGTGGAGGCCAAGTCATTGGGTACATTTAAGATAGAGATGCATAGGTTCTTGATTAGCCAGGGTATCAAGAGGTATTCAGGGAAGACGGGGGAGTGGGGATGACTGGAAGAATTGGATCAGCCCATGATTGAATGGCGGAGTAGACTCAGTTGGGCCAAGTGGCCTACTTCTGCTCCTATATGTTATGGTCTGACAGGGTTGTCGTGAATGGAGATTTTAGTTTCCGAAATATTGATTGGCATCTTCCTAGAGTAAGGAGTTTAGATGAGGTGGAGTTTGTTAGGTGTGTTCAGGAAGATTTCTTCACACAGTATGTACATAACCCTCTCTCAGTGGGAAAGCATTTTGGAGATAGTGATCACAAATCTATCTCCTTTACCATAGTGTTGGAGAGGGATAGGAACAGACAAGTTAGGAAAGTTAGGACAAATTGGAGTAAGGGGAAATATGAAGCTATCAGGCAGGAACTTGGAAGCATAAACTGGAAACGTGTTCTCAGGGAAATATACGGCAAAAATGTGGCAAATGTTCAGGGGATATTTGTGTGATGTTCTGCATAGGTATGTTCCAATGAGACAGGGAAAGGATGGTAGGGTACAGGAACAAAGGCAGTTGAAAATCTTGTCAAGAAGAAAAGCTTACGAAAAGTTCAAAAAACTAGGTAATGATAGAGATCTAGAAGATTATAAGGCTAGCTGGAAGGAACTTAAGAATAAAATTACAAGAGCTAGAAGGAGCCATGAGAAGGCTTTGGTGAGCAGGATTAAGGAAAACACCAAGATATTCTACAGGTATGTGAAGAGCAAGAGGATAAGACATGAGAGAATAGGACCAATCAAGTGTAACAGTGAAAGTGTGCATGGAACCAGAGGAGGTAGTGGATGTACTTAATGAATACCTTGCTTCAGTATTCACTACGGAAAAGGACTTTGGCATTGTGGGGATGACTTACAGTGGACTGAAAAACTTCTCTCTTCCAATATTTTTATTAATATTATATAACTTGCATGAATATAAATACAAAAATCATAAGGGTACAAGTAATATGAATTACATTACATTTAAATCAGAGAAATATGATCACAGTATCCCATATTCCAAATCAATCATGTTAAAAAAGGAGGAATTATGAAATGAAATAAAATAAAATAATCGTATTTTATTAAAAAATCTACCCCCACTACCAAAATGAGCTGGTTGGTGAAAAAAAGAGAGAGTAAAAAACCTTACCATATAATATTATAGTAATAATGGCTCAGATTCATACTTTAATAACAGATCAAAGATTATGACAATAACTCAGAAAGGGACCCCATGACATTAGAAAATCATGTTTAGAATCAGAAATTGAGCAACGAATCTTCTCTAGATCAAGGCACAGCATAATTTCAGGTAGCAATTGAACCTGAGTTGGCGGGGCAGCCTCCTTCCACTTGAGCAAGGCTGCCCTCCTGGCCATAAGAGACATAAAAGCCAATACCTACAAATTAGATGGCTTCAGTTTTGTAATACTATTCTCAACAATACCAAACATGGCAGTCAAGGGATTGGGCTTAAAACTAACATTGAAAAGTACAGAAAAAGTTTGAAATACATCTTTCCAAAATTTTTCAGGGCTCAGACATGTCCAAAACATATGAATTAGTGTTGCCACTCCATTAGTACATCTATCATAGTAGGGGGAAATATCTGCAAAGAAACAAGAGAGCTTGTCTTTAGACATATGAACTCTATGCAACACTTTGAATTGTAATAAAGAATGACAAACACATAATGATGAAGAATTAATCAATTTTAAAATAGTCTTCCAGTTCTCTTCAGATATGAGAATCTGTAAATCCCTTTCCCAGTCTCTTTTAGTTTTATCTAAAGAAGACTTTTTCAGTCCCAACAGCAGACCATAAATGTGAGATATTGAACCATTGTTAAAGGGTTTCAGGTTAAAAATTGTATCTATTATATTCTTATCTGGACTTGTAGGGAATGTATGTAGTTGGGATCTTAAAAAATCTCTAATCTGTAAATATCAAAAAAAAAAGTGAGTATTGGAAAGGTTAAATTTTGTTGAAAGTTGCACAAAAGATGAGAGATTCCCTCCATCAAACAAATCCTGAAATCATTTAATACCCAATCTATCCCATTCTTTAAAAGATAGGTCCATTAAAGATGGTTTAAAAAAACAATTAGAAAAGATAGGATTCGAGAGGGAGAATCTCAATAAACCAAAATGTTTTCTAAACTGTAACCAAATCCTCAAAGTATGTTTGACCACCACATTGTCAGTTAGTTTATTTAAAGATAGAGGAAGCGAGGATCCAAGTAAAGAAGTAATGGAAAATTTCATAACAGAATTGACTTCCAAAGAAACCCATATAGGGCAATTCTCACGGTTAATGTAATATATCCAGAACGTAATATTTCATATATTAACTGCCCAATAATATCATCTAAAATTGGGTAAGGCAAAGCCTCCATTCTGTTTGTTTTTTTGAAGGTGAACTTTATTTATTTGTGGTTTTTTATTCTTCCATATATAGGAAGAAAGAATTGAATCCAAAGACTCAAACAAAGATTTCGGAATAAAAACAGGCACAGCTTGAATAAGGTATATAAATTTAGGTAAGATATTCACTTTAATAGAATTAATTCGGCCAATCAGTGATAAAGAGATTTGTGACCAATTAGAATTTTTTTTTAACATAATTCAATAAAATTTTAAAAATTTCCTTAAATAAATCTTTATAATTCTTAGTAATTGTTATTCCTAAAGACATAAATTGTTTTCTTAAAATTTTAAAAGGAAGGTTAATATCAAATGGTATTAAATTGTTTAAAGAAAACAGTTCACTCTTATGTAAATTTAATTTATATCCTGAGAACTGACTAAAATTAGTCAGCAAATGGTAAAGAGGTTGTAACATTAGATATAAAAAGCAATAAGTCATCAGCATTGAGCGACACTTTATGAATAGTACCTCTCCTTAAAATACCAGTAATCTCTTTAGACTCTCAAAAAGCAATTGCTAAGGGTTCTAATGCCAAATCAAAGCAGAGGGCTCAAAGGACAACCTCGTCTAGTTCCATGTTGGAGTTTAAAGGGTTTAGAATTCTGAAGATTAGTAAGAACCCGGGCAGAGGGAAATAAAGTAATTTAATTCAATGAATAAAATTAGGTCCAAAATTAATTTTTTCTAAGGATGTACAAAAATATTTCCATTCAATTCTGTCAAAGGCCTTCTCCTCATCCAAAGATATCACACATTCCAATATTTCCTTAGATAGACAATGCATGACATTTATCCAATGCCGTATATTAAAATTGGAATATCAATTTTTAAAAATCCTGTCTGATCATCTGAAACTATAGAAGATATAATATTTTCAAGTCTGCGAGCCAACACTTTAGATAAAATTTTAGTATCAAAATTGAGTAAAGATATAGTCTATACGAAAAACATTCAGTAGGATTCTTATACTTTTTGAGAATAAGCGAAATGGAAACTTTGTAAAAAGTCTGCAGTAACCTTCCTACCTTGAAAGAATCTGTAAGGGTAGAAGCAAGGAGGAAAAGCAAGGAGGAAAAAGCCTTATAAAACTCTCCAGAGAATCCATCGGGTCCTGGGGATTTCCCAGAATGCAATTCTCAAATAGCCTGAGCAATTTCATCCTGGAAAATGGGTTGATCCAATTGCCTACGGTCATCTATCAAAAGATTAGGAATATTTAATTGAACTAAAAATTATTCATTGCAATATTGTCATTAACAGAGTCAGAACTATACAATTTGGAACAAAATTCCCTAAAAGTGTCATTAATTTCAAAGTGGTCAATTGTCAT
Source organism: Hemitrygon akajei (assembly GCF_048418815.1). NCBI lineage: Eukaryota > Metazoa > Chordata > Chondrichthyes > Myliobatiformes > Dasyatidae > Hemitrygon > Hemitrygon akajei. The sequence goes on from NC_133125.1 coordinate 179,295,650, forward strand.
ATCCCCATTAATTTTACATTATTTCTTTAATTTGCCACCTGGCTATAAATGGCTTCAATTGAATAGCCAGTAGCTTACTAGTTTTATCTCCGTGCATATAAACTTGACTTCTATCTTTTGAAAGCTGGCTTTTAATTGGCTAAAAGGAGATCATATTTAGTTTTGGTTTCAATACGTCTCTTATATGTTTCAGGATCAGGTACCGAAGCATATTTACGATCCAGTTGTTTTAACTGATTAGCTAGTTCAGTTGTTCTAACTGATTAGCTAGTTCATTTCTCTCTTTGTTAGCTTTTTTAATGATGTTTGCAGTATAAGAAATAATTTGATCCCGGATATATGCTTTAAAAGTATCCCATATAATAAGACTAGACATCTCTTCCTACGGATTTTCTTAAAAAAAAGAGTAATTTGATTCTTCATAAATTTTAAAAAGTCCTTATCTAATAACAGAGTTAAATTAAATCACCAAAATCTACTCATAGGGATAGGACCAGGAAGATTTAAAGATAGACGTACAGGAGAGTGGTCAGAAATAGCAATCTCTTTATATTTGATCAATCGAATCAATGGAATCATTCGACCGTCAATAAAAAAAAAAATCAATCCTGGTATAAGAATGATGGACATGAGAGAAAAAGGAATACTCATTGTCCAATGAAGAAAATGCCAAGCATCAACTATACCACATTTAGTTAGAAAGGATTGGATAAACAAAGCTGATTTATTAAGTGTGGCTGGTTCGACAGATGAGCGATCTAATACTGAATCTAACCAGCAGTTAAAATCTCCTCTCATTACAAGAGAGTAAGTACACAAATCTGGCAGAAACAAAAATAGACATTCAAAAAATCCTGGATCATCTACGTTGGGGGCATATACATTAGCAAAACAATCAAAATACTGTCTAAACTCCCTGATACAATAACAAATCAACCATTAGGATCCGAAACAACTTTATGCTGAACAAAAGAAACTGTATTATCTACAAAAATCGGAACTCCACGTGATTTTGCATTAAACGAAGAATGGAATTGCATACCCTTCCGAGTGAAAAAAACGTAAGCTATCCCAGCTGTGTATGTGAGTTACTTGTAAAAAAAAAAGGTGCTTTTAATTTTTTAATATAAGCAAACACTTTGTTCCATTTAGTGGGATGATTCAGCCCTTTCACATTCAAACTAACTAAGTTAATATTTCAAACCATTTTAAATACAAATCAACATGTAATTAAAAGATCTGGCCATAAGGTATTAAAACTAGAAAGTAAATCGTAAGGTAAGGTAGTCAAACAGACAATCATATAATCAACCAAACACAGCTCCCAGGAAAAAATAGACCCCAGCCACTCCCCCACCCAAAGCCAGAAGTCTGACCAATAGGCAGTCAGCGAGCTAAGAACTAAATTCCCTCCCCAAAAAATCCTGTTGACAGAAACTCCAGTCCTTCAAGGTCAAACTTGTCCCTTCCAAGACACAACATAGAAAGAAAAGTAACTCAGTATTCAAAAATATAAAAGGGTCAGTTTAAACAAATTCAAAGAAAGCTATATTAAAGTAAAGCCTCAAAAAGGGATAAAATAAAAAGCATAAAAAAAACAAAAGACAGTATATGAACAGCCAAATTGTAAGCTTATTTAAACCTTATTTCAGATTCATATTAACGGAAGAAAAAATTGATCAAATATGAAATATAAGTTTCAGACTTCCGCCTTCAGAAACTCTTTTGCGTCTTCAACTGGCTTTATTCTTCTTTGCAATCCGTTCTTCAAAACAATACTCAGACAGTCTGGAAACTGAAGGGATGGCTTAAATCCTTTATCATAAAGTGCCGAAATGACTTCTTTGTATTTCATATGATCAGCCATGACTTCAGGCGAATAGTCTTCCACAAATCTGACCTTGTAACCATGGAAATCGATCATTCCTAGTCAACAGGTGTGGTGAATTAAAAGGTCCTTAATATGAAATTCATGAAAACTTAGAATGACCAACCTGGGTCTCGCTGCCGATGACAATGGCCTTGAAGTCGGCGAGCGATATGCTGGATCAAGCTTCGGCTCAGAAGTGAATTAAACAGGGAATAACTGTTTCAGAAAGTTTGCAAAGAACTTCATAGGGTCAGCGCCTTCAATTGATTTTTCAAGGCACAGAATTCGCAAATTATTTCTCCTGTTTCTATTTTCTAGACTGATAATCCTTTTCATCATTTTTTTCATTGGATAAGGATAACTCTGTGTAGAGTTTAATTGTATCTTCAACATCCTCTTCAAGCGTCGCTAGTTTTGCAGTATTTTGCTGAATTCGATTCTCATGCTCAGTTAAAATTTGGTGGATTGTATCCAATTTGCCATTAAGTCATTGAAACTCCTCAGAAAATTCTGATTTTTGCCATTCAAGGAAGTCACTGATTGAATCCAAAGTGACTGGGGATTCATCTTCTGTTTCTCTTTCCTTTGCAAAAGGTTTTGATCTTTTCCCAGCCATAGTAGAGCAGTATTAAAATATTATAATAAGGTTTCAAAAAAAGACTGGTAGGAGACAATGAAGTAAGTAGGGTAGGAGCAACCTGAGATGATGTTACTCCATCGGCTGCCAACAGGGCTCTGGACTGAAAAACTTGAGCATATAGACATTAAAAAAGACGATGTGCTGAGCTTTTGGAAAGCATCAAGTTAGATACAGTAAGTCACCAGGACTGGACAATATATACCCCAGGCTACTGTGGGAAGAGATTGCTGAGCCTCTGGCAATGATCTTTGCATCATCAATGGTGACAAGAGAGGTTCCGGAGGATTGGAGGGTTGCAGATGTTGTTCTCTTATTCAAGTAAGGGAGTAGAAAGAGCCCAGGAAATTATAGACCAGTGAGTCTTACTTCAGTGGTTTGTAAGCTGATGGAGAAGATCCTGAGAGGCAGGATTTATGAACATTTGGAGAGGCATAATAATGTTAGGAATAGTCAGCATTACTTTGTCAAAGGCAGGTCATGCCTTACGAGCCTAATTGAATTTTTTGAGGATGCGACTAAACACGTTGATGAATGTAGAGCAGTAGATATAGTGTATATGGATTTCAGCAAGGCATTTGATAAGTTTCCTCATGTAAGGCTTATTGAGAAAGTAAGGAGGCATGGGATGCAAGGGGACCTCACTTTGTGGATCCAGAATTGGCCTGCACACAGAAGGCAAAGAGTGGCTATGGGGGCATCATATTTTGCAGGGAGGTTGGTGACCAGTGGAGTGCCGCAGGGATCTGTGCTGGGACCCCTTCTCTTTGTGATTTTAAAAATGACCTGGATGAGGAAGTGGAGGGATGGGTTAGTAAATTCACTGATAACACAATGGTTATGGGTGTTGTGGATTGTGTGGAGGGCTGTCAGAGGTTACAGTAAGATATCGATAGGATGCAATACTGGGCTAAGAAGTGACAGATGAAGTCAACCCAGATAAGTGTGAGTCCCGGATGGTCTGTTGCCTCCCTGGTGCCAGGGTCCACAATATCTCAGATTGAGTTCTCAGTATTCTCAGGAGAGAGGGTGAGCAGCCAGATGTCATGGTCCATGTAGGGACAAATGACATGGATAGGAAGAAAGAGGAGGTCCTGCAAAGACAGTTTAGGGAGTTAGGTACAAAGTTGAAGGACAGGACCTCCAGGGTTGCAATCTCAGGATTGCTACCAGTGCCATGTGCTAGTGACGCTAGAAATAGGAAGATAATGCAGCCAAATACATGGCTAAGGAGTTGGTACAGGAGTGGGGTTTCATGTTTCTAGACAATTGGGCCTTGTTTCAGGGAAGGTGGGACCTGTTCTGACGGGACAGGGTTGCACGTGAACTGGAGGGGGACTAATATCCTTTTGGGAAGGTATGCTAGTGCTGCTCAGGGGGGGTTTAAACTAGATTTGCAGGGGGAGGGGAATGAAAGTGTGAGAGCAGATAGTGAGGTGCAGAAGGATAAAGGTCATGTGAGAACTGCAAGTATAGTGCATGGAGTAAAGCCAGATCTAACATAAAAAGAGGCTTTGAGGAAAGAGAAGCAGCATAAAGGGTGTAAAGGTAGTAAGGTAGAAGGGCTAAAGTGTGTGTACTTCAATGCAAGAAGCATCAGGAACGAAGGTGATGAACTGCGAGCTTGGATACATACATGGAATTATGATGTAGTGGCCAATACAAAGATTTGGCTGGCACCAGGGCAGGAATGGATTCTCAATATTTCTGAATTTCAGAGCTTTAAAAGGGATGGGGGGGGGGGGAAGGGGAGGAGGGGTGGCATTACTGGTCAGGGATACTATTACAGCTGCAGAAAGGGTGGGTAATGTAGCAGGATCCTCTTTTGAGTCAGTATGGGTGGAAGTCAGGAACAGGAAGGGAGCAGTTACTCTATTGGGGGTATTCTATAGGCCCCCTGGTAGCAACAGAGATACCGAGGAGCAGATTGGGAGGCAGATTTTGGAAAGGTGCAAAAATAACAGGGTTGTTATCATGGGTGACTTAACTTCCCTAATATTGTTTGGCACCTGATTAGTTCCAATAGTTTAGATGGGGCAGAGTTTGTTAAGTGCGTCCAGGATAGATTCCTGTCACAGTATGTTGACAGGCCGACTAGGGGGAATACCATACTAGATCTAGTATTAGGTAACGAACCAGGTCAGGTCACAGATCTGTCAGTGGGTGAGCATCTGGGAGAATGTGCCCACCGCTTCCTGGCCTTTAGCATTATCATGGAAAAGGATAGAATCAGAGAGGACAGGAAAATTTTTAATTGGGGAAGGGCAAATTATGATGCTATAAGGCTAGAACTTGCGGGTGTGAATTGGGATGATGTTTTCGCAGGGAAATGTACTATGGACACATGGTCGATGTTTAGGGATCTCTTGCAGGATGTTAGGGATAAGTTTGTCCCGGTGAGGAAGGTAAAGAATGGTAGGGTGAAGGAACCATGAGTGATAAGTGAGGTGGAAAATCTAGTCAGATGGAAGAAGGCAGCATACATGAGGTTTAGGAAGCAAGGATCAGATGGGGCTATTGAGGAATATAGTGGAGCAAGAAAGGGGGCAAGTAGGGAAAAGGAAAACCCCAAAGCATTCTTCAATTATGTGAAGAACAAAAGGACGACAGGAGTGAAGATAGGACCAATTAGAGATAAAGGTGGGAAGATGTGCCTGGAGGCTGTGAAAGTGAGCGAGGTCCTCAATGAATACTTCTCTTCGGTATTCACCACTGAGAGGGAACTTGATGACGGTGAGGACAATAAGAGTGAGGTTGAAGTTCTGGAGCATGTTGATATTAAGGGAGAGGAGGTGTTGGATTTGTTAAAATATATTAGGACGGATAAGACACCGGGGCCTGACGGAATATTCCCCAGGCTGCTCCATGAGGCGAGGGAAAAGATTGCTGAGCCTCTGGCTAGGATCTTTATGTCCTTGTTGTCCACTGGAATGGTACAGGAGGATTGGAGGGAGGCGAGTGTTGTCCCCTTGTTCAAAAAAGTTAGTAGGGATAGTCCAGGTAATTATAGACCAGTGATCCTTACATCTGTGGTGGGAAAGCTGTTGGAAAAGATTCTTAGAGATAGGAACTATGGGCATTTAGAGAATCATGGTCTGATCAGGGACAGTCAGCATGGCTTTGTGAAGGGCAGATCATGTCTAACAAGCCTGATAGAGTTCTTTGAGGAGGTGACCAGGCATATAGATGTGGGAAGTGCAGTGGATGTGATCTACATGAATTTTAGTAAGGTATTTGATAAGGTTCCACATGGTAGGCTTATTCAGAAAGTCAGAAGGCATGGGATCCAGGGAAGTTTGGCCAGGTGGATTCAGAATTGGCTTGCCTGCAGAAAGCAGAGGGTTGTGGTGGAGGGAGTACATTTGGATTGGAGGGTTGTGACTAGTGGTGTCCTACAAGGATTGGTCCTGGGACCTCTACTTTTTGTGATTTTTATTAACGACCAGGATGTGGGGGTAGAAGGGTGGGTTGGCAACTTTGCAGACGACACAAAGGTTGGTGGTGTTGTGGATAGTGCAGAGGATTGTCGAAGATTGCAGAGAGACATTGATAGGATGCAGAAGTGGGCTGAGAAATGGCAGATGGAGTTCAACCCGGAGAAATGTGAGGTGGTACACTTTGGAAGGACAAACTCCAAGGCAGAGTATAAAGTAAATGGCAGGATACTTGGTAGTGTGGAGGAGCAGAGAGATCTGGGGGTACATGTCCACAGATCCCTGAAAGTTGCCTCACAGGTAGATAGGGTAGTTAAGAAAGCTTATGGGATGTTAGCTTTCATAAGTCAAGGGATAGAGTTTAAGAAATGCGATGTAATGATGCAGCTCTATAAAACTCTGGTTAGGCCACACTAGGAGTACTGTGTCCAGTTCTGGTCGCCTCACTATAGGAAGGATGTGGAAGCATTGGAAAGGGTACAGAGGAGATTTACCAGGATGCTGCCTGGTTTAGAAAGTATGGATTATGATCAGAGATTAAGGGAGCTCGGGCTTTACTCTTTGGAGAGAAGGAGGTTGAGAGGAGACATAATAGAGGTGTACAAGATATTAAGAGGAATAGATAGAGTGGACAGCCAGCGCCTCTTCCCCAGGGCACCACTGCTCAATACAAGAGGACATGGCTTTAAGGTAAGGGGTGGGATGTTCAAGGGGGATATTAGAGGAAGGGTTTTTACTCAGAGAGTGGTTGGTGCGTGGAATGCACTGCCTGAGTCAGTGGTGGAGGTAGATACACTAGTGAAATTTAAGAGGTTACTAGACAGGTATACGGAGGAATTTAAGGTGGAGGGTTATATGGGAGGCAGGGTTTAAGAGTCGGCATAACATTGTGGGCTGAAGGGCCTGAACTGTAATGTACTATTCTATGTTCTATGTAAAACTAATGGCATTATGATCACATACTTTTTTCACCTGCCCTGTCTTATTCCCTAACCCTAACTCTAACCCTCTAACCCTAACTCTAACTCTAACAACTCTAACCCTGGGATCTGGGAGGCAACAGACCATCTGGGTTTCTCTTTCACGTCCACAGAATTTGCTTTCTGATCCTCTAATCATGGAATCCCCTGTCATTACGGACTCCTCTTCTCCTCATTCCCTTCGAAGCTGCAGAGCCAGACTCAGTGCCAGAGACCCAGCCGCTGCTCAACAGTATCCAAAGTGTTATACTTATTATTGTGGGAAACGGCCACAGGGGTACTCTGCACTGGCTGCCTATTCCCTTTCCCTCTCCTGACAGTCACCCAGGTACCTGCATCCTGCACCTGAGGGGTGACTACCTCCCTGTATCTCCTGTCTGTCACCTCCTCATTTTCCCGTGTGAGCTGAAGGTCATCCAGCTGCAGCTCCAGTTCTTTAACACAGTCTCTGAGGAGATGTAACTCGGTACACTCCATGCAGATGTCGTTATCAGTAAGACTGCAGGTCTCCCAGAGTTCCCACATCTCTACAAGCAACACACACTAACTCCGGACCCACTCTCAACAAAATGTTGAGGGTGAGGACCAGTTTAGCCAGATGGAGAAGGATGGTGATGGAGGAGGATTGGTTGGTTCTTTGTCAAGAAAGAAGTGCAGAGTTCTGATACCTCATTGATGGGAGATAGGAGACAGGAGAAGGGGTTATTAGCACAGGATGTGGAATTCTTGCCAAAGAGGTGGGCTTGGAGATTGTGGTGATTGAAGAAGAGCTCAATGCTGTGGTGGGCATGGAACTCATGGAGGTGCGTGCAAAGGGGTACAAAGGTGAGGCCCTCACTGAGGAAAAATCATTCTGCCTCAAAGAGGGGAAGGTTGGAGGAAATTGAGAAGACACGGCAAGGATCAGAGCTGGGATCAGAGAGGAGAAGAGAGCTGATGGTGTCACAGGAGAGACGAGGTTTGGAGTGATCAGGGAAGGTGGAGAGGTGAGAGACACGGGGTTGCAAAGTGGTCTGGAGACGGGCAATCTTCCAACCTTTGCTGGATGTGCGGAAGGCGAAGATCTGGCGGGTGAAGGCATAAGACCATAAGACATTGGAACATAATTAGGCCTTTGTCCCATCAAGTCTGCTCCACCATTCAATCATGGGCTGATCCAGTTCTTCCAGTCATCCCCACTCCCCTGTCTTCACCCCATCCCCTTTGATGCCCTGGCTAATGAAGAACCTATCTATCTCTGCCTTAAATATAACCAATGACTTGGTCTCCACAGCCGCTTGTGGCAAGAAATTCCACAGATTTACTGCCCTCTGACTAATTTCTCCGCATCTCAGTTCTAAATGGACGTCCTTCAAACCTGAAGTCGTGCCCTCTTGTCATAAAATCCCCTACCATGGGAATTAACTTTTTCATAGCTAACCTGTTCAGGCCTTTTAATGTTCAAAATTTTCTATGAGATCCCCCCTCATTCTCCTGAACTCCAGGGAATACAACCCAAGAGCTACCAGATGTTCCCTATTCAGTAACCCTTTCATTCCTGGAATCATTCTTGTGAATCTTCTCTGAACCTTCTCCAATGTCAGTATATCCTTTCTAAAATAAAGAGCCCAATACTGCATACAATACTCCAAGTGTGGTCTCATGAGTGCCTTAAAGAGCCTCAACATCACATCCCTCCTCTTATATCTGTACTGCTAGAAATGAACGCCAACATTGCAATTTCCTTCTTCACAACCGACTCAAACTGGAAGTTAACCTTTAGGGTATCTTGCACAAGGACTCCCAAGTCCCTTTGTACCTCTACAATAGGAATTCTCTCTCAATCTAACTAGTAGTCTGCCCATTTATTTCTTCCACTGAAGTGCATGACCATCACCTTCCAACATTGTATTTCATTTGCCACTTCTTTGCCCATTCCCCTAAACTATCTAAGTCTCTCTGCAGGCTCTCTGTTTCCTCAACACTACCTGCTCCTCCAACTATCTTTGTATCATCAGCAAATTTAGCCAAAAATCCATTAATCCCATTGTCCAAATCATCGACATACATCATAAAAGGCAGCGGTCTCAATACTGACCCCTGTGGAACTCCACTGACAACCGGAAGCCAGCCAGAACAGGATCCCTTTATTTCTGCTCTGTTTTCTGCCGACCAACCAATGCTCCACCCATGCTAGTAACTTCCCTGAAATTCCGTGGGCTTTTATTGTGCTAAGCAGCCTCATGTGCGGCACCTTGTCAAAGTCCTTCTGAAAATCCAAGTACACCACATCTACTGCAGCTCCTTTGTCGACCTGCTTGTAATTTCCTCAAAGAATTGCAGTAAGTTAGTCAGGGATTTCAGGAAACCATGCTGGCTTTGGCCTATCTTGTCATGTGCCTCCAGGTACTCTGTAATCTCATCCCTAACGGGCTAACAGGTCTATAGTTTCCTTTCAGCTGCCTCCCATCCTTCATAAATAGCGGAGTAACATTTGCAATTTTCCAGTCGTCCAGTATGATGCTAGAATCTATCAATTCTTGAAAGATCATCATTAATGCCTCCGCAAGCTGTCCATCTACTTCCTCTTTCAATCTTTTTATTAATATTTAGAATATTATGAATGAGATACAATTCAAATAATGGTAAGGGATTACAAATATATAGACTCCCATTATACATAAAGTAATCCATAAACAATGAATAGAGCATAAGTAAGTTTCCCAAAACATAAACCATATAGTATATATATGAACAAGGTAAGTTTAGATATTTCATAATATAAAGTGTAAAAAAGAGAAAAAAAAATCTATCTAAGAAAGTTAACTAATCTACTAATCTAGTATCAAGAAAAAGAAAAAAAAACAAAGAAGAAAAAAAAAATAAAAAAAACTTTTAAAAAGAGAAAAAAAAAGGGCTGTTCATAGTATCTCACGAGTATACATAAACATCAATGACGTCAACTCCGATCCTCTCAACATACATACGATTAAAGCTGAAAAAAAATAACAATAAGCCCGGCACAGGGCCATTACATCATATGAAAATATTGAATAAATGGTCTCCATATCTTTTCAAATTTAATAGAAGTATCAAATACAGCACTTCTAATTTTTTCTAAATTTAGACATAACATAGTTTGAGAAAGCCAATGAAATACCGTGGGAGGATTAATTTCCTTCCAATTCAACAAAATAGATCTTCTAGCCATCAAAGTGAGAAAAGCAATCATTCGACAGGCGGAAGGAGATAAGTGAAGTAAGTCCATCATCGGTAAACCAAAAATTGCGGTAATAGGATGGGGTTGTAAATCAATGTTCAATACCGCCGAAATAATATCAAAAATATCTTTCCAATATTTTCTCAAAAGTGGACATGACCAAAACATATGAGTTAAAGAAGCGATTTCTAAATGACATCTGTCACAAATAGGGTTTATATGAGAATAAAAATGAGCTAATTTATCCTTGGACATATGGGCCCTATGTACAACCTTAAATTGTAATAATGAATGTTTGGCACATATAGATGATGTATTAACTAATTTAAGAATTCTATCCCAATTCTCAATAGGAATAATAAGATTAAGTTCTCTTTCCCAATCATTTTTGGTCTTATCAAAGGGCACTGAACGTATCTTCATAATTATATTATAAAGTTTTGATATAAGCCCTTTTTGAAAAGGGTTTAATTCAAACAAACTTTCCAAAGTATCTGAAGACAGAGAATTTGGGAACGAAGGAAGTACCGTACTTAAAAAATGCCTAACCTGTAAGTATCTAAAAAAATGAGATCTAGGCAAATTATATTTATTAGCTAGTTGCTCAAAGGACATAAAACAGTTGTCCAAAAATAAGTCGGAAAATCTTAATAATCCCTTAGTTTTCCAAGCCAAAAAAGCATGATCTATAATTGAGGGATGGAAAAAACAATTAGATACAATAGGACTATTTAACATGAATTGAGTCAACCCGAAAAATTTCCGAAATTGAAACCATATACGTAAGGTATATTTAACTATCGGGTTGTCAATTCGCTTCGGCAATTTAGAAAGAGCAAAAGGGAGAGATGTCCCTAAGATAGAACCCAGAGCATAAGCAGAAACCGATTTGGTTTCCAAACTCACCCAATGAGGGCCAAAAGGACCATCCCATTCTTTCAACCAACATATCAAATATCTAATATTAACTGCCCAATAATAAAATCTGAAATTGGGTAATGCCAACCCACCATCCTTCTTTGTCTTCTGTAAGTATATTTTACCTAACCTGGGATTTTTATTCTGCCATATATATGAAGAAATTTTTGAATCAACATTAGTAAAAAAGGATTTCGGAATAAAAATTGGTACCGCTTGAAAAACATATAAAAATTTAGGTAAAATAACCATCTTAATAGCATTAATCCTACCTATCAGAGATAAAGATAATGGTGACCACTTAGTAAACAAACCTTTAATCTGATCAATTAAGGGTAAAAAATTAAACCGAAATAATTCTTTATGGTTTTTGGTAATTTTAATCCCTAAATAAGTAAAAGAATCGTTAGCTAATTTAAAAGGTAAAATACCATAATTTGGGACCTGTCTATTCAAAGGAAACAATTCACTCTTATTAAGATTTAACTTATACCCAGAAAACTCACTAAATTGAGCCAACAATGATAAGACTGCTGGAATAGATTTCTCAGGATTAGAGATGAATAATAATAAATCGTCTGCATATAAAGATACCTTATGAATATCTGTTCCACGATTAATACCCAAAATATCCTGTGATTCTCTGATGGCAATTGCCAAAGGTTCTAAGGCGATGTTAAATAGTAATGGACTAAGAGGACAACCTTGTCTAGTGCCCCGAAATAAAGGAAAAAATGGAGATCTTTGATTATTAGTAAACACCGAGGCTACTGGAGTTTGATATATCAGTTTAATCCAAGAAATGAAGGTCGGACTAAAATTAAACTTCTCCAACACATAAAATAAGTAGGGCCATTCAACTCTATCAAATGCTTTTTCCGCATCTAATGATATAACACATTCTGAAGTATTATGTGAAGGAGTATAAACAATATTCAATAATCTCCTAACATTGAAAAAAGAATAGCGATTTTTAATAAAACCGGTTTGGTCTTCCGAAATAATTTGGGGTAATACCTTCTCCAGCCTAGAAGCCAGCAACTTGGAAAAAATCTTAGAATCCACATTCAATAAAGATATTGGTCTGTAGGATGCACAATCAGTAGGGTCTTTATCTTTCTTCAGTATTAAAGAAATGGAAGCTCTATAAAAAGATTGTGGCAACTTCCCCAATCTAATTGCTTCTTCAAACACCTTGCATAGCCAAGGAGATAGAGTATCAGAAAAACATTTAAAAAATTCTACTGTATACCCATCTGGACCTGGTGCTTTCCCAGAGTTCATTGAGGAAATAACCCCTTTAATTTCCGCATCCGTAAACGGAGTATCTATTACTAAAATATCATCAGATGATAGTTTTGGAAAATTCAATTTCCCGAGAAAATCACACATGGTATTATGATCCTGAGGGAATTCAGATTTATACAGGGAGGTATAAAAGTCTTGAAAAGACTTATTTATGTCATCATGGTTAACTGTCAAATCCCCATTCTGCTGTCGAACCTTAGTAATCTGGCGTTTAACTGAAACATTCTTCAGCTGACTAGCTAACAATTTTCCTGATTTATCACTATGTATATAGAAATCAGATTTGGTTTTCATTAATTGATTTTCTATCGGAGATGTAAGTAATAAACTATGTTCCATTTGAAGTTCAACCCTTTGTTTATAAAGTTCCATACTAGGAGTAGTCGAATATTTCTTGTCAATCTCTTTAATTTTATCAACCAGTAAAAAAGTTTCCTTCTTAATGCGTTTTCTCAGACCAGCAGAATACGAGATAATCTGTCCACGTATATACGCTTTTAAAGTGTCCCAAAGTGTTCCGCATGTGATATCCTCCGTGGAATTAGTTGAAAAGAAGAAATCAATCTGTTCCTTCATAAATTTAATAAAGTCCGGTTCTTGCAATAAGGTAGAGTCAAATCGCCATTGTCTAGCATTTAAAGCTGTATCCGTAAAATTAATAGAAAGTTTTAATGGAGCATGGTCAGAAATAGCTATAATATCATAATTACAACCAATTACCGATGGAATAAAACAAGAGTCAATAAAAAAATAATCAATTCTCGAATAGGAGTGATAAACATGTGAGAAAAAAGAAAACTCTTTGTCATTAGGATGACGAAATCTCCAAATATCAAAAACTCCATTATCAGTCAAAAAGGAGTTAATACAAGTGGCCGACTTATTGGGTAGAGTCTGAATAGTTGTAGATTTGTCCATCAAAGGAATTAAACAACAATTAAAGTCACCACCCATTATTAATTTATATTCATTTAAGTTAGGTAAAGAAGTAAATAAGGACTTAAAAAAGTCAGGACAATCCACATTCGGGGCATAAACATTAACCATAGCAACCTTTTTATTACCGAGTAAACCCGTAATTAACAAAAATCTACCATTCGGATCCGAAAGGATATCGTGTTGAACAAATGTAATAGAGGAGTCAATAAAAATTGAAACTCCCTTAACTTTGACATTCGAATTCGAATGATATTGTTGACCCCGCCAAGACCTAAAAAAGCGATATCTGTCCTCCTTCCTCACATGAGTTTCTTGTACAAAAATAATATGAGCATTAAGTCTTTGGAATACTTTGAAAATCTTCTTTCGTTTAATCGGATGGTTTAATCCATTAGTATTCCAAGACACAAAGTTAATGGTTTGAACCATGTTTCTAAAGTCATCCCTTTGGTATATAAAGGGTTAACCATGTTATAAACTCATGCATCCGGAAGAGGGACAAAAATAAAGAGCGGACCCGGAAGTGACGACATCGTAGACATATTTGTAGTTCATGAACAGCCCAAGTAAAAAAACTAAAACAAATTGATAAGAAAAAAATTAAAAAAGAAAACAGACCAACCCCCACCCCCGTATGAAAAAGAAAAAAAGCCAAAATATGGCTAGAAAAAAGAAAAAATGAAACTAACTCTACCCCCATATCAGCGGCAGACCACTCCGTGTTTAACGGATATATATAAAAAACCACCCGAACTTTAAGAATTATGATTACAGTACTAAAAACTGCGCTTCTTAATATGCTGAGTTGTAAAGAAAAAGGGAATAAAATCATTAAAAGTTTTTAAATCGGGTTATAACCCAAACAAATCAAGAAGTATTTAAACTATGATAAGCGATGCATTATAGGAAGAAGACGAAAAAAGAAACAATAACGCCATCTTAAACTAAACCAATACTTTACAAAAAACCATTATCTTGATATTAAACAAAAAATTCACTTCAAAAGGTTAAAAATATACCTTCAAGGGAACAAAAATAGTAGACAAAAATATAGTATAATAGTTAAAGTGTATAAGTGTGGTGAACTAGATATACCTGTCTGACTGCTCCTGTGGCTCCTCCCAAGACCCTGCTGACTACCCCTGTGGCTCCTCCCACAGACCCCTGTATAAAGGCGACGGTGGCCTGCTGCTCTCCCTCATTTCCCCAGGATGTAGTGTTGTTCTTCAGTCAATAAAAGCCGATATCTCACTACCTAAGTCTCGGCGTGAGTTATTGATGGTGCATCAATAAGACAGAGCGATTAATATAACGAAAACACACTTTAACTTAAATATGAAGTATAGGATAAACCTACACCAATAACCAGAGACTAACCCTGGTTTAAAAAATCAAAAACCATCTTTCACGATCAGAATCACTCATTTACTGGAGAGTAGTAACTGTATCAGTAGGGAAGTTCTCTTCCAAATACTTTTTCGCTTCAAAGGTAGACAAAAATACTTTACGCGGAGCATTCGGGGGGGAGATCCTGAGCTTCGCCGGGTATAAGAGCGCAGGTTTTAGATTTTTCTCATAACATTCAGACATCAGAGGTTTAAAAAGCAGCCTTTTTCTCATGATTTCTGGGCTGAAATCCTGGACCAAGTGAAAACAATAATCACGAAATTTAATCATCCCAGCCCTTCGAGCTTCACGAATGAGTTGTTCTTTATCGTGTACGTAATGAAATCGGACGATTACCACCGGGGGCTTATCTGAAACCGTCGGTGATCGACTCCAAATTCTATGTGCTCGGTCAAGTAGCGGAGGGTTTACTGGAAAAACCGACGGAAACGCATCTTTTAGAAATTGAGCAAAGTATTTCGAAGGATCGCCTTGTTCTATGCCGTCTGGGAGACCAAGTATGCGTAGGTTCTGTCTTCTGGACCGATTCTCCAAATCGACACTCTTGGCTTTAAGTGTCTCCACCAATTTAATAGTCGAAATTAAATCCTGTTGCAATTTTTCAATTGTCAAATCTCGTTTCCGCGCTTCCTCTTGCAGCAATGTGATAAGCGCTTGCTGCTGGTTAATTACTGAATCCGTCTTAACCATATAATCTTGAAAAGCCTTTATATCTCGTTGAAAAGCCTGACGTTGTTCCTCAAATTTTTTATCCAAAAGCTCCATAAGCAGTTCATAAGTTAACTCAGTGCGTTGAGGTTGAGCTGGCTTCTTTCCATTACCGTTCGGGTTTCGCCCTGGTTCTCGTCCTTTGGATCTAAGAGCCATTTCTGTTTGCATATCTTCCAAAATTCACGATAAAATCTTAACAATAAGCCCGAGAAAGTAGCAAAAGTCTTTTGGTGTAGGTAACAATAAGTTGAATAAGGGTGATCAAAGGTTAAAATAAGTAAAGATTATGGAGCGGATCTGAAACAGTACTCACTCCATGAGCGTCTCCCGCTGACTCCGTCCATCTACTTCCTTCAGAAACCAAGGGTGCATTCCATTAGGTCCAGGAGATTTATCCACTCTCAGGCCATTAAGCTTCTCAGTCATAATTTTCACTACACAAACTTCTCTTCCCTAACACTCTTGAATGTCCGGCATACTGCAGACATCTTCCACTGTGAAGAGTGAAGCAAAATACGCTGCCTATCCCTCCCTGTCTTATACCCCAAATCTGTCTTTTTGAAGGAAAATGCAAAGATAATAACAATTCAGCCCTTGCTGGAATAACAGAAAATTTCCAAACTTCTCACATAACAGCTTGCACGATTCTCACACATCTTCTCTGCAGCTACTTTACCTGTGGTGTTACATGCAGCAAGTGCTACAGTGGTGTAGTGGTTAGCATGATGCCATTACAGCATGAGGCGTTCCAGCATTTGGAGTTCAATTCCTGTGCTGTTCTGTAAGGAGTCTTTGTTCATCCTCCCTGTGGAATGCGTGGGTTTTCTCCAGTTCCTCCGATTTCCTCCCACAGTCCAAAGACCCACCAGGTAGTTTAACTGGTCATTGTAAATTGTCTTGTGATTAAGTTATGACTAATCTGGTTTTTGGGGGGTTGCTGGGGTGATGTACCTCAAAGGGCCGGAACAGCCTACCCCGCACCGTATCACTGAATAACTAAATGGGCTTGAAAGTTAATATAAACTGAGCATCAGCAAAGTAAAAATGTACTTTGATCTTTGAATTTTATCAGACTATTGACAATTCCTTGTTCCCAGTCAGTTTATCTTCACCATAGATGTGCAGTCCATCTGCACTGGTGTCTCAGATCAGGAGGGTCTGATGATCAGATTCATCCTAACATTGAACACTTTCTCCTTCAGCTGCATTCTCCAGATCAAAGGCCTCGTTATGGACACTCACTTGGGCCAAAACATTCATCATCCTGTAATGTTTGGAACATCAGTATCTCATCCCACAACACCTTCTCTGGTACATTGACAAATCTGTTGGTGCTGCTTCCTGCACTTAGTCAACTCAGAAGTTCCATCACTTTTGTTGCTAATTTCCACATTCCCTTCATCTTCCCTTGGTCCATCTCTGTCTCTTCTCTTATCTTCCTGGATCTCTCCATCACAGTTCAGGGGATACACTGATCACCGCTATCCATTACAAGCCAAGATTCTAACACCCATCTTGTCTGTACTTTCCTTCACCCTTCTTGTTGTGAGTGACTCCATTCCATTCTCCCAGTTTCTCCAAGGCATTGCATTTGCTGTAGTGATGATCATTCTGCAGTTGCCTCAGAAAGGTCTTCCTTCCTCCCAAACAGTGGCTTCTCCTCAACAGGTAAGGCCCTTGACTGAATCACACACATCTGTTTTCAGCCTGTTCTCCTCCTGGACAGAGCATTAACAAAGGTCCCCTGGTCCTCACCTTCTCCTCCATCAGCCTTTACGAGTTTATCCCTCACAATTGATGCCAGGATTTCAGCAGAACCATACTCCCATCCCATCTCATTTCAGATTTTCAAAGGGATCACTCCCTTTGTGATTCCCTGGTCCACTCTTCCACCCCAATCAACACTTCCGTATCATAAGGTGCTTCCCCATACAACCACAGGAGATGCAATGCCCAAAATGAAACACACATGATGCTAGGAACACTGAACAGTTACTGATGATGGTTTGCAGACAGCAAACAGCGACTTTCTCTTTCCTCAGATAATGCCTTGATTATCAGAGATTTTTCTGGAATTTCCTGTTTATCTTTCAGATTTTCAGCATCTGCATTTTTCAAATGTAACACCTGTCCTTTAACCTCTCGCCTTCCCAGCACCCACGTAACCAAACTGTCTTTCCAGGTGAAGCAGTGACTAACTTGCACTTCCTGCAAATTCATGTCCTGCATTCGGAGTTCACAATGTGATCACAGTTAGTCATTGTCAGAGAGAGACACAGCATTGACCTTCAGACCACCAAGTCTCCACCAACAACCCACCACCCATTTACACCAATTCCACATTCATCTCATTGATTGTTCATCTCAACGTCCCATCAACTCTTCCAAATCCCAGCACTCAACTACACACTGGGGGCAATTCACAGGAGTCAAGTGTATTTGTATCATCCCTCTCACCATTCCTTTCGTTCACCGTCATTACCAGGGAGATGAGTGTATATTTCATTGTAATGGCAGAACCGAAAATAAATCTAATTGGACCATTTCTTTGATCTTCACTTTTCATTTCCCAGTTTCTGCACACAAGGATGTACATTGACCTTCTCTCATCCTTTTCTCTTCACACGTTTATAGCAGCTTTTACACTCCGTTTATGTAACCCGCAAGCTCGATCTTGTGCTATTTCCCCCTTCCCATTGTATTTTCCCCCTCAGTTGCTAAAACCACCCCCAATCCTCAGGTTTGCTATTTTTTCCTGCTTTTTTATGTTTCCCGCCATTGGATCGACCACAGAAGATGGCGTTAGCAAGCAACGTGACCAACAGCAACGTCCTTCAAATGGTTCACAAAACTAATTCTTTTACTCCTTCTCCTTTCAAATATAATTCTACTAAACTGCATGGGATTGGAACCTGTGATTTACATTTTGATGGTGAGTTTTTGGGCCGATTGTGTGATCTGGCATTTTGCAGTCTCTGAGGGAGTTTGATGAGGTTTGGACTGGAGTGTGCAGCCTGAGGCCAAGATGAAAGCATCTAGTAAGATTGAAATCAACGAAGACGAGAGCGAAAGGCGAGCAGGTGTTCAGAACGTTTGACCGGCCTTCCTCTCCCTCTCGCTCACTGCTGCTGGAGGAAGGTGCCAGAGTCTTTGACCCTGGACAAGGTTTGATCTGCACAGTTTGTGGGCTGGACTTGTTTAGAATCTGCAGTTCATGTTATGTGGGTTTCTGTTTCTGGTTGCTCTCATTTCATTGCTATTTTTTCCCATTTTGATCGGAGCAGCTCTGCTGTCTGCAGTCAATGAACAACACTGCACTGAATTGAACTGAACTGAACTAAACGGAACATTCCTGGACTGTTACTGGGCTCTGTGGTTGGATGTTTAATGTTCTGTGTGTTGTTCGCTCGTTTTTTGCCATTTGGGTGTTTGATGTTTTCTCTGAATGGGTTCCATGGTGTTTCTTTGTTTCCTGGTTGGCTGTGGGAAGATGAATCTCAGGGTTGTGTACTGCATAAATACTTTGATAATAACTGTACTTTGAGCATTGAACTTTATTCTCTAAATTCTTTTGGAATCCATTCATTCTTTGTCTCAATTCCTTACCTTGTGCATTGAACACAGAGGTGGGAATGGCAGCTGGAAAAGGCCAGTGACAGACAACATCCAGTTACTGAACAGGAGGTGAAGCCTCCTACTGATCCAAGGGCAAAGTTTCCAGGGTCTGGAGGTTCCATGGACCAAGACCTGAGTCACTGAACCCATTCCCCACTGCATGTCAGGACTAATCAGAAGAGGACACACATACTGTTGTGCAGTCTCTGTCCTAATGGGCACTAAAGGTAAAATAAAAATTCAATCATTCACAATCAAACATTCAGATATTCCAGTGGTTTGGGATCTGGTTCACCTGGTAACAATTCCCACACTATCCCCGAGGCTCTCCAGGTTTCACTCTCCCCTGACACATCAGATTCTGTGGAGAATTTATAATACCGTGAAACACCTCAACCAAAAAGTCTGTTGGGGCATTAACACTGAATCACACCTGATAGTCCTGAAGGTCTGGTAGTCTCCCCCTCCACCATCAGATTTATCACTCTGTACTGCAATGAACTGCTGCCACAAAACAACAAATTTCACCACATATACTGGTGATATTAAACCTGATTCTGATTCTGACAGTCCAGCACCAATGTCCCGAGTGTGTCTGATTGTCAGAGTTTGACTGGACATCTTTCGTACAAAATTAAAAAGAATTGAATTGAATTGACTTTATTACTTACATCCTTCATATACATCAGGAGTAAAAATCTTTCTGTTACGTCTCCATCTAAATGTGCAATGTGCAATTTATAGTAATTTGTAATAAATAGTATGTACAACAGGGCAGTCAATATAACATAGAAATACAACTGTGTCAGCATGAACTAATCAGTCTGATGGCCTGGTGGAAGAAGCTATCGGTCTCAAGATGGCACTCATGGAGTAAACCGCTTCTAGGCTTTGCTCCAAACCTTTTACGTCTTTTTAACCTACAAACACCCCTTAAAGGATCTTCTTATACTTATTCTAAAGGGGTCTAAACATACAGAATTTTTCTTTTTAACTATTTGAATTATTTTCAACTTGCTGAAATGTCTAGAGCAAAAGAATCAAAACAGACGAAAGAACCGATAACTTTAGAAACAATTGTGAAGCTTATAGAAGACAAATTTGAAGAACTGGAGAGAAAAATAACCGTAAAGTTTTTTCGGTTTGATGAACGTTTGAAATTAGTTGAAGAAAAGCTCCAGACACTTTCATTGGAATCACAAAAACAACAAGCAAGTATTTTGATTCTTGAAGAAGCCGCTCGCAAGAAAGATCGTATAATTGAAAAAATACAAGAAGAGCAAACTTCGACTTCTCAACAGATGGATCGTTATAAAGTTAAAATTACTGATTTGGAAAATCGCTCTCGAAGACAAAATCTTCGATTAATTGGGATTCCGGAAAAATTTGAGAGCGGTGATCTTACCGTTTTCTTCTCTAAATTTCTAATGGATGTCTTGGGTCCAGAGGTACTGGACTCTCCCCCGGTAATCGATTGGGCACACCGTGTTTCCCGTTTTCGGTCTGATTCAAGTTTGAAACCACGACATGTAATTCTTCGGATCCATTACCCTCATACCAAAGAACGGTTGATTCGGGCGGCTCGAAAAAAGGGTATGATTTGCTATCAAGAGTTTAAATTTCGCATTCTGGAAGACTATAGCCCTGAAGTTTTAAGGGCTAGAATGGCTTTTAGATCGGTTATGTCGAAATTTCACCAGAAAGGCTGCAAGCAAGCGCTGTTATTTCCAGCACACTTGAGAGTCACTCTTGAGGACGGAACTTTTCGGCTGTTTAAATCTCCAGCGGATGCTCAAAGTTTTCTGGAACAATGACATTCTATCGGGCTGGCTAATGTAATTTAGCCTATAGATTTGGATCTGTTACAGAATGATGTTTGGGTTTTTTTTGGGTATGGCTTACATGTATTTATTATATATGGTTAAAGCTTTTTTTGCTCGGTTTATTTTGACTTTATTATTTTTCCATATTACTAATCTATTAGCGTTGAAAATAACTTATTAGGGTTTTTTTTTCTCCTTTTTGCTTTTCTTTTTAAGCTGATATATGCTTTTTTATACTCTTAACATTTAAATATTAAGATTTAAAAAAAAATAAAATGCTGTTTCTTCTTCCCGACAGACTTTAGTGCTTGGAACGTCATATCTGTTTTGATGTGTTTGAAAGTTCTAAACTTTCATTTAAAATACCAATCCAGTATTAGTCATTTATGGGTTTTATCGTTTTAATTCTTTTTTAACCCTTTTGTTTATATACATTTATAATACTAATTTTATATTTTAACTTTTGTTATACCAACCCTCTCTTATAATGTGGGTTGTTTGTATTTTTTTTAACTTTGTTTTGTCTGAGTTGCCGTCTTGAGACACGGGGGTAATTTTAGTATTAGATTGCTTGCTTGCCTCTTTTTTGGCTTTTTTCCTGGGGTTTTGAGGGTGGAGGGAGGGGGATTTTTCTTTTTTCTTTTCTTTTTGCCTGCTTTCTGCTTAGTTTTATTTCATGGGCTTATATGAAACTACAAAAATGGTCGCAGTGCCGTGACTTCCGGTTTCTCCTTGAACTTACTTCCTTCTTCCGGGTTCATGAGTTCACTTTTTTTTCAAACTTATGTGTTAATTGTAATAAATATTGTCAATATGGATAGGACTATTAACTTTGTTTCTTGGAATACTAATGGTTTAAATCATCCGATCAAACGGAAAAAAACATTCAAAGTATTCCATAGAATGAATGCTAATGTTATTTTTGTACAAGAGACTCATGTAAGGAAGGTGGATAGTCAGCGGTTGTTTAGGTTTTGGAAGGGCCAACAGTATCACTCAAATTCGCAAGCCAAAGTAAGAGGTGTTTCTATTTTTATAGATTCATCAACTTCTTTTATACATCATGAAACAATTTCAGATCCGCAAGGTAGATTTTTGCTTATTACTGGTCTACTTTTTAATCAAAAAGTTGTTTTAGTTAATGTTTATGCTCCAAATACTGATTGTCCTGATTTTTTTAAATGTTTATTTACATCCTTTCCTAATTTGAATCAATACAGATTGATAATGGGTGGGGATTTTAACTGTTGTTTAAACCCTTTGATGGATAGATCCAAGCCCACCCAAACTCTTCCGAATAAATCGGCTTCTCTCATTAACTCTTTTATGATTGATTCAGCTATTTGTGAAATTTGGCTTTTTTAACGCCAAAGAATTTTCATACTTTTCCCATGTTTACCATAATTACTCAAGAATTGATTACTTTTTCATTGATCACCATTTACTTACAGATGTTATGGATTGTAAATATGACTCTATTACCATATCTGATCATGCACCTTTGAAGTTATCTATTAAGATGACGGATTCATATATTAATACTAAAGGTTGGAGGTTTAATCCTGTTTTATTGCAGGATCCTGACTTTGTCAACTTTATTAAACAGCAAATTGATTTGTTTTTCTCAACAAATTTTACAGCAGAGATCTCTAGTGGAACTTTGTGGGATACTTTTAAGGCATATATTCGTGGACAGATTATTTCATATTCTGCTGGAGTTAGGAAACGAACTAATTCTAAAATATTAACACTAGTTGATAAAATCAAAGCAATTGACAAGATTTATTCAATGACCCCTAGCAAAGAACTTTATAAAGAAAGAGTGGAACTTCAAATGGAGCATAGCTTACTATTATCCTCCTCGATTGAAAGTCAGTTAATTAAATCAAAAGCCCAATTCTATATATATGGAGATAAGTCTGGTAAATTACTAGCTAACCAATTGAAAATTGTTTCGGATAAATGACAGATTACTAGGATTCGTAAACAAGATGGTACTTTGACGATCGATCACAAAGAGATAAATAAAGCCTTTCAAAATTTTTATAATTCCTTATATCAATCAGAATGTACTAAGGACTCTTCTATAATAAATGAATTTTTAAGGAAATTGAATATTCCAAAAGTAACTGTTGAGGATAGTGTATTTTTGGACACACCTATTACGGAGTCTGAAATAGAAAAGGCTATTTTTTCAATGAATTCGGGTAAAGCTTCTGGTCCAGATGGTTTTTCTACAGAATTTTTCAAATCTTTTTCTTCCATACTTTCTCCTTGGCTTTGTAAAATTTTTAAAGATGCATTAAGTATAGGTAAACTACCACAATCTTTTTATGAAGCTTCTATTTCTTTAATTCTTAAAAAAGATAAAGACCCTACTGAATGCGCATCCTATCGGCCTATATCCTTGTTGAATCCGGATTTTAAGATTTTTAGTAAAATTTTGGCTATTAGATTAGAAAATATATTACCTCAAATTATTTCTGAAGATCAGACTGGATTTATTAAAAATCGCTATTCATCTTTTAATATTAGAAAATTAATTATTATTTATACCTCTTCATCTAAAATACCAGAATGTGTCATTTCTTTAGATGCCGAAAAAGCATTTGATAGAGTCGAATGGCCATATTTATTTAATACAATGCAACATTTTAATTTTAGTTCAAAATTTATTTCATGGATTAAATTAATATACCATAAACCCCTAGCTTTGGTTTTTACCAATAATCAAAGGTCCCCTTTTTTTCAGCTATTTTGTGGTACAAGGCAAGGTTGTCCTTTAAGTCCTTTATTATTTGACATTGCTTTAGAACCCTTGGCTATAGCTATTCGTGAATCACCCAATATTTTTGGTATTACCCGTGGGGAGACAACGTATAAGGTATCATTATATGCGGATGACTTGTTATTATATATATCTGACCCTGAAAGATCTATTCCTGCTATTTCTTCTTTGCTCGCTCAATTTAGTAACTTTTCTGGTTATAAATTGAATTTTAATAAGAGTGAACTATTTTCATTAAATATGCATGTTCCAATTTATAATCATGTACCATATAGAATTGTTACAGATTATTTTACTTATTTAGGTATTAAAATTACTAAAAAACATAAAGATTTATTTAAAATTAATTTTCTACCTTTAATCGATCAAATTAAGCAACTGGTTAATAGGTGGTCTCCATTATCTTTGTCTTTGGTAGGCAGAGTTAATGCCATTAAGATGATGATACTACCTAAATTTTTATATTTATTTCAAGCATTACCAATTTTTATTCCTAAATCTTTTTTTGATATGGTTGACTCTAAAATATCTTCTTATTTGTGGCAGAACAAAAATCCTAGACTAGGCAAAAAATATTTACAGAAGCCTAAGAAGGAGGGCGGCTTGGCTCTACCAAACTTAAGATTTTACTATTGGGCAGTTAATATACGGTATTTAATATTCTGGACACAAGAATTGACTACAGCTGCTTGCCCACAATGGGTAAATTTGGAATGTAAATCTGTGCAAGATTTTTCACTGATCTCAATCTTAGGATCTTCACTTCCTTTTTCATTATTCAAAATGAATAAACAGATAACTAATCCTATAGTCAAGTATACATTACGAATTTGGTTTCAATTTCGTAAATTTTTTGGCTTGAATAAGTTTATGCTGTCATGTCCTATAATATCTAACTACTTTTTTCGGCCTTCATCTATAGATCAAGCTTTTCTTTTATGGAAAACAAAAGGTATAACATGTTTTCGTGATCTGTTTTTGGATGATAACATTATGTCCTTTGAACAGCTATCTAATAAATACAATTTACCTAAAACCCATTTTTTTAGATATTTGCAAGTCAGAAATTTTCTGTATAATGAATTAAAGTCTTTTTCGAAAGAATGTCCATTGGACATTACAGAAAGAATTTTAGCCCTCAATCCTTGTCAAAAGGGTTTAGTAGCTATCATTTATAAGATGATTATGAGTGTACAGCCAGATGTATCAGGAAAAATTAAGAAGGAATGGCAAGAAGAATTGCATTGTCCTATATCTACTGAGGAATGGGAAATTTTTTTATCATTGGTAAATTTGTCCTCTATTTGTGCTAAACATGCCCTAATACAATTTAAGGTTGTACATAGAGCTCACATGTCTAAAGATAAACTTGCTCGATTTTATTCTTATGTTAATTCAACCTGTGACAGATGTCATTCTGATGTTGCTTCATTGACTCATATGTTTTGGTCTTGTCCTTGCTTACAAAATTATTGGAAAGATATTTTTAATATTATCTCAAGAGTTTTAAATATCAATCTCCAACCGCATCCTTTTACTGCAATTTTTGGTTTACCAATGATAGATAATAATCCTCTACATAGCATCATCCAGAGACAGAGAAGCAGTTTCAGCGACAGGTTGCTATCGATGCAATGCTCCTCAGACAGGATGAAGAGATCAATACTCCCCAATGCCATTCGGCTTTACAATTCAACCGCCAGGAGTAAGATATGTTAAAGTACCGTATTTAGTAAACTACTTAAGAACTTTTTAAAAGCTATTATTAATGCTTTTTGAGAGAGTGATTTTAGATGCATATCATATTTTTACTGAGTTAAGTATTGTATGTAATTAGTTTTGCTACAATGAGTGTATGGGACATTGGAAAAAATGTTGAATTTCCCCATGGGGATGAATAAAGTATCTATCTATCTAATCGTCTATCCGCTTCATCTCAATGAATGATTGCATTTGTTACATTAATGGCTAGAAGATCTATTTTACTGAATTGGAAAGAAATTAACCCTCCAACTGTATTTCAGTGGTTTTCTCAAACTATTTCTTGTCTGAGTTTAGAAAAAATTAGAAGTGTGGTTTTTGATTCTTCAGTTAAATTTGAGGAAACTTGGAGACCATTTATTCAACATTTTCATATGAGTTAAATGGTCTGATCCTAAACCTTACTGTTATTATCCTTAATTATTTGGATGGAGGTTCGGAGTTATCGGCACTACTGTATGTATTTAACATTATGCAATTGCCCATGTTGGTTAGTTTTTTTTAAAGTTTTCTTTTAGTTTTTGTTGGGTTTTTTTTTCTCTTTTTCGATTATTTTACATTAATACTATGAGTCTGGGAGGCCTTATATATTGATTATTACATATCTGATTGTTTATTTAAACTATTAATTATGTACTCTCAAACGTTTTGTATTCATATTTCACTAATGTTTTTCTTAAAATTAATAAAAAGATTTAAAAAGAAAGAAAAAGAAGCTGTCCTGGAGCCTGTTGGTCCTGGCTTTTAGGCTGTGGTACTGTTTCCTGGATGGTTGCAGCTGGTAGAGTTTGTGGTTGGGATGAATCGGGTCGCCAATGATCCTTTGGGGCCTTTTTACACACCTGTCTCTGTAAATGTCCTGAACAGTGGGAAGTTCACATCTACAGATGTGCTGGGCTGTCTGTACCACTCTCTGCAGAGACCTGAGATTGAGGGAAATATAGTTCTCATACCAGGCAGTAATGCAGCCAGTCAGGATGCTCTCAATTGTGCCCCTGTCGAAAGATCTTAAGATGTATCTTAGGATTTGGGGACCCATACCAAACTTCCTCAACAGTCTGAGGTGCTTTTTTAACCACACAGCTGGTATGTACAGACCACGAGAGATCCTTGGTGATGTGTAGCTGTTCACCCCCTCAATCCCAGATCCATTCAATAGGGGAGGGGTTTAGACTTTTTCTTAGTCTAAATATATAATGATCTATAAATGTATGAATTAGGACTACATTCTGTTCTATTCATGAGACTTGCTTACAGTATGTCAGTTCCTTGCTCCAAAACATTCAGTCAGTGGTGAGTTTTAAAGGATATTGTACTGGACTGGTGGTGGGACAGAGGTCTTTTCCTGCTTTGCAGTGGTGGGAATGAGCTTCAGAGCCTTTTCCCCACCCACACCTACACAACCCCCCCCCCCACACACACCTATACCCCCCACACACATATACACACACACACACCTACCTACACACACACACACACTGACAGTACTGTGTAAAAGTCTCAGACACATATCTATTCTAGGGTGCCTCAGAGTTTTGCACAGTACTGTATTTGTCAACGAGGAGCAAAGAGTGAGTTTTTAAATCTGGTGGCATTAAAGGATGTTGGGAATGGTGAGGGTAGAGCACCACAGGAAGGGTATGGAACAGGTGGCAGAGAAAGCCTGCCAGGGGCAGGGATGGCACAGTTACATACGTACCCAGCCCTCAGACACCAGGCAAGGGCATTTCATTCCAAACAATTGGTTCACTGATCGTTACAGAATATCTCTCAGGGGCTTCCACTCCCTTCCCTCTTCCTGCCCCCATCCCACTCTCAGTCAGCAAAAGAGACCCATATCAGAATCAGGTTTATCATCACTCACAAACGTCACAAAATTAGTTTTTGTTTTCATCAGTAGTACAACACAATACATATCACTCCAGGACTGTACAAAATTCAAAGGCATTCTAGTGATATAAATATGCCTGAGGCTTCTGCACAGTACGGTACATAAAAATCAAAATGAAACTTCTGGGAATTCCATCATCAAGGACACCGACTGTCCCAGCCAAGCCCTCATCAGGGAGGAGGTACAGGAGCCCAGAGACCGACACCTCAATGTTCAACAACAGTTTCTGAACTTTGTTTACGTTCCTCACTCCCTCTGGAAAGCAGCCAGCAAAACCAAAGACTCACCTACCCCAGATACTCTCTCCTCTCCCCTCTCCCATTGGGCAGTAGATACAAAAGCCTGAAAGCACATCCCACCGGGCTCAAAAAAACTTCCACCCTCATTAATAAGCAAACGCTTTGAGCGGCTGGTCAAGGACGACATCTGCAGGATGCTACCACCCACACTGGACCCCCTACAATTCACCCACCGACACAACTGATCAACAGACGACGCAATAGCTACAGCTTTACACACTGTCCTTACACATCTGGAGAAGAGGGATGCTTATGTGAGAATGCTGTTCTTGGACTACAGTTCAGCGTTCAACACCATAATTCCCTCCAGGCTCAACAAGAAGCTCAGAGACCTCGGCCTTCACCCTGCCTCGTGTAGCTGGATCCCGGACTTCCTGTCAGATCGCCAGCAGGTGGTAAGAGTGGGCTCCCTCACCTCTGCCCCTTTGACACTCAACATAGGAGCCCTCAGGTCTGTGTACTAAGCCCCCTCCTTTACTCTCTGTATACCCATGAAAGTGTCCGCACGCACATCTCCAATCTGCTAATTAAATTTGCTGACGATACCACACTGATTGGCCTAATCTCAAATAATAATGAGGCAGCCTACAGAGAAGAAGCCATCACCCTGACACAGTGGTGTCAAGAAAACAACCTCTCCCTCCATGTCACAAAAACAAAGGAGCTGGTTGTGGATCACAGGAGGAATGGAGACAGGCTAACCCATATTGACATCAATGGATTTGGGGTTGAGAGGGTGAACAGCTTAAGTTTCTTGGATCCACATCACTGAGGATCTCACGTGGTCTATACATACAGGTTGTGGGATTTTAAAAAAAAAAGCACAACAGTGCCTCTTTCACCTAAGATAGTTGAGGAAGTTTGCTATGGTACCCCAAATCCTAAGAAATTTCTACAGAGGCACAATTGAGAGCATCCTGACTGGCTGCATCTCTGCCTGGTTTAGGAACTGTACCTCCCTCAATCGCAGGACTCTGCAGAGAGTGGTGCGGACAGCCCAGTGCATCTGTAGATGTGAACATCCCAGTATTCAGGACACTTACAGTGAAAGGTGCGTAAAAAGGGCCCGAGGGATCATTGGAGACCCGAATCACCCCAAACACAAACTATTCCAGCTGCTACCATCCAGGAAACGGCACCACAGCATTAAAGCCAGGACCAACAGGCTCCGGGACAGCTTCTTCCTCCGGGATATCAGTCTGATTAATTCATGCTGATACAGTTGTATTTCTATGTTATATTGACTGAACTGTTGTACATACTGCTTATTATAAATTACTATAAATTGCACACTTTGATGGAGACGAAACATAAAGATTTTTACTCCTCACGTATATGAAGGATGTAAGTAATAAAGTCAATTCAATTTACCCACTGGTTTGAGATGATTGAAACAAAAACTTCACACCATTTTAAAAGTTTCTTCCCCCAGTAGTTAATCTGATGAATCATTTAAATTAGCCCCACCTCCATCTATTACCTCACTACTGTACTGTAAATACTTTGAACCACGTTTTTGAATGCTGTTTACTTTGTGAATAGATGATGGTATTTGTGTATTTATACACATTTTCTTTTGTATCTGTACCTTAACTTCTAAATTTATTTTATATAATTCTTTATCGTTATTAAACATTTCATTGCATGTCATGCCAGCACACAACAGCAAATTCCTAGCAACACACACAAAACAATGGAGGAACTCAGCAGGTCAGGCAGTCCCTGTGGAAATGAATAAACTGTCAATGTTTCGGGCCGACACACTTCATTAGGGTGCTTTTGCGTTTACATCAAATCCCTAACACATCAATAATTATGGCAATTAGATTTCCTCTGACATTCTCGAATGGTTCCCTAGTACGATAACATGGAGACGTGACCTCACAATTGACCTCATCATGCCCTTTCACCTCACAGTCTGCTTGCACTGAGCTTTCTGGGGAACTGTAACACTTCATACCTCATTCCGTTGTTGTACATATTCATTGTGCAATGTTTGTCCTTGGATATTAAGCTCCCAGCTATAATCTTTTTTCATCAATGATTCAGTGACGCCTACGTCATACTTGCCAATCTGGAACTTTACGACAAGCTCATCCACCTTATTCCATATACTATGTACGATCAAGTATAACTCCTTTAGTTCTGTGTTCACCCTTTTTGAGTTTGATTGCCTTTTACATTGCAACTCATCCTTTTGACTGCAATTTTGCCAAACCTTCAGCCTCCCCTGCTGGGATCTCACTACACATTACCTCTGTTTGTAAACCAACTAGCTCTTCATCAGCACTATCTCTCCAGTTCCCATTCCCCTACCAAATTGGTTTAAACCCACCTGAACAATTCCAGCCAACCTGCCCACTAGGATATTGGACCCTTTCGGGTTCAGGTGTAACGCAACCTTTTTGTACAGGTCATACGTTCCCTAGAAGAGATTCCAATGATCTATAAATCTGCCCCCCTGCCCCCTACACCATCAACCACACATTTATCTGCCAAATCATCATATTCTTACCCTCACTGGCACATGGCACAGGCAGCAATCCAGAGATTACTACCGTGGAGTTCCTGTTTCTCAGCTTTCTACCGAGCTCTCCAAAATCTGTATTCAAGGGTTCCTCACCTTGTCTGCTGATGTCATTGGTGCCAATATGTACCAAGATTTCTGGTTGCTCACTCTCGCCCTTGAGAATGATCCGAGGCATCCCTGATCCTTGCAACATACCATCCGGGTGTCTCTATTGTACCCACATAACCTCATTTCTGTTCCTTTGACTAAGGAATCTCCTATCAGTACTGTAGTCCACATCATCTCTCTGCTCTTCTGAGCCACAGCACCAGACTCAGTTCAAGAGACCCAGTCTCCGTGGCTCCCCCTGGTAGGTCTTCCCCAACCATTATGACATTAAACTTGACCTTCACTTTCCCTCTCTGCAGAGACACACTCAAAATGCAATCATGCAACTTCCCAAGAATGTTACCACAAAGCCCCAGACTGTCAGCAACCGTAGAGGAGACTTGATCCAAATGCAGAGCAGTTGAAATGACGTAGTGGGGAGTGATCATTTTAATAATAAACTGCAAAATAACAAGACACAAGGGCCCACAGAACAAGAGACAACTGAAACTCAACATAACAAGGTAATAGAGGCTAGGAGTAACTGGTTGAGGCTGGGTGGTTTGTATGTGTGAACAATGCTTGTGGATGAGAGCTGGGTTTAAATAGGCTGCAGGTGATGAGTTGGAAATGAGTGGCAGGTAACTCCTATTAACTGGATTGAAACAGGGAGATGACTGTCTGTGCAGTCCTGACAGGATACCTCCCCTCCAGTCGACACCCAATGGCCCAGGAACATCCAACAGATCCAATGGAATCTTCCATGAGCGATGGAACCAATATGAAACTGGAGAGCATCCAAGACCTCTCTTCTGGGCTATACCTTCTACATTTAACCAGATGCTGCATACCCCGTCTGCAATGACAGGAATCCATCAAGCGGTAAATCATGTACAGTGAATTCGGGGCTGATCCTCGCAGTACACCACAAGTCACAGGCCTCCAATCTGAATAACAACTCTCCACTACCCCCTTCTGCCTCCTTTACACTGAGAAAAATTTGTATTCAAGTGAATAGTTCATCCTGAATCTCATGTGGTCCAAATTTTCCACTACCTTGTTAAACAATCCTGATCCAGACCAGCCAAACATGTCGGCCTTGTTAATGTTTACATAGGCAACGCTTACTGCCCAACCATCAATTGTTTTTACCTCTTCAAAAAACACAATCAAATTTGTGAGATACTATTTCCCTCACACACAGCCATGAGAGCTATTCCACATCCATCCTTGTCCTTCCAAATGCTGGTAGTTTACACTCTTCAAAATCTCCTCCAATAACTTCCACTGATATTCGACTCATTGGCCTATTGTTCCCAAGTTTGATCTGGCAACCCTTTGGAAATAAAGGCACAACATTCGCCATCCTTCAGTCTTCCAGTACCTTACCCACGGCAAAAACTGATGCAAACATTTCTGCCAGGGACCCTGGAGTTTCTTCCCTGGCTTCCCACAATGTTATAGGAAACAGTTGATCACACCTGAGGGATTTATCAGAATCTGAATCAGGTTTAATATCACTGGCATATGTTGTGAAATTTGGTGTTATATTGCAGAAGTACATTGCAATATATAATAATAGATACAGAACATTACAGAAACTAGTATATAGACTCCACCGAGAGGCAAATCCCGAGTGGACAGCCAGACCTGTCGTCCAGGCTGCAAAGTGGGGCCCTGGTTTTCCTTGATTTATGCCTTCCAGGTAGAGTCCAAAAAATCTCTCTTGCCCTACTCCATTTTTGCTTGCAGCATTGGATGAAATCTTTGGCTGCAGGGACCCCAACCTCAGTCTTCTGTTCCTGAAAGAGAGGAGGAGGATAACCAAACTGGCACACAACTGGTGACATCCCGTGCGCGGAAAGCTGTGAGGGTTGTGGACAACCTCTGCCCACATCAAATGGTCATGCCATGCATCCGGCCAGGCATCTTAGGGTACATTCTATATCTTGATTGGTGCGCTGTATCTGGCCATTGGACTTTGGGTGAAAGCCAGTGGAAAGACTTGCTGTTGCCCCAATCGGCTTACAGAATGCCCTCCAGAAATGCGATGCCAATTGTGGACCACAATCCAAGACAATGTCCACAGGGAATCCATGGATCCTGAAGATCTGGTCCAGGACAATTTTGGCCATTTCTGCCACAGATGGTAGCTTCTCCAAGGCAATGAACTTGCAGGCTTTTGAAAACCGATCAACAATTAAGAAGATGACAGTCTTCCCCTTGGACAGTGGAAGATATGTGACAAAGTCCAGGGGGATATGCACCAAGCGTCTTTCCAGAAAAGATAGGGGGTGCAGGAGCCCTTGAGGATAGCTACAGGACTCCTTGTTCTGGGAACACACCTCACATGTCTGCATGTACTGCCAAATCTCTTTCGTTATTCTGACAACCAATACCTTCTCTTGATAAACTCGAGAGTCCTGTCGATCTCTGGGTGAGCAGTAATTCTCATTGAATGTCCCCACAGGAGCACCTCGGACCAATGGAACTTGGGATGAACAGCAAACCCAGAGGACTGTTATTAGGAATCTGCCTTTGCGCTTGGGCCTTGCAGATAGGAGCGTCGATTCCTCAGTGAATTGGTGCTGCCACCTTGGATTAGGGCAAAATGGCGGTT
The DNA here is from genome assembly GCF_048418815.1 of Hemitrygon akajei. NCBI lineage: Eukaryota > Metazoa > Chordata > Chondrichthyes > Myliobatiformes > Dasyatidae > Hemitrygon > Hemitrygon akajei. The sequence goes on from NC_133125.1 coordinate 179,328,467, forward strand.
GCTGCTCCTCTCATTATGGTTCATCAAAGCATACTTGGTGCACTTGGAGGAGGCATTGAGGGTGGCAAAGGTACAGAATGTATTCGGTGGGGGACTTCAATGTCCATCACCAAAAGTGGCTCGGTCGTACCACCACAGACCGAGATGGTTGGGTCCTACTGGACGTAGCTACTAGACTGGGATTACAGCAGGTGGTGATGGAAGCAACAAGAGGGAAAAACACACGACCTCACTCTCACGACTCTGCCTGCCGCGGAAGCAACTGTCCATGGCAGCTTTGGTAGAAGTGACTACAGCACAGTATTTGTGGAGACTAAATGCCCACCGACGAAACCCTCCACCATGTTGTGTGGCACTAACACCGTGCTAAATGGGATAGACTTGAACAGATCTAGCAGCCCAAGAATAGGCATCTATGAGGCACTATGGGCCATCAATCTGTAACCTCATGGTCCAGCATATCCCCCACCCTAACATTACCACCAGGCCAGGGGATCAATCCTGGTTCAATGAAGAGTGCAGGAAGGCATGCTGAGAACAACACAAGGATCAGATCTAAGCTCTGTAGTCCTGCCACATCCAGCCAGGAATGGTGGTGGACAATCAAACAACTCACTGGAGGAGGAGGCTCCATAAATATCCCCGTTCTCAATGATAGAGGAACCCAGCACACCTGTGCAAAAGATAAGGCTGAGGGATTTGCAATAATCTTCAGTCAAAAGTGCCCAGTAGATGATCCAGCTCGGCCTCCTCCATAAGTCCCCATCATCCCTGATGTCAGAATGCAGCCAATCCGACTCACTCCACATGATATCAAGAAATGGCTGAAAGCACTGGATACTGCAAGGGCTATGGGCCCAGACAAAATCCTTGTAATAGTCCCGAAGACCTGTGCTCCAGAAGCTGGCGCATCACTAGCCAAAGTGTTCCAATACAGCTACAACACTGGCATTTACCCGGAAATGTAGAAAAATGCCCAGGTATGTCCCGTACACAAGAAACAGGACAAGTGCAACCCAGCCAGTTACCACCCTGTCAGCCTACCGTCAATCATCCGCAAAGTAATGGAAGGGGTCATCAACAGTGCTATCATGTAGCACCTACTCAGCAATAACCTGCTTACAGATGCACAGTTTGGGTTCCGTCAAGGCCACTCAGCTCCTGACCTCATCACCTCCTTGGTCCAAACGTGGACCGAAGAGCTAAATATCAGAGGTGAGGTGAGAATGATAATCCTTGACATCAAGGCAGTATTTGACTGAGTATGGCATCAAGTAGCCCTAGCTAAAATGGAGTCAACGGGAGTTAGGGGGAAAACCCTCCACTGGTTGAAATCATACCTGACACAAAGAAAGGTGCTTGTAATGGCTGGAGGTCAATCATCTCATCCTCAGGACATCACTGCAGGAGTTCCACAAGGAAGTGCCTTGGGACCAACCGTCTTTAGCTGCTTCATCAATGATCTTCCTTCCGTCACAAGGTCAGAAGTGGAGATGTTCGCAGATGACTGCACATTGTTCTGCACCATTCATGACTCCTCAGATAGTGAAGCAGTTCATACTCAAATGCAGCAGGACCAGGCTTGGGCTGACAAGTGGCAAGTAACATTCGAGCCATGCAAGTGTCAGGCGATGACAATGACCATCTCCAACAAGAGAGGCTCTAACCATCATCCCATGACATTCAGTGCCATCACCATCACTGAATCTCCTACTGTCAACATCCTCTGGGTTACCATTGACAGGAAACTGAACTGGTCTAGCCATATAAACACAGTGACTATCATAGCAGGCCAAAGGCTAGGAATCCTGCAGTGTGTAACTCACTTCCTGACTCCCCAATGCCTGTCCATCATTTATAAGGTTAGGAGTGTAATGGGGTGATACAGCTCCATCAACACTCAAGAAGCTTGACACCATGAAGTACATGGCAGCCCACTTGATTGGTACCAGTTGCAGCAGTGTTAACTAAATACAAGATTCACTACAACACACCAAAGTTCTGAAGGCAGCACCTTCCAGAATCATGACCACTACCATAAGAACAGCAGATACCTGGGAACACCACCACTTGGAAATCCCCCTCCAAGTCACACCATCCTGACTTGGAAACATATTACCGTTCCTTCTTTGTCACTGGGTCAAAATAATGGAATTCCCTCCCTAACAGCACCGTAGGTGTACCTACACCTCTGGGACTGCAGCAATTCGAGTAGGCAGCTCATCACCACCTTCTCAAGGGCAACTACGGATGGGAAATAAATGCTGACTCAGCTGGTGATGCCAACATCCCATAAATGAATAAATAAACAAAAAACTGACGGAACACGGAATCCGGCTTCTGGTCCTTTGACCCTGGTCAATAGGTCATGGTGAAATTATAGCAGGGAGAGAACAAAGACCACCTGGCCTTCCTGGAATTCAGTCTGTTGGCCTCCTGAATATAAGACAGGTTGTTCTGGTCTTTCCAAATGATAAAAGAGTTATTGGCCTCCTCTTACCAGTGACACCATTCCTCCAAGGCTAACTTAACTGTACAAAGCTCCCACTGTCAAAGTTTCTCTCTGCAGGGGATAGCCACCTGAAGAAGAATACACACGGATGCAGTTTACCATCTGAAGGTGATCATTGAGACAACAAAGTACCCAGTCTGATGCCTGAAGCGCCCACCTCCACAATGAAGGGAAGGTCCAGGTTAGGAGAAACCAAGATGGGAACTGATGGGAGCCTCTGTTTAAGTCCTGCAATAGCAGTCTCCGCTTCAGTAGTCCAGACAAAATGGCCCATGGATTTCTTAGTCAGCTCCAGCAGCGGAGCTACCACCGAGTCCTGACGAACTTCCAGTTGAAGTTTGCAAACCCCAGGAATCGTTGTACTTGTTTGACACCGGATGGTTGTGGCCAATTTCTGACTCCCTGGGTCTTCACAGGGTCCATCTTGATTTTGCCAGTGGAGATTATGAACCCCAGAAATGAAATATTCATCACATGAAATTTAGACTTCAACTAGATATAAAGTCTATGGTCTAGAAGCTTTTTTAAAATGTCCCTGTCATGACTGGCAAGCTCCTCCATGGACTTCAGGAGGATTAGGATATTATCCAAGTAGACAAAGGCATACTCATGGAGAGTATCCTGGAGCACATCATTTACAAAGACCTGAAAAACTGCCAGAGTGTTTGCAAGGCTGGAGGGCATAACCAGGTACTTGTAGTGCCCTGTCGGTGTAGTGAATGTAGTCTTCAACTCATCACCTTCCCTTATACAGACCAGATTATACACTATCTGTAGGTTTAGCTTAGTGAATACTCTTGTCCTTGGAGAATCTCAAGGGCAATATTCAGAAGTGGAAGGGATAACGATTCTTGACTGTTATGCGGTTTAATCCTCCATAATCAATATGTGGCCACAGGCTCACATCCTTCTTTTGTACAAAGAAGCCTGCACCAGCTGGTGCGAAGGAGGGCTGAATGAATCCCATAGCTTCTTTTACATTTTCTTCCATTGTGCTTCATTCTGGACCTGACAGCACATATAACTGACCACGCTGAGGACACATACCAGGCAGAAGGTCCATAGCACAATGGTAGGGTCGGTGTGGTGAAAGAGTTCAGGCCTTTCCCTTGCTGAACACCTGGGTGTTGCAAGCTGTTCTAACCCTCTTTCAAGGACAGCTTCTGAGGTTTCTTAGTTGATAGAGGTGGCTTGACAGATCTCCAAGTCTCCTCCCTAGGTTCACTAGACTCTGTTGTATCCACAGATGGTGGCAACAAGGAGTTACAGATAGTTTTTGCACTGCTGGGAACAGGCTCTAAGGGACTCATTTAGGAGTCTTCCCTTTAGTCAGGACCTGGCAGCTGGATCCCTCAGGCTTTGTGTTTCCTCGCAGTAACGTCTGTCCCCTTGCTGGCCATTGGTGTTGGGAGAGTCTGGGGGGTTGGAACACCATGCCACAAACATACCCTCTTATAATAACCAGACTGATTTTCCTCTCCTTCTGGTCCCTGGTTGAGTTACACTGGGAAAGACAAGAGTACCCGAGGCTCAAGTGTATGAGTGCTGAGTCAATGATGTAGAAACTAATGTCTTCCACATAATCCCCTGACATCATCTGCAAAACCACAGTCTGTTGTTGGACCTGCCCAGAATCAGCGGGCGGCAATCCAAGACAGTTGTGGATGTGTACTGGCTCAACTCTCGTAGCGGTATAGTTCTACTTACACTCTGCCAGACGATTGTCAAGGCTGATGGACTGGTCGATGAGGACCTCTAAGTCCCCTGTTGGCTCTCCCAAAGTGAGAGCATCCTGAAGATCATCCCAGAGCCGGTGGTGGTACAGAGTGGCCAAGGCTCCATAGAATGACCGACGGCCTCACCCAAGCAACTCCGGCATCCTCTTTGCGATAGCTGGTATACCACAGCCTGACGGTCGTGTATCTCCAGGTTTTGTCTGGAGACTCTGATACCCTGCTGGATCCATTTTCATTCAGTTGTACTGTGACGAGAGTCCTTGATGAGGATTGCTTGGACCCAAATGCTGGAGTATCCAAAGCAAGGAGTGAGACATGGTATCAAATTGGATTGAGAACTGAGTGCAAAACAAATGCTAGGTGATATCACTAGTAGGCATACAATTGAGCACTAAACTCAGTTCTGGTGCTCTACAGATTCTCAGTTCATGGCGCCCAAAACATGAATACCAATTAGCTGGACAGTCCAGAATCCTACAGGGGCTGCACCAGCTATGCATACTCCAGAGAGTTAGAGCATCTAAATCCAGAAGCTGGTGAGGTTGGGAACACCACATAACAGATAAATCTGACTATCGTACACCCCCGCATCACCAACTCAAATTTTGCCGACAAAAGTGGTGTCATCAGCAAATTTATAGATTTGAGTTGTACCAAGCCACACAGTCATGGGTGCAGAGAGAGTAGAGCAGTGGGATATGTGTTGATTATCAGCGAGGTGGAGATGTTATTTCCGATCTGTCCAGACTGATCTTCCGATGAGGAAGTCAAGCACCCAGTTGCAGAGGGAGGTATACAGACTCTTCTTGGGCACTGGTATGATTGTTGCCCTTTTGAAGCAGAGGGTACTTCTGACTGTTGCAATGAGAGATTGAAGATGACTTTGAATACAACAGCCAGTTGGTTGGCACAGGTTTTCAGAGCCATACCATGTACTCCATCAGGGATTGTCACCTTGCGAGGGTTCACTGCTTTGAGGACAGCCTGACATCAGCCTCTGAGATGGAAGTCACGAGGTCACAGGGTCATCGGGTGATGCAGGGATCCTCGTAGCTGTAGCTTTATTTTCCCATTCAAAGCAAACGTAAAAGTTATTGAGCTCATCTGGGGTTGAATATTTATCCACCTCAATATGCCTCAAGACTGCCAGCATCTCCTTTACTATAATGTGGATATGTTCCAAGATATTTATAGTCATTTCTTGTAATTCTGAAGCTTCAATAACCTTCTCTACAGTAAATACAGATAAGAAATATTAAGACCATAAGACAATAAGGTATAGGAGCAGAAGTAGGCCATTTGACCCATCGAGTCTGCTCTGCCATTCAATCATGGGCTGATCCAATTTTTCCTGTCACCCCCACTCCCCTGCCTTCACAACATGCCCTTTGATGCCCTGGCTAATCAAGGACCTATCCATCTCTGTCTTAAATACTTCCAATGACATGGCCTCCACATCTGCTCTTGGCAACAAATTCCACAGATTTGCCACCCTCTGACTAAAGTAATTTCTCTGCATCTCAGTTCTAAATGGACGTCCTTCAATCCTGAAGTCATGCCCTCTCGGTCCAGAATCCCCTACCATGGGAAATAACTTCGCCATATCTAATCTGTTCAGGCCTTTTCAGATTCAAAATGTTTCTATGAGATCCCCCTCATTCTCCAGGACTCCAGGGAACACAAACAAAGAGCTGCCAGCCATTCCTCACACAGTAACACTCTCATTCCTGGAATCATTCTCGTGAATCTTCTCTGAACCCTCTCCAATGTCAGTATATCCTTTCCAAAATAAGGAGCCCAAAAATGCACACAATACTCCGTGTGGTCTCATGAGTGCCTTATAGAGCCTCAACATCACAACCCTGCTCTTATATTCTATACCTCTAGAAATCAATGCCAACACTACACTCCACTTCTTCACAACTGACTCAACCTGGAGGTTAATCTTTAGGGTATCTTGCACAAGGACTCCCAAGTCCCTCTGCATCTCTGCATTTTGAATTCTCTCCCCATCTAAATGTAAATTACGACTGAGGAGGTGCTCAGAAAGCTTAATGATCTGAGAGTGGATAAATCTCCTGGACCTGATGGAATGCACCCTCGGGTTCTGAAGGAAGCAGCTGGACAGATTGCAGAGGCATTAACAATGATCTTTCAAGAATCAATAGATTCTGGCATTGTACCGGATGACTGGAAAATTGCAAATGTTACTCTGCTATTTAAAAAGACTATAGACCAGTTAGCCTGACATCAGTAGTTGGGGAAGTTGTTGGACTCGTTTGTTAGGGATGAGATTACAGAACCCAAGGGAGCATTCCATCAGGTTCATGAGATTTATCCACCCACAGACCATTAAACTTCCTGAGAACCTTCTCAGTGGTAATTTACACTGCACAAACCTCACTTCCCTGACACTGTTGAAATGTCTGGTATACTGCAGACGTCTTCCACTCTGAAGACTAATGCAACTACACATTCAGTTCCTCTACATCTCTGCATCTTTCATTACAATATCTCCAGCATCATTTTATTTTAGTCCTATATCTACCCTCAACTGTCTTTTACCTTTTATATACTTAAAAAATCTTTTAGTACCTTCTTTGATATTAGTCACCTCCTTCCTTTCGTAATTCATCTTTTCCTTCTGAATGACCTTCTTAGTTTCTTTCTTCAAGTTTTTAAAAGCTTCCCAATCCTCTATCTTCCCACTAGTTCTGACTTCCTCATATGCCCTCTCTTTTGCTTCTACTTTGGCTCTGACTTCACTTGTCAGCCACGATAGTGTCCTCCTTCCCTTTGAAAATTTCATCGAATTTGGAATATATCTGCCTTGCACTTCCCTCACTTTTCACAGAAACTCCAGCCATTGCTGCTCTGCTGTCCTTCCAGCAAATGTCCCTTTTCTGTCAACTTCGGCCAGTTCCCCTCTCATGCCATTGTAATTTCCTTTATTCCACTGAAATACCGACACATTGGATTTTATTTTTTCCCTCTTAAATTTCAATGTGAACTCAATCATATTGTGAACACTGTTCACTAAGTTTTCCTTAACCTTAAGCTCTCTTATCACCTCCGGTCATTGCACAACACCCAATCCAGCACAGCCAATCCCCTTGTGGGCTCAACAACAAGTTGCTCAAAAAAGCCATCCCTCAGACATTCTACAAGTTCTATCTCTTGAGGTCCAATGGTAACCTGGCATTCCCAATTCACCTTCATGTTAAAATCCACAACAATTATCATGACATTGCCTTTCTGACATCCCTTTTCTATCTCCTGCTGTAATTTGTAATCCACATCCCTGCTGCCATTTGGAGGCCTGTATACAACTGCCATTAGGGTCCTTTTTCCCTTGACATTTCTTAACTCAACCCATAGAGACTACACCTTCCGATCCTATATCATCTCTTTCTAATGGTTTAATATTATTTCTTATACACAGGGCCACACTACCCCCTCTGCCTACTAACCCATCTTTCTGATACACCATATATCCTTGGACGTTCAGCTCCCAATGGCAGCCATCCTTTAGCTAAGTTTCAGAGATGGACACAATGTCATACTTGCCAGTCTGTAACTGAATTTCAATAACCTTATAAAACTTTCAGTCCAGTATTTGTTGCTTTCTGTTTCAACTGCACCACACCTTTAGTGCCCTGTAACTCATGCCACTGGCTGTGATTAAGCCTCATCTCCTGTCCGTTCTTTCCAAACTCTCCGTTGCACGCTATTTTTGATTTATCTTTGTATTCTCCTTCCTCAACCCTATCACTCCAGTTCCCTTCCCCCTGCCAGATTAGTTTTAACCCTCCCTAGCAGCTCTATTAAATGTGCCCGCTTGGATACTGGACACCATAGGGTTCAGGTGTAACCCATCCTTTTTGTATAGGTCATACCTCCCCCAGAGGAGGTCCCAATGATCCAGGAATCTGAAGTCCTGCCCCATACACCAGTCTCTCAGCCACACATTAATACGCCTGATCATGCTTTTCTTGCACTTGCTAGCACATGGCACAGGCAGCAATCCTGAGATTACTACCCCAGAGGTCCTGCGTTTCAACTTCCTACCTAACTCCCTGAATTCTCTCTTCAGGAGCTCCTCACTTTTTCTACCTATGTCATTGATATCAACGTGTACCAATACTTCTGGCTGTTGACCCTTTCCCCTCAGAATACTCTGCACAAGATCCGAGACATACCCTGGCACCTGGGAGGCAACACACCATACAGGTACCTCTATCAGGCTGACAAAACCTCCTGTTTGTTCCCCTCACTATGGAATACCTTATGACTACCGCATTCCTCATCTTCCTCTTTCCCTTCTGCACCATGGAACCAGGCTCAGAGCCAGAGACCTGATCGCCGTGGTCATCCTCTGTCATCCCCCTCACTGCATCCAAAATAAGATATTGGTTACTGAGGAGGATGGCCACAGGGTTGCTCTCTACTATCTGAGCTCTTCCCTTCGCTTCCCTGACCGTCACCCACTTACCTAACTCCTGCAGCCTCGGGGTGACTAACTCCCTGTAGCTCCTATATATCTCCTGTTCACTCTCCCTAATAAGCTGTAGGTCATCAAGCCGCAAATGTTAATATTCATTTAACATTTCACCCATCTCCTGAGTCTCCATACAAATGACCACACTGAACCACAAGGGGATCCATTCTCTCCCCAGTTACAATTTTGCTTTTAATTTTCTTGGATTATCTCTTAGAATCCTCTTTTTCCATAGAACCATAGAACACTACAGCACGGTACAGGCCCTTCAGCCCTCCATGTTGTGCCGACCCATATAATCCTTAAAAAAATTACTAAACCCACACTACCCCATAACCCTCTATTTTTCTTTCATCCATGTGCCTGTCCAAGAGGCTCTTAAATACCCCTAATGTTTTAGCCTCCACCACCATCCCTGGCAAGTCATTCCAGGCACTCACAACCCTCTGTGTAAAAAACTTACCCCTGATGTCTCCCCTAAACTTCCCTCCCTTAATTTTGTGCATATAAAATTCTTGGATCTCATCGATCTCTTTTGTCCTCCTGATTTCCCTCTCAAGTTTAGTCTTCCATCTCAGATATTGACTGAGGGATTTGCTTGATCCCAGTATCCTATTCCTAACATACATACACTTTTCTCCTGACCAGAGCCTCAATATCCCTCATCAGTATGGGTTACCTAATCCTGACAATCTTGCCCTTCATTCGAACAAGAACATTCTGTCCCAGAACTCTCTCTAAAACATCTTCAAAGAAACCTCCTACTTGTCAAACAGTTAATTTACCTGCAATTAACTGTGCAAGTTTGTAATGTTGCATTGTGCCTTTCTCTGCATTTTTACCAGGACTGTTTGAGTAGTTATCAGACAATTGCTTATTCAATATTGCACATTGTATTCACCGAAGGCCACTGACTTGTGTGTTTTTTAATCCTCTCAGTGGTAGCTTCTACTCTCTCCCTCTCCCTTCCCCTATCCCACTTTCTGCCTCCTCTTCTAGCTGCCTACCACCTCTCTCATGATTCTGCCTTCTTCCACTCCCCATAGTGCTTTCCCCTTAGATTCCTTCTTTACCTTTCCTGCCTTTCCCCTCCCTTCTTCCCCTCCCCCACCCCTTGATCTTTCCTCTGGTTTTGCACCTGGCACATTCCACCCTTCCCCCACCTTCTTTATAGGGTCCCTGCCCCATCCTTCTTTAGTCCTGATGAAGGGTCTCGGCCCAAAACGTTGACTGCTCCTTTCAACGGATGCTGCTCGATCTGCTGAGTTCATCCAGCTTTTGTACATGTTTATTCTACTCAGATGGCCTGATAAGTTGTGGCAAAGGTAAATAAACTCAATCCAGTCATAGAACACCACAGCAGAGAAACAGGTCATTCGGCCTATCTCGTCCGTGGTGAACCATCAGTCTGCTCGGTCCCATTGACCTGTACCCAGATGATAGCCTTCTGTATCCCGCTCATCCATGTACTGATCCAAACTTCCCTTAAGTGTTGAAATCGACCCTGCATCCACCACTTGCACTACCAGTTCATTCCACATTCTCACCACCCTTTGAATGAAGTTCCCCCTCATGTCCCCCTTAATTCACTTTTCATCCTTAACCCATGACCTCTAGTTATAGTCTCACCCAAGTTCAGTGCAAAAAGCCTGCTTGTACTTGCTCTCTCTATACCCGTCACAATACCTTCATCAAGTGTCCCCTCAAACTTCTATATTCCAGGGAATGAAGTCCTAACCGACACAACCTTCCCCTATAATTCGGGTCCTCAAGTCCTGGAAACATCCTTGTAAATTTTCTCTTTCAATTTTATTTACATAGAACATAGAATGTTGTGCTGTAGGTTTTCTATGTATATTTCTATAGAACGTGAGACACAGAACTGTACAGCACAGGGACAGGCCACTCGGCCCACAATGTTGTGCTGAACCAGCTAAAAAGTGAGTCAAAGACCCCCAAAAACTAATCCCTGCTACCTACACAATGTCCATATCCCTCCATCTTCCTCACATTCCTGTGCCTCTCTAAGTATCTCTTAAAAGCCTTTAAAGTGTTTGGCTCTACCAGCGAACCAGGCAGTGTATTCCAGGCATCCACCACTCTGAGTGAAAAAGTTACCCCTGATATCCACTTTGAACCTACCCCCTCTGAACTTCAATGGATTCCCTCTGGCATTAAACATTTCTATCCTGGGTAAAAGATACTCACTGACTAATCTGTCTATCATAATTTTATAAACCATGATCAGATCTCTCATCAACCTCCACCACTCCAAAAAAAGTTCAAGTATATCCAGCCTCTCATGATAGTACATACCCTCTGAACCAGGCAGCATGCTGGTAAAACTCTTCAGCACTCTCTCCAAAGCCTCAACATCCTTAGGGCAACCAGAACAACATGCAATCCTCCAGATGTGGTCAAACCAGGGTTTTACAAAATTGTAACATACACACTTGACTTTTGAACTAAGTGCCTCAACTAATAAAAGCAAGCGTTCCAGAAGTCTGCTTAGCCATCTCATTGACTGGTCTTGTCCAACAGTGTACTGTCTCCTTGCATTTGCCCTAACAAGGGGCAACACCTCACATTTATCTGGGTTAAACTCCATTCCTTTGCAATTAACTTATTCGTTGCCAGCCTTCTCCACTATCCACAAATCCTCCACTCTTGGTATCATCCTCGTTTAATATTTTATCTATCTACATTTTCATCCTGCTCATTTATACATATATCACAAACAGCAGAGCTCCCATCACAGGCCCCTGCAGAACACCACTAATTGCAGACCTCCAGCTCAAATAAGTCCCTTCAACCACTCCCCACTGTCTTCTATGTGCAAGCCAGTTCTGAAAGCAAAGAGCCAATTTGCCACGAATCCCATGTATCTTAATCTTCCGGATTAGCCTCCCATGAGGGACTTTGACAAATGCCTTACTAAAATCTATGTAGGCAACATCCACTACCTTACCCACATCAATCTCCGTTATCACCTTGTCAAAAATCTCAATCGTTGGTAAAACATGACCTGCCCCCACACAAAGCCACGCCAACTGTCCCTAACTAGGCCACGGATTTCTAAATAGAGGTAAAATATTTACCCGCCAGCCCTCCAGGACCTCGCCTGTGCCCAGAGAAGACATGAAGATACAGGTCAAGGCCCCAGCAATCTCATCTCTTACCTCCATCAATAAACTGGGGTAAATCCAATCAGGCTCTGGGGACAAACCCACCTTAATACTCATTAGGAGGCCCAACACTTTCACCCGTTGACCTTTGAACATCCTAATATTTTTATACACTCAGCACTGATCTCCTGGTCTTCCATGTCCTTTTCCTTGGTAAATACTGAAGCAAAGCACTCATTAAGTATCTCACTCATACTCTCTGTATTCAGGCAAATGTTCCCCTCTTTATCCATGAGTGGTCCTATGCCCTTCTGAGTTATCCTCTTGCTCTTGATGTATGCATAGAATGCCTTGGGATTCACCTTAATCCAACTTGATTTACCTAATTCCCTTCCTTAATCCTTTTCTGGCTTCTTTATAATCCTCATGTGCTCTGTTTGATCACAACTTCTGGAGCTTTACATAATTTTCCTTTTTCTTCTTGACTAAATTCATCACCTCCAAGGTTCTCTAATCTTTCTATCCTTGTATTTCCTTCTAATAGGAACAAACCTTTCCTGCACTCTGTGCAATTGCTGTTTTAACACCCTCCACATGTCTGATGTGGACTTGTCAGAAAAAGGATCTTCCCAATTAAGTCTTCCTAGTTCCTGCCTAAAGTACTCGATATTTGTCCTTCTCCAATTTAAAACTCTCCTGACAAGACCATACCTATCCTGAAAATTAAGGAGTTGTGTCAGTGTTCCTTTGCTGTTGAGAGTTGTCAGGCAAATATACAATAACATATATCATCCTTTCCTGTACTGACCTGTACTATTTATAGCTTTCTTAAATTCACACAAAGAAGACAACATCACTAATACTACCATTGTAA